>NC_091245.1:193220000-193845000 GCF_042477335.2 Ovis canadensis
CAGCGTTTACAACAATGAGATCAGGCCAACACTTTCAATTTACAGATGAGGAAGCTTATCTAAAGTGGTGAAGTGACTTGCCAAGGGTTAGAAATTAGTGAAAAGGCTTAAATTAAGATCTAGACTTTCTGACTCTTTCCTGATGGATGCAAGGATGACACACCTGGATTCAAATGGATCCTGCTTCTCCAAAGGTCTTACTCTTTTCTTCGTCACTGCCAACTTAGTCAAGTCCACGTATTTTGTCTCTCCACTGCTGTAAGCAAACTCAAGAACGCTATTCCATTCCCCCTGTACTCTGCATACAACAGTGTTGGTGATGTTGTGCTTTACTTCACCTGTAACCCTAGAAGCAGGCAGAAAAAAAAAGCTTTAATAACTAATATTGTGCTTGTTTCTTAGGGATTTTAAAACCCCAAGAATGTACTTTGTGAATTCTGTTTAAAATAGTTACACGATTCGCTTCAATTTGTCAGTGCCAAAGTCAGAATCCTTGTAGATCCATGATAGTTTCCAAGATAATTTTTTCAAAAAATATTAATTTAATTTTAGAAAGAATACTGGGAATCAAACTAGAGACTTACCATAAATGATTACAAAGTATGATATTTTAATTTCTGCTACAAACAACTATTATAACATTAAAACTAAGTAGGAATATGAAAAATATTAACTTTTTAAATTACAGTCAAAAATGCTAAAATAGTAGGGGCAGGGTTAAAAAAAATGTTACAACACTATAGCTTATTCAACATTTTTTAAAAAAGAACTAGTCCTATTTATTAAAAAAATTAAAGTCCCTCGATTTCTCTGGTAGTGCAGTGGATAAAAATCCGCCTGCTGATGCAGGAGACATGGCTTCAGTCTCTGGTCCAGGAAGATTCCACATGTCACAGAGCAACTAACCTTGTGCACCACAACTGCTAAAACCTATGGGCCCTAGAGCCTGTGTTCTGCAACAAGAGAAGCCACTGAAATGAGAAGACTATGTACCACAAAGAGTAGCTCCAGCTTGTTGCAACTAGGAAAAAACCCACACAAAGCAACGAAGACCCAGTGCATCCAAAAATAAATAAATGAATAAATAATTTTTAAATTAAAAAAATGTTTACAAAATTTGCAATTCTGGATACATAAATTCGTATAAAATCACATCAGCTTAGTTTTAAGTTAAATGCAGAAACCAGATAACAAGAGATAGAAAAAATAAGATATATTAAAAATTTTATAATTCTCTTAAAAAGAGCACTGGCATACAAACATTATTGCCAGCAACACAAAACTCTGAGAGTGCTCAAGCACTACTGTTGAAAGTTTAATGAAGGGTTATCTGGCTGGTTTATCAACAGACAGATAAGATGCAGCTCAAATGAAGGCTGGAATAGAAAACAGGTCTAATTATTTTTAATGAAGTACTCTATGTTCACTGTTGGACACAAACAACAGGGTAAGACTAGACAAAGATTGAGAACTCAAAGAATAGTGGGCAAATATTAGGGTCTGGTCAGTGTGCCAAGGATTATGGTTTATCTGGATTCAAAAGGGAATCCAAAGGACCCAAGCCCATGTTCAGGTGACAGCTCAGAAACCCGAAGTAGCATTTGTGAGATATAAGTCAAGGGCCTGGGAACCAGAGGGATATGGTTGAATTTAGGGAATCCATAGCTTTTAATCAGGAGAAGTGAATGGCTTACAAATTTGAAACTCAGTGCAGAGGTATGGGAGCCAATGGGCTTTCTGGTGGCTCAGTGGTGAACTACCTGCTTGCAGTGCAGAAGACACTGGGTCGATCTCTGGGTCAGGAAGATCCCCTGGAGAAGGAAATGGCAACCCACTCCAGCACTGTCACCTGGGAAATCTCATGGAGAGGAGCCTGGCAGGCTCCATGGGGTTCATGGGGGTGGGGGGGGGCAAAAGGATGAGACACGACTCAGTGACTAAACATCAACAACGTCAACAGCAGCACAGGAGCCAATAAGCAAACGAACCAGATCTTAGAGATGAAGGCGTACTAGGGTTTGGAATCCAAGAGCAGACCAAACATCAAAAATCAAAAGTTAGAAAAAAATAAAAAGTTAGGCATAATTGTAGCTAATTAGACACAAAGAACATGAAGTCTGCTAGATTACAGCAGAAGCAGGAACTCTGGGTTATAATTCAAAGCATATGAACTTAAATAACTATGTCGCTAAGGGGTTTTCCCTTGTGACATCCATGTTTCTTCTCTGATCCTACCTGCCAACATTGTTTCCTTCCTTGTAAATGTATATCTAACCAAACAGGATATAAAGAAATGGCACTAAACACTTACCTCTTCCATCTTATAACCAGACACACCCAAAACTATATTCTGCAAACTTAGGGATAATAATCCATTTCTCACTTGATCTTTCTTTTATTGCCACAATCTCTCAAGTTATTATTATCTCTGTCACAAGCCTTTCCACTTAAAAAGTAACAAGCATGCTGGGTTACACGGAGTCTTTGCTGCTTACTGCAGTCATAGCAAGATCATCATGACAAGAAATGGGGCAGGGAACAAGAACTGCACAACTAGAGACAGGTCATGCATACACACGTGCTAAGTTGCTTCAGTTGTGCCCTACTCTGTGCAGCTCTATGGACATTAGCCTGCCAGGCTCCTCTGTCCAGGGGATTCTCCAGGCAAGAATACTGGAGTGGGTTGCCATGCCCTCCTCCAGGGAATTTTCCCAACCCAGGGACTGAACCTGTCTCTTATGTCTCCTACATTGGCAGCTGGGTTCTTTACCACTAGCACCAACTGGCAAGCCCATAGAATACTAGAAAATCACTGGATATATTAACTTGGCTTCACACAAGAAGCTTTTATTTAAAGATTGAAAGTTAAGACTTCAAGCTTTGGGTTTTAGATATGTATATAAGAAACACCACATGAAAGACAATTATATTTTATGCAGAACAACTACAGGACACACTGTCCTATCACGTTACTTAATGCCACTGCATGAGAATATTCATCCTTTTCCATCACCATGTTTATTATAATAAAAGATGTTATTTTTAACTGTCTGTTATACATGAGTTTTTCCTAAAAGCCTTAAAAATGCTTTCCAAAGATAGGGTTCTGAATTCTAATACTAGAATATCTAAGCTTCTTGACATATTGAGTGCCACTGTGAGTTTTCCAAATTTGCTGGCAATAGGACTGCAAACAGTCAGTTTTCATTCCAATCCCAAAGAAGGGCAATGCCAAAGAACATGCAAACTACAATACAATTGCTCTCATTTCACATGCCAGCAATGTAATGCTCAAAATTCTTCAAGGTAGGCTTCAACAGTACATAAACAGAGAACTTCCAGATGTACAAGCTGGATTTAGAAAAGGCAGCAGGACCAGAGATTAAATTGCCAATATCCTTTAGATTACAGAAAAAGCAAGGGAAGTCAAAACAAACCCTCTGCTTCATTTGACTACACTAAAGCCTCTGACAGCACAGATCACAACAAACTGTGGAAAATTCTGAAAGAGATTCAAATACCAGACCACCTTACCTATCTCCTGAGAAACTTATATGGAGGTCAAGAAGCAACAGTTAGAACCAGACATGGAACTACATACTGGTTCCAAATTGGGAAAGGAATATGTCAAGGTTGTACACTGTCACCTTGCTTATGTAACTTATATGCAGAGTACATCATGCAAAATCACAGGCTGGATGACTCACAAGCTGGAATCAAGATGGCCGGAAGAAATATCAACAACCTTAGATATGCAGGTGATACCACTCTAATGGCAGAAAGCAAAGAAGAACTAAAGAGCGTTTTGATGAGGGTGAAAGAGTGAAGTGAAAAAAACTGACTTAAAACTCAACACTCAAACAACTAAGATCGTGGCATATGGTCCCCAAACTTCATGGCAAACATGAAACAGTGGAAAAGTGGAAACAGTGACAGATTTTATTTTCTTGGGCTCCAAAATCACTGTGGACTATGACTGCACCCATGAAATTAAAAGACACTTTCTCCTTGGAAGAAAAGCTATGATAACCTAGACAGCGTATTAAAAAGCAGAGACCTCACTTTGCTGCCAAAGGTCCACATATGGACCGTGTAAGTGCAGTCAAAGCTATGGTTTTTCTGTAGTCACGTACGGACGTGAGAGTTGGACCATAAAGAAAGCTGAGTACTGAAGAATTGATGCTTTCAAACTATGAGGCTGGAGAAGACTCTTTAGAATCCCTTGGACAGCAAGGAGATCAAACAAGTCAATCCTAACAGAAACCAACCCTGAGTATAAACTGGAAGGACTGATACTGAAGCTGAAGTTCCAATACTTTGGCCACCTGATGTGAAGAGCCAATTTGCTGGAAAAGACTGATGCTGGGAAAGACTGAGGGCAGGAAGAGAAGGGTCAACAGAGGATGAGATGGTTAGATGGTATCACCAACTCAATGGACACAAGTTTGAGGAAACCCTGGGAGACAGAGGACTGGAAAGCCTGGTGTGCTACAGTTCATGGGGTCACAAAGAGTCAGGCATAACTTAGCAACTGAAAAACAAAAGCTTCTTGAAGGCGGGTGTTGTTTTTTTCTTTTCTACATCTTCAGTGTGCCACTTAGCAGTTAGCTGACACAATCTTAATGGCATTATACCACTACATATATTTAAAAATGGAAAATGGGATCAGGATATGGAAAAGGGCATGAGGAACAGTTAACTAGGCCTGTTTGGCTCCAGAGATAGCTGTGGAAAATGAGGGAGTAAGGAAAGGCAAGTGGAAGATAATATATTTATACCAAATGCAGACAGCAGATAATGTGTCTGCTTGATTGCAGATAGCAGTAAAAAACTAGGCTATGTCTGAGGAGGGAGGCATGGTTAATAAAGACACCAAAGAGAGCCTAAGTTAAAATATTCTGTAAAATCAAAGAAGAAACGATATCAAAATAGAGAAACCTGTTTCTAATATTAATCTTTTAAATATGAAATTAAGTGAAATCATTAGTTCCCATCAATAAAAATCAATTTGGTGGCAGTTTATTAAGGGAAATCACAGTGGAAAAAATGAGGAAACTCTAGAGTCAACCAAAAGTATACTTCCAGGTAACAAAAAGACCCAATGCTTATGGCCTTGTGGACAGGTTAGAAGGTACGAAAGGAGAAAAGAAGCCAACTTAAGTAAAATATTAAAAGAAATAAGATGGCAAGTGTAATGACTGATCATTAACAAACCAAGGATACCTATCTAAAATCATTAGTAGTCTTCAAAAAGTCAAAGTATGAACACAAGGTATCAAAAGCCAGTAAGACTTTTGAAATTCTTGGTTTTGGATACTCCCTCCCTCTTAGGAACCCAGATGTCAAGATAAAAGAAGCTCCAGTAATGTGGAAAGGCCACATGCAGTCCCCCTTGGATTACAGCCCCAGCTGAGGCCCTGGTCAACAGCCAGCTCTCCTGCCTCCCATGTGACTAAGCTGCTTTTGATACTCAGCTGGCTCAAGCCCAGAGGTAACTGAAGCCACAATCGAGGCCCAACTACAACCACATGAAAGATGCCATGTGATAATCGCCTAACTGAACACAGCCAACCCACAGAACTATAGAGACAACAATAAATTGCTGTTTAAGCACTAAGCTTTAGAGAGGTTTCTTACAAGCCATAGATAACTAGGTCATCATCCAAACTTACCTTAGATATACTGGCTTCCCCTATACCAGTCAGTTACTCCTTGAAGTCTGTCCATTCTGAATGCCTAACTGGTCTCCCAACTTCTAATGCCGTGCCCCACAACCCTAATCTAATCTTTATCTGCCACCAAATTGATTTTTATTGATGGGAAGCATATCACTTCCAGATACAACATTGCTCATATTGTATTCTTATAAAAAATGTATAACGTGAACCTAAAACAAAAGACAAACCCAAATTAAAGAGATGCATTTTATAAAACCGGCCTGTAATCTTCAAAAATGTCAATGTCATAAATGACAAATAAAGGCTGAAGAAATATTGCTAATTAAATGAGACTAAAGGGATATAACAAGAAAATGTAATGCATGATCCTGGGTCAGGAGAGAATAGATCGCTAATTATCAGGCCAATTTACAAAAATTTAATTTGGATTATACATTAGATAATGGTATTGTATCATTTTATATTTCCTGAATTTGACAACATTCATGATTATGTTGGTTTCCCTGGTGGTTAGACAGTAAAGAATCTACCTGCAATGCAGGACACCCAGGTTCAATCCTTGGGTTGTGAAGATCCACTGGAGAAGGGAATGGCTACCCAGTCCAGTATTCTTGCCTGGAGAATATCATGGACAGAGTAATTATGTAAGAGCATTTTCCTGTTCTTAGGAAATTCTGGCTGAAATACTTGGGGTAAAGTGTCATGACATTTTTAACTCTCAAATGTTTCAGGAATAAAATAACAATAAAACAACAATGACAATAAAGTATGTATGTATAAATATAGAGAGATTTTGATAAGGCTGTTGTAACAAAATGTTACCAACTAAAAATCTAGGCAAAGGGGACATGAGAATTTTTATAACTCTTCTGTGGGTTTGAAATGATTACAAAAGAAAAGATAAAAATAAGTAAAATAAACAAAATATATCATTAAATGTTTGAATGTTTCATTGGCTCCCACTGCCTTCAGAATAAATTTTGAATTTGTCAACAAAAATATCACTAAAGATAATATGATAGGAATGTCAAATCATAAAAGGAAGGCTGAACGTGCCCTATCTTTTAAAGTACCTCTAACTTTTAATATAGACTCTGTATCAACAAAATTGTGGCTACAAAGTAGTTAAATAAATGAAACTATTTTTGTGTAGAAGGGCTATGAAAATTACATACAGAGAAAAAAGGAACTATAAAATTAGCCACCTTTCCTCCCACTCGCCAACCTGAATCCTAATCCTGCAGATTTGCTCTCTGGAGCTGCCCTTGGAGATTCAGCCATTGGTGGGCATCAGGCTCGTCAGCACATCTCTGCATTGTTTGTTTACTGCCTGCTCCTAGCAGGGAATACTGAGTGAGACAGACAACAGCTGAGTTTTCAAAACTGCAGACACAGGAAGTCAAAGGACATGATTATGGACTTCATCAGGAAGAGTGGGTATTGCTGAACGTTAGAGTTCACAGAGCAGAGAAGCTTTATGATAAATAATGATTTCAAAAGAAGTCCAGTCATTATTTACTCAGTATAGACACAGGAGAACTCATCCTGGAGAAAAACCTTTATTAGTCATTCATATGTTAAATGGCACAAGAGAAAACAAACAAGAGGAAAATTATATGAAGACAAATGCTGTGAGGCAACTCTCTATAATCATTCACTCCTTAAACCACACGAAAGAGTCCATACCAAAAAAAAAAAAAAACTTAAAAAAACCCTGTATGAATGTGATTTAGGTGGGAAAGTCCTTCATTACCACTTGACTCAGGTAATACAAGATAATTTACACTGAAAAAGGACCCTACAAATGTAGTAATTGTAGTAAATGGCCAGTAAATGTAGACTTTAGCCAGAGCTCTACCTTAATTGACATCAGAGAACTCCTAGGAGGAAATGCTATTTTTGAAATCAATGTAGGAGACCCTTTAGCTGGAGCTCTGGCCTCAATGTACAGAAGACAATACATACTGGGGAGTAATCCTATATATATAATGAATGGGAAGAAGTCTTTAACAGGAGACTCTTGATGAGTATCAGAGAATTCATAGAGCAGATACAAGTTCAATTAAATGAATGTGAGAAAGTCTTTATTCATTGAGCAACACTTATAAAACGAAAGAATTCACTGGAGAACAACACCTTGAATAATATGAATAAAGGAAAGTCTTTAATAACTATCTATTAAAAACCTTATAATATTAAAGATCTCTCCCTGGAGAAAGTCTATACATACAGCTATTATGTAGGTGTAACTCTCAATTTATTAAACATGAAGAGAGTGCACAATGGCTGTTTTCAAACTTCTGAAAGGTTATCCTAGAGGAAAAAAGGAGTATCAATTGTACAAAGCTCCCAAAATATCAAATCCAAGGGCTCATATAGAAGCTAATCAGTAGCAGATCAAAACATCATTGGGAAAAGCCATAATTTGACAGGGTGGACAAGATTGTATCTTTAAGAAGAAAGAAGCTCACACTTACTGTATTTCCCTCACACTATATACAAAAATAAACTCAAAATGATTTAAAGACCTAAAGCCATAAAACTTTTACAGAAGAACATAGGAGAAACACTTTTTAGCATAACTTGTAGCAGTATTTTCTTTGATTAGTACAAGAAACGAAACCAAAAATAAATGAATGGGAACTAATTAAATTTAAAAGCTTTTGCACAGCAAACAAAACCATCAACAAAATGAAAAGAAAAACTATGGAACATGAGAAAATATTTGAAAATGATTTGATCAATAAGGGGTTGACACCACAACATTGTATAGCAATTAACCTCCAATAAAAAGTGCGGGGGGGGGGGTTAACATCCAAAATACACAAACACCTCATACAACTCAGTATCAAAAAAACTCAAACAACCCAATCAAAAAGTAGGCAAAAGACCTAAATAGACAGTTTTCCAAAGATGGCATACAGATGGCTAACATGAACATGAAAAGATGCTCAATACTGCTAACCATTAGAGAAATGCAAATCAAAAAACAATAAGATATTACCTCACCCTTGTCAGAATCACTATCATATCAAAAAGTCTCCAAGTATCCAAAGAAATACAAACAAAAAAACCCCAGAAGAATAACTAAGTGAAGTGGAGACAGGCAATCTACAGAAAAAAGAATTCAGAGTAAAGATAGTAAAGATGACCCAAAACCTCAGAAAAAGAAGAGAGGCACAGAGTAAGAAGATAGAAGAATTGTTTAACAGAGCTGGAAGATACAAAGGACAGAGTCGAACAACATAATAACTGAAATGAAAACTACACTAGAAGGAATCAATAGCAGAATAAATGAGGCAGAAGCACAGATAAGTGAGCTGGAAGACAGAGTAGTGGAAATCACTGCTGCAGAACAGAATAAAGAAAAAATAATGAAGAGAAATGAAGACAGTTCAAGAGACCTCTAGGACATTACATGCACCAACATTCGCATAATAGGGGTCCCAGAAGGAGAAGTGTCCTAGAAGAGAATAGGGCTTCCCTAGTGGTTCAGATGGTGAAGAATCCGCCTGCAATACAGGAGACCTGGGTTCAATCCCTGGGTTGGGAAGATCCCCTAGAGCAGAGCATGGCAATCCACTCCAGTATTCTTGCCTGGAGAATCCCCAGGGACAGAGGAGCCTGGTGGGGTCACAAAGACTTGGATATGACAGTGACTAAACACAGTACTTAGTGTGCTTTCTCTCCTGGTGGCTCAGATGGTAAAGCGTCTGCCTGAAATATGAGAGACCCGGGTTCGATCTCTGGGTCAGGAAGATCCTCTGGAGAAGGAACAACCCACTCCAGTACCCCTGCCTGAAAAATCCCATGGATGGAAGAACCTAATATGCTACAGTCCATGGGGTCGCAAAGAGTCAGACACGACTGAGTGACTTCACTTTAAACACAGTACAGCACAGAAGGAGAAGAGAGAGAAAAGTCCTGAGAAAATACTTGAAGAGATTACAGAAAACTTCCCTAATATGGGAAAGGAAATAACGACCCAAGTCCAGGAAACACAGAGTGCCATACAGGATAAACCCAAGGAAGAACACACTGAGATACGTATTAATCAAAGTGACAAAAATTAAAGACAAAGAGAAAACATGAAAAGCAACAAATAACGTTCAAGGGAATCTCAATATGGTTATCAGCTAATTTTTTCCAGTAGAAGCTTTGCAAGCTAGGATATATTGTACCTCTGCAGGCACCATGTATTAAAGTGATGAGAAGGAAAATCCTACAGCCAAGAAAAATCTACCTGCAAGGCTCTTGTTCAGAGCTTTACAGAAAAGCAAAGGCTAAGAGAATTCAGCACCACCAAATCAGCTTTACAATAACTGCCAAAGGAACTTCTCTAGGCAGAAAAGAAAAGGCCACAACTAGAAACAAAAAAACTTATGAATGGGAAACTGAAAGTAAAAGTCGCTCAGTCGTGGCCAACTCTTTGCGACCCCATGGACTATACAGTCCACGGATTCTCCAGGCTACAATACTGGAGTGGGTAGCCGTTCCCTTCTCCAAGAGATCTTCCCAAGCCAGGGATGGAACCTAGGTCTCCCACATTGCAGGTGGATTCTTTACCAGCTGAGCCACCAGGGGAGTTATGAATGGGAAAGCTCACCAGTAAACATAAAGCAAAGGCAGGAAATCATCCACAAAATGTGAACCGTAATACCACCTTCTCTGAGGATAAAGGACAACTATTTTGATAATCTCCAGCGGTTCTGTTTGACTAATTTTTTCTTTTTTAATTCTGTGCTTCAGTATTTTGAAATTCATATTTTTTAAGGCCCATTCAATGCCTAGGAGTCAATAAATCTTTCCACTTCTAAGACTGTTCAGTACCAGCTGTCTGGTAAAGAAGTAAAATAGCTATACACACTGAAAGTTTCATACATGAATGAAGCTAGTGCATTCTGGTATAACCATGTAAGAAAACTTTTTGCAATAATAAAGTCAAATTTTCATTCCCTAGGATCCAACAATTCCACTCCTAGGTATCTATCAAATATAAATTCATGCATTCACCAATGTTCTAGAAACACTATTTGAAATGGTCCAAAATCAACTTACATACTTTAATATGTTATTCTTTAATACAAACTGTAAAGAAAACTATCCCTACTTCAGAATAATCAGAATAGACATCAAAAGCTAAAACAAAGAGTATTCTTTTGAGGATCCTGTTAGAAAACCTGTCTTCATGTAGTTGGGTGATCTGGATGAGTGCTAAAGAGACCAACAAGCCATTAAAGGAGTATAATAACTGGCCATTCCTTGGTGGAATCAGAACAAAGCCATTATTCAGTACTGGTGCCTGAAGATACTGACTTCCATCACTGTACTTCTTGAATTATTCTTTATAGATTAGTAAATATATTCTCTTCCTAATCTGTAGCAATATATCTCTACCAAAGTCTCAGTTCAAGTCTGAATCACTTTAAAAGCAGAAATGGGACCAGAAACAACATACCATTTGTTAGGAATTCTAGTTTATTAGAGTAGATAGATCTGTCACTATTTTTAAAATCAGATCATAATTTCCAGAATTCCTTCAAAGATGAAATGTATTAAAAAAAAAAAAAATGAACAGAAATCCAACCCCATTTCACAAAAAACAAAGCAGAAAATGAATGAGTTATAATACAAGATTAAACTGATAAGAGTCAGATATCACTAAAATATTCTTACCGGTGCAGTTTGCCACCATAAAATGGCTTAGTATGAAAAGTGATGCTGGCTGAGTACCCAGTTTTTGCACAGTTGACATTGACTTTGCCACCCAGTTCTACCCAAGGAACAGTTAAAATCGACCGGGCATATGCACAAGGCAGAGAAAACGTATACTCTTCTCCATGCTCCAGTAGACTGAGGATACCTGAATGTGAAAACATGAAGGTGGATAATGTTTAAAAAACAAACAAAAAAAAGATAGCTATGAAAAATCCATATTAAGATTTTCTTCTGCTTGGTAAAGGAACATCATAATTTTGCTTAGTTTTCTTTTCGCTTTGGATGAAATTGGCTTCATTTACAATTACATTTGACAACAATTCATGATAACAGTTAATCAAGGTTACTTTCATTATTATCCCTTTGGGGTTCATGGAACAAAATTCCCTCTAATGCTCCTAAACATAAAATAAAACTTCAAGTCAGAATTTAAGTCCATGCTAGACTGTATCATCGTAAGATCTGATCTTTAGCTAGTACTAATAACTTTTAAAGTAGCTTTTAGAATAACTAAATATCTACCATAACATAGACTTTAATCTCAAACAACATGGGGGGAGTTTGTCATTTTATTCTATGCATATTAAGGGACAGAAAAAAGTTATTTTATGATATAAACTAATGTCATCATAGTAATTTTGCTTGCCAAATTCTGAAATATTTAAGGCAAAGCTACAAGAGTTAGAAATGACAATTTTCAAACAATATTCTAATGGGGCTTGTTCCATATTAAATGATAGTATATTAAAAGATGACTTTAAAAAAACATAAGAAAGAGTTACAGGGGAAAAAAGGAATTACATTTATGAATAATCAATCTATCACAGATGATTAAGAGACACTGAAGAGACTTGAGCTAATTACATTACTAACCTAAGCTCAGTACCTAGTTCACCATCAAAATAAACACTGAACTGGATATGTACTGCTAGTCTGAACTCTGAGGGTATCTCTCTCTTAATAAATGCTCATGAAGTACTATGTTCTTAATGTTCATAAAAAAGGGCAAAAATTATATTTTCATATAGTCAAATTTTTAGGACAAACAGATTGAGTTCTAAAGCAGTCTACTTTACATAAGCAACAGCAACTATTTTTTGTATTGTTCTTAGTAGTTTTCACAAAAGGCAATAATAAATTGAGCCATATGAAAAGAAACATGGTTTTGTATATATTTATATATAATGGGAGCTGTCAGAGACATATATATATTTGGTTATTCAAGTATTTGATAATAACTTGATTAATTCTAAGTTGGAAAGGATATCATGTTCCTTTCTAAAAACATTTGGCCTTACAAATTGGATTCAGGATCTTTCATTTCTAGGAATATAGTTAACATGAGTTAACATTCATTATGGAATTTAAGGTCCAAGAAATATATAATTATTGAACAGGAAAATAAGACTAGCTAGGATAACTGAAATTTAAAGAATTCTAAAATCTCATTTATCTAATAATTAAACACATTTTCCTTCTACTTGAAAATAAAAACAGTTGCTAACAGGAGCACAATAAATTGTCAGAAGTTCCATTCTCTGATTTAATTTACCTTCTGTTGAAGGTGTCAATGGTAATTTAATTTTATAAAGACAAATCTATGAATATATAACCAGCACTTAAATAATAATAATAAAAAATCTATCAATACCACCTTCTCATTTAACACGTGATTAAGATATTAATGCTTCTCCTCATTTCTTTTTTTTTTTTAAGGTGGTGGTTTGGTGGTTTTAGTCACTAAGCTGTGTCTGACTCTTGTGACCCCATGGACTGCAACCTGCCAGACTCCTCTGTCCATGGGATTCTCTGGGCAAGAATACTGGAGTGGGTTGCCATTTCCTTCTCCGCTTTTCCTCATTTCTTAAGGTATTTCATTTCTTAGAGTGGGAGAAGCTACCAGATACTTTCTGTCTCATGAACTGCTAAGAGTAATTGCCCTTGGGGAGAGTGTGCCAAAGAATGAGCGTCTAAATCTGACTATGCCTTAATTTCTATGATTCTGGACACATTCCATCACTACCAGACTTCAGGTTTTTCATCTCTAAGTAAACTGCTTTGTGAAGAGCCTAAGGTTAATGTGATAGACCTTATAACGGAGTTAGCCAACTCTTTCTTTTTTTTTTTAACTAATTCAATATCTTACTATGTTATAAAAAAATTTGATTAGTTTGAAACATTACTTGGAAACTGACTCACAGCACAATAGGTGTTAAAGATGAGGAATGCTTGTAAGGGGAATAAAATATTTTCTTCAGGGCTAAAACAACACAATCTCAAAACGTTAGGGTCACAGGCTTAACTACACAATGCTTACAGTGTCAGTCTATATTTAAAACAAATTTTCTCATGCACAGGAGTGTTCCTTTGACATTAAAATGGCAGAGTTTTTTTCTGCCATTATATTTTCATTAACTCTGCAATGATTTCTGTGGAGACTTGTCTGTTGTTGTTAATCTGTTTTTTTGTATTCTTAGCCAAAAAACACCAAAGTGTTTTTAAATTAAACTTTGTTTATTTGTGCAAAGAAATTAAAAGAAAACAATTCCTTTTAATTGTTATAATCATTTGTGCTGGAATAGATGTAAAGTTTGGCAGTATATTTTAAAATATTTTATGAATATTTTCTATGATATATAAAAGATATAGACATAGATTTACCTAGAAAATATTTCTTGAGTGCTATTTATAATAAAAACATGTTTTATGTTTTAAAGCATTATCAATAACTTGAGAAAATATTCACTGCAAAAAAGGAGGACACAACTACATAGAGAGAACCCTAATTTTATGAAACTGAATGTATGAACATACACACATAGAAAAAATACAAAATACTAGCTAAGTTTATCTATCTCTGAATGGAGGGATTAGACATACCTTTTCACCTTGACACTCTTCTAAGTTTACTAAATTTTCTATAATAATAATTTACATTTAAAATCAGGGAAAAAATTGCAAAAAAAAATTTTTATTTGTTGATAGATTCACACTCTCCCCTCTACCAACATTCTGAAACATACTAGGAATTGGGGGGAAAAGTAGTACACATACAATTCAAATTTACAATTGATATTTATCTAGTTCCCCCAATTTAAGGCTATAGTTTGATATGAAAAATTGGAGAATATTTTTTCTACTTACCTTCCCCAACCATTGTCACGCCTATTGACATGCCTAAGAATTTGCTCTTAGTCCAGACATGAGCATTTACACACATTTTCCTCTCTGCACATTCGGCATAAAATCCTGAGACTGGAGGATGATGGGAAACCTGCTCAGCAACAAATCTGACCGTATAACAGTCTGAACCCATCTGGTTCAAAGCCTCCTCTGATGGAGGTACATGATTTGTGATGGCCTGGGTAGAAGAGCTGTTAATGACACTGGATGCTACCTCACTTTTGGGCATCCTCCAGGAACAGTGAAACGTTTCTCCAATGATAGGATTGTATGGTTTCTTAGCAATGGCTCCCTTACGGCCTTCGTGAAATGAGGTAAGGTAGTACTCAACAAAACGAATCATCCTGTCCTCAGCTGTAGCTCCATTAGTGATGGCTATAAATAGGTCTGGATGAGACATAAAGTCTGCATACATTTCCAACAAGGATCGCTTCTCTAGGATAAATGTAGGAAGCACCACCTAAAACAGTAACAACAACAAATCAACCAAACAGGGAAGTACAAAAAAACAGTAATAAATACTTTCAGAGAATTGAGATGCTATCATACACATGAAACAAGAATGCTTTCTGAAAAAGAAAATTCAGAAAAAATTAAAACATGATAGGAAAAACTAAAATTCAAGAGAAGGGTTAGAAGATAAAGGTGAGGACCTTCCTGTTCTGATCCTCTATTTTCCTATGAGATTTCTGCTTCTTTCAAGTCTGTTTCTTTATTTTGGTCTTTATATTCCTAATTAGAGGTCTTCTTAAAGACCTGATACATCTGTAGAGAACGATTCTTATCTCTCTGAAAATATTTCATTCTAGATGGATATTAAAAGCAGAGTCACAAAAGAAAAGTAATTTGTCTCAGTAAAAAATAAGTGTGCTATACTTTGAGGAAACCAAAATTGAAAAGACACACGTACTCCAAAGTGCATTGCAACACTATTTACAAGAGCTAGGACATGGAAGCAACCTAGATGCCTATCAACAGATGAATGAATAAATAAGTTGTGATACATATATGCAATGGAATATTACTCGGCCATAAAAAGGGATGCATTTGAGTCAGTTCAAACGAGGTAGATGAACCCAGAGCTTATTATACAGAGTGAAGTAAGTCAGAAAGAGAAAAACAAACATGGTATATTAATGCATATAAATGGAACCTAGAAAGATGGTGCTGATGAACCTATTCACTGGGCAGCAGTGGATATGCAGACATAGAGAAGAGACTTATGGACACAGACTGGAAGAAGAGGGTGGGACTAATGGAGAGAGTAGCATGGAAACATATATACTATCATATGTAAAATAGACAGCTAATGGGAATTTGCTCTATGTAACAACCTAGAGGGGTGGGGTGGGGAGGGAGGTGGGAAGGAGATTCAAGAGGGAGGGAACATTATGTGTACCTATGACTGATTCATGTTAATATATGGCAGGAACAAGTGCAATGTTATGAATCAATTATCCTTCAATTAAAAATAAATTAATTAAAAAATATAAGCATGCTTAAAAGGAAATAGCCTTTTCAAATGGTTAAGGTCAAACAATCAATTCAGGACTTGAAGAGGGTCAACTAAAAAAAAAACAATCACTTCAAATTCGTAGACTGGATAAAAGTATCATAAGGGGAAAGACATAAGGGAAGAGAATGGTAATTTACATTTAATTTTAAGCACAAGAAGACTAATTCTAAGAAAATACCTTTTGATACTTAAAGCCAGGTAAATAGAAGGAAGATTAAACATTTTATTTAAAGCAGAATTGGAGAAGCACTGAAATTGGTTCAACTCTGTGACAAAACAATCTGGTAACATTTTTTCAAGAGCCTGAAGATTTCATATCCATTTAGCCTAATAATGATTCTTCCAAGAATCTAGTGTTAGGAAGTAAGAAATGTGAAAATAAAATTAAAACAGTCTATGTTTTTAACTCTGTACTGTGCTAAAGTCAGTTCAGTTGTGTCCAATTCTTTGCAACCCCGTGGACTGTAGCCCACCAGATTCCTCTATCTATGGGGATTCTCCAGGCAAGAATACTGGAATGGGTTTGGAGAAGCTATGCCCTTCTCCAGGAGATCTTCCCAGCCCAAGGATCGAACCCAGGTCTCCTGCATTGCAAGCGGATTCTTAACTAGCTGAGCCACAGGGATACCCAAGAATACTCTGCTGCTGCTGCTAAGTCGCTTCAGTCGTGTCCGATTCTGTGCGACCCCACAGACGGCAGCCCACCAGGCTCCGCCGTCCCTGGGATTCTCCAGGCAAGAACACTGGAGTGGGTTGCCATTTCCTTCTCCAATGCATGAAAGTGAAAAACGAAAGTGAAGTCGCTCAGTTGTGCCCGACTCTTAGCGACCCCATGGATGGCAGCCTACCAGGCTCCTCTGTCTATGGGATTTTCCAGGCAAGAGTTACTGGAGTGGGGTGCCATTACTCTGGGTCTAGTTAAATGATATGATAAAAGGGTACAAAGTAACCCTCTATAAATTAAATGATTGATACTAAGACACTTTCCCACCTAGCCCTCTTCTCCTCCCTAACTCCTACTTGCTTTACCTATCAAGCAAGAAGTTAGAAGAATTTTCCTCTAGGGGAACTTGACTAACCATAGAGGAAAAATCCAATGATACTAACATCAGGTTCCCCAACAAATTTAGATTACTCAGTGTTGAAAAGCACAGGCTCCACTCACATGTTCAAAACTTAAAATCAGGTTTTTAGTTCCTCTGTACTTAAACATGAGTGGAAATCCAAGAAACATCAGATCTCTAAGAATACCTCTCCTTCTCTGGTGGCTCAGACGGTAAAGCGTCTGCCTGAAATACAGGAGACCTGGGTTCAATCCCTGGGGCAGGAAGATCCCCTGGAGAAGGAAATGGCAACCCACGCCAGTATTCTGGCCTGGAAAATTCCATGGACTGGTAAGCTACAGTCCATGGGGTCACAAAGAGTCGGACACGACTGAGTGACTTGACAAAGAACTATAAAGAAAATATACAGCCAAGATTGTACTCACTATTCACTTTCCTCTAAGTAACACTGTTACAGGATACATATATAGGTGGTAAAACTATAAATGAAAGCAGGAGGATGATTAACACAAAAGACAAGTTAAGTAGTTACATCTAGGAAAAAACAGAGGACTACAACTGGAAGGGGCACTCAGAGAGCTTCCAAGATCTGGCAATGTTCTGTAACTTAATCAGAGGTGGGTACACAGGTATTTGTTTTACCATTGTTTTCTGAACTGTTTCTATGCACTCTAGCCAGTCTTCTATATGTACGATACACTTCACAAACAAAACATATTAACTGAAAAAAATGGAAATGTTATAAAATTGAATATAAAATATTATATAAAGAAAAACTGAAAAGAAATCACAAAAAGTAACACTTGTATTGTTAGGATGGTAGAATTATAGATTTTTTCCTTTTATTTTTCAAAAACTTTCTTTGAAAAGTTTATACTAAATTCATGACACTATTTTTAAAACAACAAAATAACGGGGAAAATGGCTATTACTTATTCACAATATGCAAGTAAGGACCTTCTTTGTTGCTGTAGTCACAGTACCTAGAACAGTGTCTGGAATATAAGGTGGCCTGACATCACTTCATGGGAAATAGATGGGGAAACAGTGACAGACTTTATTTTTGTGGGGGGGGGGGCCTCAAAAATCACTGGTGATTGCAGCCATGAAATTAAAAGACGCTTACTCCTTGGAAGAAAAGTTATGACCAACCTAGATAGCATATTCAAAAGCAGAGACATTACTTTGCCAACAAAAGTCCATCTAGTCAAGGCTATGGTTTTTCCTGTGATCATGTATGGACGTGAGAGTTGGACTGTGAAGAAAGCTGAGCGCCAAAGAATTGATGCTTTTCAACTATGGTGTTGGAGAAAACTCTTGAGAGTGCCTTAGACTGCAAGGAGATCCAACCAGTCCATCCTAAAGGAGACTGGTCCTGGGTGTTCATTGAAAGGACTGATGCTGAAGCTGGAACTCCAATACTTTGGCCACCTCATGCGAAGAGTTGACTCAGTGGAAAAGACCCTGATGCTGGGAGGGATTGGGGGCAGGAGGAGAAGGGGACGACAGAGGATGAGATGGCTGGATGGCATCACTGACTCAATGGACATGAGTCTGGGTAAACTCCGGGAGTTGGTGATGGACAGGAGGCCTGGCGTGCTGCGATTCATGGGGTCGCAAAGAGATACGACTGAGCGACTGAACTGAACTGAACTGAACTGAACTGAATACCTTATAAAGCCCAACATTGTTCTTATGACTTACAAACCTAAATTTACTAGAAGACAATAAACACCACAATAACCAAATAAACTCTATGCCTAATGCTCATTTTAACCAATTTTAAAACTAGTGTTTTCTGAACCACTAATACGAAAATATTTCTAGAATAAAAATGATACCCAGTTGAAATACTAAGATTAGATGAAAGATGAATTGTTAGATGGCTTTCTTTATTCCTAAAATATCTGCTTCTTAGTAGGTTATTAACTGAACCAACTTACAAACTTTCTTATAACTACTGTAAGTCTAAGTAGAGAAATATGTTTTTTGATTTTGAAATAATTCAAAGTGAATGCTAAAAGCAAAATGCTTTTTGTTTAAGTTACATTTTCAGGTAAGTAATTCACTGGAATCAAACAACCTTTTAATTTATACTTTTATTACCTCACAGGCATTGAAAACCTCAATTCAAAATATACATCCTGAAGTCAATTTTGAAATTCCAAACTAACGCAAAGTAGTGTTAGCAGTGATTCAAAATATATAATTCCACAGTAAGTAATGTTTAACATACATAGGTTTTGAACCTCATTGGCTTTCTAAATCAATGCCATGGATTAATTGTTAAAACAAATTAAGGCACACTCATTAGATAAACTGGGAATGGAGAAGATGGGCCTAAAATTAAAAACTATACATCAGTGGTTCTCAAACTTTAATGTATATATACATATTTACTGAAACGCAGATTCTGTTTCTCTAACTTTGAGATTGGGGCCAAGATTATACATTTCTAACAAATTCTCAGGTGATGGTGATGATACTGACTTGCAGATTTTTTTTCTTCTTTCAGTTCTAAGGCATAACTGACAAATAAAATCATAAGTTATTCAAAGTGTACATTGTAGTGATTTGATATACACATATATAGTGAAAGGGGGCTTCCTTGGTAGCTCAGCTGGTAAAGAATTCACCTGCAATGCAGGAGATCCTGGTTCGATTCTTGGGTCAGGAAGTTCCCCTGGAGAAGGGATAGGCTACCTACTCCAGTATTCTTGGGCTTCCCTGGTGGCTCAGATGGTAGGAATCCACCTGGAATGTGGGAGACCTGGGTTCAGTCCCTGGTTAGGAAGATCCCCTGGAGGAGGGCATGGCAACCCACTCTAGTATTCTTGCCTGGCAAATCCCCATGGACAGAGGAACATGGCAGGCTACAGTTCATGTGGTCACAGAGAGTCGAACACAACTGAGCAACTAAGCACAGCACACAGTGAAAGGACTCCCACCATCAAATTAATTCATGCCACATTTTTAAAGTAGCAAGCCTGCAGACCAGGGGTGTGCAAACTATGGCCTTCAGGTCAAATCTGGCCTCCTGTTTGTGTAATATAGTTTTGTGTGGAAATACACCCATTCCAATCCAACATATTGAGTTGGCCAAAAGGTTTGTTCTGTAAGGTGTTACATGGAAAAACCCAAATAAACTTTTTGGTCAACCCAGTATTATCCATGGCTGCTTTTACAAAGGCTGAGTTGAATACTGCTGATCCTTAAACAATATGGGTTTGAAATGTAGGTCTACTCATACATGGATTTTTTTCTCCAATAAATATACAAAACATACATGTAGAACATCATGTGCAAGACTTGTACTGAGGTGGATAGTCTACCCTTACACGGGCTTAAGGGGAGTAATACACAATATAAAATGAACATGTTAGTTTTCTTACTATTTCATAACTTTGTTTTCAAAGAATTATATTACCATAACTATCATACCTCTCTCATAATGCAAGAAACTGTGTATTATCACAGGTATGTGGGATTTTTAAAAATTGAACAATGTTTCCTATATTGTATCATGAATATGACTAATACTGTACATCACAAACATTTTATAACAATATTCATTAGTATATAGGCTAGGCTACCATGAAGCTTATTACACTAGGACACCAGAAAACCACCATGTTGCTGCTTCATCATCATCAATGCATAAATTATTATACCTGTAAGTAAACATGAATATTTTTCATGTTCTTTTCATTTTTGATGTCTACTATTAGTAACACATATAAACAAAAGTTGTATTTAATATTTATGTTATTGGTAAGGCTTCCAGTAAATAAATCAGTAGCTAAGTTTTGAGGGAGTTCAAAAATTATACATGGATTTTCAACTGCATGAGGGGTTAGTGTCCCTCACCCCTACACTGTTCAAGAATCAACTACACCTGCCTGAGAGATCTATGCCCACATAGCTAAAAACATCTACTATCTGATACTTTACAGAAAATGTTTGCTGACCTCTGTTACAGATAACACCCAAAATGTACTATCAAACATGGGAAATAAGAATAAAGCAGAAGGATCAATGACTTTAATAGTTTAATGGGATTAAATCCTTTTCTTTAGATTTTCCTATTCTGTATTCCAATGGACTCTTTTATTTTGCACAGAAACAAGACTATAGGTCTTTAGTTGCCACATGACTTAATCTGCACAAAAAAACCATCACATTTTTAATGAAAATAAGAAATGTTGATCAAGAGAAAAAGAAACCAACTCATAAAGATTAAAAAGCCCTGACAGCATTAACAATTATAGGTATAGCCCTGACCAAATGATCTTCATAGACTGTTTATCCCATTACTTACCCTTGTTAAGTCCATGCCCAGCTTGAGCTGTGATAAGAGATGTAGGATAACACTGCGCTGCTCTTCCACAGCTCCCAGGTCATCCTCCTTGTTGTCACAAGTATCCTCCACCTCATCATCTGCATTTATTTCTTCAGGTTCCTTGACGCAAAATAAAGCAAAAGTCTATTGTTACAAGTGTGTATCAATATGCACTAAGAATAAAAGTATAAACATCAGATGAAGACATATTGGGCCTAAATGAGACTGAGAGTAGACAAAAATCTTTCTGAAAATACAACTTACATCATTTGGCCATGGAATAGATTTCCTTCAATGAACGCACTATCACTGACATTGAACATACTGTTGCTTTGTCATAAGCATCACACACAAAATACATATACTTTGTGAAAATAGGATTTTTCAGGAAGAGTGAAAAAATGTCTCATCTGAAACTTAGGCTTTGAAGGCTTTCTCCACCTGCCTGGGAACCCTACTGCTATCTATAATTCAAGATGTTTTGAGAATTAAATATTTGCCCCATTTTTAATACTGTAAATGTAAAATTTTAAAGTGACTGTACATGGCAACCCACTCTGGTATTCTTGCCTGGAAAATGCCATGGACAGAGAAGCCTGGTGAGCCCCAGTCCATGGGGTTTTAAAGAGTCTGACACTACTGAGCAACTGAGCACGCACCACTATTTTTAGGTCAATTGTAAAACAGAAGTACTGTTACCTTGGTAATTAAAATCTAAAACTTTAGCTGTATTTCAGTAGCATACACACATATCTTGCTGACTAAAACTGAGCAGAACCCTTAAATTAGTCTTGCTGTTTTTTGTACAAAATAATGAATTGGTACTTGAGTTGAAAAAAATTGCCTTTGGTATTTTGTTTGGAAAAAACTGCCTTTGTTTTGATTATGTTTGTATATGTTTCAGTACGTATATCATATACATACTAAAGTGATGGGAGTTAATCTTGTATTTACTTTGCAGGAAATATCATGTAAATATGCAGACATTGAATGTAGTATGGATTGTGTCTGCAGTGAGCTTTTTGGTGGGTACAGTTTATATGTGCCAATTATATACCCTCATATACTTGTCTGATTTTGAGCTTGTAAAAATGAGAACTCGTTTTTACACATTTAATAAAGGAAAAAAGGTCTGTGAAAAAAAAAATAAATAAAGTGACTGTACATATCCAGTCTAACTTCTGTAATCTGTATTTAGATATTTACTCATCCTTGGAGTTGTCAGGAAAAAACTTTGGGGATGAAGAGAATTTTAGGTGCAGGTATGGAAACCCTGTAGTTGGTTATGTAGTCTTAAAACCACAAAACATTCTCTGCACAATTTTTCAATCAATCAATAAAACAACCCCTTGAAAAGCCAAAATTGTTTACCCTTCTCTTAGAAAGGTCTTAGCTCCAAATAACTGATTAAAAGAAATCTAATTTCATTTCATTTTTTAAATTAGATTTATTTATTAATTTTGGCTGTGCTGAGTCTTCGTTGCTGCACATGGGCTTTCTTTAGTTGTGGCAAGAGGAGGTTACCCTCTATTTGTGGTGCACGAGTTTCTCATTTCAGTGACTTCTGTTGCAGAGCACAGGCTCAAGAGCACGTGGGCTTCAGCAGTTGTAGTTTGTTGGCTCAGCAGGTGCAGCTCACTGGCTCAGTAGTTGTGGCGCAAAGGCTTAACTGCCCTGTGGCATGTGAAATCTTCCTGGACCAGGGATCAAACTTGTGTTCCCTGTATTGGCAGATGGATTCTTTACCACTGGACCGACCACCAGGGAAGTCAGAGAAATCTAATTTCTTATTTTTATTTAAACAACAAGTAACAGTTTCAAACCCCCAAATTCTAAATAACCTTATTGGATGTCACTTTCCATGTTTATGTGGGGATGGAATATGATTTTTCTCAGGGGTACCTCTTTTCATTACCTTTGTGCAAGAGAGCTTTCATGAGTATATTATCTTTGGTAATGTGTTAAATTTTAAGTTATGAGGGTTTTAAAAAAGAAATGATTCTGTTAATGTCTCTGCTTTTAATTTTCTCTTCCCATAAACAAATCTTATCAAATAGAAGCCCATCTGTTCTCTGTAGCTAGACAAAGAAAACCAATCCTAATCAGGCATAAAATCAAGAACTTAATATTCTTAAAATATTAAAAACAAAATACAAAACATGGTGATAGAGATGAAAAATAATGAATTTCTGGTCATTCTTTTGCCTTTATTCTTTTTTCTTCTTCCCTTCTATCATCGCTTCTATCAATAAAATCTTTATTATATCAAATTCTGATAAATCAATTAATAGTCCAGCTCAAAAAGCAAAGAAGAACTAAAGAGCCTCTTGATGAAAGTGAAAAAGGAGAGTGAAAAAGCTGGCTTAAAACTCAACATTCAGAAAACGAAGATCATGGCATCCAGTCCCATCACTTTATGGCAAATAGATAAGGAAATAATGGAAACAGTGCCAGACTTTATTTTTTGGGCTTCCAAAATTACTGCAGATGCTGACTGCATCCATGAAATTAAAAGATGCTTGCTCCTTGGAAGAAAAGCTATGACCAACCTGGACAGCATATTAAAAAGCAGAGACATTACTCTACCAACAAAGGTCCATCTAGTCAAAGCTATGGTTTTTCCAGTGGCACACATGTGGATGTAAGAGTTGGACTATAAAGAAAGCTAAGCGCCAAAGAATTGGTACTTTTGAACAGTGGTGTTGGAGAAGACTCTTAACAGTCCTTTGGACTGCAAGGAGATCAAACCAATCAATCCTAAAGGAAATCAGTCCTGAATATTCATTGGAAGGACTGATGCTGAAGCAGAAACTCCAACACTTTAGCCACTTGATGTGAAGAACTGACTCACTGGAAAAAACCCTGATGCTGGGAAAGACTGAAGGCAGGAAGAGAAGGGGACGAAAGAGAATGAGATAGTTGGATGGCATCACCAACTTGATAGAGATGAGTTTGAGCGAGCTTCAGGAGTTGGTGATAGACAGGGAAACCTGGTGTGCCACAGTCCATGGGGTCACAAAGAGTCAGATGTGACTGAGCAACTGAACTGAACTGAGTCCAATTCATTTCTTCAGAAACCAAATGCAACAATTCCTTGTATATACCACAATTATTTGTTTTTATGACCTTAAAGAAAGATTCCCAAAGGCGAATTTCTCAATTTTCCTTTTCTATAGCTAGTAAGTCTGTCAGGAAGTACTTCCTGTAATCCACCCTAAGTCAGTTGCATAATATAGTTTAAGTATATTTGTGAACGTATACTCGTTATAAATCAGAGGGAAAAACTGATCATTTGAGAAATGTCGAGGGGGAAAAATACAGATATTGATTAAATAATGTCCTTCAGCTTCTGAACGGTACTATTACATTTGAGGTCAGAACCTAGGACACAGATTAATAGTGCAAACATAGCCTTAACGTTATTATACACAGTTATACACACAGTTTATTGTGTAGTTTACTCTAATGAAAATAGTATTAAACTCAAGAGATAATACAAATTTGATAGAAAAGCTAAAGAACATATTTTTGTTATCTTTATAAAAAGTCAAACACTTAATAAAATAGAAAAAAAAGGAATTCCATTCGTGAATAAATACTGATTCTAAAGTATGATATGAATGGAAGATTCTGGAAACTCTCTTCTCTTTTTGAAAAGCCTCCTCTTAGAGATCACGCCTTTCTTAAAGAAAAGCTTAAGGTTAAAAAAAAAGCATTACCAAAATTCCAACAAACTGCTCAAATGTATAAAATCCCTACAAACTCAGAATGACTAGTAAATACAGTGGAAAAAGCAGTTGAGTTTCTAGGAATTCATAATATCTGGAGATTGCATGGCAAAAGGAAATTCCACAAAACTCATACCAATGCCATTTTTTGTCTTCCTGATTTCTGACTTGGGCACTAGGGAAGTGTGGGCTTCATTTTAGCCTCTAGCATTTATCTTCTTTATCACCTAACAGCAACATTTCCACCACTGTAATACATGTTTCCAGCTTGCACTGACACTTATATTCCAAAAAAGGCATATGTAAAATTTTGAAACAATTCAGGTCTGTTTTTGTATGCTTGAAAGTGAAAGTTGCTAAGTTGTGTCTGACTCTTTGTGACCCCATGGACTATAGAGTCCATGGAATTCTCCAGGCCAGAATACTAGAGTGGGTAGCCTCTCCCTTCTCCAGGGGATCTTCCAAACCCAGGGATCAAACCCAGGTCTCCCGCACTGCAGTCAGATTCTTTACCAGCTGAGCCACCAGGAAAGCTTGAGTGGAATCTAAAATCTTTTGTTAATTGAAAAAAAAAGAATCTATGCACTTAAGAGTTTTTTCTGTTTGCACTGGGTCATACACTAGGTTACTCATTTCAAAAGGTTTGGAAATTCAACAGTCCTCTCCCCCACATCTCTGTGCCCCATCCCTACCATATGTGTCTATCCTGATCTCCAACATGTTTTGTATTCTCATTTAGAAAAATGAAAATGTTGTGGAGTATATGACCTATTGTTTGTAATTTTTCACAAAAAATTATAGTCTTGATCTCTGAAAAGCTTTGGTTTCATCATTTCCAAACTGTTTTTCATGTACATTAACAATTATACATCCTCTTCCCACATAACATTCAATATATTTATAAACTATACTAAACCTTTTCTCTTAAAAAGTTTTCTTTCTATACATCTGTGTCTCTTTTGCTGTCTTGCATACAGGGTTATCGTTACCATCTTTCTAAATTCCATATATGCACGTTAGTATACTGTATTGGTGTTTTTCTTTCTGGCTTACTTCACTCTGTATAATAGGCTCCAGTTTCACCCACCTCATTAGAACTGATTCATATAAGAATCGGAGAAGGCAATGGCAACCCACTCCAGTACTCTTGCCTGGAAAATCCCATGGACGAAGGAGCCTGGTAGGCTGTAGTCCATGGGGTCGCTAAGAGTCGGGCACGACTGAGTGACTTCACTCTCATGCACTGGAGAAGGAAATGGCAACCCACTCCAGTGTTCTTGCCTAGAGAATCCCAGGGACAGCGGAGCCTGATGGGCTGCTGCCTACGGGGTTGCACAGAGTCGGACAGAACTGAAGCAACTTAGCAGCAGCATATAAGAAACGAATCGTCAGTCCAGGTTCGATGCAGGATACAGGATGCTTGGGGCTGGTGCACTGGGATGACCCAGAGGAACGGTACGGGGAGGAAGGTGGGAGGGGGTTTCAGGATGGGGAACACGTGTACACCCGTGGTGGATTCATGTTGATGTATGGCAAAACCAATACAATATTGTAAAGTGAAAAAAAAAAAAAGAAAAGGAAACAAAAAGCATACAGATTGGGAAGGAAGAAATAAAGCTGTCTTCATTCTCAGATGACATAACCATCTATGTGGAAAACTCTAAATAATAAAAAAAGACAAACAAAACACCTTTTTGAACTAATAAAGGAGCACAGTAAAGTCACAGGACATAAGGTAAAAAAAAAGTTTTCTTTCTAATTTTGCTAGGTTTGTGAATGGGACCCTAATTTTAATCTCAATTTAGTCTCAAAAACTTGGAAGTCATTTGTGATCCAACCCTATAACCAGTCAATCACAAGTTCAACTGATTTTTCATTTGAAATGCATATTACCTGTTCATGTCTTCACTCCTACTTCCACAGACTTCTATCCACATTTCAATTTCAAGCCAATGATATATTCCATATGATATACCAATGATCCATGATATTCCAGTGATCATATTCCATATGATATACCAATCTTTTTATACATTTTACATCCCTCCTCATGCTCATGATCTCAGTATCTGTCATATTAAGACTAAATTTTTCTGCCTGAGTTTACACTGTATTCTGTGCAGCAGTGTTCCTGGAATAATCATTCCACAAAGAATGCGACATGAATGGCCATCTGAATTTGTAAAATCCAACAACCCTGGGGTCACTTTCCATAAACTAGGTGCTCTGCTAAATTTACTTTATCTTAATAACAACTTATAATGTATTATTAACCCTACTTTACAAATGAGAAAGTTAAGCCTGGTTACTCATGAGTTGGCCCACATGTTAGTAAATGACAGGACCCAGATTCAACATCATCAGGCAAGCCTTCCCCACAGTAAGTAGGGACTCTAAATGATTTTAAGTCTCTCCAGTGAAAGAACTATCTTCTATTTTTGTGTCTCCTCTAATTCTTAACATTGGACTTGTCATATACTAAGATAACTTAATGAATACTTACTAATTGCTTGACTCCACAAATGAATTAGTTAAGAAACTGTAAGAAAAAGAGGATTTGTTTTCTTTCTTCTTCCTCGGCCACCCTGCTGCCACTGCCTGCCTCACTGAGTCAAAACCTTTGCCAGCTTTGGAAGTCCCTGTGTTATATGTTTCTTTCAAGAAGTAATCTACTAATATATAAATAACCATAAACCATGCCTTACTCTTGACTCAATAATTTTAGTTGGGAATAACTTAAGAAATAATCTAAATAAAGGGGAGAAAAAAATAAAACAGTAGACAAAATGATACAGCATTATTTATACAAACAAAAGAAAATAACAACCTAGACATTCAATAGCCTACTTCAACCTTGAAAAATTTTAATTATATAGGCCAGAATAACATATAAAAACACTTATGAGAAGTATCAAGTAAAAAGAGCTTAAAACAAAACTATCTATGTAATTATGATAACCATAAAAATAAAAGATGTAAACTCAAGAGGCAAAAAAACAGTATGATATGTTACAGAGGTAGAACTAAGAATAGAAGAGAGCCCTGTTTACTGCTGAGAAATGTGTAACAAACATTACTAAAATATTAAACTCTAAGACTGTGTGCTATTTTAAGTAGACTAACACTTTTAAAAATTGTATTGGTACAGTGCTTACTATCAAAAAAAACCTTAATAGTAAACCTTTAAACTTATAAACTTAATAGCAAACACCTACTAAATAATGTTAAATTAAGAAATCTATAAGATAAATATCATGCAAATAATCTTCCATTAGAAAAGCTGTTTTCCAGAAAAAGAAAAACATGCAAATTTTAAATACATTTATATAAAGCAAAAGTAAACTAAAACTAAGAAGGACACATAATTTAACCTGGAAAACACAGTATGTACAAGTTTTACACAATAGAGCCCTTCCAAAGCCAATGCAGTTCAAAGTAGAACAACACTTAGAGTGAGCTCTCTAGAGTATGCCATCCTGACAATGAAAAGGTGCTTTTCAGTGATTCCTAATTTTTACTCCAAAACTGTTATTTTCGTATTACCTTACCCTTGCTAATAGTCCAGATTCTGCAACACACTGCTCTTCTGGGACTGCCACTGGCTTACTTTGCTCAGTTGCAAAGGGCTGGTCAGCTCCATTTTTATAGTGGTTTGATAATGGTATCTTTGGTTCTAACCATTCGATCGTCGTTCCTGATGAAGTAAGAGAAAACTTTCGCTGAAACTTGCTCATAATCTGGAAAGTTCAGCAAATGTGGATTTTATTAAACGATTTTGTTTTGCATCTACAAGGCTAAAAGCAATTCAAAACCTGTTAAGAGACTCTGCAAGACAGCAACTTGTATCTCATTAGCATGAGCATGACGATTGGCTATTTTACAACAGAGCAAGCTGCAACTTGAAATCAGATACCATTTAAGTGAATCAACCCTGAACAGGAGTGAACTCACTTCCTGGGAAAATCTGTGAATCATTAAGTGTATTCTCACCCCAATAGTTGACCTTTCTGCATGAATCTTGACCCTCTAGTGATAAGAAGTATGCAGTTAGACTTGAGGGAATCACAATTATAGCAACAGCCCGGGATTGTGAAACAGTAAAATCAACTTCAATTTGGGGTTGAACCTTATTCTCAGTACCAGTTTTCTAACCAACCAAGATAACCCCACAATCTAATTTAAGAATTGCAGATCCATGTACATTGTTTTTTTTTCTTTCCCAATCATATAAAAAGGCTCCATATACTTTTAAACTGAAAGGTTCTTCTACTGAATAAATAATAGCTGACCTAATGAAAGACAGTGGTCACATTTAGAGACTTGTCATCTTCTCAGTTAATGACTCAAATGTCTCTTATTACCCTCAACTAGTTTAACAAAGTGGATTCTATGCCTAATCAATAATGGAAAATGTTCCATTTGATTTCAGAGGCTGATCTAGGTTTCACAGAAGCTTGGTTATACAGTGTTACATTAAGGGATACTTAGACTACTACACCAGAAATTTAAAAGGAGTATGGAATTTACTTAGTCTATAGCAAAATCCTCGACTTCAGTAGAGGAATAAATTACAAAGTACCTACCAGGCTACCAGAGCATCTTGCCTTGGCACTTAGTTCAGATTCACTGAGGGGGATTCACAAATGGGGAATGCCCTGGATAAGTTCATGGGGCCTGTTTCAAAATTTCAAAGAAATGAAAGCTCTTTGTTTCTACCTTGATATGTTTATTTTTAATATCAGCATCTAGATTCCCCTACTTCTTGAAATAAGATGCACATAAACACTGAATTTAAGAGATTTGTTTTAAGAGATTATTCACAGATAAATCATAACAAAATTCTTTATCAAACAAATCATCTGGTCTCAGGGTCCTTCTAAATCAGTTCTTTCTAAAATATCTTTCTTTCACAAGCAAGAGGAGTTCATTGAATAAGAAAACAATGAGTGTTGGGAAATACTAAGTTACTACTATTAATTCACTGTGATGGGGGTGGGGAAATTGGGGCAATGTTGTTAAAGGGTACACACTTGCAACTAGAAGATGAGTAAGTCCTGGAGATCTAACACACAGCACAGTGAATGGAGTCAACAGTACTACAGCGAATATTTCAAAGTTGCTAAGAGACTAGATCCTAAATGTTCTCATTATAAAATAGGGAATTCCTTAGTTCCAAAGGTTAGGACTTGGCACTTTCACTGCCAAGGCCCAGGGAACCAAGACTCCACAGGCTCTGAGTGTGTGTGCGTTGGGGGTGGGGGGAGGGCAGGCCAAGGAGGGTCAGAGAAAAAAACAAATGACAATTATGTGACATGATTGGGACATTAGCTAACACTCTGGGGGCATATAAATATATAAATGTATTAAATCAACACTTTAAACTTGCATGTCAATTATATATAATGTCATTTTATATATACTATATGTCAGTTAAATCTCAATTTTTAAATGAGTTTATTAATCTCATTAATAGAAAAACTCATTTTTTGTTATGCAATAACAAATAATGCAATAATGCTGTTTTCCCCAGTAAATTAATTTCAACAAATAGGTGCTCTCGAATACCAGATGTATATCTTATTTTTCAACTGAAAGGTGAGTGATAGACTTTTACATATATGTATCTCAACAGGGAAATAGTGAATAGCGGACTAAAGCAACCAAGAAATGACTCCAACGTTTCTACTTTGATTGACTGGATAGAGTAATGTCATCAACTTCAACAGAAATACTGAATTTTTAATTCAGTTTCTGACAAGTTTAATTTGAGGTCTCTTAAGGAATATTTAATTATATGAGACCTAAATGGTTTTAGATTTGAAAAAGGACACAGTAAAAGAGACTTTGTATAACATTAGTGAAGTCACTTAGTTGTGTCCAACTCTTTGCAACCCCATGGACTATAGCCTACAACACTCCTCCGTCCATAGGATTTTCCAGGCAAGAGAACTGGAGTGGGTTGCCATTTCCTTCTCCAGAGGATCTTCTCAACCCAGGGATCGAACCTGGGTCTCCCGCATTGTAGGCAGATGGTTTACCATCTGAGCCACCAGCGAAGACATTAGTATGATAATAAAAACCAAGAGGCTAGCTGGTTTTCTATTTGTCTTGCCTTGATTAAGATTTTCTGGAGCAGAATTACAAAGAATGCAGTTACTATTTCCATGTTTTGAACTGCAATGTTCAGTCCTACCTTTAAGCAATAACTTACCTGAAGGCAATGAGCCCTTCTGATGTGATGCATGCTGTAACTGAAGAATATGAAAGCAGTCATTTAAGCAGTTCATAGTTGCCATGGAAGTAGCCTTGAGCATTAAGAGATCCTGGTCCAAGGAACTAAGATGGCCAGAAGCAGGAAGGCATTCAATTCCTCTAATTAAGTCTCTTTGTTGTCCTTCAGCATGAGACATCATCTAAGGGAAATAACAGTTCCATGTGTCTCACTCATAATCTCTGTATAGCATGTATACATACAGTTGCCACTTTAATTACCATATTCTGTACAACATATAACATACAATTGTCATTTTTAGGATATATTCAGCCTAGAAATCTATTTTAAATTTGTTTGGCTATTCTCAATAAGCATTTAATAGTGTTACTCAAAAGATGACAACACATAAGTAAATCTCCAACATATGCTGAATAAAAAGAAGCCATTATCAGAGAAGCACATACTACTCGATTCAGTTCAGAAATTTCAGACACAGGCAAAATAAATCTATGGTTTATAGGTGAGGAAACCTCTACACATTAGAAGTCAGGATAGTGAAGAGAGAGTAATGATGAAGAGGCATGAGAGGGTCCTCTAGGGTACTGGTAATATTTCATTTTTTGATCCAGGAGGTAGTTACATTAAAATTACAAGATACACACTTGTGTATCAGGTTCTTTTATACATGCTTAGAAGGTTAATTAAGAACTGGGATGGAGACCAAGGGAAGGGGCAAACAGATCCATTAGGTTTACCACTGGTCTAACGAAAAGAACTTCCATGATTAATTAAACAGAACAGAAAGCCAAACAAGAAATTATAGACAAAATTCTACAATTAGTTGATACATAAGCCCCACATTTCCAGAGATAATCCCCATTCATGCTTAGAGTCCTGCTGTAATTATGTCTAAACCTGTTAACAGCTTGAAGGCCAAATTATATACTTACCCTATTTCTTCATTTTACAAGAACTTCTTGGCATGAAATTAGAAATGGGATGTTTATATTATGCCTCTTTTGCATCTCCCACTGGTCTAGGGGTCCTAACTATAATTGCTCTTCTCCTCTGCTTCTAGCAATGCTATAAGCAAATATTAAGTTTTATACTTGTCAGATTTCTCAAACAAGTCACAAGTGCTAGTAATGCTGAGGGAAAAAATTACTACTCAAGTATATCTGAACCAAGATGAATTTATTCCTTTCCAGGCAAGGGAAAACTGTCCTTCCAGAACAAATCAAACAGCTAATCTTACGTAAACTTCTTGGGAACATACAACATTCAAGGATGGGTTGACTTTACAACAAAAGTAATAGCGTGGAGGAAGTATGGCCTTTAGGGACTGTCTAACATTCAGAAGGAAGCATACTGAAACAGAGTTGTTAATGACTGAAGTGAGTTGGTTAAACAGGCTCCACATTACCTGCTAAGAGATTCAATCTAGAGCCAAACAAGAGACTTTTTTCATTTTCTTTTTTGAACTGAAGAGAATACAATTTCTTATTCTTACAACAAGAAAAACATTTGAAAAACTGGACATTCAAATTCAAAAAACACATTCACTTGAATACACTCTTCAGAGAACACAAAGGAAAAAAAGATTAGGCATACTTTTCAATATCATGTTATAAGCTAATAAAAGTTTAATAAAGGAAAAAAATCATAAGCAGGATATTGACAATATGAATAATTAGCTCTCACAATATAACATTTAAGAAGAAAAGTGTTTCTTTGTACAAATGGCCCAAAAAAGCCACATGCTACTGTTGATATTGTAAGTGAAGAGACCTAAGGAATTCCTTAGTGGTCCAGTGGTTAAGAATCAGCCAGCCAATGCAGGAGACATGGATTCAATCCCTGGTCTGGAAAGATTCCACATACTGCAGAGCAACTAAGCCTTGCACAACTACTGAGTCTGAGCTCTAGGGCCCCCAAGCCACTAAAGCCTGCATGCTGTAACCACTGAAGCCCATGCTCTACAACAAGAAAAGCTACCACAATGAGAAGCTCCCACACCACAACTAGAGAGGAGTCCACATCTTCACAATTAGAGAAAGCCTGCAGGCAGCAATGAAGACCCGGCACAACCAAAAAATAAAATAAACAAATTATTAAAAAAATTAAAATAAAAAAGTGAAGAGGCTTAAGAAAGTGATGCTCTTGACTGGAAAAAAATAAACTTTAAATTACAATTAGAGTGCAAATGTTAAAATCTGAAAATTCCCTGGTGGTCCATTCATTAGGACTCTGTGCTTCCACTGCAAAGGGTACCAGTTGGATCCCAGAAGCTTCATGGCATGCCCCCTTCCTCCCACCAAAGAATAAATTTGGTTATGGTTCTTTCCACAGCAAACAAATGGGCTGACCATATATTCACAATGAAATAGAACTGATTCTGTGAAGCTGTTTTAGTGACTGTTCCTGACAATAGTAAAACCAGTTCCTTAAGAATGAAAAACCATCATGAAAGCTGAAAACTTGCTTAGTCTGTGTTTTGCAGCTAGGTATGACAAATACGGTGATAATGAACATCACTTATGTGGCATCTAGTTTGTCTGAAAATCAGATGAGAATCATAGTTTTATTGCTTGTATTTTAAATGTGTCTCCCTTACTAGACTGGTGATGTTAGCTTCTCCCAAGGTACAGCATAGTAACCTGCAAGAAGCACACACTGATTAATAGAGTGATTGATGAATTGTAAATTAGTAATTTACTGTAATTAGTAAATACTAAAATAGATCACTTTAATACTTCAGCAATAAATCCATAGACCCAAAATATGACTCGATTTTCAACAGTCAGTTGCTTTTTCCAACTGTTACTTCATTTATTGCTGGACTTACTCATGGACTTTGATTAAAATACTCCTTTCAAAATCACTTTGAATTATATCTTTACATTATAACCAACTGGAGCTAGATCACTATATAATAGCAATTCTCAAACAGTGCTCTCCAGATTCTTATGAGGCTCTTTTCAGGGGGTCTATGGAGTCAAGATTATTTTCACAATAATTCTAGGAAATTAATTTGCCTTCTTCACTTGGTGGCATTTGCACTGATGGTGCAAAAGCAATGGTGGGTAAAACTGTTGGTATCTTAGAATCAAGGCAGTTGATACAACAGTGTCATGACTGTATTCTTCACTGCCATGCACTCACGGAGTAGGCATTGGGGTCTGGGGAAAAGACAGCCAATTTTATTTAAGAATATTTTTGAAAAATCAGTAAAAATTATTAGTTTTACTATATCTTGACTCTTGAGTACACATATTTAAAATTGTCTATATGAAAAATGAGAAGCACACTTCTATTGTACATTAAAAAAAAAAAAGTACACTGCTGTTGCATACCAAAGCACTGTGGTTGCCCAAGGAAAAGCACTTGTGAGACCGAGTTACAGGTTGAACTAGCAGTTTATTTTCACAGAGCACCACCTGACATGAAAGTATGTGATATATATTGTTTGTTCAGAAACACAGGTGACAACTTGGACTTGGGAATGGCATCTGAAATGAGGGCAGTTTTGTGGGATCTGATACTATCTCAGCTAAATGGTGTCAGAAGTGAAATTGTAGAACACCTAGCTGGAATCTGCCAAGAATCAGAGAATTATCTAGTGTGAAGGAAACCCCCACACATTTGGTGACTGGAGTACAGAAGTATGGGGTGTTATAGTAGCACAGAGGAGAAACACAAGAGTGTTGTTTTTCCCTGACAGAATGATTGCTAATAACTATAGCTCTTCAGGCTTGGGAGTATGTGGTAGACATCTTTTCAAAATTAATAAAATGATCTGTCACTTCAAGAAAAACAACTGACAGCATTTGTTGCCAATTATAAAATATGAGCTTTAAAATGAAATTACAATTTTGGAAAACCTGTATCAGTCACCATAAGCTTGGCAGTTTCCCAATATTGAAAGCCTCTTCGGATGAAGTTGGTAGGGATGTTAATGAATGTGAATTTTTGATATTGTATACCAATATCTGTAACTCTGAACTAATATTTTCCAAATGACTAATGCAGTGTTACAAAATCGTGCATAAGTTAAAGATCCACCTAAAGTGCAAGACAAACCAATGCATTTTCATGAAACAGAACATGAAAAGTTCACTGATTCATACTAGATTCCACACTGCATCTAACACTTAAGAAACTGCCACTGTCCAGTTTTACTGGAGGATCAAAGAACAGCCACATTTTCCTTAAAAAGCTATTTTAAAACATTTCTCTTTTTCCCCCAACCACAAAGTTTTTTTTCATATAGTTCAACTACATATTTGCAGTAAATTGAGTGCAATTATTTTGTTTGTTTGGGGGGAAAAAAATAGCTGTTTGACATAAAATATGTTATCTATGTTAATATGTATGAATTTATTAATTTTTATTTTAAAATAATAAAACATAAAATTAAAGCGTAAATTTTAAAAACAAGCATTTTTAAAATATCTGTTTCAATTTCTAATAAGGTAAATATTGGTAAATTTAACCTATATAAAGCAAAAATTCTTTGAGGTCCTGAATAATTTTTAAGAGTGAAACAGATACCAAGGCCACAAAAAGCTTGAGAACACTTACCGGGAACCATGGTCAGTATGGTAACAAAAGTTCTCTCAATGTCTTTGAAAAGAAAAAGGATCTACATAGTCTCAAAGAAACTCCCCAGATATTTTATTAACTATAGAGAAAAAGACAGCAACTTTACAGTGGAGAAAAGCTACTTTAACCAAGCAGAAGCTACCTTAACCACGTGATCAAAGTGAACATCACCAGTAACATGACATACTGATATCATGAAGTCCTTGATATAGGTATTGACAATACATATCTTCAAGGGTATCTTTCCCAGAAATGTATAATTTCGCTCAAATAATAAGAAAATATCAGACAAACGCAAATCTGGGAACATTAAACAAAACTGGATCTTCATAGGTATCAATGCCAGGAAAGATAAAGACTGAGCAACAATTACAGACAGAAGGAGACTAAGTAGTAATAACAGTTAAATGCATCATTTTAGGACAGGATCCTAAAACAGAAAAAAGAATGTTAGTGGAAACACTACTAAAATTTGAATAAGAACTATAGTTAACAGTATTATAGTTATATAATTTCCTGGTTTGGATACTGCTATGAAAGATGGTAACATTGCAGAAAGTCGGGTGAGGGATACACATAGAAATTCTGCATTACTTTTGCACTTTTCTGTAAATTTAAAATTACTGCAAAATAAGCAGCTCTTTTTTTTTTTTGCCTGGGGGAGGCTGTGCTGTCTTTGTTGCTGTTTGGGCTTTCCTCCAGCTGCGGCGAGCAGGGGCTACTCTCTAGTCGCCGTGCACGTGCACGGGGTTCTCACTGCTGCGGCTTCTCTTTTTGTCACATGGGCTCTAGAGCGAAAGGACTTCACTGGGCTCCGGAGTGGCTCCCAGGCTCTATCTAGCGCAAAGGTTTAGTTGCTTCACAGCATGTGGGATCTTCCCAAATCAGGGATCGAATCTGTACCTCCTACACCAGCAGGCAGATTCTTTATCATTGAGACACCAGGGACACCCCCAAATAAGAAGCTTCTAAAAAGTGTTCTCAGTTTGTGAAAACTGTTAGCTTTGGTTTTACCTTAACACAAACCTTTTCAGTCATTGTCTTGGATAAAAAAAGGCTCAGAAACTTTCTGTGGACCATGCTTTCATAAAGCATTTAGAGCTGCCATAATGAAATACATCCAAGCCACAAAACTGAAACAAGATTTTTAATGCATGGCATCATAAGCAAAGTCAGGAAAAAATATGCATCTAAAGACCAGATTATGATAATTTTAAATAAAAGGAAATAAGCTAACTTTTAAAGGAAAACAGTTCCAGAGAACTCTCCAAATGCACTATTTTCTCACAAATAGAATTATCCCATTGGAATACATAAATGTTCCTAATAGAACATTTACATAAAATATTAGAAATTAAATAACTACAATTTTATAGTTTGACCTACTGAGTTCTTAAAAGCAAAAACATAAACTTAGTGAAGACAAAGACATTCAACAAAAACTTTTTTTGTAGGTGGCATTGGCAGAGACTGCCAAACAATGGTCAACACTCAAATCCTAGAATAATTACTGGTACCATAATTCAAGAAGGCTGCCATTAAATTCATCAGCTCTATAAGTAAATACCTATCCTTCCTAAAGAGGTAGCTGCGAAACTCTGGGGACACACACATACTCTCAACATTCAAGTGTCAGAGTTATATGCTAAATATTAACATGATGTCACAATAATATGAAAGGGTATATTTAAAGTACAGAAAATTACAGTGTGGATATTGTAAGAAATTACTCCTGGGTGTGAGAATAACAAAAGAACCATTAGAGCAGGAAAGAGAAGAGTAGGGATTAAAGTCACAGTAAAAAAAGAAGCTAAGAGATATGACAGTGTTCTCAGTACAGCAGGTCATAAAGATGCAAGCACAACCAAGCAGAGGCCTCCACAGATAGCTAAAATCTCAAATACAAAAGGTTCCTTTTTCATCGAAAATGTGCACCACGATTCATGGCAACTTCAACTATATGCTTTTTGCTTGTTTTTAACCTTTTACTGAAGTATACAGACTGACATATAATATTACAGATAAGAAAGTACACTTCACAACAGTATACAGGCTTGATGAATTTTCATAAACCAAACACATCATGTAACCAACACCCAGATCAAGAAACAGAACGTTACCAGCACTCCGAAGAACTCTCAAGCTCCCATCACTAGCCATGATCAAAGAGTCTAATTTTTAGGGGTGAAGGAACACACCATGATACAAGCGTATTCCTAGATGTTTTTCTTTATTCCATTCCTTATTGTCTTAACCACTTTTAATATTCTATTTCCTTCACTGTAGATTAATATATCAGAATCTTGATTTCCTTAAGATATAAAGACCTATCAACAGATTAAATACCATCAACATAAATACTAAAAATTATTATTTTATTAAAAAAGGTACTTATAATTGTCACTTATTTATAAAAGGATTAAAAAGTGAGTCAAAAGGTATTATTCATCTCAAGCATGTTATTTCATCTCTTTTAATCTCAATTTCTTCACCTATAAATACAACCCAAAATAACCTGATAGAGGGAACATTCTCCCCAGCTTCCTACTTTAAATCATTTGGGTGTGATTTATAATCCACAATCCACTACATAGGTATCTATGAGCTCTACCAAAATTGACTCAGTAATCAACACCTGGATTATTAAGAACCTAACTGCATTCTTTATTAACTAGAATTATTTGGTACTTAGTTTCAAAGAGAATAAGGAAAATGGTGAGATAAGGGAACATCAAGGATTTAACTATTCTATCTTTGTGTGTTTGAAATTCTCTATTTACATGTATCAGTAAAAAAAAAAAATAAAGTCACTTGGTTGATGACACAGTCTTTCCACCAGGCTTAATAACCCTTTTATCATAAATTTTACATTAAAGGAGTCTGTACTTTCTCTTGAGAAATGAAAGATACAGATTTTTGAAACATGACAGTGTACACAGAACCTAGCCGACAGACTTGAGGAAACTTAGGACACCTAAAAAATCAGGTAATTGTTATGCCCTAAACATTGAGGCCCCCAGAAGACACAAACAGGATTAAAAAATCTTTTGTGACAAAATCAAGCTGGTAATATTATTTTATGCATTTTAACTTGATTTCAATTCATACTTACTTCTCTGACTTCCACAAGATGGTCTGGAGGTAAGTTAGCTCTTTTGCTCACTGATTGTAGTTTGGAATGTCCAACATTAAAAAAGGAAATGGTATTTTGACTTGGTCTCCTCTGGGATATAGGAGAATTACCACTAGATGCAAGTGAGAAGCTCCGTGATTTCAGAGGAGGATTATTCTATTAGACAAAGAAAATAATTCCTTTTTTAAAATTTAGGTAAACTCTCAACCTATAATATACTGGAGGTTCACACACAAACAGTTTTAAAAATAAAGTTAACCTCAGAATTAACTACAAGAATAGTTCTGAAGATGGAAAAATTTTAGACCTTCAAAGTTTAAGAATTTCACACATCCCATAGTAAACTGGTAATTTATTCAGAAAATTAATTCCAGGTGTGTGCTGTCAAGAAATTTTTTTTTTACATTAGACATATATTAGAATAACAAGAAATTTCTAATTTCAGATATTTAAACATCATGATTGAAGCAAAAAATATATTCAGAAATACTCAATGTAATAATTTTTCTAGTGTAACATTTAAGTATCTTTGAAACAAACTAGCACTTTCTGGTCACTGCCAATGATTAGAATCTTGCAGTAAGAATAAATTGTTTTTGCTGGATTTCTTAAAGACTGCAGGCCTAAATCACAACTTTAAAAAATTTAGCTATGGGGAAGGAACACTAAGAAGAAAACAAAAAAGTAGGTATGGAAATCCTTTAACTCTGCTTCCCATATATTCATTTTTAGACATTTCTAACCTCAGATTTCAAGTACTAAGACCTTCTCATCTTAAAAAAGAAAACTGAGACACAGAAATCATCTATAAGCACATGAAAAGACACTCAACCGTATTAGCCATTAGAGAAATGAAATTAAAACCACAATGAAATTCTACTTCATAACCATGAGGATGGCAATAATAATTGTAAAAAAGGACAGTAACAGTATCAGTAAGAATGTGGAGAAACTGGAAACTTTGTGTATTGCTGGTGAGAATGGGAAATAATTTGGCCAGTTTCAAAAACAGTTTGGCAGTTCCTCGATAGTTAAACAGACAACTACCATATAACCCAGTAATTTCTCTCCTAGGAATAACCTAGAAAACTGAAATCATATGTTCATACAAAAATTTGAATACAACTGTTCATAGAAGTATTATTCATAACAGCCACAACATGTAAACAATCCACATGCCTATCAGCTGATGCATGGATAAACATAATGTGGTATATCCACAAAAGAGGATTATTCAGTCTTAAAAAGGAATAAAGTATAATCCATGCAATGACATGGATGAACCTTTAAAACATTATGCTTATTGTAAGAAGCCAGACAAAAACAAACAAATACCACATACTGTATGATTCCATTTATATCAAATGCCCAGAACAGACAAATCTATTGAAATAGAAATTATAGGTTAGTTTTTGCCAGGGGACTGGGAAGAGAGATTCAAATAGGGAGTGACTATTAAACAGATATGGGTTTTTTGGAAGGGGATGAAAATGTTTAGGAATTAGAATAGTTGCAACAACTATATAATCTTCTGAATATACTAATAAAACCCATGAAATTATAAACTTTAAACGGATCAATTTTATGGTATGTGAATCTCAAGTTTAGAATGCAAAAAAATAAAGTTAAAAAGATCTTTCCCCATTTCTGTGCATTAATATCATACATGAATCCACATACCTTGCCAATAGCTTCAGTGTGGTGTTGTGTACATATCTGAAGTCTGCTAACCCAATGTTGTCGCTCTTTAGCATCTGTGGCTGATAAAAAGTATCTACAAGTTATTTACTTTTTCATTTATTTTTAGAATACAATTAATTGTTATAGCATGAAGAACAGATCACTGAAAATCAGGGCATGTTCCTACTCTCCCTGACCAGAGCGAGGTAGGAAAAAGGCCAAAGTATAAACCTTGTTAGGTAACACCATAGCTGGATGTGGATATTTCCCAAGAAGGATAAATTACATATAGCTAGGTGGGTATATGGAACTTGACAAATCTTAATTTTCTCTTAAAGATATGCTCTTCTTCAAATAAATATCCTTTATTAAGCATTTGGTGTGTACTCAATATATTCTTTCAGATCAATTAGGATTAACATCATACTTTATGTGTACTAATTAAAAATAGAAACCTCTATACAAATTACATTTATCTAAACAGACGTTATACCTAAATAAAAGCATTTTCATAAATCCCAATTATGTTCATTAATCATTAAAAAACACAAAGAGAACATATCAACTAAATCAAGAAAGGAAGTAAAATACAAATCTGTGGAAGACAAAAAAATTTTTAACAAGTCTATGTTTTTAGATTTCTCAGTATTTCATCTATACAAATTTCTTAGAGGGGTTAATTTTAAACAGACTTGCTCACTGTGCAACTTAAAAGTCATTAATTAAAACAGATCTCATAAACCCTTAAAACAATTACAGGGTGTAGAATACTGTTTCTGTAGCATCAATGATAGTAGTTTCTATTTCCAAAACCTAAATGAAAGGAGAGAAGTATACCAGCTTCTCAAGGAAGAAGAAAATCACACTATTAATTCTCATATTTCAGTCATACCTCTGAGTTTATACTGTTCCCCACTGGCAGCATTTACAGTGAAGGTATGAGAGTCCTCATCACTGGGTGATATTACAGCTCCTGCAAGCTGCAAAGTACCTCTGGGTTTTTGATTTCTGGACTGTTCATTCACAAAATACTCCAACAGCCCAGCTTCATTGTTTAGAACAAAAAACCTGCAATGATTTTAAAAAAGGTCATACTTTTAAAATATTTCCCCTAGTCAAACTAGAGCAATCCAAATTTTAATCACATACTTTTTTGAGTTTTTGCTATTAAAAAAATAAAATTCAAAAGCATCTCAAGAAGTACTTAGAAATACTAGACTGAATTTCCTAGTAGTAAATATTACTGAAGAATTGAATGAGATTAATAAAAGATATAAAGTCTTCAGCTGTGAAAGAGGCATTTAATAGGGAAGAGGCATACAAGACAATGCAGAAAGGAAACAAAGATACGGTATCCTTCAGAGGAAGATTTCTCTCCAGAATTCATTAGCAGAGAGGGTAAGTTCCCAGAGACAAATGGTAGGGAGAGTTTTTATTTAAAATTCACTGGGAACAAATCAAAGCATGAGCTCTGGGATTAACAAATGCTAGGTAAGAAATGAGTATGATTTAAGATTTAACCAGTGAAATAAACAATATGAATAATGCCAAAGTAGCAAGACTCTGGAAACACATTATTAAATAGGTCACAACTAAAGATTACTTATCCTGTTTAAAAATGAAAAGGCTGCAACTGGAGATGCAGAACCATAAGGAACTTGAAACTAAATGATGAAATAATGATACACGTTGGAAAAGAATTTGATGTTCTGATTTGGTTTTAGATTAACTACTTTGGGAAATATATTAATTTGGATTCCAATTTAAGTAGTACAATAGTTCTTTAGGAAAAAAATCTAAAAAGTTTCTTTTACCAAAAATTAATTTTGGGGTTTAGAGCAATTTGGTATTCTACATCTTAATGTATTCTGTAATACATCCAGTCAGACAATTTGATCCAGTTCAAGTTCCTAGAAGATTACTGTCTTAAGCAACATGGCAACTATATCAATCACACCAAACAGGGAGAGAATGTAATGGGCCTTTTATTAAGGGAAAGAAAAAGAAATAATGAGAAGCAAATAAGAGAAATTGAAAGCAGCTACCTAAAAAGGGAGCTGGGAAACCAAGACTATTGTTTTTCTCATTCATCTTTAGCATGCTTGTAACTTTTTTTATCTTAATTTTTTAAAATTTATTTTAATTGGAGGCTAATTACTTTACAATATTGTATTGGTTTTGCCATGCCTCAACATGAATCCACCACGGGTGCACACGTGTTCCCCATTCTGAACCCCCCTCCCTCCTCCCTCCCCATACCATCCCAGTGCACCAGCCCTGAGCATCCTGTATCATGCATCGAACCTGGACTGGCGATTCGTTTCATATATGATATTATACATGTTTTAATGCCATTCTCCCAAATCATCCTACCCTCGCCCTCTCCCACAGAGTCCAAAAGACTGTTCTACACATCTGTGTCTCTTTTGCTGTATCACATACAGGGTTATCATTACCATCTTTCTAAATTCCATATATATGTGTTAGTATACTGTATTGGTGTTTTTCTTTCTGGCTTACTCTGTATAATAGGCTCCAGTTTCATCCACCTCATTAGAACTGATTCAAAAGTATTCTTTTTAATGGCTGAGTAATACTGCATTGTGTATATGTACCACAGCTTTCTTATCCATTCATCTGCTGATGGACATCTAGGTTGCTTCCATGTCCTGGCTATTATTAACAGTGCTGCAATGAACATTGGGGTACACGTGTCTCTTTCAATTCTGATTCCCTTGGTGTGTATGCCCAGCAATAGGATTGCTGGGTCATATGGCAGTTCTATTTCCAGTTTTTTAAGGAATCTCCACACTGTTCTCTGTAGTGGCTGTACTAGTTTGCATTCCCAAAAACAGTGTAAGAGGGTTCCCTTTTCTCCACACCCTCTCCAGCATTCATTGCTTGTAGACTTTTGGATCGCAGCCATTCTGACTGGCGTGAAATGGTAGGTACCTCACTGTGATTTTGATTTGCATTTCTCTGATAACGAGTGATGTTGAGCATCTTTTCATGTGTTTGTTAGCCATCTGTATGTCTTCTTTGGAGAAATGTCTGTTTAGTTCTTTGGCCCATTTTTTGATTGGGTTGTTTATTGTTCTGGAATTGAGCTGCAGGAGTTGCTTGCATATTTTTGAGATTAATTCTTTGTCAGTTGCTTCATTTGCTATTATTTTCTCCCATTCTGAAGGCTGTCTTTTCACCTTGCTTACAGTTTCCTTTGTTGTGCAGAAGCTTTTAATTTTAATTAGGTCCCATTTGTTTATTTTTGCTTTTATTTCCAGTATTCTGGGAGGTGAGTCATAGAGGATCCTGCTCTGATTTATGTCAGAGAGTGTTTTGCCTATGTTCTCCTCTAGGAGTTTTATAGTTTCTGGTCTTATGTTTAGATCTTTAATCCACTTTGATTTTATTTTTGTGTATGGTGTTACAAAGTGTTCTAGTTTCATTCTTTTACAAGTGGTTGACCAGTTTTCCCAGCAGCACTTGTTAAAGAAATGTGTCTTTAATCCATTGTATATTCTTGCCTCCTTTGTCAAAGATAAGGTGTCCATAGGTGTGTGGATTTATCTCTGGGCTTTCTATTTTTTCCATTGATCTATATTTCTGTCTTTGTGCCAGTACCATACTGTCTTGATTACTGTGGCTTTGTAGTAGAGCCTGAAGTCGGGCAGGTTGATTCCTCCAGTTCCATTCTTCTTTCTCAAGATTGCTTTGGCTATTCAAGGTTTTTTGTATTTCCATATAAATTGTGTAATTATTTGTTCTAGCTCTGTGAAAAATACCGCTGGTAGCTTGATAGGGATTGCATTGAACCTGTAGATTGCTTTGGGTAGTATACTCATTTTTACTATATTGATTCTTCTGATCCATGAACACGGTATATTTCTCCATCTACTAGTGTCGTCTTTGATTTCTTTCACCAGTGTTTTATAGTTTTCTATATATAGGTCTTTTGTTTCTTTAGGTAGATATATTCCTAAGTATTTTATTCTTTTCGTTGCAATGGTGAATGGAATTGTTTCCTTAATTTCTCTATTTTCTCATTATTAGTGTATAGGAATGCAAGGGATTTCTGTGTGATGATTTTATATCCTGCAAATTTACTATATTCATTGATTAGCTCTAGTAATTTTCTGGTGGAGTCTTTAGGGTTTTCTATGTAGAGGATCATGTCATCTGCAAACAGTGAGAGTTTTACTTCTTCTTTTCCAATTTGGATTCCTTTTATTTGTTTTTCTGCTCTGACTGCTGTGGCCAAAACTTCCAGAACTATGTTGAATAGTAGCAGTGAAAGTGGGCACCCTTGTCTTGTTCCTGACTTTTGGGGAAATGCTTTCAATTTTTCACCACTGAGGATAATGTTTGCTGTGGGTTTGTCATATATAGCTTTTATTATGTTGAGCTATGTTCCTTCTATTCCTGCTTTCTGGAGAGTTTTTATCATAAATGGATGTTGAATTTTGTCAAAGGCTTTCTCTGTAATCTATTGAGATAATAATGTGGCTTTTATTTTTCAATTTGTTAATGTGGTGAATTACATTGATTGATTTGCAGATATTGAAGAATCCTTGCATCCCTGGGATAAAGCCCACTTGGTCATGGTGTATGATCTTTTTAATGTGTTGTTGGATTCTGATTGCTAGAATTTTGTTAACGATTTTTGCATCTATCTTCATCAGTGATATTGGCCTGTAGTTTTCTTTTTTTGTGGCATCTTTGTCAGGTTTTGGTATTAGGGTGATGGTGGCCTCATAGAATGAGTTTGGAAGTTTACCTTCCTCTGCAATTTTCTGGAAGAGTTTGAGTAGGATAGGTGTTAGCTCTTCTCGAAATTTTTGGTAGAATTCAGCTGTGAAGCCGTCTGGACTGGGCTTTTGTTTGCTGGAAGATTTCTGATTACACTTTCAATTTCTGTGCTTGTGATGGGTCTGTTAAGATTTTCTATTTCTTCCTGGTTCAGTTTTGGAAAGTTGTACTTTTCTAAGAATTTGTCCGTTTCTTCCAAGTTGTCCATTTTATTGGCATATAATTGCTGATAGTAGTCTTTTATGATCCTTTGTATTTCTGTGTTGTCTGTTGTGATCTCTCCATTTTCATTTCTAATTTTATTGATTTGGTTTTCCTCCCTTTGTTTCTTGATGAGTCTGGCTAATGGTTTGTCAATTTTATTTATCCTTTCAAAGAACCAGCTTTTGGCTTTGTTGATTTTTGCTATGGTCTCTTTTGTTTCTTTTGCATTTATTTCTGCCCTAATTTTTAAGATTTCTTTCCTTCTACTAACCCTGGGGTTCTTCATTTCTTCCTTTTCTACTTGCTTTAGGTGTAGAGTTAGATTATTTATTTGACTTTTTTCTTGTTTCTTGAGGTATGCCTGTATTGCTATGAACCTTCCCCTCAGAACTGCTTTTACAGTGTCACACGGGTTTTGGGTTGTTGTGTTTTCATTTTCATTCATTTCTACGTATATTTTGATTTTCTATTTTGATTTCTTCTGTGATTTGTTGGTTATTCAGCAGCATGTTGTTCAGCCTCCATATGTTGGAATTTTTAATAGTTGTTCTCCTGTAATTGAGATCTAATCTTACTGCATTATGGTCAGAAAAGATGCTTGGAATGATTTCAATTTTTTTGAATTTACCAAGGCTAGATTTATGGCCCAGGATGTAATCTATCCTGGAGAAGGTTCCGTATGCGCTTGAGAAAAATTCATTGTTTTGGGGTGAAATGTCCTATAGGTATCAATTAGGTCTAACTGGTCTATTGTATCATTTAAAGTTTGTGTTTCCTTGTTAATTTTCTGTTTAGTAGATCTAGCCATAGGTGTGAGTGGGATATTAAAGTCTCCCACTATTATTGTGTTATTGTTAATTTCCCCTTCATACTTGTTAACATTTGTCTTATATATTGCGGTGCTCCTATGTTGGGTCCATAAATATTTATAATTGTTGTATCTTCTTCTTGGATTGATCCTTTGATCATTATGTAGTGTCCTTCTTTGTCTCTTTTCACAGCCTTTGTTTTAAAGTCTATTTTATCTGATATGAGTATTGCTACTCCTGCTTTCTTTTGGTCTCTATTTGCATGAAATATCTTCTTCCAGCCCTTCACTTTCAGTCTGTATATGTCCCTTGTTTTGAGGTGAGTCTCTTGTAGACAACATATATAGGGGTCTTGTTTTTGTATCCATTCAGCCAGTCTTTGTCTTTTGGTTGGGGCATTCAACCCATTTACATTTAAGGTGATTACTGATAAATATGATCCCGTTGCCATTTACTTTATTGTTTTGGGTTCGAGTTTATACACTCTTTTTGTGTTTCCTGTTTAGAGAAGATCCTTTAGCATTTGTGGAGAGCTGGTTTGGTGGTGCTGAATTCCCTCAGCTTTTGCTTGTCTGTAAAGCTTTTGATTTCCCCTTCACATTTGAATGAGATCCTTGCTGGGTACAGTAATCTGGGCTGTAGGTTATTTTCTTTCATCACTTTAAGTATGTCCTGCCATTCCCTCCTGGCCTGACGAGTTTCTATTTAAGATCAGGTCTTATCCTTATGGGAATCCCCTTGTGTGTTATTTGTTGTTTTTCCCTTGCTGCTTTTAATATTTGTTCTTTGTGTTTGATCTTTGTTAATTTGATTAATATGTGCCTTGGGGTAAATGAGAAGCAAATAAGAGAAGCTGAAAGCAGCTACCTGAAAAGGGAGCTGGGAAAGCAAGACTATTGTTTTTCTCATTCATCTGTAGCATGCTTGTGACTTTTAAAGGGGCTTCCCTGGTAGTTCAGACAGTAAAGAATCTGAACAAACAGAAAAACAAAAAATAAGGAAAGGAATGAAGGAAGGAAATAAGGAAAGAAATCTCTTTCTACTAGTCTAAGCAATAAGCCCAATTATTCCAAACAAAGAAAAAAGACTGGTCAAGTCAATTCAAAGAAAATTTAGAGAACAATGTTAGAAATCTCAAGTTACTGGGAACATGTATTTCTTATTCCAAAAGCATTACCACAAATCTACAACATGGGAAGCACGCACCTAGATATACAAAAGTAATACGGAAGAGGAACTGGTAAAATGACAGAATTGAGTCAATAACTGATTACCTAATACCAAGATGATGCTATGGACCCAGTGGCACCAATAATGCACATACAATTCGTGTATGATGAAAGACACGAATTAACCCAAATGTTCTTCCTTCACCCTTTCTCTGGAGATGTACAAGATGTGCAGATTGGAGATGGAGAGACAATACACATAGTAAGGAAACTGAGAGCTATTTTGCCCAGAAGGGGACTAGACTCTTGATTATAGTATTCTTAGCAAGCTGGTCTAACCTAGAAGCTAAAGAAACAGAAAAAAAGGCTTAAGATTCGGCATCTTTCTTTATATGCTGAAAAGTCACCACATTGTTAAAAAGAAAAATTAAATAATTATTTATTTTGTGCAATTTCAAAATAATAAATACTGCAAGTTTGAGAAAATGACTAATCCTCCAGAAAGACTGAAGGAGCCAAAGCAAAAACAACACCCAGTTGTGGATGTGACTGGTGATAAAAGCAAGATCTGATGCTGTAAAGAGCAATATTGCATAGGAACCTAGAATTTCAGGTCCATGAATCAAGGCAAATTGGAAGTGGTCAAACAGGAGATGTCAAGAGTGAACACTGACATTCTAGAAATCAGTGACTAAGGACTGGAATGGGTGAATTTAACTCAGATGACCATTATATATACTACAGTGGGCAGGAATCCCTTAGAGAAATGGAGTAGCCCTCATAGTAAACAAAAAAGTCCAAAATGCAGTACTTGGATGCAATCTCAAAAACGACAGAATGATCTCTCTTCATTTCCAAAGCAAACCATTCCATATCACGGTAATCCAAGTCTATGCCCCGACCAGTATTGCTGAAGAAGCTGAAGTTGAAAGGTTCTATGAAGACCTGTAAGAACTTTTAGAACTAACACCCAAAAAAGATGTCCTTTTCATTAAAGGGGACTGGAATGCAAAAGTAGGAAGTCAAGAAATACCTGGAGTAACAGGCAAATTTGGCCTTGGAGTACAGAATGAAGAAGGACAAAGGATAATAGAGTTTTGCCAAGAGAACGCACCGGTCATAGCAAACACCCTCTTCCAACAACACAAGAGAATACTCTACATATGGACATCACCAGATAATGATGATTCGGTTATCGACACCAAAATCAGACTGATTACATTCTTTGCGGCCAAAGATGGAGAAGCTCTATACAGTCAACAAAAACAAGACCAGGAGCTGACTGTGGCTCAGATCATGAACTCCTTATTGCCAAATTCAGACTTAAATTGAAGAAAGCGGGGGAAACCACTAGACCATTCAGTCATGACCTAAATCAAATCCCTTATGATTATACAGTGGAAGTGAGAAATAGATTTAAGGGATTAGATCTGATCGACAGAGTGCCTGATGAACTATGGACGGAGGCTCGTGACATTGTACAGGAGAGAGGGATCAAAACCATCCCCAAGAAAAAGAAATGCAAAAAAGCAAAACGGCTGCCTGAGGAGGCCTTACAAATAGCTGTGAAAAGAAGAGAAATGAAAAACAAAGGAGAAAAGGAAAGATACACCCATTTTAATATAGAGTTCCAAAGAATCGCAAGGAGAGATACGAAAGCCTTCCTCAGTGATCAATGCAAAGAAATAGAGGAAAACAGCAGAATGAGAAAGACTAGAGATCTCTTCAAGAAAATTAGAGATACCAAGGGAACATTTCATGCAAAAATGGGCTCAATAAAGGACAGAAATGGTATGGACCTAACAGAAACAGAAGATATTAAGAAGACGTGGCACAAATACACAGAACTATACAAAAAAGATCTTCACGAGCCAGATAATCACGATGATGTGATCACTCACCTAGAGCCAGACATCCTGTAATGGGAAGTCAAGTGGGCCTTAGGAAGCATCACTACAAACAAAGCTAGTGGAGGTGATGGAATTCCAGTTGAGCTATTTCAAAGCCCGAAAGATGATGCTGTCAAAGTGCTGCACTCAATATGTCAGCAAATTTGGGAAACTCAGCAGTGGCCACCGGACTGGAAAAGGTCAGTTTTCATTCCAGTCCCAAAGAATGCTCAAACTACTGCACAGTTGCACTCATCTCACATGCTAGTACAGCAATGCTCAAAATTCTCCAAGCCAGGCTTCAGCAATACATGAACCATGAACTTCCAAATGTTCAAGCTGGTTGTATAAAAGGCAGAGGAACCAGAGATCAAATTGTCAACATCCACTGGACCATTGGGAGAAGGCAATGGCACCCCCCTCCAGTACTCTTGCCTGGAAAATCCCATGGACAGAGGAGCCTGGTATGCTGCAGTCCATGGGGTTGCTAAGAGTCGGACACGACTGAGCGACTTCGCTTTCACTTTCCACTTTCATGCATTGGAGAAGGAAATGGCAATCCACTCCAGTATTCTTGCCTGGAGAATCCCAGGGACGGGGGAGCCTGGTGGGCTGCCGTCTATGGGGTCTCACAGAGTTGGACATGACTGAAGTGACTTAGCAGCAGCAGCTGGACCATCAAAAATGCAAGAGAGTTCCAGAAAAACATCTATTTCTGCTTTATTGACAATCCCAAAGCCTTTGACTGTGTGGATCACAATAAACTGTGGAAAATGCTAAAAGAGACGGGAATACCAGACCACCTGACCTGCCTCTTGAGAAACCCGCATGCATGTCAGGAAGCAACATTTAGAACTGGACATGGAACAACAGACTGGTTCCAAATAGGAAATGGGGTATGTCAAGGCTGTATATTATCACCCTGCTTATTTAACTTATATGCAGAGTACATCATAACAAACGCTGATGAAGCATAAGCTGGAATCAAGATTGCCGGGAGAAATATCAATCACCTCAGATATGCAGATGACATCACCCTTATGGCAGAAAGTGAAGAACTAAAGAGCTTGTGATGAAAGTGAAAGAGGAGAGCGGAAAAGCTGGCTTAAAGCTCAACATTCAGAAAACTAATATCATGGCATCCAGCCCCATCACTTCATGGCAAAGAGATGCCAAAACAGTGGCTGACTTTATTTGGGGGGGCTCCAAAATCACTGCAGATGGTGATTGCAGCCATGAAATTAAAAGACACTTACTCTTGGAAGGAAAGTTATAACCAACCTAGACAGCGTATTAAAAAGCAGAGCCATTACTTTGTCAACAAAGGTCCGTCTAGTCAAGGCTATGGTTTTTTCAGTGGTCATGTATAGATGTGAGAGTTGGACTATAAAGAGGGCTGAGCGCAGAAGAATTGATGCTTTTGAATTGTGGTGTTGGAGAAGATGCTTGAGAGTCCCTTGGACTGCAAAGAGATCCAACCAGTCCATCCTATCAGTCCTGGGTGTTCACTGGAAGGACTAATGTTAAAGCTGAAATTCCAGTATTTGGGCGACCTGATGCAAAGAGCTGACTCATTTGAAAAGACCCTGACGTTGGGAAAGAGTGAGGGTAGCAGAAGAAGGGGACGACAGATGATGAGATGGTTGGACGGCATCACTGACTCAATGGACATGAGTTTGAGTAAACTCCGGGAGTTGGTGATGGACAGGGAGGCCTGGCGTCTGCGGTTCATGGGGTCGCAAAGAGTCAGACACAACTGAGCGACTGAACTGAACTGAACCTTTCTGTTCCTCTTTTATCATTCAATTTGCAATTCATGCTGGGAGGCAAGGATATCGCTGCTGTGCCACAAGCCTCCAGGCAGTCTGGTAGAAAAAGGAAAACGAGCTTGCAGTAAACCAGTTGACAACCTGAGACCTCTCTGATGGGACAAACGGATAAAAGTTTGTGTTCTCAGTGGCAAATGGGGATGGGTTGTCTTCATTCCCACACTTTCTTTGCTGCTAAACTGGCCCACTAGGACAGCTAGAAGAATCGCCAGGGGAGAAGCAGTGCCCTTCCCTATGCTAGAACTTTGCTTGGATCTCTTAGCTAACTTCCTGGGCAAGCAGTGGCCAATGGATCTTTTTAGTATGCTCCCCAAACAAGGATACAAACATGCCCATTCTTCCCATGGCCTCAAGCCACCACTGACTTGAAATGCCATGTTTAACATATACTAAATCTTATATGCTTGGGTATACTTTGGAGCTTTCCTACTCCATTCCACTTCTGAGATTTTCTCAGTAATATTCAATAATATAACATGAATGAATTCGTTGAATGTCACGGGGAGAAAAGTTAACTTATTTCCCTTTTTAAAAAGAGAACAAAAAAACGTGCTAAAAGCAAAGTGACATAAAATTTTTTTTAATATTTTATATTTCATTTAAATATATAAGCTTTCAAAAATTACATAAAAACTAAGGTGAGAAAATACAAAATGAAAAGGGTCCCCTGACTTTGTTCTTTCTTAAAAAAAATAAAGGGTGAGAACCTCAGAGAACTACCCTTTTCACTTTAACAGGAATGATTGTCTTCTATAATTTCATATCCAGCTTTGACCTCTCATATGACCTCCAACTTCTAGCATATCACTCTTATGTGAAAGCCCTACTGTTACTTCAAATTAAACATATCCCAAACTGCCTTCTCTTTTAAGCAATCACATGTTCATTACAATGCTTCAACTATTTTTTGAATTCTGAAAAACATTCCCTCATACACTATGCACCACTTTCTAATTGTTTAAGGTAGAAAGGCAGAATCACCTTATTATTCCACCATAACCAAAATCAGAGATCTCCAAATGACATATGAATAAGAAGCAGTATTTATAATGAAAATACCAACTTTAAGTCAGAACTATTTGGGTTCAGATTCTAGCTTTATCACTTTTTAAAATAGTTTTAAAAAACCACAATGAGATAACAGTCAATACCCATTAAGATGGCTATTATACACACACACATAGACACAACAGAAAGTAAGTGTTGAGAAGATGTAGAGAAACTGGCATCCTTGTACACTGCTGGTGGGAATGTAAATCTGTGCAGCTGCTATGGAAAACAGTATGGAGATTCCCAAAAAAATTAAACACAGAATTACAATGTGATTCAGCAATTTCACTTCAGGGTATACACACACAAGAATGAGAGCAGTGACTCTGATATTGTATACACCAACACTCACAGCAGCATTATTCACAACCGCCAAAAGATGGAAGCAACCCAAATGTCCACTGATTGATAACTGGATAAACAAAATGTGGTATATACTTAGAAGGGACTGTTTTTCAGCCCTCAAAAGGTAGAGAATTCTGACACACACTACATGGATGAACTTTTGAGAACATTACACTAAATGAAATAAGCCAATCACAAAAGGACAAATATTATATGATTCCACTTATATAAGGTACCTAGAGCAGTCAAATTCATAGAGACAGAGAGTAGAAGAGTGGTTGCTTAAGGACTCAGGGGGAGAGGAAAATGTGAAATTATTGTTTAATGGGTACACTTTTAGTCTGAGAAGATGCAAAGAGTTCTGAGATGAATGGGGGTGACGGCTGCACAAAAATGTGAGTGTATTTAACAACACTGAACTGCATACCAAAAAATGTTTAAAATGGTAAATTTTATGTTATATTTTACCACAATAAAAGAATAATAGTTTAGTCCCCTGCCCCACAAATATCAATTCCACAAAGTATTTAAGATAGTTGGCTGTGCTACTTCTTGACTGCTTATTTGACCTCAGGCTGGTTATTTAAACTTTTCAAGGTCCCAGAAGAGTTTAAGAATCCTCAACAGCTAAAAGAAGCAAAAACCCTCAACAGGCACCTAACACAAATCTCTTTGCTGTCTCTAAACCACCCTAAAAGCCTAACCACTGGAAGTACACATAAGAAGCCCAAGGCGAATTGATAAATGATACTAATCTTAACAGTAACTTCTGACGTATTTGGAGGCTGCAATTTGGACAATGTTAATTCCTCTTACCCCCTAAAAATAGAAAAAGAAAGTAATCAGATTTATAGAAAACATGGTAAATCTCTCTCTAACATGTTTCCCAGTCATGTAACATCAGATTATAAAATCATCATGCCCATTTCTGTTCTCTTGGGAGAGAAAGAAGTGACAGAATAATCACACTTACCTGTACTGCCACCCAGTGACAAGGTTGGTGTACTTCATTAGGTAGCCATACACGTTTTCCATGTGGTCACTGTTTCAAAAAGATCAGAAAGTGCCAAAATCAGTGAAAATTAGAAGAAATTCCAGGAAGTTAACTGTACAGTTGAAAAAACAGCTGTAGAGACATACTTTTTTCTATAAATGTCTGAAACTTACTTCAGAAGTAAAATTCATAGGTTAACAAATACAGCTATTTATTTAATCTCCCATATTTCATATCCATAAGACTATGTATTTTATCAGAATTCTTCAAAGAAAGTGTAATCACCCATAAATTATTGGGTATTTCAAACATAAAATCATAAGTGTAAAATTACATAAATATGAAACAAATATACTATAAATATAAATAAAAGCATTTAATAACCTAATTCAATACTAAACAAAGACAACCCAGTTTTATGGTTCCAGAATAAACTAAAAAAAATCTCTAGGCTGAATAGTGCTTCCTCACTCTGGTGGGACACATTATGTCTCTGAATCTTTGGGCTTCCAAAATGAAGATCCTGTTTTCGATGTCTGTGACACGTCACTCCCACTCCCCAATCCCAGACAGGCATGAGGCAAAGTGCTCAATGCAAATCTTGCCACTGGAAAGATTTATTTGGAACCTGTATCACTAGCCTTACTACTACTGAGTTCCTTTACTTCTGCCCCCCCCTTTTCTATTTAATAGATATATTCTGTTATAGTGGTTCATAGAAAATGTGGATCTCACTACTTCTTTTCCAATATTTTAAGGTTCCCTAGACTCATGAAAAGATATCAAAGCTACAACTACATTGATATATCTTTTTGACATAAAGGCTTCATTTTTTATTTTATAATTTACATTAAGAATTCCTTTTAAAATCCTCTAAAGTTTTAACTTTACACTATAAAATGCAACTAATATTAAACACTTATTTTCTCTACTATCCCTGAATTGCAGAACTTATTTGGTAAAAGTTCAGCTAACCACCATTTAGGAAATGGAAAGTATCAGACAACTGACAACCTTTAAAACATGGACATCAAAAGCAAAATCAAGAGAGAGCTGACACAACCAACAGAACAGAATTTTTAAAAGATGTAGATTGATCTGAATGACAAATGAAAAGAGATGAAGATAAAGACACTCTCCTGTGTAAACACACAACAAAATGACCATAAGAGTCTAAGTGTTGTTATTATTGGAGATCAAATGGAAGGATGCCTCAGGGATAAACTCAGTGTTGGGTGCCTTTCTAACCTCATTTCTTCAGAGTGCTTGGAAATAAAGATCAAATCTGAAAGTAAAGAACTGATCCCAGTTCAAAAAAAATTTTTTTTTCTATATTTCTTCCAATCCAAGATTAGCAAAAAAAACACTGTTTTTTCACTAACATTAAATGAAACTGCTCAAGCCCTTTTGGTTTTATAAGGTCAGTAATCTCAAGAAGGTAAAATGCCAACCAAAAGTTATGATAATTATATATATACTCTGTCATGTTAAAACTGACAGTACCATTTGAATTCTCATTTCAGTGTTTTCTAAAGTCCATATCTAGAGGAAGGATTCTTCTCCGAAACTCAATCTATTAGCACCCTTAGGTCACAACAAAGGTACTTCTTTCAGTTACACTGGTACTTGAAAAGTCAGAGAGATACTCCTCTAGTCTGGCTCTCAAATTTTTCCCAGGCTTCAAACAGCTTTCTGGGGCTACAGGAGTCCCAATGTCCCTGGACTCTGCCCCAAAATAATTTCACAAAAAGTTCCTTGTCTGTTTTTGATATTTCACATATAGCTTAACTGTCTTGAATAGTCCTCATCCTCAAGACTTATTCCTTCACTTGTATATGGAATCTAGTTATGCCCCACCACCAAAAAAAAAAAACAAACCCAAACTCATAGATAGAAGAGATTAGTGGCTGCCAGAAGTGACAGATCAACAATATGGGTGAAAGTGATCAAAAGACACAAACTTGAAGTTATAAAATAAGTAAGTCCTAGGGATGTTATTTATAGCATGGTGACTATAATTAATAATACTATATTGTGCGTTTGAAAGTTGCTAAGTATAGATCTTAAAGTTCCCATCATAAGGAAAAAAAAGTGTAACTGTGTAGTGATAGATGTTAACTAGACTTGTGATCATTTTGCAACATATAAAAAAATCACCGAACACCTAAAAGTAATGTTATATGACAATTATATCCAAATTTTTAAAAACCTTATTCTTTGCTTATTCTTGTGGCTTTATAATCTCAGTATTTATTTAATTACATCCTGTATCAACCCACAAGAGGACTAAGGTGTCACACAGCCAGAATTAAATATTTCCCTAAAGTACCCAGATAGTCCATAATTCACCATTTTTTATTTTCCACTTTAATCTAGGTTCTCTACACCAAGCTTTCACTACTAAATAAGAATCATTTCATAGCTATTAGTATGTAATAAAAACATTACAATTCAATTATAGTTCACTTCCTCTGGTTCTAGGACTACCTATATTCTTCAAATGGATATATGAACTGTGCAGAAAATCTGTCTTAAAACTTCAAATAAACTATCAACAACTAAGAAAAACAAAACTCTTCATTTCAAAGCAACGAGGGCTCATGTTCCTTACCTTTGTTCGGTCCCTCATATTATTAAAGGTATTCCTTATTTGGGTCATAAGTTATTTGTATTAGTCATTTAATGAATATCAATGAATTTTTTAGAGTATAATTTCAGTAGCATTGTTCACTAAACAACGAAAGTTTATCTTCATACTGCATAGTAATGTTTTATGTTCAATTTTTAATGTTTTTTAGCATTTTTGATTCTTGTATCTAAAAAGTTAACCTCACAAAAATCACAATAGGGATACTGACACGGTCCATTTGATAGTAGCATAAAGCCAACTGCAAAAGAAACAAATTCAAACATGCAATTTAAGCTGCTGGCCTGCTTTTACCACAGAAAACAGACATCTGAGGTTACAAAGAACCGACTTAAGAACATCCCATCCCTGAACAGCTGGTGACACTGTCCCTCTCATCCTTCCCCTTCGCTCAGCAGTGCAACCAGCTGATGTGGAACCACTGTGCCATCTGGTGGCCCATATAAAAAGCTCTGTGAGTGAACGTCCTTGGTTCACTCTTTCTTCCACTTCCTTGTAATTGAGTTATGTAGTACCTCTAACACTCATGGTTTGCTCCCAATTAAAATATGTGAATGTACCTGAAGATTTACCTGTTAATATGAATAAAACCTAGTTGTTAAAGTGGGAATATACCACATATTTGATTATAGCATACTAATATTTTTCCTATGAAGTAGAGATGATGGTTCAAAAGATTAACACACTGAAAAATTAGCAATAAAAAAGGTAATTTCTTCTGTCCTTCAGCAACTCCACCACTCAAACTGAGTACATTCTGATCTTGTTAACATTTTATCGAAATCAAGCTAGAAGCTGATAATCTCTAAACACAGCTGATGAACTGAACTGTCAAGCAGCATTATTCTATTTAATTTGCTGTTTGTCACCTCCCAAGTAGCTTAATAATGACTGTTTCAATTTCTAATTCTCCATTATTATAACACACATTTTTTAATTCTTCTTCATCAGACTTAAGGAAAACATGTGAAAGTGAACTCGCTCAGTCGTGTCTGACTCTTTGCAACCCCGTGGACTGTAGCCCGCCAGGCTCCTCTGTCCATGGGATTCTCCAGGCAAGAGTACTGGAGTGGGTTGCCATCTCCTTCTCCAGGGGATCGTCTCAACCCAGGGATCAAACCTGGGTCTCCTGCATTGCAGGCAGACACTTTATCCTCTGAGCCACCAGGGAAGACTAAGGAAAACATGTAGAAGCTTTTCAATTAAGCTACTTTTTAAACAGTTTCAAATCCTTTCATTTCAGTTCAACACAATTGTTCAGTACCTTCTAAATATAAAGCACTCTGAAAATCCACTGAAAAGGATAGGGAAATAAAGAAGGTTATACCTCTCCATCCCAAATTCATTACCAAATATAAGAAAAACATCTTCTTGAAGAAAAAGACAATGACCCACAGCGACTCTGTTTTTAGCTGTCATACAAATGAAAAGGATAGCTTGTTAAAGATACAGTATTCATTAAACAAAGACATAGGATTCAATGGTGATTAGGTTGAAGTGACAGGACTTATCAGATGTGGAATGAGAGTGAGAGTAAGAGTAAGACAGAAGGGACAAAGGCAAAAACCCAGATTTCCAGCTGGCACAACTGTGTAGATATGAACACCTTCACTGAACTGGGGATCATAACAGAAGTTTTGGATTTGTTCCAAATTACCATGGTGATTTTAAGGGACCTGTGAGACATAACACAAGGAGATACCCAATAAGGTAGTGTGATTTGGATTGAACACACAGATTTTGGTGGTAATCAGCACATAAGCATATAACTGGTATTTGAAACCATGAGGGTAAATCACCTAGGAATTATACAAAATGACAAGGGGTAGTAGGTGGAAGGGAGGCTCAGGAGAGAGGGGAGATATATATACCTATGGCTGATCCATGTTGAAGTACGGCAGAAACCAACACAATATTGTAATCATCCTTCAATTAAAAATAAATAATTTTTTAAATGACAAGAGAAGGGACAGATTCTAAGAGAGAATCCTAGAGAAAAGTTTTATAGGCAAGAGGAATACAGAGAGGAGATAAGAAGTGGCTGAATAGTAAGACAAAAACCAGGAGTATTTCAAGTAAGTTTTTGGTCAAGAATGTTAATACTATTAGAGGAGTAACGGAAAATGAAGATTGAGAAATTTCTATTAGATTCAACAACCAAGGGAATTCACTGGTGGTCCAGTGGTTGGGAATCAGTGCTTTCTCTTGTGTGGGCCTGGGTTCAATCCCTGATAAGGGGACTAGGATCCCATTAGCCACGACGCATGACCAAAAAAAAAAAAAATTAACAACCAAGAGATAATAATTCAATGTAATGATGAAGGCAGAGCTAGCTGGCAATGAACTGAAGAAAGACTGGGAGAAAGAAAAGTGGTTAAGGCAATGTGGGCTTAAGGCAGGGATAGTTCAAAGTGCCTGATGGGTAGGGTACAGTAAAGAGAAAAGGCTCACAACTCAGAAGAGAGATGGAAATGAGGGAGAGGTGGGCTCCAGAGCCCAGGTAGAGGAACTAGCATCAGGTACCTTAGGACACTTAATTATAGGCAGAAATTTATGCAAGCTGTAGTGAAGAAAGTGCCAGTCAGCCACAGTTCAATATTCCTACTTTCTACTAGGCAAAAACTGTCCTCCAAAAAGGCTGAGCTTTGGTTCAATCCCTTGATAATATAAATAGCATGAACAGAGGGAGCCACCTTCTTAGTTGAGGAAAAAGCCACTGACAACAGATGGGAATGATTGCAACACATGTACCTCCTTCTGCTGTAAAGATATTCCACAGAGCAGCACTGCTTCTTATTCCTCCTAGCAGCCCTTGCAGCACCCAGTGCGTAGTCTGGGATATAAACAGGTGTTCACTACATCTCTGTTGAATGAATTAAGCAATGAGAAGACAAAAGCAAAATTTTCCTATAAAAGCACAAGACAACTGAGAAACTTGCAAAAAGAAAAAAAAAAGAAAAAATTTAAATTCACAGCCTGTATACTGAAATAAATCCCAGATAAAATAAATTCTAATTGCAACTATCTTAATCTATACCAAAAAGTATACAATCAAGGGAGATTCTCGCCTTTCTGCTAAAGAGTCTTAAAAATGTTAATGCTCCTTGGCCTAAGAATTTCACTTCTAGGTATCCTGACAGACAACAGAAATGTAGACAAACATAATATGCAAATATGTCCACTGTAGCACTATGTACAATAGTAAAAAATATAAACTGGAAAAAAAAGGAAGTGAAAAGGAAAGAAAGAAAAACAAACTAAACAAATGAAATTAAGAACATGAATAACTAATACAGAATAGTATTCACCAGTTAAAATGTTTATGAGTTAGGCATTTAAACATGTATACTATCATGTAAGAAATGAATCGCCAGTCTAGGTTCGATATAGGATACAGGACGCTTGGGGCTGGTGCACTGCGATAACCCAGAGAGATGATATGGGAAGAGAGGTGGGAGGGGGATTCAGGATTGGGAACTCATGTACACCCATGGCGGATTCATGTCAATGTATGGCAAAACCAACACAGTACTGTAAGGTAAAATAAAAAATAAATAAAGAAAGAAAATGTTTATGAGTTTTTAACATGGGGAAACACTTATCAAGAGCCTAAAATTGCAGGTTACAGAATTTTATATAGTGTGTAAAATATATGCACAGGCATATATGCTGTACATATATTTTACAACAAAAGTACACAAAATTATAACTGTGGTTATCACTGGACAGAAGAATTATGGTTGATTTAATTTGCTTCCTTTACTGTTTCACATTTTTCAATTTTAATACATTATTTTTATAATCAAGTAAAACATTTTAAAACATTCAATCATACTGAGTAGGTGGGACGGTCCAGACACAGAGCTATTTATACTTATTAATAGAGGTATGGATGAAGTTTTTTAAAACTTTCCAATATGGCATTGCTTTTTGGGGATGTAAAACTATGTTCCTTTAAGCCTTTAATTCTCAAATTAGGTTACACGTACCCAAAACTGGGCTAGGTGGTTAGGAGAACAGGGTAAAACAGGCTATATTTCTAGAGCAAGCTTATTTGACTGTAAGAAATTAAAGCATTTTTAATGTTAAAACTCACATAAATGTTAAGAAACTTGCTCCCTGTTCACATATTTTCATGAGGATAACTTCACCAGAGAGCTCCTGTCTTCCTCTCCCAGCCTTCCCCTTTCCCTTCACTCTTCCATAGCTAGGCATGAATAGCTCACTCCTTCTGGGCGCTCTTCTTTGTATCCTAGACTATCTACCCAGAGAACATATTCTCATTTGCTCTGACAGAGATAGGACCTGAATATTCTAAGCTGCTTGTAACGAGGTGAATGTGTGCATGTGTGTGTGTGTGTGAGTGCTCAGCCGTGTCTGACACTTCTGAGACCACACAGACTATAAACCACCAGGCTCCTCTGTCCATGGGATTCTCCAGGCAAGAATACTGCAGTGGGTTGCAATTTCCTGCTCCAAGGGATCTTGCCGATCCAGGGATCCAAGCCAAGTGTCCTGTGCCTCCTACACTGGCAGGCAGATTCTCTACCACTGCACCACCAGGGCGGCCCTTACCCATCAAAAACAAAACCAAGGGACTTCTCTCATGGTCCAGTGGTTGAGACTCTGCGCTTCCACTGCAGGGAGCAGGGGTTTGATTCCTGGTCAGGGATCTAAGGTCCCACATGTTGTGTGATGCAGCCAAAAATATAAATAAATAAAACCAAGCAAAACAGAAAATAACAAGTGTTGTTAAGAATGTAGAGAAATTAGAACACTTGTGCATTGCTGGTGGGACTACAAAATGGTGCAGCCACTGTGGAGAACAGTATAATCGTTTCTCAAGAAGTTAAATATAGAATTACTATATTCAGCAATTTCACTTCTGGGTAGATACACAAAAGAATAAAAGCAAGAACTCCAACAGATATTTGCACACAAATATTTATAGCAACATTATTCACAACAGCCAAAAGGCAGAAATAACTCTGGACAGTCCCATGTAAATCAGTGAAGCCAGAATATTCCCTCACATCATACACAAAAATAAACTCAAAGTGATTTAAAGACTTAAATATAAGATAAGACAACATAAAACTCCCAGAAAGAACATAGGCAAAACATTCTGACATAAACAGTACCACTATTTTCTTAGGTCAGTCTCCCAAGGAATAAAAGCAAAATCACACAAATGGGACCTAATCAAATTTACAAGCTTTTGCACAGCAAAGGAAACGATAAACAAATTGAAAAGACAGCCTACAGAGTGGGAGAAAATATTTGCAAATGATGCAACCAACAAGGGCTTAATTTCCAAAACAAACAGCTTCTACAATTCAATAACAAAAACAAACAAACAAACAGCCCAAGCAAAAAATGGGCAGATGACCTAAACAGACATTTCTCCAAAGACAACATATAGATGGCCAACAGGCACATGAAAAGATGCTAATTATTAGAGAATTATCCAATGACAGATAAATGTTACTCAAAATTTTATTTTAAGCTGATGTTAATAACATTTACTTATTTTAAAATTATTCAGTAATTGTTCTCCAGTATGTTAAAACTTATTATTAAAAAAACAAAATAAGATACATGCACCCCTACATTCATAGCAGCACTATTTACAATAGACAAGACATAGAAACAACCAAAATGTCCATTGACAGATGAATGGATGAAGATGTGGTACACACACATACATCAGTTCAGTTCAGTTCAGTCGTTCAGCCCTGTCCGACTCTTTGCGACCCCATGAATCGCAGCACGCCAGGCCTCCCTGTCCATCACCAACTCCCGGAGTTCACTCAGACTCTCGTCCATCGAGTCAGTGATGCCATCCAGCCATCTCATCCTCTGTCGTCCCCTTCTCCTCCTGCCCCCAGTCCCTCCCAGCATTAGAGTCTTTTCCAATGAGTTAACTCTTCACATGAGTTGGCCAAAGTATTGAAGTTTCAGCTTTAGCATCAGTCCTTCCAATGAACAGCCAGGGCTGATCTCCTTCAGAATGGACTGGTTGGATCTCCTTGCAGTCCAAGGGACTCTCAAGAGTCTTCTCCAACACCACAGTTGAAAAGCATCAATTCTTCAGCCCTCAGCCTTCTTCACAGTCCAACTCTCACATCCATACATAACCACTGGAAAAAGCATAGCCTGACTAGACGTACCTTTTTGGGCAAAGTAATGTCTCTCTGCTTTTGAATATGCTATCTAGGTTGGTCGTAACTTTTCTTCCAAGGAGTAAGCGACTTTTAATTTCATGGCTGCAGTCACCATCTACAGTGATTTTGGAGCCCAAAAAATAAAGTCTGACACTGTTTCCACTGTTTCCCCATCTATTTCCCATGAAGTGATGGGACCGGATGCCATGATCTTCGTTTTCTGAATGTTGAGCTTTAAGCCAACTTTTTCACTCTCCTGTTTCATTTTCATCAAGAGGCTCCTTAGTTCTTCTTTGCTTTCTGCCATACGGGTGGTATCATCTGCATATCTGAGGTGATTGATATTTTTTCCCGGCAATCTTAATTCCAGCTTGTACTTCTTCCAGCCCAGCGTTTCTCATGATGTACTCTGCATAGAAGTTAAATAAGCAGGGTGACAATATACAGCCTTGACGTACTCCTTTTCCTATCTGGAACCAGTCTGTTGTTTCATGTCCAGTTCTAACTGTTGCTTCCTGGCCTGCATACGGGTTTCTCAAGAGGCAGGTCAGGTGGTCTTGTATTCCCATCTCTTTCAGAATTTTCCACAGTTTATTGTGATCCACACAGTGAAAGGCTTTGGCATAGTCAATAAAGCAGAAATAGATGTTTTTCTGGAACTCTCTTGCTTTTTCCATACACACACAGAAATGAAATATTGCTCAGCCATTAAAAAGAGTGAAATAATGCCATTTGCAGCAATATGCATGGACCTCTAGGTTCGCCCAAAGTGAAGTTAAGGCAGAAAGAGAAAGACAAATACCATATGATACCACTTATATGTGGACTCTAAAATACAACACAAATGAACATATCTATGAAACAAAAACAGACCCACAAATATAGAGAACAGACTCGTGATTGCCAAGGGGGAATAGGGGTGGGGGAGGAAGGATTGGGCATTTGGGATCAGCAGATGCAAACTATTATACATAGGATGGATAAACAAGTCCTACTGTCTAGCACCAGAAACTGCATTTAATATCCTGTGATAAACCATAATGGAAAAGAATATGAAAAAGAAAAAATATATATCTGAGTCACTTTGCTGTAGAGCAAAAATTAAACACAACATTGTAAATCAACAATACTCCAATTAAAAAAAAATTTTTAAGGCAGAAACAACTCAGGTATCCACAACAGATGAATGGATAAATAAAATGTACTGTGTGTGTGTACATATATATATATACACATGGAATATTTATTCAGCCTTCAAACAAAAAGAAGGAAATTCTGACACATGGTACAACATGGATAAATCTTGAGGACACTGCTAAATTAAATAAGCTAATCACAAAATGACAAGTATTTTATGATTCCACTTACATGAGGTACATAGATTTGTCAAAATCAGAGACAGAAGGTAGAACAGTGGTTGGGGCGGGGGCTGATATAAGAAGTTATTTAATAGTTATAGAGTTTTAGTTTGGGACGATAAAAAATTCTGGAATGAATAGTGGAGATGGCTGCATAAAAATGTGAATATATTTAAGGCCACTGAACTTATAAATACTTACAAATGGTTAAAGTAATAAATTTTCTGATATGTACATTTTACAATTAAAAAAACCCTGGTAATTTGACTGCATCCTATCTGATCCTTATGTCCTCTCAACTGGTCCTGAACTCATGATGTTATGTATTCATCTCTGAAAAACCCAGTAACATATTCAGTTCAGTTCAGTCGCTTAGTCATGTCCGACTCTTTGCGACCCCATGAATCGCAGCACACCAGTCCTCCCTGTCCATCACCAACTCCTGGAGTTCACTCAAACTCATGTCCATCGAGTCGGTGATGCCATCCAGCCATCTGATCCTCTGTCATCTCCTTCTCCTCCTGCCCCCAATCCCTCGCAGCATCAGAGTCTTTTCCAATGAGCCAACTCTTTGCATGAGGTGGCCAAAGTACTGGAGTTTTAGCTTTAGCATCATTCCTTCCAAAGAAATCCCAGGGCTGATCTCCTTCAGAATGGACTGGTTGGATGTCCTTGCAGTCCAAGGGACTCTCAAGAGTCTTCTCCAACACCATAGTTCAAAAACATCAATTCTTTGGTGCTCATCTTTCTTCACAGTCCAACTCTCACATCCATACATGACCACTGGAAAAACCATAGCCTTGACTAGATGGACCTCTGTTGGCAAAGTAATGTCTTTACTGTTCAATATGCTATCTAGGTTGGTCATAACTTTTCTTCCAAGGAGTAAGCGTTTTTTAATTTCATGGCTGCAGTCAGATATATTACAGGGTAGAATATAAATCCTCATGAATTTTGAAGATCATAAAGTTACATCAGCCATGGGCTCCTTTAAATCACAAACTGCACTGACTGTCTTACACAATTAAGAGAGATTTCATAAAGGAAGTTTGAGAAACACAGCTGCAAAACATTTGCCTACACAGACTGGAAACAGAAAGAAAAATTCAATATATAATCCTAAAGTTACAGACAACTAAATCCCTCATGCAGATAACTAGCCATCTGATGATGGGAAAGAGGAAATTTATACATGAAAAAGTAGAAAGTCAACTCTAACACTTACAGAAAGGAAGTTGTTTATTATAAGGTGAAGAGCAGGAGTTTAACTCAGACAAACACAAGTTTGAATCCCAGTGTGACCTTAGGCAAGTAACACATCCGGTCCTGCGTCTTTATCTGTAAATGTGAATTAAAAAACCTAACTTCAGATTTATAATGAGGAATGAAGAAGAGATATTTCAATCCAAATATATTTGAAGCGCACTTCAATATGGTGAATGCCTAGGAAATACTGGTTTTCTCTCACTCAAAGGAGTCAATTCCTCTGCAGACAAAGGGCTCATTTTCTAGATCAGTTCTCTAGATCTGTCTTACCCTGTTAGACTGACATTTTCAGGTCAGAATGATGGGATCTAAAAAGCTCTGAGTCTCCCACTTCTTTTAGTTGAAAAAAATAATTTTTGTCCACTAGGTATCTTGTCAAGAACTATGAAGGGTCTGAGACATCATCCTATTTTGTTGTTGTTCAGTCACTCAATCGTGTCCAACTCTGCAACCCTATGGACTGCAGTGCCCCAGGCTTCCCTGTCCTTCACTGCCTCCCTGAGTTTGCTCAAACTCATGTCCATTGAGTTGGTGATGCCATCCAACCACTTCACCTCATCCTCTGTCATATTCTTCTTCTTTTGCCTTCTATCTTTCCCAGCATCAGGGTCTTTTCCAATGAGTCGGCTCTTCACATCAGGAGGCCAAAGTTTGGAAGTTTAGCTTCAGCAACAGTCCTTCTCATGAATATTCAAGATTGATTCCCTTTAGGATTGACGGATTTGATCTCCATGTAGTACAACGGACTTTCAAGGTCTTTTCCAGTCACCACAATTTGAAAGCATCAATTCTTTGGTGCTCAGCCTTCTTTATGGTCCAACTCTCACATCCGTACTGGAAAAACCATCGCTTTGACTATACGGATCTTTGTCAGCAAAGTGATGTCTCTGCTTTTTAATACGCTATCTAGGTTTGTCGTAGTTTTTCTTCCTAGAAGTGTCTTTCAATTTCATGGCTGCAGTCACTGTCTGCAGTGATTTTGGAGCCCAAAAAAATCAAATCTGCCACTGTTTCCACTTTCACCCTATTTGCAAGCCAACAAATTAGCTTGCCACAGTTTCCTGGATGCTGGCAGAATACATTAAACTCCTATGTCAGAGACCAAAGACTTCAGTAGTCACAGCAATACCAGTAGATTATCAGCCCAGTCACATGGGGCAATGCAGAGGGCAGGAGATGCCTGCATATGTGGTAGGCTGCAGTACAGACAAGGAACCTTGAGTGGAGGGAACCCAAATCTTTTAAGAACAGTAAGTCTATGTGACCTCCATGGCAAGGAGACATTATCTTTATTATACTGGACAGTAAACAAACCTGACTTTTGCTCAGGAGAGAGATATTATCTCTATCCTCTAAGACTTTTTGCTATACAAATATTTAAAAAAAAAACAACAAAAAACAGTAAAGAGCAAAGGAGAGTCAGTACCTCAATGCACAAGGGAAGCAGAAGTATGAGCAACCCATAAAGAATTTTTTCCTAATAACTGTTCCCTAACTACATACATATACAGTGAAAAATCTCTTTCCAACCTTGTCTTCCACCAACAGTTTCCCTCCTCAGAGATAAGCACTTCCCTCAACTTTTTATCATCTTTTCAAGAGACAGTCTATGTACCTACAAGTGTGTGTGCACACTTGTGCGCACTCACTAATTTTTTTTTAAATGGTTGCTACTACATACACTGTACCTTGCTTTTTTCACAATTTTCTTAGGGAAGATTTAATTTTAACACATATGGATTTAATTCATTCTTAGCATCTGCATAGAAACCCACTGCACAGCAGTATTACTATATATTTAACTAATCCTCCTAGTGATGGACATTTGCTTCCAGGCTTTTATTATTACAAACAATACTATAACCAACTAAGTTATACACATCTTTGTATATATTTGCTAAAACTGAAATTCCTAGGCGAAAAGGATATGCATTTTTAAAATTTATTTTTAATTGGAGGATAACAGCTTTACAATGTTGTACTGGTTTCTGCTGTACAACGATGTGAATCAGCTATATGTACACATATATCCCCTTCCTCCTGAACCTCCCTCCCATCCACCTAGGTCATCACAGAGCGCCAGGTTAGGCTCCCTGCGTCATACAGCAATTTCCCACTACCTATCTATTTTAGACATGGTAGTGTCTTTATGTAAATGCTACTCTCTCAACTTTGTTCCATCCTCTGCAAATAGGTTTATCAGTATCATTTTTCTAGATTCTATATACATGCATTAATATACAATATTTGTTTTTCTTTTTCTGACTTACTACACTCTGTATAACAAGCTCTAGGTTCATCCACCTCACTTCAACTGACTCAAATTTGTTCCCTGAAATGTATATGCATTTTTAATTTTTGTATATTGTCAATCTGCTCTCTAAAGAGGCTGCAACCAATGTTAACTCCCACTTAGACTTAACTTATGAACAGGACTTTCAGAAATTACTAGTAAGATTTTCAATACCTTTATGTTCAAAATTAAGTTTCTAAAGCTTAAGTGTGAGGTAATATATACTATGGAATGCACACCTGAAAGGGATACATGATCAAGTTTTGACTTTCCCACTGACTAATGTTCGTGACATTGTACAGGGATCAAGACCATCCCCATGGAAAAGAAATGCAAAAAAGCAAAATGGCTGTCTGGGGAGGCCTTACAAATAGCTGTGAAAAGAAGAGAGGCAAGAAGCAAAGGAGAAAAGGAAAGATATAAGCGTCTGAATGCAGAGTTCCAGAGAATAGCAAGAAGAGATAAGAAAGCCTTCTTCTGCGATCAATGCAAAGAAATAGAGGAAAAGAACAGAATCGGAAAGACTAGCGATCTCTTCAAGAAAATTAGAGATACCAAGGGAACCTTTCTTTCAAAGATGGGCTCGATAAAGGACAGAAATGGTCTGGAACTAACAGAAGCAGAGGATATTAAGAAGACATGGCAAGAATACACAGAAGAACTGTACAAAAAAGAGCTTCACGACCAAGATAATCATGATGGTGTGATCACTAATGTAGAGCCAGACATCTGGAATGTGAAGTCAAGTGGGCCTTAGGAAGCATCGCTACAAACAAAGCTAGTGGAGGTGATGGAATTCCAGTTGAGCTGTTTCAAATCCTGAAAGATGATGCTGTCAAAGTGCTGCACTCAATATGCCAACAAATTTGGAAAACTCAGCAGTGGCCACAGGACTGGAAAAGGTCAGTTTTCATTCCAATCCCAAAAAAAGGCAATGCCAAAGAATGTTGGAACTACCACACAATTGCACTCATTTCACATGCTAGTAAAATAATGCTCAAAATTCTCCAAGCCAGGCTTCAGCAATACGTGAACCATGAACTACCTGATGTTCAAGCTGGTTTTAGAAAAGGCAGAGGAACCAGAGATCAAATTGCCAACATCCTCTGATCATGGAAAAAGCAAGAGAGTTCCAGAAAAACATCTATTTCTGCTTTATTGACTATGCCAAAGCCTTTCACTGTGTGGATCACAATAAACTGTGGAAAATTCTGCAAGAGATGGGAATACCAGACCACCTGACCTGCCTCTTGAGAAATCTGTATGCAGATCAGGAAGCAGCAGTTAGAACTGGACGTGGAACAACAGACTGGTTCCAAATAGGAAAAGGAGTACGTCAAGGCTGTATATTGTCATCCTGCTTATTTAACTTCTATGCAGAGTACATCATGAGAAATGCTGGGCCCGAAGAAGCACAAGCTGGAATCAAGATTGCCGGAAGAAATATCAATAACCTCAGATATGCAGACGACACCACCCTTATGGCAGAAATTGAAGAGGAACTAAAAAGCCTCTTCATGAAAGTGAAAGTGGAGAGTGAAAAAGTTGACGTAAAGCTCAACATTCAGAAAACGAAGATCATGGCATCTGGTCCCATCACTTCATGGGAAATAGATGGGGAAACAGTGGGAACAGTGTCAGACTTTATTTTGGGGGGCTCCAAAATCACTGTAGATGGTGACTGCAGCCATGAAATTAAAAGTCGCTTACTCCTTGGAAGGAAAGTTATGACCAACCTAGATAGCATATTCAAAAGCAGAGACATTACTTTGCCAACAAAGGTCCATGTAGTCAAGGCTGTGGTTTTTCCAAAAGTCATGTATGGATGTGAGAGTTGGACTGTGAAGAAGGCTGAGGGCTGAAGAATTGATGCTTTTCAACTGTGGTGTTGGAGAAGACTCTTGAGAGTCCCTTGGACTGCAAGGAGATCCAACCAGTCCATTCTGAAGGAGATCAGCCCTGGGATTTCTTGGGAAGGAATGATGCTAAAGCTGAAACTCCAGTACTTTGGCCACCTCATGCGAAGAGTTGACTCATTGGAAAAGACTCTAATGCTGGGAGGGATTGGGGGCAGGAGGAGAAGGGGACGACAGAGGATGAGATGGCTGGATGGCATCATGGACTCAATGGACGTGAGTTTGAATGAACTCCGGGAGTTGGTGATGGACAGGGAGGCCTGGCGTGCTGTGATTCATGAGGTCGCAAAGAATCGGACACGACTGAGTGACTGAACTGACTGACTGACTGAATGCCACGAGTGACATTGGCCAAATCACTTAAATTCTCTGTCAGCTTTCTCATGTGTTAGATGATCTTTTCAATCTAAAATGTGTGTACATTACTCATCACTCAAAATTTCAAAGGTTTTTCTCAACAGAAAATTGTCATTTCAAAAGTACAGTTTGCATGTAAGAGCAACATATTTCACATTTAAAATTTTTAGAGAAAAGTAGACATTATTTTTCTAGCACAATATCTTGTTCACATAGTAGCATTTACTTACACCCTATATACTCTCAAAAAGTCTTCATAGTAGCCATTTCAATAAGACTTGGACACTACAGAACAAGAGAACAGCAGGATACTAAAAGTCCCTGCTATCCTCTCCCTATCTGAATATCTATTCTCTCTACTTTTGTTATGTACCTCTCTCCAGCTTTAATTCCAAAAACACACATTGAAATTTTGCCTGTTCAGCATAATTCAAGAAAGAATACATTCTTCCCTTATGCTGCTGCTAAGTCACTTCAGTCATGTCCGACTCTGTGCGACCCCATAGACGGCAGCCCACCAGGCTCCCCCGTCCCTGGGATTCTCCAGGCAAGAACACTGGAGTGGGTTGCCATTTCCTTCTCCAATGCATGAAAGGAAAAGTGAAAGTGAAGTCGCTCAGTTGTGTCCGACTCCTAGCGACCCCATGGACCGCAGCCTACCAGGCTCCTCCGTCCCTGGGAGTTTCCAGGCGAGAGTACTGGGGTGGGCTGCCATTGCCTTCTCCTCTTTCCTTGTGCTAAAGCTAAGCTAAGTCACTTCAGTCATGTCCGACTCTTTCTAAATTGAATGTAAAAAGAAATAACAAAAAACCATTTCCCTTCCTCCATACTTGAATTAAAAAGGAGAAAAAAGGTGACAACCACACAAGAAGCTCCAAGAAAAGGTCTTTTTCATTTATATATATAACCTGACTAAAGAGTTGATTCTTTTGAAAATTTTACACTACTTAACGACAAATTCAAACTCTCAAGTTTTTTACCTTAAGGAACCTGTAAGTTATTCAAAAATCAACACAGAAAAATTTAAAGCTCACTCTATTACAGAAATAAAAGAAACATCTGGGAATTCTCCAGCGGTCCAGTGGTTAGGACTCCACATGCTTACTGTCAAGGGGTCAGATTTGATCCTTGGTCGGGGAACCCTCTCCACATGCCTCGTGGAGAGGCCAAAAAAAGAAATCTTTTTTTTTTTATAATAGTTTCATCATAATTTTTGGTGGCAAATCTTCAAGCTTCCCATTTCTAGGAAGCAGATCACCTCCAATTACAAATTTGCATAATCAAATGATTCTGCATCTTGTATAGCTATAAAATCACGTGAAATTTTAAAAATATAACTTCAAAATATATAAGGTATACTCTAAAATGAAACCATGTCTCTGGTTACCAAGAATAATAAAAACAAAAATGTTAAAGGCATAAGTATATTTTATACAGAAATTTCCCAACTGCTGATCTATTAATAAATTGATTCACTATTTACAATGATAGTAAAACAGAATAAAATCCCACTCAGAATTTCATGCTAAAACTTCACTCTTAATAAAAAAGAATCAAATTAAAACTATCCTGAAATACCATTTTTTAACCTATTAAATTTTTAGATTTTTGCCAGTCTAATAACACATTACACTGATAAGGATGATGGGAAACAAGCACTCCATCACTGCCACTGTACAACCCAATGAGGAGAAATCTGGTAATAACTACTATCAAAATTATAATTTTGATACTTACTGATTCAGGAAGTCCAACCTCTGGGTATTTTTCCCACAGATATATTCATATGCTTGCAAGATGCCATGTGTGGAAGGTTATTAACTACAACATTATAATAACAAAATTTTGGAAAACAAATGTCCATCAATAGGGAGCTGATTAAAGGTAGACTGAATTGTGTCTCTCCAAAATCCATATGGTAAAGTCCTAACCCCCACTATGATGGTTTTCAGAGATGGAGCCTTTGGGAGATACTCAGGTATAGACTGGTGCCTTTAAAAGAAACACCAGAGAGCTCTCTCCCACCCCTCTGTCTCTACCATGCAAGCACACAGTGAGAAGACCACCGGAAAACCTGGAAAAGAGCCCTCAGCAGAACCTGACAATGCTGGCACCCTGATCTCAAAACTTCCTGCCTTCATAGTTGTGAGAAATTAAATTTATGTTGTTTAAGCCATTCAGAGTACAGCATTTTTGTTATGAAAGCCTAAACTAATACTACATACATATATATAGTTTGATACCATTTGTGGTAAAATTAAAAGTGGAGCATATGTATATTGTATTTACTTAATTCTTAAAAAAAAAAAAAAATCTCTGAAAGTACACAAAAAACCAAGTGTTTACCCTCTATTTTTAGGTGAGAGGAGTCCTAAGCAGGTGGAGATCAAGTGGAAAGATTTTCATTACAAATCTTTTTTTTCTTCTGGATCAAATGAACATATTACCTATTCTCCAAAATTAGATTTAGAATATTTTTCATTTATGTTAGTTATAAATATGTGAAATATCTACAAAATTGATAAACACCTTATCCTTTATAGAATTGAGGGTACAGGCTCAGGCACTACATTAAAAAGGCCTCTTGTATCAAGGATAGGAAATCTGTTTCAGAAGCAACTGTTAGTGGCATTTCATTTCATCACTTACATCATTTTCATTCTGTCCCTTTCTTCCGTCTCTCCGTCTTTCTCCCTCGGTCTATCTCTCTTTTCTATGTCCTTTTCCCATCCCTGTTTTACCTCTTGTTCCATTTCTAATTTTCTCTTCCTTCTATCCCTCTTGACTAGGGTTTCCAGCTACAGCCAGTAGCAACCATGGGCCTCAGTCTACCCCTCCACGGACTTTCCAGCCAACCTCAAGAATAGCAATGGAAGCAAAGTGCAAAAGCAGGGGAACTCAAGGAAGGGGAGACTCTGAGTAGGAAATGATGCTTTGTTACAATACCTAATTAACCAACAAGAAAATCTTTTTTTTTTTCACTAGAAACTAAATTGCTCTAAAATTTTCCTAAAACCCAGATAGTAATGTCAAAACGCTAATGCAACTTTTTTAATTAGGCAATTTAGTTTTAAGTTAAACCTGAACAAGTCTGAACACAAATTATTTGATTAAACAAAATCTGTACAGTGGAAGACTCTTAGCTAGGAAAGATGTTCCCTCTCTCAAAGTAGTATAACTTACATTAAGAATATTCTCCGCTATTTTCAGAGTGCTAACCATTACACCATGGGGCCTGTTATCTCTACTATTTTCAAAAGCAAAAACAAGAGACATAATTTCCCACAAGTCTATTTGACAGGCAATTACCTCTGGGACCTAAATTACATGACATTCAGAAAATACCAAAAAGACTAATTTGTGTGTTCTAACATTAAGTTGTTTGCATAGTTTTAATAAGCATAACTTCTCGAGAAATATGAACTCAAATAGACTATATTTAAACTCATAAAGCAAAAATATAAGAAATCACAGTATAGTATAACCAAATCTTGTTCAAGGCTTGGTAGAGTTCTCACTAGATTTCTGCAACAGTATTATTACTGTTCTCAGTTTTATGCCTATAAGCTGTCTTCCCCTTGTTATCAGCTGTAGCAGACTTAAGACAAGAAAAACAAAACAAAACAAATACTAGGATACAGAAATACATATTCAACTTTCCTTTAACCTTTAGAGGAAAAAAGCAAACGTTTATGACTTTTTCTTTAAATCAACCTCAAAAGTGGTAAAAATCTCAAAGACAGCAAACACTAGGTTATATTTAGGCAAATGTCATTTCCCCATTTGCAAATGGGTACTTTTCCCTGTAACAGAGTATTTAGAGTGGAAGACACCAAATCTGACCACAAAAATTATTTCTATGTATTTGCAGACTTCTACCCCATCTACTGAAATGTATACTATTTGCTAATGTTAGCATACTCTTTTCTAACAAAGAGATCTGTTTGTTAACAGGAAGGAAATGGCAACCCACTCCAGTGTTCTCGCCTGGAGAACCCCAGAGATGGAGGAGCCTGGTAGGCTGCCGTCTGTGGGGTCGCACAGAGTTGGACACGACAAGCGACTTAGCAGCAGCAGCAGCTAGCACAGGAGTCCAAAATAAGAAAAAGCAGGCCCATCATATGCCCCAATTTGCTTTTCAGTTCCTCCTCTGGGTAGTTCTCTTCTCTCCATTTTAAATAAAAAAGTGGCAGATTTGCAGATTTGTACATTTTTCTGAAAGCTGACAAGAAGAAAAATAAAGGAACCATACACATTTTATAAACTTTGAACATTTACTATGAAAAAGGAAGGAAGGAAGGATCTAGAATTAAGAAATCTATTTTCATTTTAAATACTGAATATAAATCATATGAGTATAAATTACTCTGGAAAGAAGTTTTAAGGCTAATAAACACACTTCTCAGCTTTGGTTTTGAAAAAGTTCACATTAATATTTTGCAAATATAGTTGAGGCTCTTCCCTTTTCTGATCCTTTTTCATGATCCTTCCAAAATAAGTCTTGGGGTCCCTATTTCCACTGTTCTGAGAGTATACATTATTTTAGAATTAACTAACAGCTTCATACATGGAAAAGACTCAAAACTATTTGCTGCATGAGTTACAACACTAGTAAATGATGAAACTTTCGTTGTTGTTCAATTGCTAATCACGTCCACCTCTTTGTAACCCCATGGACTGAAGTATGCCGGGCTTCCCTGTCCTTCCTTCACTATCTCCCAGAGTTTGCTCAAATTCATGTCCGTTGAGTCGGTGATGCTACCCAACCAGTTATCTCATCCTCTGCTGCCCTATTCTCCTTTTGCCCTCAATCTTCCCTGGCATCAGGGTCTTTTCCAATGAGTGCTCTCTGCATCATGGTCACAGCCCTGTCATGGCGAAGGGGCTTGCATAACTCGATGAAGCTATAAGCCATGCCGTGCAGGGCCACCCAAGACAGGTTATAGTAGAGAGTTCTGACAAAATGTGGTCCACTGTAAGAGGGAATGGGAAACCACTCTTGAATTCTTGCTGAAAGAACCCCATGAGCAATATGAAAAGGCAATGAAGAAGCTTCCACGTCCTAAACTAATTCTTCATCAGTAATTATTCATTCCTTTAGAGAGCTCATCTACTTTTAATATCTTTAGGCAAACAGCTCCCTGGGAATAAAAGTTCTCTCATTTACTAGCTATATAACCTTGGCCAACTTATTTAGACTACTTTCTGGGAAGGGGCATTGTCCCTAAATTGTTGAGGCAGCATATTCTCCTAACCCTCATATTAAGGGTCTCTGATCCAGGGGCCCCAAGTAATAGGTAGAGGAGGTTGTGGCATTTGTAGGAGCTTGAACAACCATTTGTAACCTAAATGAGAATACCAAGAGGATTAATTGTGATAATAAAACAGAGAACATTCTGGATACTACAAAGGCAATTATCTACATTTCTAATGCCCCATATCTCTAAGTCACTTAAACATCCTGGCAACTTAAGCTCAGTTTACCCAAAAGCAAATGTATCATGTGACTCTCAAAAATCTGTTCCTCCTAGTACAGACTTCTCAAAGTTTTGTATCTGGATAACTGAAGTCAATTTTTACTTCCTTTCCCTCTACTACCTTCCACCTAATCACCCAATCAACCACCAAGCTGTCACTCTTCCTCTAATGATTCCCTTCTTTTTCAGCCTACTAGCACATTTTCCTTATTATCAAATGTCTGGGTCATGACAACTGATTTCCAAGTAGTTCCTCTTATTCCCCAAAGATCAAATTCATCCCCCAATTCTCAGCTTAAGAGACAAACTTCCAGTAGTGTAGCTGTCAAATCTACCTCAATCACAGATGACAATCTTGAATCCATTCATATTAATATTCATGACACGCACCTTATTGCATGGCTCCCATTGATCCCTACCTGTTGGTATTCACACCTTTGTGTGGGCTAAACCTCATCTTTTTCCTAATGAATAGTGAAAAGTGATGTGACTTCACTTCCATGTCTAGGTTACGAAAGACTGACTTCCTTCTTGCTAGCACTCTCTTCTCACTTCCTCACTCTGACGAAACAAGCTGCCAAGTTGTAAGATACTCCATGGAGAGGTCCATGTGGCTAAAAACCAAAGAAAGCCACCAGTGGTCATCTCATGAGCAACTGGGGTCTGTTTCCAAAAAGCCAAAATAAATGAATTGTGCCAAAACATGAATTGTGCCAAATGAATGAATTGTGCCAAAACATGAATGAGCCAGGATGTGGATCCTTCCCAGCTGAGCCTCAAGATGACTATAGCCTTGTGAAAGACCCAGAGGCAGAGCACCCAGCAGTACTGCACCAATATTACTGACCCACAGACACTGTGAGATTAAAAAAACACTGCCGTTTCAATACACTACATTTGGGGTTAATTTGTAGCACAATAATAGATAACAAACACACTATCTCATATTTCTAAATAAATTCTAGGCAGATTAAAAAATTAAATATAAAACTACCAGATTATCTTAAAACTACATGAAAACAAATATTTATAATTTCTAAAATTTGAAGTAAAAGAAAAAAGAGTAAAAGTTTGATTTATACAGGTTTTCTATATGACTGGAAAAATGTAATAGATTTAAAATACAAAGATCAGGAAAATCTCTGCAGCAAGCATAGAAAAATATTTAACCATACAAAACTAACATATATGTAGTTACATATTTGTTACATAAAAAACTAATATAAATTTTCTGAAATGATAGTGAAGAAATCACTAAAAGGTAGTGCCTCCAGGGAGGGAACATGGGTGGCTGGGATAAGTATGTAAGGTAAACATTTCACTGTATTCTATCAACAAAGTAATAATAGTTTACAGTATTACTGATATTAAAAATATTAACTAGCAAAAGTATTAACATGGAATATTTGAAATAAACTTCAAATATATTAATAAAAAATGAGAAGATATAAGCAGGTATTTAACATGAGAAAAAACAAAATTAATCATAAAGAAAGATGAGTTCAAAATGGATCAGAGACCTAAACGTAAGTTCAAAAATTTAAAACTCTTAGACAAAAATATACGTGCAAATCTTTGCGACCTTGGCATTGGCAACGATTTCTTAAATGTGATACCAAGCATAAGCAAAAAAAGAAAAAACAGACAGGCCTTCATGAAAATTAAAAGCTTCTGTGCTACAAATAATTTCATCAAGAAAGTGAAAAGACCAGAATTCCATGGTGGTCCAGTGGTCTGCCATGGGCCTAAATTCAATCCCTGGTTGGGGAATTAAGATCCCACAAGCCCTGTGGCTTGGCCAAAAAAAAAAAAAAGTGAAAAGACAACCCACAAGTGGGAAAAATACTTGCAAATCAATATCTGATAAGGGAATTGTTCACAGAATACACAAAGAAAAGTGACAACTCAATAATAAAAAGATAATCCAATTTTAAAATGGCCAAAAGTCTACAAATAATAAATGCTGGAGAGGCTGTGGAGAAAAAGGAATCCTCTTACTGTTGGTGAGGATACAAACTGGTACAGCCACTCTAGAAAACAGTATGGAGGTGCCTTAAAAAACTAAAAATAGAGTTACCACATGATCAAGCAATCTCACTCCTGGGCATATATCTGGAAAAGATGAACACTCTAACTCAAAGAGATAGATGCACCCCAATGTTCACAGCAGCACTATTTATAATAATCAAGACATGGAAGCAACCTAAATGTCCACTGATATAGGTGAATGTATAAAGAAGATGTAATACAAACACACACAATAGAATACTACTCAGCAAAAAAATAATGCCATCTGCAGCAACATGGATGTACCTAGACTTTAACATAGTAAATGAAATAAGTCAGAGAAAGACAAATACCATATACCACTTATATGTGGAATCTAAAAAAGGACAAAAAGGAACTTATTTACAAGATATAAATAGACTCACAGACACTAAAAACAAATTTGTGATTACCAAAGGGGAAAGGGGTAAGGGATAAATTAGGAGTTTGGAAATAACAGATACAAATTGCTGTATATAAAACAGATAAACAACAAGGACCTGCTGCATAACACAGGGAACTATATTTAGTATCTTGTAATAACCAAGGTCCGTCGAGTCAAGGCTATGGTTTTTCCAGTGGTCATGTATGGATGTGAGAGTTGGACTGTGAAGAAGGCTGAGCGCCGAAGAATTGATGCTTTTGAACTGTGGTGTTGGAGAAGACTCCTGAGAGTCCTTTGGACTGCAAGGAAATCCAACCAGTCCATTCTGAAGGAGATCAGCCCTGGGATTTCTTTGGAAGGAATGATGCTAAAGCTGAAACTCCAGTACTTTGGCCACATCATGCGAAGAGTTGACTCATTGGAAAAGACTCTGATGCTGCGAGGGATTGGGGGCAGGAGGAGAAGGGGATGACAGAGGATGAGATGGCTGGATGGCATCACTGACTCGATGGACATGAGTCTGGGTGAACTCCAGGAGTTGGTGATGGACAGGGAGGCCTGGCGTGCTGCGATTCATGGGGTCGCAAAGAGTTGGACACGACTGAACGACTGAACTGAACTGAACTGAACTGAATAAGCTACAATGGAAAAGAATCCAACACTTCGCTGTATACTTGAGACTAGCACAGTATTGTAAACCAACTATCCAGTTCAGTTTTTTAAAAGTGGCCAAAAGATCTGAATACACATTTCTCCAAAGACGACAGACAAATAACCAGTAAGAACATGAAGATACTTAACATTATTAGTCATCAGGGAAATGCAATTCAAAAACCACAATGAGATGCCATTTCATACCCCCTAGGATGGCTAAAACCAAAAAGACAGACAGTAACAAGTGTTGATGAGAATGTCAAGAAATTAAAACCTTAATATACTGCTGATAAGATAAGATGGTGCAATAGCTTTGGAAAATGGTCTAACAGGTTTACAAACAGTTGAACAGTTAAACAATTACCTTATAACCCAACAATTCTACTCCTAGGTATATATCCAAGAGAAATGAAAACATATGTCCATGCAAAACTTGAACACAAATATTCAAAGCAGCATTATTCATAATATACAACATGGAAACTGATGAACAGATTAGCAAAATGTGGTATATTCATAAATGGAATATTATTCAGCCACAAAAAGGAATAAAGTTAACGATATATGCTACAACATATATGACCTGTGAAAGCATTATGCCAATTAATCTTCTAAGTCTGCAAAGCCAAACCCCAGTGTCTGAAACACAAGTGCATGTGCTCAGTCGTGAGCACAAGTCTGTGCTAGCCAGGCTCCTCTGTCCATGGAATTTTCCAGGCAAGAATACTGGAGTGTTTTACCATTTCTATTCTAGGGGATATTCCCAATCCTGGGATAGAGCCCACATCTCTGTGTCTCCTGCACTGGCAGGTAGATTATTTACCACTGAGCCACCTGGGAAGCCACTGAATCACACAGTCTTTACTGAATTTCAACCACTCCCTAAGACATAACCTGAACTCTCCATTGTTTAAAATGAGATAGTAGCAAGTTACAGGTAAGCATAGTTGCATTCATGGCTCTCAAGTTCCAGAGGGCGCTGGTGAGGCCATGGAAGAGAATGAGACAGAAAACAGAAAACATGGAGATGATAAAGCAACATATCAGCTTCTAAAGTAAAAGAGCCAAGCAAAGAAGTGAGAAAGGAGCAATTAGACAACAGTTAGAGCAATAAAGGGGCTCCCAGCATAGCAGTCAGTAAAGAATCTGCCTGCAATGAGAGAGACCTGGGTTCAATTCCTAGGTCAGGAAGATCCCCTGGAGAAGGAAATGACAGCGCACTCCAGTATTCTTGCCTGGAGAATCCCATGGACAGTGGAGCCTGGTAGGCTATAATCCATGGGGTCACAGGAGTCAGACATGACTTGGTGCTTTCTCTTAGAGCAATAAAGGAGAAATTAAGAGAAAGTAATGTCAAAAAAGGCAAGAAAAGAATAGAAACAGATACACTTATAAAGATATCATATATCTTATAAAGTTGGAATAAGAATCTAAAAGTATTCATCGTTTTTTACTCATATCCTTGGTAAGGACAGAGCCAACTGTCATGGGTTAAGCAATAAATAAGGGTTATGGAAATGGAAGCAGTTGAGGGTAAACTGTTTTTAAGAGGAAAGGATTTAGATTAGTTTTCATTATTGTTTTTGTTTTTTAAATCTAGAGACTTTGGGCCTCAGAGGAAGAAGCCTGGGAAGAAGTAACACAAGACAATGAAGGAAACTGACTAATGTCCCACAGGATAAAGGGATAAATTCAACTGAGAGGCTGAAAGACTAGCTTTGAACAAGCCTCATCTAAGTAAAAGTATATGTCAGTATGTAAATGTAGTAATGTGCTATATATCTGCATCACTGGGGAAGAGTTCCACATAACTGAATTACCCGACACAGGCATTTTTTTTAGTCATTTTCCTTGAAATTGTTCACCACTGTATGATACAGTTGTCTGCCTTCTTAAACATATTGTACTCTCCTGGATGACAAGGTCATTGTAACTATAATTATATTAATAGGAAGTAATATAGCTACATGTTAATTTTTCAAGTCTTTGACTGTTCTATGTTATCATCTGCCATTTCCTGATAACTTTTTTTCCTTTGTGCTTTCAACAGATTCTAGTTTTAAAATTATATAACCATTAAATAATACCCTAAGTAAGGGATAATAGAATCCTGAATCAAAGTATGGGAATAAAGCATATGGCTTTATGACAGTGTTAAGAAACCTGTTTCACTTTTCAATTCAGTTAAAGACTGGGTTTCAAACAGTTGAAGATGTCAGAAGACTGACCTCTGGCTACATGAAATATTACTTTATCTTGCTTCCTTAAGTTATAGCAAAATAACCCTGCCAAGTTATTGATAATTTTATATGGTTAGTCTAAAACACACACACACACACACACACACACACACACGTATCATGCATTCCAAAACTGAGCCTAGACATTTCACAGTAACTTTCCTTTCCTTTCGTATAATCACTTACCAATAAAAAGTTATAATCTTCTACATTTCTGTACGTAAATACAGCCAAGTATATTTCATATATATGGATATTATTCATGATAAATGTATGGCCTTCACAAAATCTTGATTTTAATCTCTTCCAAATTTCATACAAATTTCACAACTACAAACATCACAAAGGCTAAAAAGGACTAGAGCTAGGCACAATGCACTTGACCAAAATTTAAGAATTCATTCCTATAGTTTCAAAGGATATTACAATTTCATTCATTTATTCTTAAGATTCTGAATAATCCAGCAATTTCACTTCCAGGTATTCATCCGAAGGAAAGGAAAACACTAATTTGAAAATATATCTGAAACTTCAAGTTCGCTGCAGTATTATTTACAAAAGCCAAAACATGGAAGCAACCAGAGAGTCCATCAAATGGACAATGATGAGTAGATAAAATGTGGTATATATACACACAGTGGAATATCATTCAGCCATAAAAAAGGAAATATTGCCATTTGCAACAAGGTGGACGTACTTTGATAGCATTATGCTAAGTGAGAAAAGTCAGAAAGAGAAAAGACAAATACTGCACAATCCTTATATGTAGAATCTAAAAAACAAAACGAAACTCATAAATACAGAGAACAGATTGAGGGCGGCCAGAGTCAGGGGTGGGTACAATGGGTGAAGGTGATCAAAAGGTACAAACTTCCGTTATAAAATAAGTAAGACGTGGAAAGGTACTGTGCAGCATCATGACTACAGTTGATAATACTGTATCACGCATTTAAAAGTTGCTAAGAGAGTTCTCATAAAAAAAAAATTAACTGTGCAGGGACACACATTAACTAGATCTATTGTGGTGATCATTCCACAATACATACAAATATCAAATCTTTATGTTGTACACCTGAACCTAATATAATGTTACATGTCAAATATTTCTCAATTAAAAAAAAAGATTCTGGATGGCTATGCTCACTTATCCTATACATTATCAAAAACAAAAAACTACCATTACTTCTCCAGCACTCACTTCTGTTCCTTCAGTTTTCCATTCATATCAATGAAAATTAATAAATGTAGAATCTCTCAAAGACAGAGGGGTGTGAGTGGCCTAATCAACTCAAACTGAAACACCTCACTAGTTTAGAGTATTGGAGTAGAGTTGAGTTTGTACTTTTGCCGAGACATGATTTTGATCCCTGAATCGGGAAGATCCCCTAGAGATGGGAATGGCAACCCACTCCAGTATTCTTGCCTGAAGAATTCCATGGACAGAGGAGTCTGGCAGGCTACAGTCCACGGGGTCACAAAAACACAGACAAGACTGAGCACGCACATACTCTGTATTTAATTATTTATGCACATCTCTCTTTCTAAATCACAAATACTATGAGGGCAAGAATCTTTTTCTGATTGAATGATTCCATCCATCACTGGACAAACAAGTTCTCAGCACCAAGCATTTTGCTAGCCTCTGGAGAGAGTGTAGTTAAACAGTCCCCCCCTTTCAACAAGCAAGCAAGGGAGGCAGACTTGTTGTAAACAAATTACAATATAGGAAAAAACAAAAGTGGGTATAGACTCAAATCACAGGAAAAATTAACTCTAGGTAGTAGAGGGAGTTAAGGGATACATTTATGTGTTCTCCTAAAGGCCTTCAATAAATACTTGTTGAATGGACAAATAAATGTATTAAATCTTGCTAATGAAAGCTGAGACTCCCAAGTCCAAATGAAACGTATTAGTTACTTCTGAATATACTGCATAAACCTAACCCTTCAACAACTGCAGGAATGCAGACTTCAGCATACTCACCCCCTCCTCAGGAAATCACCTTGGAGAAAGGGCCATACCTGTACTGCCAGCCTTTGGCACTGCCACCTCGGCTGCTACTGCTGCTGCTGATTCCACCCCCACAGCCACTGTTGCCGCTGTTCTTGTTCGGGGTCACCGCGGTGGCCAGGCCCTCCAGCCTTCCTTCGCTCTCTGAGACTTTCATTGCTGACACTGGTTCACCTCCCTGCATCTTAACTCCAAAGTCCATCTGCCCTTCTTGGGCGGGAGAAACAACTCTGGAGAGTAGTTTTGTAAGTGATAAGATTTAAGATCTGATCTGAAAGGGCTCCCAATTGCTAAACTAGCGGGCGGCTGGAGCAGTAATCATCAAATAGTTCAGGGAAGGAATACAAACATTCCCCCTGAAGGAAACTTTTAAGAGAAGGACAGCGAAGAGGGCAGATGTCCTTTAAATATATATCTCCTTCCGGACAAAAGCAAGGAGGAAAAAAAAAAATCACCCTGCCAGAGGACTTGGTGGCATGCTCAAAGGAGGAGCAGAAACAGCGTGAGGAGGTCGCGGACCCTAGCCGGGAGGGCTGGGCGAAGTACGGACCACTGACGGGAACCCGCGGCCTGACCTCTGGGCTGACGGACTGACCCTCCTCGCTCCCTCTTCTCAAGCTGGTCCTTAGGGGGAAGGTTCAGTCCAGCCCGCTCGGCGGTTCCCACAGCAGCTCTCGAGACAGAGCTGGAGCGGCTCGCGCTCAGCCCGGGAGGAGGGTCGGGGAAGGAGGCCGCCGGGGGCGGGACGCCGGCTCCCAGGGTCGCCGCGCCTCCAGTCAGAGGCGAGCAGCTCGGGGCGATTTCCTCCAACGCCCCCGGCCTTGGGCCCTCGACCGGGTTCCCAGAGGCGGACGAGTCCCTCACCCTCGCTACTGCCCAAACGTGAAACCCACAACTGCGGCCACCGCCCCACCCACAGCCCTACAGCCCCACAGCCGGTCACCCGCCCGCTCGCTCTCTTCCCGCCTTCCCTTCCGGAGTAGCGTGAGCTCACTTCCCCCAGAGCAGAGGCCACTGGCGCCATCTTGGAGAAGGGCGCGCGGCCCTGAAGGGGGCGGAGCCTCGGGGATCGCGGTGCTGGGGCGGTGGACTTCGAGGAATGGGAGGAGGCAGGCAGCGAAGGGAGGAGCAGTGGGTCAGCCACAAGGCAGAAAAAAAGGAGTTAGCGCCCTAATGAAGGTGTCTTGCGGCCTTCCTGTCCTGGGCAAGGCCTTCCATTTGAGGGCCCATTCCAGGTATTTTAGGAAGAAAGCTTAGAAAAATGTCATTTCTGTAAGGAATTAAAAAAAAATAATTCATCTTAGTAATTTAAAAAAAAAGCCTTATTGGCATAAGGTAAATCAATATTATAAATGAAAAAGAAACTATCATGGAAATTAGAGCTCTCAGAATCAAAACTAGTTATTCTGAGGGTCTTCCCTGGTGGCTCAGCAATAAAGAATCCACCTACCAATGCAGGAGATGCTGCTTTGATCCCTGGATCTCCAAGACTGCCTGGAAGAGGAAATGGCAACCCACTCCAGTATTCTTGCCTGGGAAATCCCCTGGACACAGGAACCTGGCAGGCTACAGTCTATGGGATCTCAAAAGAGTCCAGTCGGACACAACTTAGGGACTAAGGACAATGTTCTTTCTGACCTCAGACAACTCTTTCACCCTCCTTAAGCCTAGACTTTTGTATCTATGAAATCAGAATGTTTAGGTGATTTCTAAAGTTCCTTCTAGGACTTCCCTGGTGGCTCGGACAGTAAAGCGTCTGCCTACAATGCAGGAGACCCGCATTCCATCCCTGGGTTGGGAAGATCCCCTGGAGAAGGAAATGGCAACCCACTCCAGTACTCTTGCCTGGAAAATCCCAAGGACAGAGGAGTCTGGTAGGCTACAGTCCATGGGGTCACAAAGAGTTGGACACGACTGAGAGACTAAACTTTCTTTCTTTCTAATTGTAAATTCCAGTTTCTAACAACATGACTTTTGAATGAATACCATGTGCGAAACACTAGAAGTAGTATTGTTGTTCAGTAGCTAAGTTGTCTCCGACCCTTTGCAACCCCATGGACTGCAGCACTCTAGGCTCCTCTATACTCCACTGTCTCCCACAGTTTGCTCAAATTCATGTCCATTGAGTTGGTTAAGTTATCTAATATCCTCCGATGTCTTCTTCTGTTGCTTTCAATCATTCCCAGCATCAAGGTCTTTTCCAATGAGTTAGCTCTTCATATCAGGTGGCCAAAGTATTGGAGCTTCAGATTCAGCGATGGTCTTAGTTTTTTGAATGTTGAATTTCAAGCCAGCTTTTTCACTCTCCTCTTTCACCTTCATCAAGAGGCTCTTTAGATCCTCTTTGTTTCTGCCAATGGAGTGGTATCATCTGCGTATATAAGGTTGATGATTTCTCCCAGCAATCTTTATTCCAGCTTGTGTTTCATCCAACCTGGCATTTCACATGATGTACTCTGCATGTAAGTTAAATAAGCAGGGTGACATACACAGTATGACAAAAAACTTGTCATACTCGTTTCCCAATTTTGAACCAGTCTGTTGTTCCATGTGCAGTTCTAACTGTTGCTTCTTGACCTGCATACAGGTTTCTAAGGAGACAAACAAGGTGGTCTTGTACTTCCATCTCTTTAAGAATTTCCCACAGTTTGTTTTGATGCACACAGTCAAAGTCTTATCATAGTGAAGCAGATGTTTTTCTGGAATTTCCTTGCTTTCTCCATGATCCAACAAATGTTGGCAATTTGATCTGTGGTTCCTCTGCCTTTTCAAAACCCAGCTTGTACATCTGGAAGTTTTCAGTTCATGTATTGTTGAAGCCTAGCTTGAAGGATTTTCAGCATAACCTTGCTAGCATGTGAAATGACTGCAGTTGTACTGTACTTTGAACATTCTTTGTCATTGCTCTTCTTTGGGATTGGAATGAAAAGTGACTTTTCCAGTCCTGTGTCCACTGCTGAGTTTTCCAAATTTGCTGGCATATTGGGTGCAACACTTTAACAGCATCATCTTTTAGAATTTGAAATAGCTCAACTGGAATTCCATCACCTCCACTAGCTTTGTTTGTAGTAATGCTTCCTAAGGCCCACTTGACTTCACACTCCAGGTTGCCCAGTTCTATGTGAGTGACCACTCCATCATGGTTATCCGGGTTATTAAGACCTTTCTTGTATACTTCTTCTGTGTATTCTTGCCACTTCTTAATCTCTTCTACTTCTGTTAGGTTCTTACTGTTTCTGTCCTGTTTCGTGCCCATCTTTGCATGAAATGTTCCCTTGGTATCTCCAATTTTCTTGAAGAGATCGCTAGTCTTTCCCATTCTATTGTTTTCTTCTATTTCCCTGCATTGTTCTTTACCTCTCCTTGCTATTCTCTGGAACTCTGCATTCAGTTGGGTATAGCTTTCACTTTCTCCCTTGCCTTTCACGTCTCTTCTTTCCTCAACTATTTGTAAAGCCTCCTCAGACAACCACTTTGCCTTCTTGCATTTCTTTTTCTTTGGGATGATTTTGGTCACTGCCTTCTGTACACTGTTACAAACCTCCATCCATAGTTCTTTAGGCACTCTGTCTACCAGATCTGATCCCTTAATTTATCAGCTCCACTGTATAATCATAAGGGATTTGATTTAGGTCATACCTGAATGATCTAGTGGTTTTCCCTACTTTCTTCAACTTAAGCCTGAATTTTGCAATAAGGAAGTCATGATCTGAGCCAAAGTCAGCTCCAGGTCTTGTTTTTCTGGCTGTATAGAGCTCCTTCATCTTTGGCTGCAAAGAACATAATCAATATGATTTCAGTATTGACCATCTGGTGATGTCTCAAAGTAAAAAAGTAAATAAAGTAGTAATATATAGTTATACAGATAATTAAACCCATGAAGAAAATAAAAGGAGACGATGTAGAAAATAAGCACGATGGAATAGAGAACTTACTTTTAGGAAGAAAATTGAAAAAAGTCATCTATGACGAGGTGGCATTTAAAGTGAGAGAATAAAGAAAGGGGAGGAAGCTAAGGGGAAAGCAAGCTTTACTTATTTTGGGAAATGAGAGACCTGGGACCCTGGATCTCAGTGAATAAAAAGTGGTGTGAAATGAAAGCGAAGAGATAGGCAGAGAAATTTGGATTTTAAGTGCAATGGAAAGTCATTGAAACTTTTAATAAAGGAGGATTATGATCTGACTTATGTTTTTAGACCATTTCTCTAGTCTTTTCAGCAGATGCTCTTAGCACACTGGATATTCACATACAAAAGAATAAAATTGGACCCTACATACCATACACAGAAGTTAACTCAAAATGTATCAAAGACACAAATGTAAAAGCTAAAATATTAAAACTCTTAAATGAAAAAAATGTGTAAATCTCCACAACCAGAGGTCAGGCAAAGCCTTTTGACTACAACATCAAAGCATAAGTGACAAAAGAAAAAAGAGATTGGACTTCATGAAAATTAAAAACATTTGTTTTGCAAGCAATACCATCAAGGAAGTAAAAAGGCAATCCATAAAATGGGGGAAAAATATCTGCAAACCATATATATATAAGGAACTTATATCCAGTATATATAAAGAGCTCTTACAAATCATTAATAAAAATACAAATAACCAAATTTTTTAATGGACAAAGGAATGGAACATTTATTCAAAGAAGATATAGGAATGATCAACAACTACATTAAGAAGTTTTCAACATTGTTACTAACCAAGGAAACAGATCAAAACCGCAATGAGCAGGGCTTCCCTTGTGGTCCAATGGATAAGAATCCGCCTTGCAATGCAAGGGACACTAGTTCAATCACTGGTCCGGGAAGATCCCATGTGCTGGAGGGCAACTAAGCCTATGCACCACAACAACTAAGCCCGTGCTTTAGAGCACTTCAGCCACCACTGCTGAAGCCGGGTGCCTAGGGTCTGTGCTCTGCAGCAAGAGAAGCCACCACAATAGGAAACTGGTGCACCGCAGCTAGGGAGTAGCCTCTTCTCACCACAACTAGAGAAAGCCTGTGCACAGCAACAAAGAACCAGTGCAACCATCAATGAATAAACAGATAAAATAAAACAGCATTTTTTTAAAAAACCACAATGAGGGACTTCTCTGGCAGTCTAGTGGTAGGAACTCCATGCTTTCACTGCCAAGAGTACAGGTTTAATACTTGGTTGGGGAACTAAGACCCTGTAAGCTGCACAGTGTGGCCAAAAATATATATACATATATAAAAGGTAGAGAATAAGCTAACCAGTATTGATGAGGGATGTGGCGAAATTGGACTCCTCATACTCGAACAGAGGAAATGTAAAATGTGGTATATCCACACAATGCAGTATTACTTGGCCATAAAAGGAATGGAGTGCTAATATATGCTACAACAAGAATAAGGGACAACATGGAGACTGAGCATGAGCACGGGAATCTGGAAAAGGTTTCAACTTTTGAGACATATAAACTATTTCGTTGTTGCACTCAATGGTGATGAGAATTGGGGACTAGCCCATGCTAATCAAATGAACAACAAATGGATGTGTAGCAGCTGGAACGATGTGTTATTTAACAATGAAAAATACAGTACAGAGTACTCAAGTTTGGTATCAGCACTTTCTATGAAAGACAATCAACAGGAAAAGCTACATTATTAACAGAAGGTTACATGAGGCTCATGGAATCAGAGCCAGGAGAGTTGATTCATAGGTGTTTTATTATTTTTAAGTAAAAATTTTTTGTTGTTGTACAATAGGGTCTGAGTCTGACTTTCATTTAATGTTTAAGGAGAAAAGAGGGCATATTATTTGAACAAAGAAGATAAAGGCACTTTTTAAAAAGCCTTTAATGAAGGATATGTTCATCTTTTTGAAGAGTTTAAGGTACATTCCCCTGATTCCAGGTGGGTGATGATGGATCAGTGCATCCTTGCACGTGGAAAGTGGTCAAGGACATGCACTTATATGTCAGACTGACAGTGACTGACTACTGATTGCATACATGTGACATTGGGTGAGTTACCTAAATTCTTTATACTTGTTCCTTGCCTGAAAATGAGAGTAATAACCTTTCTATATGGATTGAATTGTGCCTCCTGAAAATTCATCTAATTCTCAATCTGTAGAGAAGGACGCTTATGAGTTAACTAGGTTTTGACGAGGTCATCATAACCTCCCCATGATGAGACTGCTGCTGCTGCTGCTGCCAAGTCGCTTCAGTCGTGTCCAACTCTGTGTGACCCCATAGGCAGCAGCCCACCAGGCTCCCCCGTCCCTGGGATTCTCCAGACAAGAACACTGGAATGGGTTGCCATTTCCTTCTCCAATGCATGAAAGTGAAAAGTGAAAGTGAAGTTGTTCAGTCATGTCCGACTCTTAGCAACCCCATGGACTGTAGCCCACCAGGCTCCTCCATCCATGGGATTTTCCAGGCAAGAGTGCTGGAGCGGGGTGCCATTGCCTTCTCCGCATGATGAGATTAGTACCTTTTTAAGAAGACACACCAGAATGCTTTCTCTCTGCCCCCCAACCCCCACCCCAGCCCCACCTCCGCCCCCAACTCCTGTGTGAAGACACAGGGAGAAGGAGGCCATCCACAGGCCATGAAGACAGTTCTCACCAGAAACTGGTGAGTTTGATTTTGGACCTCTAACTTTCAGATACTGTATTTTGTTGTGACAGTTGGAGGTGAGACAATCTCCCTTTTGAGTGGTTATCAGCATTAAATGAAATGACACGTGGAATCTGACACATGAGTTGGTAAGTGTTTAGCAACTGTTAGTCATAGTTACTGTAAGAATAGGGTTTTCTTGCCAAATACAGTGAATGGCTGTGTTTGGCGAGGGCACCTATCCCCTGGACAGCTCTGAAGACACACCAAGCAACATATTTCTGAAGACACCCAAATTTTTCTATGGGAGAATACCAGCTTTGTTTCACAGATGAAATGACATTTTCCAGAGGCAGCAAAAGAGACTTGTCAGGGTACGGAGATAAATACTCCTAAGGACGTTACCTGGAGTCACCAGCTTGTGGGTGTCTGGGTGAAAAGGCAGGTTCACCAGGTGATCCCTGCTTCAGTGTCGCCCCCTCACAGAGGCCTTCCCTGACCACTCACTCTGTACAGAGAGCAGCCCCTCTCCATTTTTCCAGCCTTTTACCCTGCTTTCATTTTCTAAGCACCTAACATTATATGCTCTGTTGCGCATTTTCTGTCTGCTCATTAAAATGTAAGCTGCATGAGGAAAGAGTCAATTCTTTTTTTCCCACCTCTGCACTCTCAGTACTGGAACACTGCCTGGAACATTTGTTGAATGAGTGAATTTACAAGTGGTTAGGAATACAAAATTGGCGTCAGCCTTCAAATCTTGGCTTTGTCACTTACAGCATGTAATCTTGGGCAAGTTACTACCTTTGTGAACCTGAGTTTTCTCATCTATAAAATGGAAATAGGATGAAATAAGAAAATATACAAAAAGTGCTTATTAGCACAGTGCCTGGCATCTAGTGAGGACTGAACCAATGCTGGCCACATTTTCTCTCTCACCCTGGTGTGCAGGGGAGGGAAGGGTAATTTATTTCCCAGAAGCACAGGAGGCCTTCTTTCTCCTTGAGCCCGCTGCTGGCTGTGGCAGCTACAGCAGCTGGAATAAGGAGATTGATAAGCCGCAGAGAAACAGGACAGGAGGGGATTGGGGAGCAGAGGAGCGGGGAGCAGTAATAATCCCATGAGAGCCACTGTGAGAATAAGGCTGTGGACCCAAAATTTCTGTTTTTTAAAAAATGAAGGGGACTTCCCTGGTGACCCAGTGGCTAAGACTCTGCACTCCCAAAGCACATGGGGCCTAAGTTTCATCCCTGGTCACGGAACTAGATCCCACATGCCTCAACTAAGACCAGGTGCAGCCAAAGAAAGAAAAAAAAATATATATATATATATTTTATTTCTTTCTTATATATATATATATATTATTGAAGGAAGGAAAAGAGAAAAAAAGAGCAATTCTGAGAGGACAAAATGTTCACATTCACAACAGATGTTACTACTACTTTGGTGAAACAGAGTTTTGATTAACCAGGAGCCCCATCTTCCCTGCCTCCAGCTTAGACTGAAATCTTTATCAGTTTCCCAGTCCAATGGGGGTGATTCTGATGAAGGGCTCTAAGTAGGGAGCATTAAAGTGGAAACATTCCCCTGCCAAGCTCCTGGTGGGAGTTAAAGAAGCAGACATACTCAGAGATTTTGTTTGAGAGAAGGAAGGAACCTTGGGGAAGAGAGAATGGAGTGGTGATCAGTTTTGATAACATGACTTTTTTTCCCTTCCCTTTTTTTTGCTTCTCCCAGACCTCTCCCCTGAATCCTTATTGAACCTGAAAGTATTTTTTTTAATAAACAGTAGACAGTAAAATTAGCTCTTCAAGCTGTGTTATAAAGTGAGAACATATGTTCTTTCAATATGATGTGTTTGGCTTGTCCATTTTTAGACTCATTGGCTAGTGCAGGTAATGTTTTGCTGACAGAAGCCCATAAAAATGCACCTTCAACAGGAGTCACTTGACCTTGCCATCATCTACTGGTGAATACCCTGGGAAGGAAGAAAAAGAAATGCTAACTGATGTTTTAAAGCATGCCAACTGATGCTTTATCATGAAATCACATGGGTGTGAATTCTGGGGATCAGCACTCAAATTTATTGTTCCCATCAAATAAGTCAGTTGACAAGCAAGAAAGGAAAGTGTTAGTTGCTCAGTCATGTCTGACTTTTTGCAACCCCACGAACTGTAGCCTGCTAGGCTCCTCTGTCCATGAGACTTCCCAGGCAAGAACACTGGAGTGGGTTGCCATTTCATTTCGCCCAGTTGACAACAGAACATTGATTTACCTGACTGGATATGTGTTTTGAAAACACTGTGTCCCCCACCAACTTCCCCCCACAAAAGAAAAAAATACTTGGGTAGCATTTTTCAATATGTGTGCCACACAATATTGCAGGATATTAACAGGTGTTACTTGATTTAAATTTTTTCTTGCTGTGATTATATACATTTAAGTTACACCAGTTCCTTTATTGCAGGACTTCTTGGAGGATCTAATATATTAATGCACATCATATATCTTTTAAAGGGAGATAGAAAGTACAATATTTCCCTAAATTATTTGACCACAGAACTCCTTTTACATAGAACATTTCCCAGAAATAGTGTCCACAAAGTTTATAGATTGGGATACCCCTAGAAAGCAAGTAAAATTTTATGAGGAAACCCACCCAGATTAAGTTCACCTTATTTTGCAGGTTTTAGCATCATTTATCTCTACGACCTTCTCTGATTCTGCACAGCTCAGAATTCTTACCATAAAAATAGCTTCCCTGGATGGTGATGTTAGGATCAAGGCCTCAGATGTGGCCATAATGCCACTGTCAGTGAAGAAGTTGCAACTTCAAGGTCCTAAGCATTGAAAAGATGGGGTTTCTCATATGTGATTCCAAATAAAAATACTACCAACATGTGAAACAAATGAAAAGGAGTCCAACAAAGTTTGGATTTCTCCAGCAAACTCTGGAAAGACTTGGAAGAGCAGAGCTTTACTGAAAGCCAAGAAGCTACCTACTCTGCTCACTGAGAAATGCTCTCTTGTCTGGGAGAGGGGGAATCCTAAGGACTCCCGTACTAGTACCCTGGTACAAACGAACTTGGTTCAATTGCTTTCCCATCTGTGAGAGAAGACTCGGGAAGGTGAAGTAGTAGAAAGCTTGCAACAAGAAGGGAGCTAGGGATATCAGAAAACCGACCTGGAAAAGGTCAGTTTTCATTCCAATCCCAAAGAAAGGCAATGCCAAAGAATGTTCAAACTACCGCACAATTGCACTCATCTCAGACACTAGCAAAGTAATGCTCAAAATTCTCCAAGCCAGGCTTCAACAGTATGTGAACCAAGAACTTCCAGATGTTCAGGCTGGATTTAGAAAAGGCAGGGGAACCAGAGATCAAATTGCTAACATCCGTTGGATCATGGAAAAATAAAGAGCATTCCAGAAAAACATCTACTTTATTGACTACGCCAAAGCATTTGACTGTGTGGATCACAATAAACTGTGGAAAATTCTGAAAGAGATGGGAATACCAGACCATCTGACCTGTCTCTTGAGAAATCTGTATGCAGGTCAGGAAGAAACAGTTAGAACCGGACGTGGAACAACAGACTGGTTCCAAATAGGAAAAGGAGTACGTCAAGGCTGTATACTGTCACCCTGCTTATTTAACTTCTATGCAGAGCACATAACATGAAATGCCAGGTTGGATGAAGCACAAGCTAGAATCAAGATTGCCAGAAGAAATATCAATAACCTCAGATACGCAGATGACACCACACTTATGGCAGACAGTGAAGAACTAAAGAGCTTCTTGATGAACGTGAAAGAGGAGAGTGAAAAAATTGGCTTAAAACTCAACATTCAGAAAACTAAGATCATGGCATCCAGTCCAATCACTTCATAGCAAATGGACGGGGAAACAATGGAAACAGTGACACACTTTATTTTCTTGGGCTCCAAAATCACTGCAGATGGTGACTGCAGCCATGGAATTAAAAGATGTTTGCTTCTTGGAAGAAAAGCTATGGCCATCCTAGACAGCATATTAAAAAGCGAGACTTTGCCAACAAAGCTCCGTCTGGTCAAAGCTATGGTTTTTCCCACAGTCATGTATGCATGTGAGAGTTGGATCATAAAGAAACCTGAGTGCCAAAGAATTGATGCTTTTGAACTGTGGTGTTGGAGAAGACTCTTGAGAGTCCCTTGGACTGTAAAGAGATCAAACCAGTCAATCCTAAAGGAAATCAGTCCTGAATATTCATTGGATGGACTGATGCTGAAGCTGAAGCTCCAATACTTTGGCCACCTGATGGGAAGAACTGACTCGTTGGAAAATACCCAGATGCTGGGCAAGATTGAAGGCAGGAGGAGAAGGGGACAAGAGATGAGATGGCTGGATGGCATCACTGACTCAATAGTCTTGAGATTGAGCAAGCTCTGGGAGCTGGTGATGGACAGGGAAGCCTGGCGTGCTGCAGTCCATGGGGTCAAAAAGAGTTGGACAGGACTGAGCCAGTGAACCCCCAGGGTTATCAGCCCAATGATGACAGCCCTGGGGCAACAGGGAATTGGGCCTGCTTTGGGTAAGTGGATAGCGGATTGCTTATTTGATGGTTTTGCCTTGGGCCATCTTTTTTTGTCTTTTTTCAGTCTCTTTTTTTTCTTCAGTCTTTTAGTCTGAATAACTATTATGGATTCTACACTGGAGGCCTCTGTGCAGCTATGTTTGCATTTACCTGTATTTTTTGATGTAAATCTTTGATAAGCAAGAACAGATGTAATATCTTTCATTTAAGAACTATTTCAATCCCACCACTACCCCAGGCTATGAGCACCTCCAGGGCAGGTTACTTACTGTGATATAGCTTCCCAGGTGGTGCTAGTGGTAAAGAACCCATTTGCAAATTCAGGAGACAAAAAAGACACAGTTCCATCCCTGGGTCGGGAAGATCCCCCGAAGGAGGGCATGGCAACCCCCTCCAGTATTCTTGCCCGGAGAATCCCATGGACAGAGGATCCTGGTGGGTTGTAGTCTGTGGGGTTGGGAAAAAACATGACTCAATCGACTTAGCATGCATGCATGTGAGTAAAATAGACAAATAGCACATGATGTTGTCACTCACACAGGGCCTGGAGATCAAATCCTCATATCTTTTTGCACATAAGCCACCAGCACTCTGCTGATAATTACTTTCATTTTTCTAAATACCAAACTAGTAGAGTAGAATGTTTAAATGAAAAGAACTGCTTGTTGTTCAGGAAATGGAACATGGCTATCTGGGGTGGGAACAAAGAGGCAAGATCAAGTGATTAGTGATGTAGAAAGTAGCTTTCTATAATAAGTTTACCAGCAAAGGACTAGGTTTGGTAACATGCATAGTGAGTATGAAAAAGTAAGATTATGGAGAGAATAAAAATTGTCAGATTTATTCAAAGGTTGTCTACGTGAAGCCCAAAGATGAACTATCAGGAGAGTTATGGTTTCTCCTTTTCCTCATTTTTTGATTTGAAATGAAGTCTGCCTAGAGAAAAGGAGATAAGATGATCTCAGATTTTCAAAGCCAATGAATACTGTTTCTTATTTCTTCTTTGAAAGCCTTCACTGTAGTCATTAACTGAACAAATATTTATTGCACATGAATTAAATGCCAGGTACTCTGCTAGTTCCAAAGGTAACAACCATAAATAAGACATAGTTTCAGGCCCCAAAGTCTATGTATAGAGCTGGGAAGACAGATTTTAAACAAGAAATTTAAAATAAGTGTGAGAAGTGTCAAGATAGATACAGTATGGAGCCTGAGGAGAAATAGGTTTGTGGGTGTATGGGTGTTTTTTTAACCTATTGGAGCAATCAGAGAAGCCTTCTTGAGAAAGTGATATTTAAGCTTAAAACTAGAAGCGTGAGTTGAGGACAGAGTGAGGCAATATTCTGAGCAGAAGCAAAAACATGTTCAGAGATGAGAGAGAAGAGATATGAGAAACGTAAAGGCCAGGATGGCCAAGTATCAAAAGGAGTATAACAGAACATGAATCTAGGGAGGGAGTGAGGGATCAGATGCCAGGCCAAGGAATTTAGACTTTTTCCTAAATACAAGAAGTGTCACTGAATGATTCTAAGCAAAGGAATTAATTACATGAGGAGATTTAGATTGTCTAATATAGAATGACATTCTTTCTAGATTAGCTTCTTTTGGACCTAACTATGCTAAAGCTGAAACTCCAGTACCTCATGCAAAGAGCTGACTCATTGGAAAAGACTCTGATGCTGGGAGGGATTGGGGGCAGGAGGAGAAGGGGACAACAGAGGATAAGATGGCTGGATGGAATCACTGACTCAATGGACATGAGTCTGAGTGAACTCCAGGAGTTGGTGATGGACAGGGAGGCCTGGCGTGCTGTGATTCATGGGGTTGCAGAGTCGGACACGACTGAGCGCCTGAACTGAACTGAACTGATACTCTTGCCCTGAATTAGGTTCTCAGGAAAACTTCTGTTCCCACTCATTGCTGGATTTTAAGTAGAAAAATGACACCTGGCTCCACTGCCAGGTCTTACAAGCTATAAGATACAGAGAGAAACTTCCAGCAAGGATGTCTTCTTCCTGAAGTGTCTGAGAGAGTTAAGTGATGGATCTTTTACCACCTGTTTGCATTTCTTGATTTCCTCTCATTTCCCAGAAAAAGGCATGTGAGTCCTCTCCTGGTTGTTCCTTTCTTTTCCCCTGACTGTGGCTATAGACTTTCAAGTAGTACTAGGCAACCACACAACCTTGTGAGCAGTTGCTCAACAGCATCAGGGACATTCTGCTCCTTCTTTCCATTTTCCAAAGCAACTCTAGCTTCATCATAAGCTGTACTTTTAATGGCAATTAGAGTTGTTCATGACTTTCACCTGCAACAAAACCTATTTTAGCTCTTCTGAACCATTCCCAACATTTTAGATTTTAACTGATCAGAGCTTAAACCAAGTTCTCCTCTGTTCTCAGAACAGACCAGGTAAAGGCATTTCACAAAGACCACAGCCCAATAGTATCAGTTCATCTCAATGATAGCAGAGAAACAGTGTCCTCAGTCTTTCCAGTTGTCTGATTCGAGGCGCTTTCAATCCTGGAGGGATTGCAGCAACAATTCCTCGTTGCTCTTGGCAATTTAAGGTACCTGTTGCGAAAGCAGTACTGTTGGCAGGCCAAGCTGCTAATTATTTTAAGTGTCTGGTCAGGCTTCCAGAGGCCAAGGTCAGGTAGTTCTCTAATCTGTATCCAGTCCTCCCAAGCCCAAGTTCTTCAGGCTTCTACGATCCTCTCTCATGGCAACATGCTATTTCATGCTCAGCTTTTAATCAAGATCCAAAGAGCCAAACGTGACATAGGCTTTGCTGGTTGAACAAAAGCAAAGAAAATATCACACTTGTAATTGTATGTATCTTGCTATTAACGGGGAATTTTGTGATGACTCTGCAGAGTACAGAGTAACAGGTTTCTTTCTTTTTTTTTTTTTTTGGTCTTTTTTAGTTGACAAGAGTCATAGACACAGGAAAGAGTCAGATAAATGAACGCAGTAGGCCAGGTGGGGATTGTATTAAGTGGAGAATGTACGCTCCATCTTGAGACGAGTGCTACTCCATTCCAACAAACTCTTGCCAGGAAGGCCCAGTGAAACCAAATCTTCTAAGAGAAGCCAGAAATATGAGCTTTAATGTGAAAGCCCCTCAAGTTTTAAATGTTCACCACTATTTCAAAAAAGTGGATCTTCCCTTGTGGTTCAGAGGCTAAGACTCCACACTCCCAATGCAAGGGGCCTAGGTTCAGTCCCTGGTTGGGGAACTAGTTCCCACATGCCACAACTAAGATCCCACATGTCACAACTAGGACCTGGCACAGCTAAATAAATAAAACTAATAATTATCCCAAAATTGTTTAATAGGTAGGTTTCAGGAACTACACCAGTTTGGTTTCATGTCCATTGCAGATTCATCACGTTGTCATCTGTACTCATCCAGTTCATGGGGAAAATTCTGACCAGGACAGAGCCTGACAGAGACTTCCCTCTGGACTCACATGAAAGTGAAAGTGAAAGTGAAGTCGCTCAGACTGTAGCTCACCAGGCTCCTCCGTCCATGGGGTTCTCCAGGCAAGAATACTGGAGTGGGTTGCCATTTCCTTCTCCAGGGGATCTTCCCGACCCAGGAATTGAACCCATGTCTCCCGCATTGCAGGCAGATGCTTTAACCTCTGAGCCACCAGGGAATAGATCCAATCAATCAGAATCCTCTGGCGTGGTAGAGTGCCCCACCCAGCTTATACTCCTAATTTGAAAGGCTGTTATAAGAGATTTGGCTGAAATTTTGAGGTCACAACATTTCTCTATCCTATCTTCTAGCAGCCTTAATTTTAAAGAATTACCCAAATTAAAAAATAAAGAAAAAAGAAGAATTTCCCAACAAGTTAATGGCTGAGCTACACACAGTGTGGTCTCTGCTAACCCAAATCTCCCAGTCTATTTGGAGACAGGAGAACACACAATGGAGACACAGTCAAGAGGACCAGGTACTTCTCTTCTCCATCAGTAGAGAGAAAATGAGATACAAGAAGGGAGGGCCTGGGACCTCCCTGATGGTCTCGTGGTTAAGACTTAAGCTCCCAATGCAGTGGGTCTAGGTTTGATCCCACAGACTGCAACTAAGAGTTTACATGCTGCAATTAAAGATCCTGCATGCCACAACAAAGGCTGAAGATCCTGCTTGCCACAACTAAGACCCGTTACAACCAAATGAATAAACATTTTAAAAAAAGAAAAGAAGAAGGATGGACCTTAGAGGGACCGTCCATGAGCCGAACCTAATAACAGAGCTGTAGGCAGATAAAAGCCTCTTTGGCTGAATCTACTTTGAGCATGCCATGTCCTTTCCCATGATTTTTCATTTCTGCAAAATGGAGGAAATGAAATTTTCTTTAAGTATGGGCTGTTAGTCAATTGAAACAGTTTTCCTCAGACTCTGTGAAATCTCCTTCCTAGAGAGGTTGTTGCAGTTGGCATAGACTGGCCGTAAGGAACATCCAACAAAAGATCTGGGCCAGATGGCTATTACAGTCCTTACAGCCATGGTCTTGTAGCAGTGAGGGCCAAGAATGAAGGCATTTGTTTCAAGCATCCATGACAAGGAAGATTTCATACTAAAGCGCTGCTTGGTCCCAGGTCAAAGAGGCTTCGGCCACATCTCCCCACCTGTGCCTGCATTACACTTCACATCACTTGTGTGGAGCTTAAGAAGGGAGGAAAAAAGAATCAAAAAGTGGATCCACCACGACAGTTTTAAGACAGTTCTTAGGAATCCTTTGTTCCCATTCTCAAGTAAGAGAATGTTTTCACAAAGTGACTAGTTAAGAAAACTGACCATTACTAAATCTGCACATACTTCAGAGCTTCAGACAGTCTAGCCTAGACCAGTGCTCAAAAGCCTCTGTGCCCATCTTGAGTTCTATCCCCTTGTGATGCCATAACTCTGACATCACAACTGACCTCCTATTCTCATCATCTCATCTAAAATCCAAGCAAAGAACACTGAGCTCAGCTTTAGGTGGGAGACATGGGGTGTCTCTCTGGTTATGAAAGTATGGGGGATCCTGAGATGAGTCTACAGGGAAAATACTGGAAATTCTTGGTCCCTGCAGGGCTTTCAGCAAAGAATTAACACCAGTCTGTCAGGTACAGAACCTGAGGAAGTTATAACCCCAAACAAATCTAACCAAGACCTTGGAAGGGTTTCAGCTGTCTTGAGTGTTAACAAACCACTAGAAGGAGAGCTATGACAGAGAGGGAAAAGTGGAGGGCACTTGTTCTAAGTCTCAAATGTCCAAATTGTGGGACACTGCTTCCTGGATGCCACCTGGTCCATCAGCTTCACATGTGGCATTGCTCTGAAAGGCTCTTCCATTCAGCCCAGTTTCTCCCCTTTGTCACCAGCTGCTTCTTTAGGTCCAGGCCTCAAAGGAAAAATAAATCACATTTTCATCCTGTTCATCTTTGCTTCTCAAGGATGTCCATGAGAGCTGTCTTAGTCTGTCTGGGCTGCTGTAACAAAAGTTCCATAGATTGGGTGGCTTAAACAACAAATGTTTATTTCTTGCAGTTCTAGAGGCTGGAAGTCCAAGATCAGGGCAGTGGCAGATTCAGTGTCTGGTGTGAGCTGCTTTCCTGGTTCACAAATGCCAGCTTCCCTCTTGCTGTGCCCTCACATGGTGGAAATGGCAAGAGGGCTCTGGGTCCCTTTTATAAGGATGCTAACGCTACTCACAAGGGCTTCACCTCCTAAAGGTCCCAATTCTTAATATCATCACATTGAGGGTTAGGGTTTAAACATATGAATTTGAGGAAGACACAAACATTCAGACCAGAACCAGAGAACCAGAGCTGTAAGATTTCTTCTCTACCTTAAACTCAACTCTGATGGACTGAGTAGTAGTCTCTGTAGTTCTGGTCTCAATTGTATTTTGGCTGACATTAATTGGGTTTGAAGTAATCTTAAAGAGTTACCTTACTATCTTAACACATCCCTTAACTCCTGGAAAAAATCAGGTTAGCCATGATAAGATAATGGTCATCTAGCTTTTTAGAGACAGTGTTTTTCATAAGTAATTTATTGAACAATGAGCTGCACAAGCATGTTCATGGTTTATAGTAAGAAAATTAGGGACTTCCCTGGAGGTCCAGTGGTTAAGAGCCCACCTGCCAATGCAGGGGACTCAGGTTCTGACCCTGGTCGATTCCACATGCCTGGCAGCCAAAAGACCAAAACATAAAACAGAAGCAATATTGTAGCAAATTCAATAGAGAATTCAAAAAATGATCCACATCAAAAAAAATCATTTGATCTCTGCTACTGATGGCATACCAGAAAGTTGCTTAAAAGCTGCATTTACAAAGAGTTCCCATCAGCCTGTGGGTTTCTGCTTCCCTATTGAACTAACGGACCATATAAGAATTCCTCCTTATTACCTTTCAGCTGCATTTTTCCTTGCTGGCTTTATATTGCTTTTTGCCCTTCCAGGTAGCTAAATCCAAAACACAGCATCCATGAAGTTTTGTCTTTCACATATTCCTGAGGAGTCCCTTTGTTTTTTTTCTCTTGATTTAATCATAGAGCTAAATCAATAGGTAATTATGGGTTTCTCCCAAACAGTAAAAGAAAATGAGACAAAAAAGAGAGAAAGAAAAGGGAATTTCCTGTGAGGTAATTCTCACAGCTTATGGTAATGCTATGGCTTTGTACTGTTTTCTGAAGGACACACCATAGTTCAAGAAGTTCAGTTTGGTTCTGCACAAGCAGTCCCCACTTCTGGAATAGGTTATGCATTCCAAAGTATAATTACAAAGCCAGTCATTTAAAACTCACAATACCAGTGCCCACAGGAATGAGGCTACCCTGGGTCACTGGGTTCTCAGGGCAGTCCACAAAAGTCCATCTAATCCTGAATGTGGCCAACCTGGCACACTAAATCCAGCTACTCTCAACAGCTCTATACGTCTTTGACTCTGCAAGAGGGGGAGAGAGGGAGAGAGGGCACTCTGTGTTCCCGCCCTGGGTGCCAGGGACCCAGCTCTCCCCTACTCCCTACTTGGCAGGGCCAGCAGCTAGTGGAGGGCTGTGCCAGGGAGGGAACTGGGGAGAAGGGCAGATGATCCTGGGCACAAACACCAGAAATTTGATTCTCTGCCTTAGGACCTCATTCTAGTCCTAGAAGTAGTAATAATGATGTCTGTATGGTGCTTTATAATTTACAATTGATATGTTTTCATCTTTTTATCTCACTGGTCCCATCTGGTTCTTACAATTCCCTTGAATTAGTTATTGTCATAATTTCATTTAACAGGCAAGAAAACTGAAGTTCAGAAAAGATTTTTTCTAAGGCCAGTGGGGGAAGCGTGTGAAAAAAAGATCAACTGCCACCCAAGCATGGGTGCTTCTGACCAGGTCTTCTCCCAGGCCCACTTATTTGTTTTTCATTTACTTACAAAACACTTTGTGTTTACGAGGTGCTGGACAGTGTCCTAAGAGTTCTACAAATATCAGCCCATTTATTAGGGCTCAATTATGAGTTAAGATTTGCTTACTTCCTTTTTACTTTTAAACCTGTACCTTAGTCACTGTGGAATCATTTTAGAAATGCGTGGTGACTTTAATAATGTTCCTTGGAGGCACAGTTTTCAGTCAGATGACCTTGGACTACGGTGTCAAGTGATCTCTGATTCTCATATTTCTGTTATCAGGTGAGTTGTTTTCAAGAGTCAGACTCTGCCAAATAGTTTAAATATGATGTGAGCCTCTGTATTTGCAAATCCAGCAGGTCTCTCCACCGCAGCTTTTTTTACTTGAAGACAAAATACTGTCTCCAACCAGAGCTAATGTCTCAGCCAATGGAAAATGGCCCTTAGTAAATATTGACTATTTCATCTGAGCCTGGCAGCTCTGTGCTTCTTGGCACCTAGAGAGCATTTGACCATCCTAGGAGGAAAGTAGCATAGCAGTTACCAAACAGGCTCTGAAATAGACCTCTGGTTTTGAATTCTGGCTCTCCTTCTTTCTATTTTTGATCTTAGACACGTTATCTACCTTATCTGTGCCTCCGTTTTTCTCATCTTTAAAATGGGGACAGTAATAGTGCCAGCTTTACAGTATTTTGTGAAGCCTGTCTCATTCTACAGATGAGAAAAATTGAAGCTCAAGGAACAGTAAGGAATTTTCCCAATACCACACATGAAGCTGGGGTTTGAATTTAAAGTAGTTTTTATCCAAAGCCCATAGTTTATCAACTGTAGGGTTAGAGTCAACTCCTGGCCAGGTGGTCAGTCAGATGTGCTGTCTGGAGAACAATTCTGAGACTGCACTGGGCTGAGTGGGCATGAGTGTAGGCATATGAGAGGAGATGGCATATCCGTCATCCCCAATTGGCACAGCCACTGATAGACCTGGACATCATTTAGGAAGGGGGCCCCAGCCTGGGAGCTCCGTTAGGGCAGACATCATGTCTTACTGATATATGTCCCCCCAGCTCTTATCACAGTGCCTAGCCCAAAATAGGCAGTAATTATGTGCTGATCTGGATTGACTTTGGACAGTCCAACCTGTCCAAAGACTTGCGCCCTGAGGATGGCTCCTCTGCACTCTAGGTTTGGGCAACTTTCTTTGGTTTGCCTTTAAAAGGCAAACTTCTACTTCTAAGTAAAACTTGGGGAGGTTCATCTGTCCAGATGTTAAGACCTTCTACAGCTTCCACCCTTATTTCAAGGGCAAATTCAAGTGTGAAAAAGATACTAACATGATATGTTGATTTCATTCTACAGTCATTACAATGAAACAACTGGTTTCCCGGGTGGTGCTAGTGGTAAAGAACCTGCCTGCCAATGCAAGAGACATAAGAGATGCAGGTTTGATCCCTGGGTCGGGAAGATCCCCTGGAGAAGGAAATGGCAACCCACTCCAGTATTCTTGCCTGGAGAATCCCATGGACAGCGGAGCCTGGAGCGCTATAGTTCATGGGGTCGCAGAGTCAGACACCCCTGAAGCAACTTAGCACGCATGCAAAATAAAACAACAGCCAGTTTATCCAACCTGCTCTCTTCCTCCCTGCTATGCCTATTCACTCTTGCCCAATTATAAAAGCAAATGGATATTATCTTAATGATGGGAAGTAAAAAGGATTGATGGGTGAGAGTTTAGAAATAACATCTTATCTTTAGAACACAGTCTGGGACCATTGCTTCTGTTTCATTTTTCCTTCCTGATTTAATAAGTAGTAGAGGGTTTCCATGCTGGCTTAGTAGTAAAGAATCCAACCGTCAGCGTAGGGGACACAGGTTTGATCTCTGGTCTAGGACGATTCCATATGCTGCAGGGCTACAAAGCCTGTGCACCATACCTACTGAGTCTGTATGTTGCAATTACTGAAGCCCATGTATCGAGAGCCTGTGCTCTGCAACAAGAGAAGCCACTGCAATGAGAAGCCCATACACTGCAACTAGAGGACACCTGTGGGCAGCAAGGAAGACCCAGCACAGCCATAAATAAATAATATTTTTTAAAACTAGTGGAAGTATGGATATTCCCTGGCTGTCCACTGGTTAGGGCTCTGCGCTGTCACTACTGAAGGCCCAAGTTTGATCCCTGGTCAGGGAACTAAGATCCTACAAGCTGCATGGCATGGCCAAAAATAAAATAAAGTAATAAAGAGTTGTGGAAGTCTGGAGTGTTTACTGTTTCATGAGAGTCAGGGTAAAAGGAGTATTTGATTTGGTTTACATATGAAAGGAGTATTGCATATGTAAAATCTGATTATCTACCTAGATGTGGCTTAAGCAGAGTGTGCTCTGGAGAACTTACCCTTGAGAGAGTTGTTCTTTGAAACCCAATCTAGTATGTATCCCCATAGAGATGCATCTGGTTATTATCTCTTCATTTAATCTAAAATGGTATCTAGATCTTGCAGCATGAGGAGACTGGCTTAATGAAAGTAGGAGGCTGGAACAGATAACTTCTTAAATCTTCATTTTTCCTAAAAATAATTATTGATTGCTTTCGATCAGCCAGGTGCTATGATAATGCATTAATATACATTATCTCACTTAATTCTCAACAGGGAGAGAGGTATTCTCATTTAGGGAGGAGGTATCATTACATTCTTGTAAAGATAAAATCTTTGACTCCAGAAGGTTAAGAGATATCCTAAGATGGCACAGTTCCCAAGTGGTTAAACTCATTTATTCAGTAAATGTTTGTGAGTCTCTGCTTTTTACCAGGCACTGGAATAAACCCCAGAAATACTGAAATGAAAAAGAAGCATCCTTGTACTCAAGAGCCTCCAGTCCAAAGACAAAGGATCTCCAAGCAGATTATATAATCAGAGGACAGAATGTGGTCCACTGGAGAAGGGAATGGCAAACCACTTCAGTATTCTTGCCTTGAGAACCCCATGAACAGTATGAAAAGACAAAAATACAGATCACTGAAAGATGAACAACCCAGGTAGGAAGGTGCCCAACATGCTACTGGAGATCAGTGGAGAAATAACTCCAGAAAGAATGAAGAGATGGAGCCAAGGCAAAAACAACACCCAGCTGCGGATGTGACTGGTGATGGAAGCAAGGTCCAGAACTGTAAAGAACAATATTACATAGGAACCTGAAATGTTAGGTCCATGAATCAAGGCAAATTGGAAGTGGTCAAACAAGATGGCAAGAGTGAACGTCGAGATTTTAGGAATCAGTGAACTAAAATGGACTGGAATGGGTGAATTTAACTCAGATGACCATCATATCTACTACTGTGGGCAAGAATCCCTTAGAGAAATGGGGAAGCCCTCATAATCAACAAAAATTAACAAAATTCAGTACTTGGATGCAAACTCAAAAACAACAGAATGATCTCTGTTCGTTTCCAAGGCAAACCATTCAATATCATGGCAATCCAAGTCTATGCCCTGACCAGTAATGCTGAAGAGGCTGAAGATGAACAGTTCTATAAAGACCTACAAGACCTTTTAGAACTAACACCCAAAAAAGATGTCCTTTTCATTATAGGGGACTGCACAAGTAGGAAGTCAAGAAACACCTGGAGTAACAGGCAAATTTGGTCTTGGAGTACACAATGGAGCAGTGCAAAGGCCAATAGAGTTTTGCCAAGAGAACGCACTGGTCATAGCAAACACCCTCTTCCAACAACACAAAAGATTCTACACATAGACACCACCAGATAGTCAACAGCGAAATCAGATTGATTATATTCTTTGCAGCCAAAGATGGAGAAGCTCTACACAGTCAGCAAAAACAAGACCGGCAGCTGACTGTGGTTCAGATCATGAACTCCTTATTGCTAAATTCAGACTTAAATTGAAGAAAGCAGGGAAAACCACTAGACCATTCAGTTCAGTTCAGTCGCTCAGTTGTGTCCGACTCATTGTGATCCCATGGACTGCAGCATGTTAGGCCTCTCTGCCCATCATCAACTCCCGGAGTTTACCCAAACTCACATCCATTGAGTTGCTGATGCCATCTAGTCATCTCATCCTCTGTCGTCCCCTTCTCCTCCTGCCTTCAATCCTACCCAGCATCAGGGTCTTTTCAAATGAGTCAGCTCTCCACATCAGGTGGCCAAAACATTGGAGTTTCAGCTTCAACATCAGTCCTTCCAATGAACACCCAGGACTGATTTCCTTTAGGATGGATTGGTTGGATCTCCTTGCACTCCAAGGGACTCTCAAGAGTCTTCTCCAACAGCACAATTCAAAAGCATCAATTCTTCTGCACTCAGCTTTCTTTATAGTCCAACTCTCACATCCATACATGACTACAGGAAAAACCATAGCCTTGACTAGACGGACCTTTGTTGACAAAGTAATGTCTCTGCTTTTTAATATGCTATCTAGGTTGGTCATAACTTTCCTGCCAAGCAGTAAGCATCTTTTAATTTCATAGCCGCAGTCACCATCTGCAGTGATTTTGGAGCATCAAAAAATAAAGTCTGACACTGTTTCCACTGTTTCCCCGTCTATTTGCCATGAAGTGACGGGACAGGATGCCATGATCTTAGTTTTCTGAATGTTGAGCTTTAAGCCAACTTTTTCACTCTCCTCTTTCACTTTCCTCAAGAGGCTCTTTAGTTCTTCTTCACTTTCTGCCATAAGGGTGCTGTCATCTGCATACCTGTGGTTATTGGTATTTCTCCCAGCAATCTGGATTCCAGCTTGTGCTTCATCCAGCCCAGCATATCTCATGATGTACTCTGCATATAAGTTAAATAAGCAGGGTGAAAATATACAGCCTTGACGTACTTCTTTTCCTATTTGGAACCAGTCTGTTATTCCATGTCCAGTTCTAACTGTTGCTTCCTGACCTGCATACAGATTTCTCAAGAGGCAGGTCAGGTGGTCTGGTATTCCCATCTCTTACAGAATTTTCCACAGTTTATTGTGATCCACATAGTCAAAGGCTTTAGCATAGTCAAATTCCTTATGATTATACAGTGGAAGTGGGCAATAGATTTAAGGGACTAGATCTGATAGACAGAGTGCCTGAAGAACTATGGACAGAGCTTCATGACATTGTATAGGAGACAGGGATCAAGACCATTCTCAAGAAAAAGAAATGCAAAAAAGCAAAATTGCTGTTTGAGGAGGCCTTACAAATAGCTGTGAAAAGAAGATAAATGAAAAACAAAGGAGAAAAGGAACGAATACCCATTTGAATGCAGAGTTCCAAAGAATAGCAAGGAGAGATAAAAAAGCCTTCCTCAGTGATCAGTCAAAGAAATAGAGGAAAACAATAGAATGGGAAAGAGTAGAGATCTCTTCAAGAAAATAAAGAGATACCAAGGGAATATTTCATGCAAAGATGGGCTCAATACAGGACAGAAATGGTATGGGCTCAATAGAAGCAGAAGATATTAAGGAGAGGTGGCAAGAATATACAGAAGAACTGTACCAAAAAGATCTTCATGACCCAGATGATCACAATGGTGTGATCACTCACCTAGAATCAGGCATCCTGGAATGTGAAGTCAAGTGGACCTTAGGAAGCATCACTATGAACAAAGCTAGTGGAGGTGATGGAATTCTGGTTGAGCTATTTCAAATCCTAAAAGATGATTCTGTGGAAGTGCTGCACTCAATATGCCAGCAAATTTGGAAAACTCACCAGTGGCCACAGGACTGGAAAAGGTCAGTTCTCATTCCAATCCCAAAGAAAGGCAATGCCAAAGAATGCTCAAACTAACGCACAATTGCACTCATCTCACACACTGGTAAAATAACACTCAAAATTCTCTAAGCCAGGCTTCAGCAGTATGTGAACCATGTTCAAGCTGGATTTAGAAAAGGTAGAGGAACCAGAGATCAAATTGCCAACATCCATTGGACCATCGAAAAAGCAAGAGAGTTCCAGAAAAACATCTATTTCTGTTTTATTGACTATGCCAAAGCCTTTCACTGTGTGGATCACAACAAACTGTGGAAAATTCTGAAAAAGATGGGAATACCCAACCATCTGACCTGCCTCTTGAGAAATCTGTAGGCAGATCAAGAAGCAACAGTTAGAACCGCACATGGAACAACAGACTGGTTCCAAATAGGAAAAGGAGTATGTCAAGGCTGTATATTGTCACCGTGCTTATTTAACTTCTGTGCAGAGTACATCATGAGATATGCTGGGCTGGATGAAGCACAAGCTGGAATCCAGATTGCTGGGAGAAATACCAATAACCACAGGTATGCAGATGACAGCACCCTTATGGCAGAAAGTGAAGAAGAACTAAAGAGCCTCTTGAGGAAAGTGAAAGAGGAGAGTGAAAAAGTTGGCTTAAAGCTCAACATTCAGAAAACTAAGATCATGGCATCCTGTCCAACCACTTCATAGCAAATAGACGGGGAAACAGTGGAAACAGTGTCAGACTTTATTTTTTGATGCTCCAAAATCACTGCAGATGGTGACTGCGGCTATGAAATTAAAAGACGCTTACTGCTTGGCAGGAAAGTTATGACCAACCTAGACAGCATATTAAAAAGCAGAGACATTACTTTGTCAACAAAGATCCATTTAGTCAAGGCTATGGTTTTTCCTGTAGTTATGTATGGATGTGAGACTTGGACTATAAAGAAAGCTGAGCGCAGAAGAATTGATGCTTTTGAACTGTGCTGTTGGATAAGATTTTTGAGAGCCCCTTGGATTGCAAGGAGATCCAACCAGTCCTTCCTAAAGGAAATCAGTCCTGGGTGTTCATTGGAAGGACTGATACTGACGCTGAAACTCCAATACTTTGGCTACCTGATGCAAAGAACTGACTCATTTGAAAAGACCCTGATGCTGGGAAAGATTGAAGGCGGGAAGAGAAGGAGACAACAGAAGATGAGATGGTTGAATGGCATCACCGACTCAATGGACATGAATCTGGGCAAACTCCGGGAGTTGGTGATGGACAGGGCGGCCTGGAGTGCTGCAGTCCATGGGGTCGCAAAGAGTCAGACACGACTGAGTGACTGAAGTGAACTGAACTGAACTGATGTGGTTAAAGAGTAATCATTGTATGGAATGGGCATCCCAGGAGCACAGATGGCAGAACTTAATCAGCCTGGGAGTCAGGAAGATCTTTGATGATGAAAAAGTAAGCACTAACCTGGTGGAGAAGCGTTAAAAAAGGGACAGACTGCATCTCAGGCCATTAGGAAGGAGAAGCACTAGCAAAGGGATGAAGATGGGAAACAGCATTGTGAGTGAGATGCACAAAGGTAGGGGTTGTTGGAATAGCACTGTTGAGGAGATGGAATTGGTGTGACAGGCAAGGGCTGCGGCAAGGCTATCCTTGTGATTGTGTTTTCCTGTTGAGCTACACGGTCGTGTTTCCCTCAACATGCTGTCAGTCCTCAGAGCCATGAGAGCCTCCCATGGCCTAATATCCTCACCTTTGGGCTCCTCTAGGACAGGTACTTGTCATACATGAATCCTCAGTCTCTAAAACCAGGTTTACAGAAGAGAGTGAATAAATGATGCTGAATAAACGAATTAGCACAAGTTCGAGGATAAGCTCATCTTTACTTGGATAACTTAACTGCAAATTATTAAAAAAAAAAAAGTCCTGGTCTTAGATACAGGACACACAGGGTCTCATCCATTCTACTGATGATACTTTTGGCTATATCACCTCATAGCTCAGTTGGTAAAGAATCTGCCTGCAATGCAGGAGACCCCAGTTCAATTCCAGGGTTGGGAAAATCTGCTGGAGAAGGGATAGGCTACCCACTCCAGTATCTTGGGCTTCCCTGATAGCTCAGTTGGTAAAGAATCTGCCTGCAATGTGGGAGACCTGGGTTCAATCCCTAGGTTGGGAAGATCCCCTAGAGAAGCAAAAGGCTAACCATTCCAGTATTCTGGCCTGGAGAATTCCATGGACTGTATAGTTCATGGGGTCGCAGAGTTGGACACGACTGAGCAACTTTCACTTCACCATAAAAAGAGATATAAGGATAGATTTAACTCTAAATTCTTCCTTCTCGAAAAGTGTCTCTTCTCTAAGTTGCAGGTAGCTTCCATTTTAAAATTGTATGTAGTAGAAAAGGCTATTATAAAACTCAACCCCACCCAATCCCTTTCTCTCTGAAGCCCCACACTCAAGGCTATCTGCTGACAAGGCAGTTTGGAATCTTGGCCTGATCTGAAAGGTAGTTGGCGCTCCTCATGGTCACAGAGTAGTTGGTAATTACAGAGTGAGACTGGCCTAATGCCTTCAGTTATCCACAGATGATGTCCAAACACCTCAGCATGTTGGGGAAGGCTATTCATACTCACCTCCTGGCCAGATACCCCGTGATACCCCTCTTCTCACTACTCAATGTTCTCACTGCCCCCAAACCCATGTTGTTTCTCTCCTCTTGGCCTGTGTTCAGTTCAGTTCAGTCGCTCAGTCATGTCTGACTATGCAACCCCATGGACTGCGGCACACCAGGCCTCCCTGTCCATTACCAGCTCCCAGAGCTTGCTCAAACTCATGGCCATCAAGTCGATGATGCCATCCAACCATCTCACCCTCTTTCATCCCCTTCTCCTCCCACCTTCAATCTTTCTCAGCATCAGGGTCTTTTTCAATGAGTCAGTTCTTTGCATCAGGTGGCCAAAGTATTGGAGTTTCAGCCTCAGCATCAGCCCTTCCAATGAATACTCAGGACTGATGTCCTTTAGGATTGACTGGTTTGATCTCCTTGCAGTCCAAGGGACTCTCAAGTGTCTTCTCCAACACCACAGTTCAAAAGCATCAATTCTTCGGCACTCAGCTTTCTTTATGGCCCAACTCTCATGTCCATACATGACTACTGGAAAAACCATAGCTTTTACTAGATAGACTTTTGTTGGCAAAGTAATGTCTCTGCTTTTTAATATGTTGTCTTTTCTCTTCCTCACCCCATTCATCCATCTAGTGAATTCCTACTTGACCTTTAACACCCAGTGGAAAGGACCCCTCTGGGAAGTTGTTTAGTCACCGCCCCGTCTCCAGGCCTAACTTTCACTCTCTCCCTCCTCAGTACCTTGTACAGTCCCTGTCATTGCATTATCACAGTGCTCACTCCTTCATGTGCTGGTTCCCCTACTAGACTGACCTCCTTGAGGACAAGGATCTAGGACACATCTCAGAAGCACAACCATGCATGCTGAATGGAGGCTGAAGAGCCCTGAATCCAATATACTGAACTGACTGCATGTCAAAGAAGAGCTGACCATTAGGCCCGGCCCGGCCCATATTCCCCTCCCCCAACACACACACTACTGCATTTGGAGATGCAGAGCTCAGGGCTGCTTTAGAATGACAGATGACATTTGCCATTGGCTGATTATCCTCTGTTTCAGCATCAGTGGTGCATAATGTGGCTTGTAGGGATTATGTGTAAATAATTATTTGCTGTAGCACTTAACAGTAACTGCATGGCTAGGGCAGCATTTCCTCAACCTTTATGAAGAATTCTCTAATCCTCTTTTGTAAATGTAAATACAAAACTGTATTAAAAAGTAATCTGGTCAAAAAAGTTTGAGAAAGTCTGAAGACTTTATTAGCATATTAAAGGTTCAGATGTCTGGTGCTAAAGAACAAGGCTTAATTTTGTTTCACTCAGGGCTTCCAAAGCACAATGTTAAGGAATGGACACTGAATGAGAAGTCAGAAGACCTGAGTTCTCATTTCCTCTCTGCCAGTAATGCAAATGCATGATTTTGAATCAGACACTTCCACTTTTGGAGCCTCAAATTCCTCATTTGTTTATTGAGTGGATTGAAAAAAAAACCAAACAAACCTAAAATGACATGTCTGGATTAGATAATTTCTAGGAGCCAGCCCTCTAATCCCCATTTTCTGTCCTGCTTAGAAGGGTTGAACAACTCTGCTGGGCCTTTGCTGGGCTAAAAGGCTTACACAGTGGGTACTTAGCTACATGGTCTCAGCTCAGCTCTGTCTCATCCCCGGAACAGCTGGGCAGGAGCTAGCATGTTCTCCTAACGCAGCTGTTTCCTGTGGAAGGTTAGATCTGACTGGACATTATCTGGCAGTTCTGGGCTGGTTGTGCCAACTCCGGGACAATCTTTCTATTTTTATTTGTTCCAGGACAATCTTTAACATTGTCAGAATCAGCCATCCACTTTTCTTCTCTTCCTTGAAAAGAAATCCCCATTGCAGGAATCATTGCCCCGAATATCCAAAAGGCAGTAAATCGTACAGTAAAGGGAAACTATGGATTAAGGAAGAGCTGGTGGGTGGGAGAGATATGACAGCAATCACTAATCAGGACCCTTTAAACACCAAGTACCTGCCAGGAGACCAGGCCCCTCAAGAACGTAGTGAAGAGAGTAAGGACCAAAGCTCCCCCGGTTTTTAGATAAAACAGCCAGACTGGTTCTCTCTAAAGTGCATTTGTGGAAAGGAAAGTATAGCTGGCTCAAGTCAGGTTTTGTAACCATGGAGTTCATGTGGACAGGGGTCAGCCCATTGGTATTTCCTGCTTGTGGGGGCCCTGTTAGCATGATACCATGTTCAAAACAGAAAGCCCACACTTGCTGCTTTGAAGGGTAGCCTCCAAATGGTGACCGTTTAAGACATTACATAAAAGCAGAGTGGTGGTTCCCTCTGGATATCACCTCAACAAAGTCAGAAATGCCATTACTCAGAGTAATCTGTAGCCAGGATTTTCTTCTTTTGTAAGGTACCACCACTCCAGGATCCTCCCTAGTTTCCTTTCCTCTGTCCTAAAAAATTAAAGGACATTCATTCATAGAGTCAAATGACTAAACTAAAACAATTGGGACTTCCCTAGTGGTCTAGTGACTAAGAGTCTGAGCTCCCAATGTAGGGGGCCAGGGTTCAATCTCTGGTCAGGGAACTGGATCCCACATGCCAAAACTAAGAGTCTGCATACCACAACTAAAGAGCCTGCATGCCTCAAGGAAGATGGAAGATTCTCCACGTGCAACTAAGACCCAGCACAATCAAATAAGTAAAAAAAAAAAAAAAGCAAAACCAATTTAGTGTTCTTTCCTTTATTCAGGGGAAAGCAGTCCATGGGTTGGGGAAGTACAGGGCCTCACCAGCAGTGGAGGGCTCTTCCCAGGGATTTTTGACAAGAGCAAATTTTGTGTTAGAAGCAGCAATGTAGCAACAAGGCATGATCGGCTAGTAGGCTCTATTTTCTAGGGTTGGATAAACCAACTAAATCTGAGCTGGAGGGCTGAAATTGGTATTAGGTTTCCTTGGCAGTGAGGCCTTTCCTGTAAGTCCTGCTGACTTAAGCTTAAATTTGAGGGCTGGGCCACTGGGCAGCCTGCATTTTGTGGGTCCTGATAGAGGAATTAGCTTTATTGCTGTGTTTCAGGTCTGGCACTGGCATCATGGTATGACATGGAGCCTGAGAGAGTATATATAGTATACCTCTTATAGGGATTGGATCCAAAAGTTAACGTCTAAAGCAAAAATCAAGTATTATCAGAAATAACCTTTGAAGGACTTCCCTGGTGGTCCAGTGGCTGGGAATCCATCTGCCAATGCAGGGGACATGGGTTTGATCCCTGATCTGGGAAGATTGCACCTGGCTCAGAGCAACTAAGCCCATGCGCCACAGCTACCGAGCCCATGCACCCTAGTGTCTGTGCTCTGCAACAGAGGAAGCCCAGGCATCACAACTGGAGACAGTAGCCCCTGCTCACGCAACTAGAGAATGCCCACACACAGCAGCCAAGACTCTGTCCAGTCAAAAATGAACAAGAATTTTTCAAAAAAGAAATACCCTTGAAAATATTTAGAATCGTCCTCAAGGGTGGTGAAATGGTCACACCAAAAGAAGCACCAGGACAGCTGAGGGATCTGGGTTTAACTGAAGGATTCTGCCATTCACCTCACACTTCTCCAGGCCACTGACTCAGTATGTGGAATGGTACTAGTTAAATTACCATTTCAGAGTCTTGTTTGTTTTGTTCTGTTTTGGCTGAAATTAAATTTGCGTAAGCTAAATATATGTATGACACTCATTTGAAATATATAAAAAATATCTACATTCATCCTGCTAACTAAGGTTACACCCCAGGAGAAAACCAGGATTGGGGATGAAACAGGAGGGAATGAGGCAGGGCATGACCTTTGAAAGAATGGCATAGCCCAAGGACACAACATAAACTGATTAGAACCAAATGAGTCCAAGATGACAGACAAGTCTACCTCCACTAGACCCTGAGACTCAGTACACACTCATTGTAACACATCAGCAAGCTAAGTGACACCCATAGGTCCCATGACAGTTCCAATGCCAACCACCAAAGATCAAAAAAATGGGCCATGGCCCAATTCCTGGAACTCTCCACCCTTTCCCCAAAATAGTTGGAATAATCTTCCCACTCATTAACCTGTGAAACTACCCAGACCATAAAAGCTAATCACACCATATTTTAAGGTTGCACTCACCCCCTGCAATGATCCATGCTCCTATCTGTGGGGTGTGTTTCTCTCTAAATTAATCGACTTCTTACCTATCACTTTGTTTCTCAATGAATTCTTTCTGTGATGAGACAGCAAGAAGCTGAGATTCATTAGGTCCTGAAACTAGGTATGTGATCTCAGTTGAAAGGAAGACTGTGGGTTTTGGCTGGCTTTGAGTACTGGTCTCATGGGTTCAAGTTCCAGTACAGGTTTCCTGTGAAACCTGTATGCAGGTCAAGAAGCAACTGTTAGAACTGGACATAGAACAGTGGACTGGTTGAAAGTTGGGAAAAGAGTACATCAAGGCTGTATATTGTCACCCTGCTTATTTAACTTATATGTAGAGAACATCATGCAAAATGCCAAGCTGGATGAAACACAAACTGGAATCAAGATTGCCAGGAGAAATATCAAAAACCTCAGATATGAAGATGATACCACCCTTATGGCAGAAAGCAAAGAAGAACTAAAGAGCCTCTTGATGAAGATGAAAGAGGAGAGTGAAACAGTTGGCTTAAAACTCAACATTCAGAAAACTAAGATCATGGCATCTGGTCCAATCACTTCATGGCAAATGGATGGGGAAACAATGGAAATAGTGACACACTTCATTTTCTTGTCTCCAAAATCACTGCAGATGGTGGCTGTAGCCATGAAATTAAAAGACACTTGCTCCTTGGAAGAAAAGCTATGACCAACCTAGACAGCATATTAAAAAGCAGAGACTTTGCTAACAAAGGTCTGTCTAGTCAAAGCTATAGTTTTTCCAGTAGTTATGTATGGATGTGAGAGTTGGACCATAAATAAGGCTGAGCACTGAAGAACTGATGCTAATGAAATGTGGTGTTGGAGAAGACTCTTGAGAATCCCTCGGACTGCAAGGAGATCAAACCAGTCAATCCTAAAGGAAATCAACCCTGAATATTCATTGGAAGGACTGATGCCAAAGCTGAAGCTCCAATACTTTGGCCACCTGATGCAAAGAGTCAACTCATTAGAAAAGATCCTGAGGCTGGGGAAGATTGAGGTAGGAGGAGAAGGGGATGACAGAGGACCAGATGGTTGGATGGTACTACCAACACAATGGACATGAGTTTGAGCAAGCTCCGCAAGATGGTGATGGACAGGGAAACCTGATGTGCTATAGTCCATGGGGTCACAAAGAGTCAGATGAAACTAAGTGGCTGAACAACAACAACAACGGCATATGGGTTCAAATCACAGTCTGAGGTGAATGGTTTCAGGGATGCTAAACAAACAGTAGGTCAAAGAGGATCTCAGCCTTCTCTGCAATTTTTAAAAATTTTTATTTAACACAGAAAACATATTCACACTTTTCTTGTGTAAGGTGTAACAACTGTGACTACATGTAGTTCACTATCAGAGGGAGACAGGCATGAAAATAAACAATAAGACAGCATCATAAGTGCTATAATAGCATTTATGGGAGGCCACAGTGTTGGGGGGAGTGTGATTGATTTCTCCATGTTAATCATGTCCCTATTCTTTTGTGCTCTGTTCAAGGAAATATGGTTGAAGCCTTGATTATCTCGCTTCAGTTCAGTTCAGTTCACTTCGGACTCTCAGTCGTGTCCGACTCTTTGCAACCCCATGGACTGCAGCACACCAGGCCTCCCTATCCATTACCAGCTCCCAGAGTTTATGCAAACTCATGTCCATTGAGTTGGTGATACCATTCAACCATCTCATCCTCTGTCGTCCCCTTCTCCTCCCACCTTCAATCTTTCCCAGCATCAGGGTCTTTTCAAATGAGTTAGTTCTTTGCATCAGGTGGCCAAAAGTATTGGAGTTTCAGCTTCAATATCAGTCCTTCCAATGAACACTCAGGACTGCTTTAGGAAGGACTGGTTGGATCTCCTTGCAGTACAAGGGACTCACCAAAGTCTTCAACACCACAGTTCAAAAGCATCAATTCTTCTGCCCTCAGCTTTCTTTATAGTCTAGCTCTCACATCCATACATGACTACTGGAAAAACCATAGCCTTGACTAAATGGACCTTTGTTGACAAAGTAATGTCTCTGCTTTTTAATATGCTGTCTAGGTTGGTCATAACTTTCCTGCCAAGCAGTAAGCGTCTTTTAATTTCATGGCTGCAGTCACCATCTGCAGTGATTTTGGAGCTCCCCAAAATAAGTGTGCCACTGTTTCTACTGTTTCCCCATCTATTTCCTGTGAAGTGATGGGACCGGATGCCATGATCTTAGTTTTCTGAATGTTGAGCTTTAAGCCAACTTTTTCACTCTCCACTTTCGCTTTCATCACAAGGCTCTTTAGTTCTTCTTCACTTTCTGCCATAATGGTGGTGTCATCTGCATATCTGCAGTTACTGGTATTTCTCCTGGCAATCTGGATTCCAGCTTGTGCTTCATTCAGCCCAGCATTTCTCATGATGTACTCTGCATAGAAGTTAAATAAGCACGGTGACAATATACAGCCTTGACATACTCCTTTTCCTATTTGGAACCAGTCTGTTGTTCCATGTCCAGTTCTAACTGTTGCTTCTTGATCTGCCTACAGATTTCTCAAGAGGCAGGTCAGATGGTTGGGTATTCCCATCTCTTTCAGAATTTTCCACAGTTTGTTGTGATCCACACAGTCAAAGGCTTTGGCATAGTCAATAAGGCCGAAATAGATGTCTTTCTGAAACTCTCTTGCCTTTTCGATGGTCCAACGGATGTTGGCAATTTGATCTCTGGTTCCTCTGCCTTTTCTAAATCCAGCCTGAACATCTGAAGTTCTTGGTTCACGTACTGTTGAAGCCTGACTTGGAGAATTTTGAGTATTACTTTGCTGGTGTGAGATGAGTGCAATTGTGTGGTAGTTTGAGCATTCTTTGGCATTGCCTTTCTTTGGGATTGGAATGAGAACTGACCTTTTCCAGTCCTGTGGCCACTGCTGAGTTTTCTAAATTCGCTGGCATATTGAGTGCAGCACTTTCACAGCATCATCTTTCAGGATTTGAAATAGCTCAACTGGAATTCCATCACCTCCACTAGCTTTGTTCATAGTGATGCTTCCTAAGGTCCACTTGACTTCACATTCCAGGATGTCTGGCTCTAGGTGAGTGATCATCCAGATCATGATCATCTGGGTCGTGAAGATCTTTTTCGTACAGTTCTTTTGTGTATTCTTGCCACCTCTTCTTAATATCTTCTGCTTCTGTTAGGTCCACACCATTTCCATCCTGTATTGAGCCCATCTTTGCATGAAATATTCCCTTGGTATCTCTTTATTTTCTTGAAGAGATCTCTACTCTTTCCCATTCTATCGGTTTCCTCTATTTCTTTGACTGATCACTGAGGAAGGCTTTCTTATCTCTCTTTGCTATTCTTTGGAACTCTGCATTCAAATGGATATATCTTTCCTTTTCTCCTTTGTTTTTAATTTCTCTTCTTTTCACAGCTATTTGTAAGGCCTCCTCAGACAGCCATTTTGCTTTTTTGCATTTCTTTTCCACGGGGATGGTCTTGATCCCTGTCTCCTGTACAATGTCGTGAACCTCCGTCCATAGTTCACCAGGCACTCTATCTATCAGATCTAGTCCCTTAAATCTATTTCTCACTTCCACTGTATAATCATAAGGGATTTGATTTAGGTCATACCTGAATGGTCTAGTGGTTTTCCCTACTTTCTTCAATTTAAGTCTGAATTTAGCAATAAGGAGTGAGCCAGTCAGCTCCCAGTCTTGTTTTTGCTGACTGTATAGAGCTTCTCCATCTTTGGCTGCAAAGAATATAATCAATCTGATTTTTGTGTTGACCATCTGGTGATGTCCATGTGTAGAGTCTTCTCTTGTGTTGTTGGAAGAAGGTGTTTGCTATGACCAGTGTGTTCTCTTGGCAAAACTCTATTAGCCTTTGCCCTGCTTCATTCCATATTCCAAGACTGCCGGGGTCCAGCCCCGGTGGATCCAGGGAATTCGAAGGGTGGACGGCGTCGGCGTGGAAAGACTTGTTTATTTATTAATGAAAGATTAGATTAAGAAATTATAGTGTAGTAAGAAGATTAAGTGGAAGAAGAGGGCTGAATAGCTTGGTTTACGCGGAAGGCCAATAAAATCCCAGACAAGGAATTTGCACCATCTACGTTGGGCCACCGGCGCCCGCTTGAATATCTAAGGGTGCCTCGCCTTAAGCTCCCTTTCTCGCGGGTCTTAACAGCCGGGGCAAGTAAGTAGACGTGGAGAGCCTCCGCGCTCCAGGTGGAAATTCAGCCCGAAATTAAAGTAAAGAGCAGAGAGAGGGAAAGAGAGAGAAGAAGAAAGAGAGAGAGACACGGGGGGAGCCAGAGTGCCAAGAAACCAGGCCGGGAGACTAGTTAGAGAAGCTGGTCCAGGAAGCTGGCCCCGGGCCCCCGGTCCCTGGCCCCGGGAAGCTGGCCCCTGGAGCTGGCCCCCTCCTTTATTGTTCAGAAGGCCTTTTATACTTTTTGAAAAAACACAGAGATCAATGGGTAACACAAGATTATGTAGCGTTCGCAGCTCAAGCTCTTTCTATACATCATTTGGCATACAAAAGGTCTCAGGTGATTTACATCATCTTCTGGCCAAGAGGCTTGTTAACACTTTTTGGCTCTCTTCCTTAATGAATGTTAATCTTGTTTCCCCTGAAGTGTTTTTCTTTAATCTACATTTCCTTAAAGCATTAGCATTAAAGTTACATCTCTATAGAACAAAGGTGCAGTGGGATATAACAAAGAAGGTACTTAACTCAAAGATCTAATGTTGCTAACACAAGGTCTACTACTTGTTTTTCTAACTATATCTACAACTAAAGGATGTGAAAATTTGGCAGCAAATATTGACTCAACAAATGAAACCTTTAATCAGTCCTATTCTAAAGATTTTGACTCCTCGGAAGCTCCTACATTCCTAGGATGTTTTAAGCTTCCTGTGCCTCCTGCGGTCAGGAGGCCTCAAACAATCACACGCGCAGCTGTACGAGTCCTGCAGGCAGGCTAGAAAGCCATCAGAGGGTTTTTTGGATTGAAACACTCTTTCAAATGCAGAAGACTAAAGCCCTGAATTGACTTTTTCCAGAAAATGTCAGAAGAGTGGAAACGCAGAGCACAAAAGCCGGCAGATTTTTGTTGGGGTACATGCTTAGGAATTTCCAGAGGGGTCCCTGAAGTCTGAGCACGCCTTGCGTATGTCAGCTTCCTTCCTCATGACCTTGTCACGGGCGGGATTCCTCACACTGGCTCCCGGCACAAGACCAAATTTGCCTGTTACTCCAGGTGTTTCTTGACTTCCTACTTGTGCATTTCAGTCCCCTATAATGAAAAGGACATCTTTTTTCGGTGTTAGTTCTAAAAGGTCTTGTAGGTCTTCATAGAACCGTTCAACTTCAGCTTCTTCAGCATCACCGTCTGGGGTATAGACTTGGATTACGGTGATATTGAATGGTTTGCCTTGGAAACGAACGGAGGTTATTCTGTTGTTTTTGAGACTGCATCCAAGTACTACATTTCGGATTCTTTTGTTGACCATGATGGCTACTCCATTTCTTCTGAGGGATTCCTGCCGGCAGTAGTAGATATAATGGTCATCTGAGTTAAATTCACCTATTCCAGTCCATTTTAATTCGCTGATTCCTAGAATGTCGAAGTTTACTCTTGCCATCTCCTGTTTGACCACTTCCAATTTGCCTTGATTCATGGACCTAACATTCCAGGTTGCTATGCAACATTGCTCTTTACAGCATCAGACCTTGCTTCTATCACCAGTCACATCCACAACTAGGTATTGTTTTTGCTTTGGCTCCATCCCTTCATTCTTTCTGGAGTTATTTCTCCACTGATCTCCAGTAGCATATTGGGCACCTACCGACCTAGGGAGTTCCGCTTTCCATATCCTATCATTTTGTCTTTTCATACTGTTCATGGGGTTCTCAAGGCAAGAATACTGAAGTGGTTTGCCATTTCCTTCTCCAGTGGACCACATTCTGTCAGACCTCTCCACCATGACCCGCCCGTCTTGGGTGGCCCCACAGGGCATGGCTTAGTTTCATTAAGTTAGACAAGGCTGTGGTCTGTGTGATTAGATTGACTAGTATGGATGTGAGAGTTGGACTGTGAAGAAAGCTGAGTGCTGAAGAATTGATGCTTTTGAACTGTGGTGTTGGAGAAGACTCTTGAGAGTCCCTTGGACTGCAAGGAGATCCAACCAGTCCATTCTGAAGGAGATCAGCCCTGGGATTTCTTTGGAAGGAATGATGCTAAAGCTGAAACTCCAGTACTTTGGCCACCTCATGCAAAGAGTTGACTCATTGGAAGAGACTCTGATGCTGGGAGGGATTGGGGGCAGGAGGAGAAGGGGACAACAGAGGATGAGATGGCTGGATGGCATCACTGACTCGATGGATGTGAGTTTGACTGAACTCTGGGAGTTGATGATGGACAAGGAGGCCTGGCATGCTGCAATTCATGGGGTCGCAAAGAGTTGGACACGACTGAGCGACTGAACTGAACTGACCGGACATGCTACATTTCTGGTCAAATGGAGCATTTACAGGGACATGAAAGTTATCTAAATTTTCATTTGCTGACATGGGACCCTGAGCAGGAGTGGCCTAGAAATTTATTTCAACATGTATTTGCATATTTTATATACATGTTTTTACATGCATGCATATTTATGTATACGTATATATTCTATGTATGTACACCATGTATAATGTATAAGGATATGAGACTTCCCTGGCAGTCCAGTGGTTAAGACTTCACCTTCCAATACAGGGTGTGCAGGTTCAATCTCTGGTTGGGGAGCCAAGATCCCACATGCCTTGTGGCCAAAATAACAAAATATAAAACAAATAATACTGTAGCAAATTCAATAAAGACTTTAAAAATGGTCCATATAAAAAAAATTTTAACTGTATAAGGACATGCATAGTGCTTTTTCATGGAATCTGAAGACAGAAATACAGTAAAGCTGTAGGAAGGGGCTAGAAAATGGGACTGCAGAGGCATTGAGACGTCTCCTTGCATGTCCATTGAGCTCTTCCTTCCTCCCCTCCCCCTCCCCTAAGCTTATATAGCTATTATTACACTCCTGAGTGACTGATTGATGGATATGGTTCCAATCAGTTCTGAGTCAGAGCTGATTAGATCACAAATCCCAGTTTCTGGCTTGGGTAAGTTGTCTATCCTGGCCAGTGAGCTATTACAGGCAAAGGAAATGAGATACCCAGAGCAGAGCTGGCTGCTGGCGCCTGTTCTTTGTGAGAAGGGAGATATACATTATAATTTATGACCAAGGACTGGAAATCAATCTAGACTGGGTTATCAATGCTACATCAAGAAAGCAAACATGACCAAATGTGAACAACTATAACCAAAATCACCTTAATCATGACTGAGAAATGTAAACAAAACAAGGGCCTTTCTTGGGAGTGGGTTTAGGTGGAGAAATGGAAGCAGGACTTGTCGGCAGCCAAAAAAAAAAGGAAGGTATGAAGAGAATCCTTGTGTTTGATACATGGAAGCTGAGCAGCAGGACAGTGTGACTAACAGAAAGGAAAAGGGAGAGAGAAGGGCAACCAGGGCCACTGCCTTGCTCCCTAGAAGAGAATCTCCCCTAATTACTCCCATGGAAGCATTTTGTAATCCCTTCCTCTTCCAATATTCTTATTTTAAATAAGGTCCATGTCTTTGATCTCTCACTTTCTTGCCTAATTAAAGGAAAGCATTTAAAAGAAAATAAATAGTGATGGCACTTACTAAGAGCCTCCTAAATGCCCACTATTTATATAATTTATCTTTACTTCTTACAACAATGTTGCAAGGCAGACATTGCTGTCCCCATTCTATAGACATGGAAAATGAGTCTCGGTGATGAAGAAACTCTGTCCCAAGTCACATGGCTACTGGAATCTGACAGGAGTCTGACTCAGCACTGACACTATACCTCAGTGTCCTGTATGGTGGAATGAGGAACTGTGTCAGCTTCCCATTGCTGCCATAATCAATGATCATAAAACGAGAGTCGAGAATGAGGCTAATCAACCATCTTACAGTTATGTAATGCACAAGTCCTGAAGTTATGGGGTTGGCCAGACTGCATTCCTTCCAGAGACTCTGGGGAGAATGTGCTTCCTTGCCTTTTCCAGCTTTTATAAGTCATCTGCATTTCTTGGCTCATGGCCCCTTCTGTCTTCAAATCTCTAACTCTGCTTCCCTCTTCTCTCACTCTAATTCTCTTGTCTCCCTCTTATAAGGACAATTACACTGGGCCCACCAGATAATCCAGAGTAATCTGTCCACCTCAAAATCCTTAACTGAATCACACCTGCCAAGTCCCTTTTGCCATGTAAGGTAACATTTCACAGGTCCCAGGATTAGGATGTGGACATCTTTGGAGACCATTATTTTGCCTCCCACATGAACCTCATCTGTGTCATTGACCACTATATCCCCAGTATCTAGCCAATGTTTGTCACCAATAACGTGCTCAAGAAATATTTGTTAAGTTGATGAATGAGGAAAAGTAAACTAGATTAACTTCAAATTTCTATCCTCTCCTTCTTTTGTTTTTAATTTTAGTTTTTGGTTCATCTATCTTATGATATAATATGACCAGAGGGACTTCTATAGCTGAACAATCAACACAATCAACCCCAGTTCCTCCAATCAACCCCAAATTTAAAAATGGACAGCCCTTGATACCAGAGTCTGTCTTCTAAGGTTGAGAATAGTTCTAGTTTGTAAAGTGCAGACTGACTGCCTGTGACCTACAGTGGAGAGGGCTTCAAAACTCTAGGTTAAAAAAAACTACAAACAACCCAATTTAAAAATGGGCAAAGGACTTGACATTTCTCCAAAGAAGATAGTCAAATGATCAATAAACATGAAAAGATGCTCAACATCATTAGCCATCAAGAAATACAAAAATCAAAACTGCAATGATATATCACTTTATACCCATTAGAAGATCTATAATAAAATTTAAAAAATAAAATATTTCATTAAAGATGTGGAGAAATTGGAAATCTCATGCATTTCTGGGAATGTAAAATGGTACAGCTGCTGTGGAAAACAATTTGGCAATTCCTTGAAAAGTTAAACATAGAATTACCATATGGCCCAGTAATTCCATTTCTAAGTATAAACCCAAAAGAATTTAAAACAAGGACTCAGTGTCAACATTCATAGCAACACTATTCACAATAGTCAAAAGGTAGAGACAATCCAAATGTTCATTAACAAATGAGTGGATAAACAAAATCTCATATATACATACAATCAGATATTTTACCATAAAAATGAAGTTTGGACACACCCCACAACACAGATGAACCTTGAAAACATTATGCTAAGTGAAATAAGCCAGACAGAAGAACATATATTGGATGATTTCACTCCCATGAAATAACTAGAACAGGCAAATCCACAGAGACAGAAAGTAGATCAGAAGTTACTAGGGACTGGGGAAGCAGGGAAGGCAAATTATTGTTTTATAGGCACTGAATTTCTTTCTGGGGAGATGAAAAAGTTTGGAAACCTTGGCTATGGTTGAACAACATTGTGAATATACTTAATGCCAGTGAACTGCACACGTAAAAATAGTTAAAATGACAAAACTGAGGTTATACATATTTTACCACAATTTTTAAATAGAAGTAAAAAGAAGATAAATGAATAAACCATGAACATTTTCTACCAAGGAAAGAAGAGCTTTTAGTGAAATAACACAGCCACAGTGTAAAAAGCCTAAGTCCTCAGACTTAGAAAACAAACTTATGGTTACCGAAGGGGGAAAGTGGAGGAGGGATAAATTAGGAGGTTAGAATTAACATATACACTCTACTACATAAAAATAGATAATCAATAAGGGCCTATTGAACAGCACAGGGAACTCTACTCAATATTCTGTAATAACCTATATAGGAAAATAATCTGAGAAAGACTCAATCTATGTGTATGCAAAGCTGAATCACTTTGCTGTACACCTGAAACTAACATAGTATTGTAAATCAACTATAGTCTAATATAAAATAAAAATTAATTTTAAAAAAGTGTAAATCCAGCTCTTTCCCGGCTGGAACCATGGAGGTTGCAGAAGAGAAGAAAAAGAAGGTTCCTGCTGTGCCAGAAACCCTTAAGAAAAAGCGGAAGAATTTCGCAGAGCTTAAGATCAAGCGACTGAGAAAGAAGTTTGCCCAAAAGATGCTTCAAAAGGCAAGGAGGAAGCTTATCTATGAAAAAGCTAAGCATTACCACAAGGAATACAGGCAGATGTACAGAACTGAAATTCGAATGGCTAGGATGGCACGAAAAGCCGGCAACTTCTATGTACCCGCGGAACCCAAATTGGCGTTTGTTATCAGGATCAGAGGTATCAACGGTGTGAGCCCAAAGGTTTGAAAGGTGCTGCAGCTCCTTCACCTCCGGCAGATCTTCAACGGCACCTTTGTGAAGCTCAACAAGGCATCAATTAATATGCTGAGAATTGTGAAGCCATACATTGCATGGGGGTACCCAAATCTGAAGTCTGTAAATGAATTGATCTACAAGCGCGGTTATGGCAAAATCAACAAAAAGCGAATTGCCCTGACAGACAATGCATTGATTGCTCGATCTCTTGGGAAATATGGAATCATCTGCATGGAGGATCTGATTCATGAGATCTATACCATTGGAAAACGTTTCAAAGAAGCAAACAACTTCCTGTGGCCCTTTAAATTGTCTTCTCCGCGAGGTGGAATGAAGAAAAAGACCACCCATTTTGTAGAAGGTGGAGATGCTGGCAACAGGGAAGACCAGATCAACAGGCTTATTAGAAGGATGAACTAAGGTATCTACCAGGATTATTTTTGTGTTCTGGTTAATAAACAATTGAAACAAATTGAAATGTACTGTCTTGGTTGACTTTTACCTTTCCTTTGCAAATCTTGGTGCGACAAGATTAAGTCAAATCAACAGCCTGGCCTCTTGGATGCAAAACTTAGGGTTCAGCCTGTGTCTTGTGAAAAACATTCCTTGGGTTTATTGAAGATTTTCCTATACAAAAAACATCCTGATTTTCCATTTTCAGTTGGCCAAACTGGGTCTAATCTAAGAAAGCCTATTTCATAGGCCTTTGTGCATGATGAAAAGTTCAGTTTACAGATTAAAAATGTTGCAGAAGTTTTAAAAAAAAAAATTTTTTTTTAAAGTGTAAATCCAAAAAAAAAAGTGTAAATCCTATGAGTCCCAAGATTCATAAAAGACAAAATGTTTAATTACAGGGGCTTGGGGCAGAAAAAAAAAATACTCTGAGATCTTTGTAGTGTGACATAGGGAACAGCTCACCTAGTTTTATCAACTCTTATCAGCCTTAGGGGAAGACCTGGGACTAATATGTGGTAAAGCTGTTTCACAATCTACTGATTTTAGAGTTTAACAAAACAAACCAGGAAGGATAAGCACTGGCAGGTGCTATGTCTTACATCTGCCTGAAATTTAAGACAGTGAGAACAGAGTGTACTCTGGACATATTAGAAAGTAAAAAGTGAGGAATTTTGATGAGCATGTGGCAAAAAGAATCCCACAGGTCTTTAAAGCAAACAACAGAACCAATTACATTCAGAAAATTTTAATATGTAATCATAAAAAAGGGCATCTCTGGTGGCTCAGTAGTAAAGAATCTGCATGCTAGTGCAGGAGATGTGGGGTTGAATCCTGGATTAGGAAGATTCCCTGGAGAAGGAAATGGCAATCTATCCCAGTATTCTTGCCTGGAGAATTCATACAAAGATGGGCAGAATAAAGGGTAGAGCGGCAAGGACCCAACAGAAGCAGAAGACACTAAGAAGAGGTGGCAAGAATACACAGAAGAACTATACAAAAAAGGTCTTAATGACCCAGATAACCACGATGGTGTGGTCACTCACCTAGAGCCAGACATCCTGGAGTGTGAAGTCAAGTGGACCTTAGGAAAACTCAGCAGTGGCCACAGGACTGGAAAAGGTCAGTTCTCATTCCAATCCCAAAGAAAGGCAATGCCAAAGAATGCTCAAACTACCACACAATTGCACTCATCTCACACCAGCAAAGTAATACTCAAAATTCTCCAAGTCAGGCTTCAACAGTACGTGAACCAAGAACTTCAGATGTTCAGGCTGGATTTAGAAAAGGCAGAGGAACCAGAGATCAAATTGCCAACATCCGTTGGACCATCGAAAAAGCAAGAGAGTTTCAGAAAGACATCTATTTCTGCCTTATTGACTATGCCAAAGCCTTTGACTGTGTGGATCACAACAAACTGTGAAAAATTCTTAAAGAGATGGAAATACCAGACCACCTTACCTGCCTCCTGAAAAATCCATATGCAGGTCAAGAAGCAACAGTTAGAATTGGACATGGAACAACAGACTGGTTCAAAATTGGGAAACAAGTATGTCAAGGCTGTATGCTGTCACCCTGCTTATTTAACTTATATGCAGAGTACATCATGTGAAATGCCAGGCTGGATGAAGCACAAGCTGGAATCAAGACTGATGGGAAAAATATCAATAACCTCAGATAAACAGATGACACCACCCTTCTGGTAGAAAGAGAAGAACTAAAAAGCCTCTTAATGAAAGTGAAAGAGGAGAGCGAAAAAGCTGGCTTAAAACTCAACATTCAGAAAACTAAGATCATGGCGTCCAGTCCCATCACTTCATGGGAAATAGATGGGAAAATAATGGAAACAGTGAGAGACTTAATTTTCTTGGGCTCCAAAATCACTGCAGATGGTGACTGCAGCCATGAAATTAAAAAACGCTTGCTCCTTGGAAAAAAAGCTATGACCAAACTAGACAGTGTATTAAAAAGCCATTACTTTGCCAACAAAGGTCTGTCTGGTCAAAGCTACGGCTTTTCCAGTAGTCATGTATGGATGTGAGAGTTGGACTATAAAGAAAGATGAAAGAAAGATGAGGGCCGAAGAATTGATGCTTTTGAACTGTGGTGCTGGAGAAGACTCTTGAGAGTCCCTTGGACTGCAAGGAGATCAAACCAGTCAATCCTAAAGGTAATCAGTCCTGAATATTCATTGGAAGGACTGATGCTGAAGCTGAAACACTGATACTTTGGCCACCTGATGGAAAGAACTGACTCATTGGAAAAGACCCTGAGGCTGGGAAAGATTGAAGGAGGGAGGAGAAGGGGACGACAGAGGGTGAGAAGGTTGGATGGCATCACCAACTTGAGGGACATGAGTTTAAGTAAGCTCTGGGAGTTGGTGATGGACAGGGAAGCCTGGCATGCTGCAGTCCAGGGGGTTGCAAAGAGCTGAGCAACTGAACTGAACTTGCAATGCAGGGGACATGGGTTCAATCCTTGGTTGGGGAAGTAAGATTCTACATGCCACAGAACAAGTAAGCCTGCATGCCACAGCTAGAGAGTCCATGCGCTGCAATGCAAGATTTCACATGATGCAAGAAAGATCCCACGTGCTCCGGCGCCTGCAGGTCAGCCATCAATTCTACTTTCTCTTGGGTCCAGGGCCCAAGAGCCCTGTGTACTTTCGTTCTCAAGTTGCTCCATTTGTGGACCATGGTCAACACATTCAGAGTCTGGAGGATGGAGCAATATATTTCTTTTCTGTTGCTGGGCAGTTTCCTTTTGGATGGGTAGGCAGGCACCTCTTCTTGTCCTCTGCCTTTTTCTACCCCTCCCCCTACGCTCTCCCCTCAGAAGCCTGTCCTGCTTTATCCTACCCACACCTACTGTCTTCAGGCCAGTGGGATCCATTTGCAAACTACCTTTGCTGTGGTCCTCATACTCTTAAAAGCAGAAGGATCATTTAAAAGAAAAGCCTCTGTCTTGCTAATATTGACTGCCTTGAAAATGAATGTGCTAGATAATTTATTATTAAAGGCAATATTATGAGTTGAGGAGTCTGGTTGACTCAGAGGGGGATTATAAACCCTTCATTGCCATGAGCAACCTTTAGCTTTCATGCCACTGGTGCTAGGAAGCCAGGTTTCAAACAGTTTCAAAATGGGTAGCATATGATTCCAGAGAGTCATAAATCATTCAAAAAAGTATGCACATACTTGAAACTTAGCAAGCTGCTTCCTTAAGATTCTCATAGCAGATGGTGACTATGCCTTTTTAGCTTAAATCCTCCTCCTCCCCGTTGACATGAGAATGGAAGAAGCAAGCAGATGAGACAAAGACAGAGAATCCCAGATGGCTGTACCACGTCTCACTGGCAGAGACTCAAGTCCTTAACGTTCCCTTATATCAAGCAGAAATCCACTTCCTATGGATCAGGTCTGTACTTTGAAGCCTACAGAGAAAGAACTTTTTCTTCCCAACGACAAACCTTAGGTTTTTGTTCTAAAAGAGGAAAATGCCCATTTCCTTGATATACATATATGTTCATTATGCCAGTTTTCAGGCTCTCATCATCCTGATCCTCCTAATTTACTCAAATTTGACAATATACTTTCTTTTTCCCACAGTATGATTTTCCAAATGAGATATAATGGACATATAACATGATATTAGTTTCAGATGATAAAGATTTGATATTTATATATACTGTGAAATGATCACAATAAGCCTAATTAACATCTGTCACCATACATAGTTAAGAAAACATTTTTTTTTTCTTGTGATGAGAACTTTGAAGATCTACTCTCTTGGCAACTCTCAAACATAGTTTGCTAATATACTTTTTAAAATATGGCACTAGGAGTTGAAATATTTTTCTTGGGAAAGAGGAGTGATGTGTACATATGATATCTGACAAGTAGGAGAGAGAGATGGAGATGATTTTAAGAAAGTGAGCTCAAGGACCAGAAAGATATTGAAGGTAGCACTGATGACATTGGGTGTTGAAAAGCTGGGAGTAATTGTTCAAGTGAAGATAATTTGGCATTGGCTGTGCTTTCTGGTGAGAAACAAGAAACACAGATCTAGAGGAAGAATAAGAGACTAGAACGGAAGGTATAGATTAAAGGGTCTGCAGCCTAGACATAGGTAGTAGTAGCTAATTCACTGAGAAAGGGGGAGAACTCCCACTTGGGAGTTCTTAGGATGATCAGGCTGTGCCAGATATTCTCCTGGTATTAGTATCATCTACCTTTACAGTTTGTAAGGTGGGAATTACTGCCTTCACCAAGCAAGTAACGCTGATAAAGGTTATATAACTCGCCCAAGGCCACTCAGTTACTAAGTGAAAGGTCTCGGAATCCAACTCAGGCAACTTCTCAGGGAGAAGTGTGATGAGTGCCTCAGGAACTTGTTCCCAAGCTAGCGGTGTCACAGGTCAATCACTCAGTGCTCTTGCCTAAAGGTTTTGCAGGCGGTCTATAGGTGCAGATTTGAAAGTGAAAGTGAAGTCGCTCAGTTGTGTCTGACTCTTTGCTACCCAACGGATGGTAGCCTACCAGGCTCCGCGGTCCATGGGATTTTCCAGGCAAGAATACTGGAGTGGGCTGCCATTTCCTTCTCCAGGGGATCTTCCCAACCCAGGGATTGAACCTGGGTCTCCTGAATTGCACACAGACGCTTTACTGTCTGAGCTATTAGGGAAGCCCGTGTGCAGATTTAGTGCTTATGAAATAACAAAGTCCACAGTTTGTTGGGAGGCTGCATAGCATAGAACTTAATGGTTAGGAACTCAGGCTTTAGAGGGACCTGGCTTCAAATCATAGCTCTGCCCCTTGCTTACTGGATGTTCATGGGAATATGTCTCCAACCTTAATTTCTTCATCTATGAAATGCTATTAGTAATACAATTTTATAGCACTGTTATGAGGACTAAAGGAGATCATGTTTGTAATGTATTCATATATCTATGTAAGTAAAATGTACATGAAGAATTTATTTATAGTTGAATCTAAAAAAAAAACCACACACAAATGAATATAACAAACAAAAACAGACTCACAGGTATAGACAATAAACCAGTGGTTACCAGTGGGGAGAGGAGTTGGGGAGGGGCATTTTGAATTAGGGAATTTAGAGGTACAAACTACTAGGTCTAAAATAAATAAGATATAAGGATATATTGTACAACACAGGGAATATAGTCAATATGTTATAATGATTTTACAAGGTGTATAATCCATAAAAATAATGAATCACTGTTGTACAACTTTACTGTAAAACTGTACTTTAATAGAGTATTTATACAGAAGTGCTTAAATAGAAAGGATTCAACAAAATGTAGCTATTTCTTTTTTTTCGATCTTTTCTTGTCCTTTATGTCTTTTTGTGATTTTTTTATATTTTATTTTTTGCTGAAGTAACATTGGTTTATAACATTACGTTTCATGCATACAACACTGTATTTCTGCTTCTGTACACACCACATACATATCAATCCCAAAGAAGGACAATGCCAAAGAATGTTAAAACTAACATACAACTGTGCTCATTTCACATGCTAGCGAGGTAATGCTCAAAATCCTTCAAGCTAGGCTTCAACAGTACATAAACCAAGAACTTCCAGATATACAAGCTGGATTTAGAAAAGGCAGAGAAACCAGAGATCAAATTGCCAACATCCACTGGATCATAGAAAAAGCAAGAGAATTCCAGAAAAACATCTACTTCTGCTTCATTGACTATGCAAAAGCCTTTGACTGTGTGAATCACAACAAATTGTGAAATATTCTTAAAGAGATGGGAATACCAGATCACCTTACCTACCTTCTGAGAAACCTGACGGCAGGTCAAGAAGCAACAGTTAGAACCCGACATAGAACAATGGGTTGGTTCAAAATCAGGAAAGGAGTACGTCAAGGCTATATATTGTCACCTGGCTCATTTAACTTACATGCAGAGTACATCAAGCAAGATGCCAGGCTGGATAACTCACAAGCTGGAATTAAGATTGCTGGAAGAAATATCAACAACCTCAGATATGCAGATGATGCCACCCTTATGTCAGAAAGCAAAGAGGAACTAAAGAGCCTCTTGATGAAGGTGAAAGAGGAGAGAGAAAAAGCTGGCTTGAAACTCAATATTCAAAAAATTAAGATCATGGAATCTGGTTCCATCACTTCATGGCAAATAGATGGGGGGAAAAAATGGAAACAGTGACAGACTTCATTTTCTTGAGCTCCAAAATTCAGTGCAGATGGTGACTGAAGCTGTGAAGTTAAAAGACCCTTGCTCCTTGGAAGAAAAGCTATGACCAATCTAGACAGCGTATTAAAAAGCAGAGACAGCACTTTGTTGCCAAAGATCTGTCTAGTCAAAGCTATGGTTTTTCCAGTAGTCATGTACGGCTGTGAGAATTGGACCATAAAGAAGGCTGAGTGTTGAAGACTTGATGCTTTTGAACTGTGGTACTGGAGAAGATTTTGAGAGTCCCTTGGACAGCAAGGAGATCCAATCAGTCAATCCTAAAGGAAATCAGTCAATAATCATTGGAAGGACTGATGCCAAAGCTGAAGCTTCAATACTTTGGCCACCTGATGGGAAGAGCTGACTCGTTAGAAAACACCCTGATGCTGGGGATGATTGAAGGCAGGAGGAGAAGGAGGCAATAGAGGACGAGATGGTTGGATGGAATCACTGACTCAATGGACCTGAGTCTGAGCAAACTCTGGGATACGGTGAAAGAAAGGGAAGACTGGTGTGCTGCTGTTCATGGGTTTGCAAAGAGTCACAAAGAGTTAAATGACTTAGCGACTGAACACAACAAATGCACTACAGTACGCTCACCACCAAAACGTCACTGTACAGTTGATCTCACGTATCCATTTCGCCCTTCCCCTGGCCTCTTCCTCTTTAGTAACCACTACTCTGTCCTTTGCGTTCTGTGTGTTTGTTTCCGTTCATGTCTTTCTGGCTGTGGTGGGTCTTTGCTGCGCGAGGGCTTTCTCAAGTTGCGGCGAGCAGGGGCTTCTCTTTGTTGTGCTGCACAGGCTTCCCGTTGCGGTGCCTTCTCTCGTTGCAGAGCACAGGCTCTAGGCACACAGGCTTCAGTAGTGTCAGCTTATGGGCTCTAAAACACAGTCTCAGCAGTTGCGGCGCTTGTGCGCAGTTGCTCCAAAGCATGTGGGATCTTCCCGGACCAGGGATTGAGCCTGCATCCCTTGTGTTGCAAGCAGACTCTTAACCACTGGACCACCAGGGAAGCCCTGTTGATTTATTTTTTAAAATATTCCAAATATGAGTGAAATCATATGATATCTTTCTCTGCCTGACTTATTTCACTTAGCCTAATGTTCTCAAGCTCTATCCATGTTGTCACAAATGGAAAGATTTCATCTTTCTTATTCCTAGGCAATATTCCATTTTATATATATCTATATATCACCTCTTCTTTATCCATTCATCCATTCATGGACTCTTAGCCTATTGTAAATAATGCTTCAATGAACATAAGGGTGCATGCATTAGTATTTTCACATTCTTTGGATAAATACATAGGAAGTGCAATAGCTGGATCATATGGTACTTCTTCATTTTTTTGAGAAGCCTCCACTCTGCTGTCCATAGTGGCTGTGCCAGTTTACATTCCTACCAATAGTATTTGTCCCTTGTTCTCGGGATATTGATAAGGACTGCACTGAATCTGTAGATTGCCAAAGGTATTATGGACATTTAAACAATGTTAATTCTTTTAATCCATGAGCAGGAAATATCTATTTATATGTAAGTTCCCTTTTCTCCACATACTCAACAATCCATGAGCAGGAAATATCTATTTATATGTAAGTTCCCTTTTCTCCACATACTCAACAATACTTTCCTTTTTGATAATAAGGATTCTAACAGGCGTGAGGTGATATCTCATTGTGGTTTTGATTTGCATTTACTTAATGATTAGCGATGTTAAACACCTTTTCATATGCTTGTTGTTCATCTGTATGTGTTCTTTGGGAAAGAACACTCAGCACCTCTGCCTACTCATTTGAAGCAGGGAGCACCTTTCTATTTGATTCTAACAATTCAACTTAACCAAAAATTAGAGGCCTTTCTTATACTTTCCAGCAGGTGGTGCTATAGCACAAACTTTTGGTTTCTCTTACCTGAGCCGCCTCAGGTGGAAGCCAGCACTTTTCACTCTCCACTGCTTCCATCAGAGGCATGGCTCCATGTGGTCCTTATCACTGCCTGTCTCTAGGGTTGTTGGAGTCTCTGATACTGCCAGTGTCACTACCCCACCTGAAGCACCAGGATGGTGGGTGATTCCTCTGCAAATGGGATCAGGCTCTGTTGCTGTCAGCCGAGGAGGGGAGGGAGAGGAGCCAGGGTCCAGAAGGCGCCTCTGCTGTGTCTGGTGTTAGGTTCCTGGGCTCTGCTGCTGCATCAGGAGGGTCGAGGGCTGGAGTCATGGGTGCTTCCACAGCTGGAGGGCCAGGGCCCCAGGCCCACTGTCACTGCTCCCCAGCTCCCCGTGGCCACGAGTGCCACTGTGCCTGGGAGACTGGAGTGGTATGCACTGCCTCTCCTGCAGCTACTGAAACCGAGCGGGGCCTTGTGGGGCTCCCAGACATGGAGGCCTTGCTGTCTCCCATTTCATGTAGGCAAGACTCTGCCTCCATGACCTTCCCTGAGTCCCAAAGACAGATTCAGAACAGTTGCTATGGGTGGAGCAGCCAAGATCTGAAGCAAGATGAAATGGACCAGAGATTAGATTAGGAGACCCACCTGAGAAGATTAGGGAGTGAAAGCCCTGCACAGCCTACCATGTAGACCTCACCTTTGAAAGGTGAGAGTTCTTATAAAACCCTCATCAAATCCTCCCAGGTGAAGACATAATTTTTCGAGGCAGAAACCTCATGTGTCTCTCTTTGCCTGGCAAAGCTATAAGGCTATCCTTTTCTATTTCATCCCAAACTCTGTCTCTAGGATTTGATTCAGCATTGTACAGACAGGCCTGGATCTCAGTAACACCACTGGATTCTCTGGGGCTGTGGGCTGCCATAGCTAGAGGGCCAGGACTGCAGGCACTGCCTGTTGTTCCCCTAATTCCACTTCCTCTATGTGTTCCAGTCTACCCTTAGATACACAGATGTGTGTAATTCTCTGTCATCCTGGTATTTTGGACAGAGGCACCTTGTTGTGTTGTGGATGTTTTACTGGTTGTAGATTGAAGGGGGAAAGACAAAGATAGTATCTTACCCTACTATGTTATTGACGTCATTCTCCCAAAGGGTTGCTATGTAAAGGGCAGCTGTGTAAAATTTTCATCTGTCCCTGGCATTTAATATCAAGCCTCTTTTAAGTTGGAGAATGGGTGTGGTGCAGTACAGTGCGTCACCCAGACTAGGTTGTTACTTTTGCCAAAATTCCCTTCCCTGTGTGTTTCCAGTTAGGATGGTTCAGAGACATACCTGGCGGAGATTAAGGACAGAAGTAAAGCAACAGTCATTTTGTAAACACATTGTTATTTATTTGCTAGGTCACCCTGCTGGTGTGAGGCATCAGCCAGGCCTCCAACTGTCCCATCTTCCTTTGAATCCTCCTGCAGCATCTCTGGCTTTTGGACCAGGTGTGTGTGTGTTTAGTTCTGTGCTGAAGGGTCCTAGCTTCTCCAGGACATCTGTACCATCAAGGTCAGAGGCAACAAGGACTGAGAAGGTTTCAGTGTTGGCTCCATCCTGTGCTTGCTCACTTCCCAACTGCCTGCCTACTGATTATATATATATCTCCTAGTTAGAGTTGCTAGCTTTAGCAAATGAAAATACAGGTTGCTCAGTGAAATGTGAATTTCAGATAGAAGTGTCGACTAAAAAAGATGCACAACTTGAGTTGTTAGTTAAGTTTTATTTGGGGCAACATGAGGATTGCAGCCCAGGAGGCAGCATCTCAGATAGTTCTGAGAGACTGATCCAAAGCAGCTTTTGGTTAACAGGTTGTGGGGTGGGGTTGTTCAATACCATTAAGCCCTCATTTTACAAAAGGTTTTTTTGTTAGTCATGAGGACCTGAAGTCACCTTGAACAGATTTAGTGCTTCTCTAGATAGAGGAGATACAAGGATTGAGATCATAAAATCTATTCCAAAAAACATCCAACTATCTAAAGACCTGTCCCATCAGATCCTCTGGAGCACAGAGTGCCTCACTCCACCCTGAACTCAGTCAGGGGTTGTTGAAGTTCAACAGCTATAGCAGCACGGGGTTCAATCTCCATAGAGGCAGATGGCAAAGGCCTTTGTTGTTCAGTCATTGGCAATGCTCTTGGTAAGTGCCAATTTGTAGTTGACACAAGCAAATAATTTTTTAGTATATGATTATTTGAAGTTAAAATATGTGTGTCCTGGTTTGGGGTTTTTCTTCACTAATTCTGGCAACCTTGAGCATGGGAGACTAGAGGAAGATAAGATTGTTGGGCAAAACCCAGTTGAATAACACATACACTCAGCTTAGTGTTTTTCCTTAGTAGGGCTCATCTGGTGTAAGGCCAAGGCAGATAATAGGATTCAGCCAAAGTTGGGGTGTTACCAAGTGAATTTTGGTAAGAAGCACCAGAGAGTTAAGGGCAGTAGTTTGCAAATTTGAGTTTTCAACAGCATCAATTAGAGGATTTGTTAGGGCACAGATTGCAGGGCCCTAACCCTAGAAATTTTGATTCAGTAGATCTGGGATGGGGCCAAAGAATTTGCATTTCTATAGGAATTCCCTAGCAGTCCAGTGGTTAGGAGTCTAGGCTTTCACTGGCAGGTGGACTGGTTCTATCCTGGTCAAGGAACTAAAATCCTGCAAGCTGCACAGTGCGGCCAAAAAAAAAAAAAAATTGCCTTCTGAGGAATACAGCTGGTCCAGAGACCACAAAAAGATGTTCTTTTTGGTTTTTTAAAAAATAAGCATAAAAGAACATCTTTGCAAAGATGGGCACAATAAAGGACAGAGATGATATGGACCTAAAAGAAGCAAAAGATATTCAGAAGAGGTGGCAAGAATACACAGAAGAATGATACAAAAAAGATCTTCATGACCCAGATAACAATGATGGTGTGATCACTCACCTAGAGCCAGACATCCTGGAATGTGAAGTCAAGTGGGCCTTAAAAACATCACTACAAAGCTAATGGAGGTGATGGAATTCCAGCTGAGCTATTCCAAATCCTAAAAGATGAAGCTGTCAAAGTACTGCATTCAATATGCCAGCAAATTTTGAGAATTCGGCTGTGGCCACGGGACTGGAAAAGGTCAGTTTTCATGCCAATCCCAAAGAAAGGCAATGCCAAAGAACGTCCAAACTACCGCATAATTGCACTGTCACACACTAGCAAAGTAATAATCAAAATTCTCCAAGCTAGGCTTCAACAGTACGTGAACCAAGAACTTCCAGATATTCAAGCTGGATTTAGAAAAGGCAGAGGAACCAGAGATCAAATTGCCAACATCCACTGGATCATAGAAAAAGCAAGAGAATTCCAGAAGAACATCTACTTCTGTTTCAATGACTATGCCAAACTGTGGAAAATTCTTAAAGAGATGGGAATACCAGACCACCTTACCTGCCTCCTGGGAAACCTGTATGCAGGTCAAGAAGCAAAAGTTAGAACTGGACATGGAACAACAGACTGGATCAAAATTGGGAAAAGGAGTATGTCAAGGCTGTATATTGTCACCTTGATTATTTAACTTATATGGAGAGTACATCATGAGAAACGCTGGGCTGGATGAAGCACAAGCTGGAATCGAGACTGCTGGGAGAAATATCAATAACCTCAGAAGCACAGATGACACCACCCTTATGGCAGAAAGTGAAGAACTAAAGAGCCTCTTGATGAAAGTGAAAGAGGAGAGTGAAAAAGTTGGCTGAAAACTCAACATTCAGAAAACTAAGATCATGGCCTCTGGTCCCATCACTTCATGGCAAATAGATGGGGAAACAATGGAAACAGTGACAAAAGACTTAATTTTCTTGGGCTCCAAAACCACTGCAGATGGTGACTGCAGCCATGAAATTAAAAGACGCTTGCTCCTTGGAAGAAATGCTATAACAAACCTAAACAGTATATTAAAAAGCAGAGACATTACTTTTCCAACAAAGGTTCATCTAGTCAAAGCTGTGGTTTTTTCTAGTAGTCCATGTATGGATGTGAGAGTTGGACCATAAAGAAAGCTGAGTGCTGAAGAATTGATGCTTTTGAACTGTGATGTTGGAGAAGACTCTTGCGAGTCCCTTTGACTGCAAGGAGATCTAGCCAGTCAATCCTAAAGGAAATCAGTCCTGAATATTCACTGGAAGGACTGATGCTGAAGCTGAAACTCCAATACTTTGGCCACCTGATGCAAAGAACTGACTCATTGGAAAAGACCCTGATGCTGGGAAAGATTGAAGGCAGTAGGAGAAGGGGACGACAGAGGATGAAATGGTTGGATGGCATCACCAATTTGATGGACATGAGTTTGAGCAAGCTCCCGGAGCTGGTGATGAACAAGGAAGCCTGGTGTGCTGCAGTCCATGGGGTTGCAAAGAGTCGGATACAACTGAGCGACTGAACTCAAACGAACTGAACTGAACTCACAGTTCACACTTTGAGAGCCACTGCAGTAGAGTGAAATGCGGGACCATGTGATCTAATGTAGATAAGGGGAGGCAGTAAGGATGGAGGAGGCTGAGGGGCACAGAGGGTATAAGAAGAGTTTATATTTCTTGTCTTCACAGTGAGCAGAAGTTTGCAATGGCTCCCTGCAAAGGATTAGCTGTTCTACTTCAGATTCTTTTTCCATACAGGTTATTACAGAGTATTGAGTAAACAATCACTTAATTGTCCCTCTCCTTCACCACCTCCAGGACAAAGACCATGTCTGTTGGTTTCTTGTGTTCCCAGCAGAATGCCTGCCAGAGTCGGTGCTAAATATGCATTGAACGCTCTAAGTACCGAACAAATACTTCAATGTTCAATCACTAGATTTAGTACCTCAATAAGCATCAGAAGGCACTCTCAAGTGCGCTTACACCTTGGGGGCAAAAACACAAGGCAGCCCCTCCCCATGCAGCAGTACTGGCCTGGTCATTCTGCATGCACCCTCTTGCTCCTATTTCCCTCTTCTCTGAGTCATTTCTTAGTACCCAATTCTTAGGCCTTCATTCTCCCTTGAGTTTAGACTTACCTTCACTATCTGTTTCCTCCTCTGTGCTGTGCTCAGTCATTCAGTTGTGTCTGACTCTCTGAGACCCCATGGACTGTTTTGTCCATGGAACTCTCTGGGCAAGAATACTGGAGTGGATTGCTATTTCCTTCTCCAGGGCACTAGTAACTTCTGCATCTATGCTTCTGGCTTGAGTAGCTGAAAGCCACATCCAAATCAGTGCCTGCCCTCTCTGAAGCTGACCTGCTCAGTAGATGCTAATCTGCTCATTTCCACCACCATGGCTCCTGGGCCATGGTGCACGGCAGCCACACCAGGCACTGTCTTTCCAGACCTGGAATTAAACGATGGTATGAAAACTATAAAACAGCAGGAGCAAACTGCAGAGGGAGGGGAGTTTCTGGTTTCTGACAAATTAGTGAGAGCTGCTGGTTCCCTCTTTTCAAATTGATCCTTGAAAAAGATGGAGGGGTAAGACTCCCCTCACCACCACCCCCAGTTAATAATACCATCACAAAGGTATGTGTATGTACCTGAGAAAACCAGGTTGTTTTGAAATGGTAATGGGGAAACAGGAGGAGGATGATCACAGCCTAGGGTTGGAGGGCAGCTGTGAAAGGGTAAGTTAGAACAAAAAGGAAGGAAAAAACCCATCTGTGGAGACCAGGCATGGGGCACACTGCTGGTGTCGGGGCTCTGGGGGAAATTCCCAGAGTGGTGAAGCCACTGACTCACCTCAATCAGACTGAGGACTGATTTGCCTTAGATATTTCGCATCTTCATTTTTCTTTCCATGATGCTTATTCCTAAGGATCATTTAACACCTATAGACTTACTGGCTCTCTCTTTACTCCTTTTTCTAACCTATTGTAAGAAATGCAGATTTTACACATTTACTTAGTTAACAAGCATTAAGCTTCACAACTAACCAATATCATTTTAGAGAAGTGGCATAACCTGTTTCATCTGACTTCTATTAAAGATTCAAGGCTCTGGCAAACTGCTGAGGTGTGAGGCATTTGCTCTATTCTTTGCACCTACCCCACTTCCAGTAAATTTTCATATTCTCAGCCAAATACATCAGAGCCGTCACTATATACACACTAATGAACACCCATGTGTGTAAGCACATGTGAAATTTCTTCCTATCAACCCGTAGCCTTCTTGACTGTGATTTTCAAACAAGACGACAACGTTAGAACATTGAATCTCTAATGTTTCTATTGAAATTGAAAAAACTGGCTGTTAGTGGCACTGAATGTTAAAATGGCATTAAATCTAAGATATACCAAGGTCTATAGGCAGAACAAAATATTTCTATACATATAAAATGAGAATGGTATTGGTCATCTACCACAATGGTAGATGGTGTATTTGAACTTCTATCTCCAAATATGTCGTTTATTTTAAACATTAAAGAATGAACTTCTGATGGACCACTAACAAGATGATTTATATAAACCTCTCCATTTCATCGTATCTACCAGAGATATGTGGACCAAAGACTTGTTTATGTAATGATACCTACTGAAAGTGAAATTTGCTCAGTTGTGTCCAACTCCAAGGACTATACAATCCATGGAATTCTCCAGGCCAGAATACTGGAGTGCTTGCCGTTCCCTTTTACAGGGAATCTTCCCAACCCAGGGATCGAACCCAGGTCTCCTGCATTGCAGGCAGATTCTTTACCAGCTGAGCCTCCAGGGAAGCAATGACACCTACTAAATAAGCTATATTCTATGAATATACAAAAAGGAGTGTAAACAAGTAATATATGAGGTGTAGATGGCTTTATCTTCAGTACACTGTGCAAATAATATTGTATTTACTAAACTCTGTGAATTTATTGTACATAGTTTCAGTACTTATATAAAATACTTAAAACATTAAAAAAATCTAAATATTATCATTAAAATTTCCTGCAAAGATCTAGACTCAGCAAGTAGGTTAAACAGGCAATATTCAGTCCATTTCATGGTGCTTAGTTCCAGCCCCCAGGGCAGGATGATTCTGCGTACACATGAAGGCATGTCCCAGGTACATTCTCTCAAACTAGTCAGGTTATGAGGAAGAATCACGTTCCACGATGACAGCCACAATCCACTTGCTGCCCCAAATAGAGTGTGGTACTTGAACGCACAGAGTGGTCCTGCAATGAGACTCCTGGCTCACAGCACGAAACTAATGCGACAGGAATCATCCTCAAACACAGACAGCTGCCCTGAACTGTTTTATGTTTTAGTCTACTCTCTTTCTGCTTAACTATTTGAGGAGGGTTATCCCCTATAGCTTTACATAACACCTGTCTCCAGTCTTTAAGTAGGACAATATTACTCCAGTTAAAAGTAAAAATTGAATTATGTTTCACAATAATCACCTCATTGTCCCCCACATAAAGTGTATGGATGTGTTTGTACTCCTCAAAGTGTTAGTCACTCAGTCCTGTCTGACTCTTTGCAATCCCACGGACAGTAACCCACCAGGCTTCTCTGTTCATGGGATTCTCTAGGCAAGAATACTGGAGTGAGTAGCCATTCCCTTCTCCAGGGATCTTCCTGAACCACGGATTGAACCCAGGTTTCCTGCATTGACTGCAGATTCTTTCACCATCTGAGGTTTGTACTTCTAACCTGGTTTAAAAAAATTGATGGTGTTAAGTAAAAGACAAGATGCAGACTAGTTTCCATTTTTATTAAAGCTTTGTTTTTTCTAGGTAATATATTACACTTAAAGTTAAATACCATAAATAAAGATTAGTTCTTAAAATCTACTTTATTAAAAATGTAAACAAAAAGAAACTAATTCACCACTCCCTCCCCAACCCTGACTAAATGTATCAAAAAAAGGTCATCCTTTCAGGTAAGTTCTTTCTTCAGAACAAGTAACACAGACTTTATTAAAGTATATTAGTCCTCTTGGGCTGCAAGGACATGGCACGGATGACAGGTGCCAACTATGAAACAGGTCTGTGGGGCTGTGACTGAGGTCCACCTCATCCTGCCAAGACTACTCAGATGCCCTCTTCTCTCTCCATTCAGCGTCCAAGGACAAGGACAGTGCTAAGGCACTGAGCAAAGGACACTGCAACGAACATGACGTGTATGTAAGCTGGCATACTCCAGGAAGCAGGCCAGAGCCAGCAGTGACCGAGCAATTCTGCATGAGTATCAGTCACAGAATATTAGAGCTGGAAAGATTCTGAGAAAGCATATGGTCATTTTATAGACGGTCTCAATCAGTGAGTCTTCTAATATTGAAGAGAATATTGATAAAATTTTATGGAATACTCTGGAATACTTATTTATGTATCTTCCTAAAACTAAACTTCATTAATTTATGTTTCACTTTCAAATATTGATAAATTCTTAGCCAACATATTAGGCTGAAACTAACTTTAAGCATAATTTATAACATTTTTAGGAAAAGATGTTTTTCAGGAGAATACAGAGACATCTATATTAAGACTACCTAACTGATTGCCAGTTTCTTTAAAGCGGTCAGCTCAAGTCTAACGACATGGCTTTTGCTTCCTTTCTGTAAATTCTGTTCTTGAAAACCTGAGAGATAAATTCGCTTGTTAATTTTGACATTGGGACCTTAATACTATCAAAATGAACTTAAGTCTGAAATGAAAACTGAGGTAGTCAGTTTTTGTAAGCACTTGGCTCCTTCTGAATCAGAAAGGGACTTCAGTCTGCTATCATGAAATTAGCTACTGCCATTCCCCTTCCCTGCCCCACCTCCCTCCCACCATGGTTGCGGTCTCTCTGTGAACTGATTTTGCAAACATACAGGGAATCACCTGTCACAGGATACTGACATTTAGGTCATTTCAAGTTCTTCAGTTCAAAGCTGAATTACAGTCCACTAATTCTGCACTGAAATTTCAGACTTAAAAATTTTCGTTTTTAGAATATTGTTTTAGAATTGTATCATCTACTAAGTGACTAAACTATGCCTCTTAAAATTTCTTATAGGTTCAGTGGCCTTCTAAATCTTCACTGAGTATACTATGCAGAATTACTGACAAGCAACCATTTTCAAAACTTGCTGAGGAGGAAGGAAGACACCAGCACAGTTAGTTACCCTCAAAAATTCAAGATTTCTTAACATTATACTTTATCAGGTTCTACATTTGTGCAGAGGAAACACTGGGCTACCAGATACCAAGCTTAACAAATATAGATAGAAAAAATGTCATCTATAATATCTTCAGAAATTCATTAGTGCAAATATAATTATATCAATAAAAAATAAAGCAAAAATATATTTCAAGTATAAAAAGCACCATGCTCAGAAACAATACTACCTAAATGGGATTACTGCACAACAGTCAAAATATAACTGAACCTATCACTGTGAGTCTCAAATATATTATTAATCTGTATTATTTTTGGTAAAATTCTTTATATAACTTTGCAATGATTCATAATCACATTAGGTATATATGCTTAGATTTATAACTTTCTTTAAAAATATACTCTACATTTTTCTGATTTGAATGATTTAAAGTATGCAAGACAAAGGCAGAAACACCATTATTATTAGCTTTTCTTCAGTTCAGGTTGGCTATGCTAGAGACTCCCAGCATTTCACAAAGACAAAAACCTCCAGTTTAAAACTGTAGGCAGGTAAGTATTTTAAATGTACGCATTTAAAAAAAAAAGAGGTGACTTTCCTTTATGCTGGAGTTGCTGTTTGACTCTAGTGCCAAATAGTAGGTTGGAATTATTTCTTAGCAATTACGCTGTTTGTTCACTTAGCACAATTTCTTAAACTGAATGCTTGATAACTGTGTGCTGAATTAAAGGGCCAACCAATTAATGAATTAATGTTTGTTCAAGGGCTACGTTTATAACGTCACAGGACTTCATAGCTTTAGAGCTAATGAAGTTTCTTTTCTTTTTTCTTTTTCGAAAAACTGGACATCATTCATTATTAAAGAATTTCACATTGGGATTACTAAGTAGGGTTGGGCAGCTCTGGTATCACAGGAGAATTGCTTCTGGGAACCAGAATCAATAGGTAACATAAAGAGTGTCAAATATAAGAGGTAAAGGACATTACAAAGGCAATCTTCTGATTTCTATGGACTAAGTCATACGCTTTGTGGTAAAGTGGACCCTACTGGATAGGCTCTACACCAAACCTACACTTTACTATTAGTAAGCAATTCAGACCATCTTGTTTTGACTTATATCTTTTTCTTCTTATACATAAAATAATTTTCAAATAGTAGAAATTCTTCTGTAACAGTTTCTATGCCGACCTAAAAATAACTGCATCCCTGTCTATACCAAAATTTCTTTTTATCTTCATTTGTCAAAAGGAAAGTTCTATTCTTGTTGGATAGCAGTTGTCATAACTATTATCTGAAAAACATACAATTAGGTTTTCTTCAATTTGCATGTCTTCAATGATTCACAGGGCAGAATATTTTCTCCCTCTGCTTCCCAGTTTTTCAGGTCATTATTAAACTAATGGAGAATACAACTAGAAGCTACTCTCTGAAGATCAGTGAGTATGGATACAGCTAGAAGAGGGCTACCAACACATAGTGGTTCAGCAGGAAACTGCCACACAGCTGGTTTGAAAAAGGTTAAATCATAAGATTTAGCAAAACAAAAATTTAAAAAAACCAAACTCATTAGAACAATGATTTAGGTATACGATGTACAGTCATTTAAAATAAGTATAATAGTTGATGTAGAAATCATTATTTTCTGTAAGTCAAAGGACAATTTATACTTTTGAGGACAGGGTCCACAACTTATAATCTTGCAACGATTAGCTGTTCTTTAAATTATTGCAGCAGAGATGAACTTTCCCATTGTTTTAGGTTAATGGAAATGCTGAGGTATGTAATCACTGAAATCTTCACCTTTTATCCCACTTTCAAAGGAAAACTTCAAGAAGGGTATGTATCCTGAAATTTAAAGAGACTTGGAAATCCTTCTCCTCCAAACTTTGAGGCTGCTGGGTTGCTGATGAGGAGTGACTGCTGTGAAGCTCTGCTTCAGGATCTGATTGTGGTCAACACTTCCAAGCCAAAGTCAGGAATGCCACTTCCACCATCCACACAGGCTGGCACTCACCCAGATTTTTGTGCTTTGTTCAGAGGAACATGACACAAAGGAATGTCTTTAGAATTCACTTTTCCATTCCTAATGCCATACGCACAGAAGAAATCCAGCCAGCAGAGGAAACAGATTGCCTAGCAGAAGCCAGAGGGTGACCACCAGGCTAGAGGAACGGGAACAGAGATCTAGGGTTGAAAACAAAAAATCGATTTTCCATAGACATTTTTGGAAAAAATTATTGACAAACAGTTTTTTGTCAATATTGACAAAATATTGACAAATGAGTAGAGTTAATTATTAAAAGGTGAAGAAGGACCACCTCTGAGAGCAGAATCAAGAGTGACTTCCTGAAATCGAGATATGCAATCTTTTATGTTTATAGAAAAAGAACAAAATATTTACACAGGAGAAAAGATATGCCTACCCTATCAAGGTTCAAAAACAGCACCCAAGAAACAACAAAGGTGTCTCAGGGTAGTGGTATCCTAGTAAAGCTAAAGATGCTACACAGGAACGTAACCTAAATTCTTGGCTATTCCAACATGGGATGCAGGACTCTCCTCTTTTCTCCCTTGTCCCTTCTAAGTAGGGTGACCACAAAATTTGTCATTCCATATCAGGACATTTTGAAATAAGTGTTGAAATAAATTTCTAGTCTCAAGATGGAAACTAAACTTAGATAACTCATCAAACTAAAACTTAGATAACTTTCATGTTTGTATAAATGCTCCACTTGATCAGAACCACAGCATATCCAGTCAGCCAATCTCCAACCACCAAGTCAACTCTAGGTTCTATACTTGTTTCCCCGATCTTTCTAAATAAGGTCAGATACTAATGTCAGCCTATGAACCTAAGCTGAGTATTTCTTCCTTATTTCCTGCTTATAGACGTTTTCCTCTATTTTACAGTTCTCTGCATTCCTTAGAGACTACCTATGTGAAATAAAATTTGCTTTGATCAACTAAATTGTTCTCTTTGATTATTTTAATACAATCATAAATAATAATAATCATACCTGACCATTCCAGGTAAAACAGGACATATGTTTCCCAATTGCTAAATATCTACCCATCTACCCATATCACCCCAGGCTTAATTTGGAAACAGCAAAAGATTCTATAGGTTTTTGGCAGTAGGAGTATATTTTAATTTGTATAAGTTGTTCTAATAACTATTTTTACCTAACAATTCTCAGAATGGAGAACAATTTTTAGCAGTCAAGAGACCAGGCCAACCTGACTTTATTTTAGGATAAGTTGTCATTTCCACCATTCTGACCAATAAAGAACCAACCAAGCTAGTCCAACGTTCTTAGAAAGAAAAAAAAGGACTGGTCATAGAATCAATAAAATGATAATATTTGAGGTACTACAGCTGTTTTTCTGAGAACTATACAGTGTGAAATAATCATTAAAAATTATTTCATTGTATATAATTCAGGTAAACCATGGGGAACTTATATTCTTTCCCAGTGGAACCAGCTGACAATTAAAAATCAGTCCTTCTCAAAGTGCAGCATTTGGATCAACAACATCAGTCTCACATGGGAACTTGTTAAAAATGCAAATTCTCAGACTCCAACCCAGATCTTCTGAATCAGAAGCTCAGGGGTAAGTCCTAGAAATCTGTGTTTTAACATGACTTTGATGCATGGTAAAGTTTGCATCTTATGCAAGTTTGAGCTTCTGACCTAGAGCTGCTGCTGCTGCTAAGTCGCTTCAGTTGTGTCCGACTCTGTGCGACCCCATAGACAGCAGCCCACCAGGCTCCACTGCCCCTGGGATTCTCCAGGCAAGAACACTAGAGTGGGTTGCCATTTCCTTCTCCAATGCATGAAAGTGAAAAGTGAAAGTGAAGTTGTTCAGTCATGTCCGACTCTTCGCAACCCCATGGACTGCAGCCTACCAGGTTCCTCCATCCATGGGATTTTCCAGGCAAGAGTACTGGAGTGGGTTGCCATTGCCTTCTCTGCACTGTCCAATATGTCTGATAGCTATATGTGCTATTTAAATTTATTTTAAAATAACTTTTACTGTCCTTTTTTCCTTCTGCAATAAACACACTTTGGGGGGGGCCCATGGACTATCATTTGCTGATTTTTTAATATATATATAATTTTATTTATATATTGTGCTGAGTCTTGTTGCTGCATGAGCTTTTCTCTAGCTGCGGTGAGTAGGGGCTACTCTCTATTACAGTTGTGGTGCATGGGCTTCTCATTGCAGTGTGTTCTCTTGTTGTGAAGCACAGGCTCTGGGGTGCAGCCTCAGGAGTTGCGGGACACGGGCTTAGTTGCTCTGCGGCATGTGGGATCTTCCTGGACCTGTGTCCCCTGCACTTGCAGGCAGATTATTTACCAATGAGCCACTAGGGAAGCCGGCCAATTTTTTTTTTAATTGACATATAATTGCTTTACAACACTGTGTTAGTCTCAACAATGTGAATCGGCTATATGTATACATACATTCCCTCCCTCTCAAGCCTCCCTCCCCTCCCCATCCCACCCTTGTAGGTCATCCCTGAGCACCAAGCTGAGCTCCCTGTGCTACACAGCAGCTTCCAAGTAGTATATATGGAAGTATATCTGTTTTACACATGGTACGGTATACATGTCAATGCTGCTCTCTCAATTTGTCCCACTTCCCCTCCAGGTGCACAAGTCTATTCTCTACATCTGCATCTCTATTCCTGCTCTGCAAATAGGCATTTCTTTTATAATGACATATTTTAGGTGAAATGCAATAAAAAGTAGCCTCTAAATACCAGCAAATATTCATTAGACTACACAATATACAATAAAGACATAACTTTGACCTACGACTACACAGTCTATGAATGTGATTATTTTACCTCTTTAATGGCCAAATCAGTCAGATAAAGTCAGATTAGAAGGTACTTTGTCAAACCATGTTAAATGTAACAAGTTTGACTTTATTGTTTTAAATCCTACTGATTAAACAGCATTTTTTAGTTTTTAAAATATTCAAATGTTAGGGTGAAAAAAACAGTATAAGAAGACATATAATAAAAACCTGGTCTTACATCATATTCTTCCCATCAACCCCAATCCTGTTTTAATCTTTGATGGTTACTGCAGGATGGGATGGGGAGGGAGGAGGGAGGGGGGTTCAGGATGCAGAACACATGTATACCCATGGCTGATTCATGTCAATGTATGGCAAAAACCACTACAATACTGTAAAGTAATTAGCCTCCAATTAAATAAATAAGTTAATTTTTTTAAGTGTAAGCTTAAACTACTATTTCCTAATTTAGATAAAACGCTCCTGCTATTCAAGATGCTAATTTAACCTATATTATGTTTCACCTTCTTTTCTTCCCTCTCCTTACTTATTTATATAGTTTGTCTGAGGTCCTGTATAAGCAAACCTCTCATGTTCCATATACTTTCTACATTATTACTTAGCTTTATGTTAAGATGGAAATATTAGCACCCTTATGCTTTTTTATTCATTTTCTAGCTTCCATGAGATGGACCTACTTGTTTTCATTTCCAAAGCATGTGTATATTTATGTGTATGTGTTTATTTAAAATTTTTACCATGCCTATGCTTCTCTTGATCAAATTTTTAGAATTTTTACTATATTACTGGTGCTTTAAAAAACTGGATTTTGGATTTGTTGATCATCTCATTGTGTCTGTTGGTTTTCACAGCATTCTTCACTTTGATGGTAGCAATTAGGATTTTTTTTTTTTTGTCTTCTATCTACTATAAAACTTCTTCCTTCCTTCCTGATCAACTGTCTTTCTTTGGTTGGCTTACACAGGTGTTTCTCATTCTGCTAGTGGCTTAAAAAAATTTTTTTAAACTAATTTTTATTGGAGTATAGTTGCTTTACAATAATGTGTCACTTTCCACTGTACAGCAAAGTGAATCAGTTAGATGTGCATATACACATAGCCATCAGCTATATGTGCTATCTAAATTAACCAAAATAAAAATATTTAGTTCCTCAGTCACACTAGCCACATTTCACATGTTTAATAGTCACATGTGACTAATGACTGTTGTATGGGGCAGTACAGATTATAGAACAACTCCATCACCCCAGAAAGATGTACTGGATTAATTCTGGCCTAAAGCATTAGATATGAGTGGTCTTAGATGGAATAAGGAATAGACCCTGGAGTTTCTAATAACACAGACATATCCTTTTATTTCCTCATTCTCAATTTGATCCAAAGGAAATAGGAAGAGAAATGAACTAGCTATTGTTTATCTGCTGTTGGTACTAAAATTAAACAAGTTAAAACATTAAAACCATTAAAACATTAATGGTGGCTCTGGAACATTTGTCATCCTTCAAAAAGACTACACTTTCTGTGACAGTACTCTTTATAAAGGAAAGATACAAAGAGGGTGTTTCAAAATGAATGAGATGATCCGATCTGGGTTTTGATCTGCACCTTATTAGTCGTAACAGTGAATGTATCACTTAATCTCTTCATACCTTAGTTTTCTCACACGTAAAATGGTAATTCCTACCTCATTAGGTTTTGTGATGATTAAACACATGGATAGAGACATAGAGCACTCAGCAAAGGGTCTAGCATTTAATAAATGGAAACAAAACAACCTCTACAATCTGAAGAGATCAGGAAGAATTTAGAACTAAATCGAGGTTTGACAGAAAACAAAATTTTGTAAAACAATTATCCTTCAATTAAAAAATAAATTAAAAAAAAGAATTTATAACTAAATCTTTCATATTCACTAATGGAAACTACACTTAAAAGGCATCTATTCTTATAATATTTTATACATTTTTCAGAATTGTGGTAGCGATTTAGAGGTAACAATCCTTTTTCGAGCATGCTTCCTCATAGAACTGGTTAACGGGAAGAAATCACAACATAGTACCATAGAAAATACAACATAGCACCATAAGTACAACTAGAGTCCCAGAGAACCATGAAATCAAGGGGTGGTCTTGAGCACCCCAACACAATATTCATATCCCCAAATTCACTCTCTACTTGTAGCCCATGTCTTGATAAAGCTCTCAGAATGTGGGAAAGAAAAAAAATTAAATTTTAGAGATAAAGAAACTCTGAGCTGTAAAGTGAATGTAGCCCTCTGTTTAAAACCAAACTACAAAACAAACAAAGGACTATATAATTCCATTTAAAAAATACCTCCAGCTGAGAAAATGAAACATGGCCTATTTCAAAACGTCAAACTGTCATCAGTTCAGTTCAGTTGCTCAGTCGTGTTTGACTCTTTGCGACCCCATGAACTGCAGCACACCAGGTCTCCCTGATCACCAACTCCCGGAATCCACCCATACCCATGTCCATCGAGTTGATGATACCATCCAACCATCTCATCCTCTGTCGTCACCTTCTCCTCCTGCCCTCAATCTTTCCCAGCATCAGGGTCTTTTCCAATGAGTCAGCTCTTTGCACGAGGTGGCCAAAGTACTGGAGTTTCAGCCTCAACATCAGTCCTTCCAATGAACACCTAGGACTGATCTCCTTTAGGATGGACTGGTTGGATTTCCTTGCAGACCAAGGGACTCTCAAGAGTCTTCCCTAACATCACAGTCATAAAATTTCATAAATCATTTAATAAAATATCACAGACCATAGGTCAAAGCTTTCATTGAGAGTTCATGAATTCTGCTTTTATAACCCTTAGAAACGGGTCATCAGCCTCAGTTTGCACATCTTCATTAATAGGGAAGGCACTCTTCTCAAGACAGTCCCTTCTATTCCTCTCCTGGTTCTAAAAGATTTTACTGAATCTGTCTCCCTACAACTTCATTTTATTGGTCTCAACTCTACTCTCCAGAGTCTCACAGAATGAGTAAAATATCCTTCAGTGAAAACCACTGTCTTTGCCAGCCTGTCTTTTTATCTCACTGCATCTCCTTGCATCTATCTCTTCTTTGTGGACATGTCAATCCCATCTTAGAAGATTTTCCAGTGTCTTTCCCGTTCTTTCATCTCACCTAGTTATAATACAACTAACATATATTTAACTGCTTTTTTGTATTCAATGAACAGGATTTTACTCTTAATTTCAAAATGAATGGCTGAAACATTAACTTTTTATAACTGTCAGGGATTTTTTTGTGCCTGTCAGAGGTTCTCTGCATACAAAGTTTCCTCACTCTCGCTCTTACTGAAGTAAGGTGTCAAGTCTACCTACCTTCGATTTCTAACAATGAAGGGAAGGAGATCTTCCCATAAAACTGCAATTAGAAGAGAAGATGCACAACCTGTTTTAGAGCTTCCTTCTGGGGAATTTTCGACATCTTCCAAGAAAAGTCCCTCTCTTTATTCCAACCACAGAGACTACTTACCCAGGGGTAGTGCTCGAGTCAAGTTAACAGCTGGAGGATCTGTTTCTGGAGGACAGAGCTCACAGAAGTCCCAACATGATGGGCAGAGCAGGTTTCCATCGTGAATCCACCCATTCATCTGAATACTCACGGGGAGGACCTGCCCGGCCCGACTACACAAATATGAAGTATCCTGAACCCAAACCTTCAGACCTTCTGGAGAACAAGAAACCTTCAAAAGGTTGAAAAAAAAAAATCAGATCAGCAAGATTCTAGTATATGAGCCTTCTTTAACTGTAGGAAAATGCAGTAGAATTTACTAAAAATGTTGGCTATAGAAGACAGTTTCGGATGTGGGCATATTTTAATTTCATATAGAGAGGGTTAAGTTATTCATGTTCTAAAAGGATTTCACTCTGTGGTAGCAGTTCTTCAACTTTGAGTCTAGTACCTTTTAAAAAATCTAATGAAAGCTATGGACACTTTTCCTAAAAAACACAGGTAACATACAGCTTTACATACAATGCAGATTCAGAGACCCTGGAAGCCAAGTTATCAATAATAACATTTCTGTAGATTCTAGTATCCTTCTATAATTCAGTTTAAATCTCTATCAAAGAGCCATGAATCATGTTACTCTTTCTACGAGTTACTAAATTTTGTAAATCAAATTTTTATTAGTTTTTATAATTAATGTATGTTCACTGTAAAAAAAAAAAAAGCATACAGTATAGAAATAACAGAGTAAAAGTTTGTTATTTTTATCCTTACCCCAGATCCTCTGCTCAGAGAAGAAAATGGTCAGTTATTTAATACAACTGGTAACATCTTTAAAGGCAGGATTCATATCTCAAATACAAGGGGTAACTAATGCAATTAATTTTAAAAGGCAAACATATTAAAACTAACCTAAAAAATTTTTAAATGACTATTTTCTTCAAAATTGTTTTCTAAAAAGACTTCATATTATGCTGCTGCTGTTGCTGCTAAGTCACATCGGTCATGTCCGACCCTGTGAGACCCCAGAGATGGCAGCCCACCAGGCTCCCCCAGTCCCTGGGATTCTCCAGGCAAGAACACTGGAGTGGGTTGCCATTTCCTTCTCCAATGCATGAAAGTGAAAAGTGAAAGTGAAGTCACTTAGTAGTGTCCAATTCCCAGCGACACCATGGATTGCAGCCTATCAGGCTCCTCCGTCCATGGGATTTACCAGGCAAGAGTACTGGAGGGGGTTGCCATATTATGCTACTTCATCTTAAATATTTCTGAAATTTCTCTCCTGGAACTATCTTCAAAGCAAGTGCATATTCTGAATATGTTTGATGGTGGCAAATTTTTACTTTGTAAGTAGATATAACTTCTGGAAATATCCAAAACTTGCCCAGTCCAAGTCTGGTAAATTGGTAAACAGTTTACTGCACTATTTGGTCAACAGTTAGTAAACAACTGAATAAACTGATTAAGACTAGGACAACATAGGTATGATGCAAAATACTGAAACCGACTTCTTACATGGCTATTAATCTATTTCTAAAAGAAATTTAAAAAGGAGCTTCAAAAGTATATTTCACTGATGGAGTCATTTTAAAATAACTGTCATCAATTAAATTTAAATATAATATTCATTTGGAAATTTAAGTTATAATAAGCTATCAAGAAAATAAACAACAAAGTGTAAACTCTTCTAAGTCTGTCATTCGATGACCCACGCCTAGAAAGCATCACCATAGCTACAACGCAATGTAACCATTCTTTTAAGTGAGAATTGACTAGGCATTGAGCTTGGTGCTGAAAAGGATACCGTAGAAGGCCATGACACAGTGCCTGATCTCAAGCAGCTTTAACTGAGGAAAGAAGGGTAGGATATAAAAATTTCCCCCCAAAATTAACAGTGTCAGACTCTTATTATTAAGAATCAATAAACAATATAAAAAAAAGAACAACAAAGATTGCAAAGTTTCACAGAAGAAAGAGTATTTATATTCTAAAGATGTGCATGGGGTTTGGCTCACAGTGAGGGAGAGATGCTGTGACCTGGTAGGCTGTGTCAGAGTTCAAGTGGGTGAGGAGGGTGACCGACTGCCAGTGGAAGAAGATGGCAAGAATGTGGACAGATCAAATAACAAGCATATGAAGGACAATGAGAAACCAGATTCCTCACTGTTGGAAAGAAGAGTCACAAATATGAGAAGGGAGAAAACGAAAATGATTATTTGGTGTTAAACTGGAATCAAAAATACGGGTGCAAACTCATGGTTATATACACACATATACAGATGTTGACTGCAGGCATGAAATTAAAAGACGCTTACTCCTTGGAAGGAAAGTTATGACCAACCTAGACAGCATACTGAAAAGCAGAGAAGTTACTTTGCCAACAAAGGTCCATCTAGTCAAGGCTATGGTTTTTCCAGTGGTCATGTATGGATGTGAGAGTTGGACTGTGAAGAAAGCTGAGTGCCGAAGAATTGATGCTTTTGACTATGGTGTTGGAGAAGATTCTTGAGAGTCCCTTGGACTGCAAGGAGATCCAACCAGTCCATTCTAAAGGAGATCAGCCGTGGGTGTTCTTTGGAAGGAATGAAGCTAAAGCTGAAACTCCAGTACTTTGGCCACCTCATGCGAAGAGCTGACTCATTGGAAGAGACTCTGATGCTGGGAGGGATTGGGGCCAGGAGGAAAAGGGGACAACAGAGGATGAGATGGCTGGATGGCATCACTGACTCGATGGATGTGAGTCTGAGTGAACTCCGGGAGTCAGTGATGGACAGGGAGGCCTGGTGTGCTGCAATTCATGGTGTCGCAAAGAGTCAGACACGACTGAGTGATTGAACTGAACTGAAAATTACATACACACATGTATTTCCTAGCTCTGTTCACCAAGAAGGCCTGAGGAGCAGCTATATCCCAATAGCAAATAACAATACAGCTACCACCCAGACTTTAGTTTCTAAATACCTCCTACTAAAAGAAATGAGAGCTCCTTGGAGAAATGACTGATTCCAGAGCTGGGGCAAAGAAAGTGAAGATGAACCTAAAATATCTCATGCTAGAAAGCAAGGAAATATTTAAAAACAATAGGACAAGCCAAAAGGACACAGGAACCAATCCAAAGGGCTTCATTTGGCTAAATCTGGGGTAACCTGAATATCCAAACAATGATACTAATGGTAAAAGCTATTGAATAAAATGCAATCCATGAGTCAATACAGACTTAAATATATAAATTAATAAAATGAAAGTATAAGAAATATGTTACTGATATAGTACTTTTCCCCCAACCCAAATGTTTATTAATTAAAAAGGGAATTAACTAAAAGAGAAAAACAGTTAGCTTGATAGTGGAGATGGCTGGTAGATAGATACCAGCAAGTTAGCATGACCAGCAGAGACAAATCAAGAGTGCACCACCAAGCCATCACTTCTGTGATATCACTGCTCAAAACATATTACATGAATTTAAACATGAGGAAACATCGGACAAACCCAAATTGAGACATACCCTAGATAAGAACTGGTTTGTAATCTTTAAAAGAGTCAAGGTTATGAAAGTTAAGAATACTGAGGAACTGTTCCACATTGGAGGGAACCAGAGATGTGACAACTACTCAATAGTAGTTAAATTAGCCCAGATCCTATTACTAAAAGGACATGACTTGGACAATAGGCAAAACTTGAATGGGGTCCAAGAATTAGATGTATCAATGATGATAATCTGATTTTCTTTTTTTAGTACTGTAGTCACATAGGAGGATGGAATACATTTTAAAGTATTTGGAATGAAGGGGCAGACATCAGCAATTTACACTTAAATGGCTCACATTTTTGTACCATTCTTGTAACTTCTCTGTCAGTGTAAAAAAAAAGAACAAAAAACAAAACAGCTAATTGTTTAGAAATCATATACATTTTCACATGTAACTGGTTAAATTAGCAAAGTTAACTGACAACACTAGGTACTACAGGGAAGCCAAGTACATTTAATCTTTGTAGATGATACATAACCCCTTTGTGATGGTGGTGGTGTAGAGAATACACTGAAATAGGCTGAAAAGGTCATCCTCCTATTAAGGTTCACACTGTTCCAGCTTTATCCTCTTTAACCTAATATTCTCACTTATGTGAATTTATTTCAAAAAATTGATTTTAATAAGGTAAAGCATATAAATATACTTATAAAAGTATTTTTACATAGTGAAAAGTGAACATTAACTCAATATCTAAAAGGAAAATGACTTCCCTAATTATGAAACTTTAAAATGATGCAACGTTCTATAGCTATGAAGAACAGTAAGTAGTATTATTGGAAAAAACTTGGCAAAGGTATTTTGGCCTATATAAAAAGTACTAAGTAAAAACACTAAAACAAAACTATGTATTATGATTACAACTAGATAAAAATTATGTATTTAAGCAATATATAAATCTTTACTAGAATGAATTTATCAGAAAATGGTTGCTGGATTATAGTTGTCAGATTGTAACTAGAATGTGTTTATTTTAAATTATTTTTTATAAGGTTTCAAAGATTATTTTACATGAATTGTATGTGGTGTGTGAATTATACTTCAATAAAGCAGTTACCAAAAAAGTTAATTTTAAAGAAACTTTAAAAATAAAAAGTTAAATTGCCAGATACATTAGTCCACTTAGCTCTTGTAGGTGAAATGGCACAATGAATTCTTATTTTTCAGTTTTCAGGATCACACTGCTCCCTGACATCCATTAGTAGAGTATAGAATATTCATTAGGTTGGATGCTCCTAAATTACAGAATGCCTGCATCTTAGTAAGTTCTATGGTGGTATAGTCATTTAACATTAGACATGCTGATAATAAATCAAGAAAATAGTAGTTTGCCCTCTTTGGATTTCTAATTTCAAAGAAAAAAAAATCTACTGAAAACCAGTAGTTGATTTATTAATTCTTAAATACATGCCTTCTTCAGATTTTACAAGATTATAGTCTTCTACTACAAAGTAGGTTTTTAAGAGCAAAATTACATATTCCCTAATATTTCCTTAGGATATATGCCCAAGTAAAATTATTATAAAACATGTTGATACACAGTAACTGTGTAACTTTTAAACAAACAGAAAAAGGCAAATTCTCTCAAAGAAATCACAATATTTTGACAAAACAAAAACATCCAAACTAACAGTTACAATAAATAAGCTAAAGTGATAAACAGCAGAAATAAAAGATACAAAATATATTTGAAAATATAAAAGCCACATAATGAGATACAATTATATAATATTTGGTATAATTATTAACAGTCATATGGTTTACCTGATAGCATCCACTCCCCCAGTCCGGGTAACTCAGCTTCCTTTCACATTTTTCCATGACAAATGCTGATTTCTGAATTAGACAAACTGAATGAGGCCCATACTTTTCAGCACCATAGTTTTTAAAAAGGTCTGAAGCAAACCAGAGAAGTTTTCTTTATTAAAAATGGACTTTGGACTCAATAAGAAACTGAAGCATTCTACTCTAATGATTAAAAGTTGCTTTTAAAAATCACACGTTTCATTAGTGTTGGGGTTCCCTGGTAGCTCAACTGGTAAAGAACCCGCCTGCCAATGCAGAAGACTTGGGTTCAATCCCTGGGTTGGGAAGATTCCCCTGGAGAAGGAAATGGCAACCTACTCCAGCATTCTTGCCTGGAAAATCCTATGGACAGAGAAGCCTGATGGGCTACACTCTTATGATTAAAAGCTGCTTTAAAAATCAAACATGTTTCATGGAAATTGTCAATTAAAAAAATTAAAAGAGGAAATTCCAAACTCAAACTGGATTCTCAATAAAGGAATTAGTAGGAGAAAACTATTCTGTCAGAAACAAGAGATAAAACTGGGCCTAGAGCATTGAAGTTAAATATACAGAGTAAATGGCACTAAGAATCGCCTTCAGTGATGGTCTAAATAGGAGTCACTTCCCAAGTGACCCATGATAAAATGAGGCCAATGATTTAAATAATGAAGATTTTTTGGAGAGTGCTGTTACCTTTGCAATATGTTCCTGTATTTTCAACTTATGCCATCTCCTGGAAGTCAATAAATGATAGGCTGATCTAGTCTTAGACTAAGCACAAACCCACAGAGTTATGGGGTAGACTAAATGACCTCTAAATGGCTAATGGACAAAGGGGTGGAGTCCTTAAAGCCTAGGAATTTTCTAAAAGAGGAAAAAAAAGCCTAGGAATAATTTTCTCTCTCTACATTTAAAACAAGTTTCATCTTTTGAAAACAGATGGTTCAATTAGTCCATTTTGAAATATTATAGAGATAAAACTTTATTTTTATATCAGTTTTAAAAAATCTTAATTGTATAAGCTAAGAAAAATATAAAACAGAATTTTATATTTATTTTATTTATGAGTATTTCAAAGTCTTCAAAGCACACAGTGACCATTTTCAAAAAAAAAAAAAGAGAGAGGTCAGGCCAACCCTCAGAGCAAATCCTGAGAGCTACCTGTTTTCATTAAGAAATTTTACTGGCACATAGCTATACTTACTCACTTACATATTATCTATAACTGCTTTCACACTTAACAGCAGAGCTGAAAAGTTGTAACAGATCCACAGTCTAAAATATCTATCTTGCTCTTTGTAATAAATATTTGCCAACTCCAGCTCTAAAACCATAAAATACAATACTATATCTTTGTCATAAGTGACAAATATGTGCATTGCTTTTGCTGTAAAATGCAACTGTTGAGTAGCTATATCATAACTCTTTAGGAATTTATTAAGTAGGTAAGGAATGGAAAAAAATGACTATAGAAATCCAGTTAAAGCTGACAGGTTTAAGAATAAAAGGAAAAAATATGAAAATTTTAATTTTAAATAACTTAATCTGTAATGAAGTATGGAATGAGGCGTAGGGGGAGAAAAAGGACCAGGTAATTTTTGATGACCATACAGAGGAAAACTATTTATTGCTCTTGATTAACAAATCAGACATGAGAACATTTTGTTTACAAAGGTGGTTAGTATGAGCTACAACTATTATTGCTGACTAACCAAATGCCATACAGTCTACTTCCTTGATGACCTGTTCATTTATATATACTAACAGGGAATAAATAACATCTTACTAGTTATGGGACAACAGTATTATTCTGACATCTGCAGAATGACATGTTATGTTTAAGTAACATAAAATGCACAATCCTCAGGAGAGGAAAAAATAGGATACCTAATATGATATAATAAAAAGAGTTCTGCATTGGAAGATCTTGCACTGACATCAATTAGTGATATTACTTAGTATATCTCTTCCCTCATCTGTGAAATTCAATCATAGTATCTTCTCTATGTCTCTTATCAGGTTTTTAGAAGAATAAAATGAAATGATTAAAGTCAAAGTGCTTTGCAAATGAAAAATGTCATGCAAGTATAAGGTATCACTAAATGGTAGCATATACACAAATGAGCAAGTGTATCTAGTAGCTGACAATCCTTTCTATGTATCATAATTCTAAGCACTTAACTACATTAATTCATTTAATTCTCACAACTCCATGAGACAAGTATTATCTCTTTTGCACATAGGAGAAAACTAAGGTGCAGAGAAGTTACTTCAAACAGGTAGATGGCAGTGGAATCACAAAATAAACTCCGACAATCTGGCTCTGGGGTCTATTTTATATTGTTGATATACACTATTTTATATTGCTTATATATACTTTTAATATGTATATAACATTTCACTTCACTAAACTACTGACCTGGTTGATTTTCCAGTACTCTACAATCTGAGCTGCGCTGATATTCACCACTTAAGTGCCAACTGAATTCCTGACTGAAAGGGCAGTAGTCAGCAATTTCTACTGAACCCCCATAATAAGGCAGATCTTCTGCAGGTACTCCAGTGAGTTCATCAAAGTACTACAAAGAAAAATATATTAGGAAGGCAGGAGAGTAAGAAACATCCTATATAATCAACATGAAGCCCACAGGCAATTTATAGCAACCCTCTAATGCTGTGTAATACAAAGGAGATAATATTCTATTTTTTTCATACAGAGTAAACACAAAAAGAGTAATATACTACTGGAGGGGTATTTCAAGGTTGCAGTAGTTTTAGAAATAAGCAAGGTAAGCAAATTAGTCTAAGTTAAGTTTTCATTAGATGACAAATTTGATTAATGTTTTAAAAGGATAAATAAAAAGGGTTTTAAGAGCTGAAAAAACATAAGACTAATTCATAAAATTAAGATGTTTTAAATACAATGTACTTCAAATGTTTTTAGGAGACTTAATTTATATGTTGTTTTGACAAATTTGAAAAACCCATGAGAAAATGAATGAGATAATATATATAATATTTGGAAACACCAAAGGAACAAGGTAGGTACCAGAAAAATTTTAAAGATTTCACACTTCATACCAACTCACTGAATTACAGTACTAAGTGCAGAAATATATAGTCATTACCTTACAGTGTCTAAAGCACTCAATGGGGTTATAAACATATGCAGGAAGCTCAAAATTTAGAAGCAATCACTTTAAACTCACTTTTGAGATAATTTCTGACTTGTGGCTCCTTTGTCAATGGCAGGCAGTGTTAAAGCTCTTTTAGAAATAGCTACTTCAACAAAAAGCTTAAAGCCTACATCAGAGATTCAGACTGAACACGTGCGACCACTGTCTTCACCTTTTAGATACCATTAGGCAAACTTGTCTAGAGCAGAAATTCCAAGCCTTCTAATTAACTGGATTAGAGTACTTTAGTTACTTTATTTTTTTCTTTTTAAAAAATATTTTTTATTTTATATTAGAGTGTAGTTGATCAACAAAGTTGTGTTAGTTTCAGGTACGCAGCAAAGTGATTCAGTTATACATATAAATTATCTATTCTTTTTGAAATTCTTTTCCCATGTAGGTTATTACAGAGTACTAAGCAGAGCTCCCTGGACTATACAGTAGGTCCTTACTGGTTGCTGTTGTTCAGTCACTAAGACGGGTCTGACCCTTCACGACCCCGTGGACTACAGCATGCCAGGCTCCTCTGTTCTCCACGATCTCCCAGAGTTTGCTCAATTCGTGTCCACTGAATCAGTGAGGCTATCTAACCTTATTGGTTATCTGCTTTAAATATATCAGTGTATACATGTCAGTTCCAAACTCCCAATCTGTCCCTCCTCTCACCCTTCCTCCCTGGTAATCGTAAGTTCGTTCTCTAAGTCCGAGTCTGTTTCTGTTTAAAATAAAGTTTAGGTATAAACTTTAAAATAAGTTTAGTTGTATCATTTTTTTTTAAAGATCCTGCATATAAGCGATATATTTGTCTTCCCAGTCAGTTCCTTTCTTTAAAGAGCCTTGTTTTTTTTTAATATAAATTAAAGACGAAGACTTTTGAAACAAAAAGAAATAGTTTAAAAAATACATTAAAATAAATATTCTAAATGTCTCTTACCACTACTACTAGGCATTGCTAGATATTAGCTAATTGCTATCGATTACACAGTTTATAAAGAAATGAAAAACTTCAGTTTTTTCTAACTTACAGAAAACAAATGGAGGCTGATAAATTGAAAAACTAAAGAGCTTAATTCACTCTTCCAATTCAAAATGGAGACTTCTTTTTAAAAGGTTGATTCCTGAAACTGTACCCCAAACAAGTGTTACCTGGTATTCCTGAGGTAAAGGTTTTGGAAACTTCTGCAAATTGCACACTGCAACTGCTCTCTGGTCCTGTCTGCAAGTTAACTGCAATGGATTACTTCTGAGTGTGTTACAGTAAGGGTTCAGCATCTGTCTCCTGCAGACAAAGATAAAAATACCATGGTATCAAACGCTAAAGAAGATATTAGAAGTCTATTCTAGAGTTTGTCTTTTCTGTTACAATTTCAATGCTTTTAACATTCTTTTTTAAGAACTTGCAAATAATATCAGTTCAGTTCAGTTCAGTAACTCCGTCGTGTCCAACTCTTTGCGACCCCATGAACCACAGCACGCCAGGCCTCCCTGTCCAACACCAATTCCCGGAGTTTACCCAAACTCATGTCCATTGAGTCGGTGATGCCATCCAAACATCTCATGCACCATCCCTTCATTCTTTCTAAAGTTATTTCTCCACTGTTCTCCAGTAACATATTGGGCACCTACCGACCTGGGGAGTTCATCTTTCAGTGTCCTATCTTTTTGCCTTTTCATACTGTTCATGGGGTTCTCAAGCCAAGAATACTGAAGTGGTTTGCCATTCCCTTCTCCAGTGGACCACGTTCTAGTATACAATATCATTATTCCTAAGAAACCCACCAAAGTAGAACTAGTATCTTCATTTCACTGATAAATAAATAGTTTGAGACATTTAGCTTGTCCAGGATCATACAGCTGATGAGGGACGGAGATGGGACTTAAACTTCTCTCTCCAAGGTCAGTGCCTTGCCCATTAGAGAAGTACCTGGTAACAAGCACCACTTCTGTTGAAAATGTTAGTCTTACTCTTCTCATCTGGGCTAGGTCTCAAAGTAGTTTAATCACTCAGAGTTTCTACTAAGGAGTTTGAGGTCTGAGTTAAAAGCCTGCTATGAGGAAAGCCGTTCATAAGCAGTAACATGAAACACTGCAGTACTTTTGGGACAGTTAGTTAACTCCAGTACAACAACCTGATCTGCTAGTGTTGTTCCCAAATTTTGGTGCACATCAGAATCATCTAGAGAAACTTTTAAAACCTCCGTGCTCACCTTGCACCCCATACCAACCGAATCAGAATGTCTGAAGTCTGGAATCAGGCATTGGTATGACTTATAAAAGGACAAATTGATAATTTTAAATTAATCAAAATTAAAAAATTTTGCTTCATAAAAGCCCTATTATGGCTTCCCTGGTGGCTCAGTAGTAAAGAATCCACCTGCCAATGCAGGAGACATGGGTTCAATCCCTGTTCCAGGAAGATCCCACATGCTGCAGAGCAACTAAGCCCATGCGCCACACCTACTGAAGCCCACACACTAGAGCTGTGCTCCGCAACGAGAGAAGCCATTACAATGAGAAGTCCATGCCCTGGAACCGAAGAGTAGCCCCTGCTCGACGTAACCAGAGAGCAGCCCCTGCTCGCTGCAACTGGAGAAAGCCCTAGTGCAGCAACAAAGCACCAACGTAGCCAATTTTATTTTTTAAAAAAGGAACCATGGATGGTTTCTACACATTTTGAAATTAAATGGTTCAGACCACATTTTGAAAACAGGGACACTGGATACAGAACAAAATCAGAAGTAAACTGTTAGCAAAGACAATGAGAGGAAATGCATCCTTACTTTTGTCTCTGCTGATCAATCCAGAATTTACAGCTCCTCCTGACAAAGTCACAGCCCATTCCTCGGCCCCAGTCTAATTTCTCAGCCATGCTGTAATTAGCTTTATACCAGCTGTGGAAATAACCCAAACAAAGCACTTTATATTACTGTCACTTAAAAAACAACTCCAGCGTATCAATTATAAATCTTAACAATGAGCAAACTAGGACCTCAAAAAGGATTTTGGTGACCATCCCCACAGATGAGCATTTACAACCAAAGTCCCAGCTGCACAGGATCACTGCAGCAGGGACTAGGAACCTTTAGTCTTGAGGGAAACATGAGTACTTGAGGGTGCTTTTATATTTGAAAAACACCAAACCACATCATTTTTCCATTGTAACTTTCAAAGATGATATAAGTCACAGAGGAGAAAATGTTTAAGGTGTGGGACAAGGAGTATAAAAGGCAAAGAGAGAGAATGAGAGAAAAACTGGAATTGTGTTGCATCAGAAAACAAGAAATGTTTTAAAATTAACCAGTGCCATGATTTCCCTAGTGATTCATACACTCCAAGATGCTTCTGCATCCTACCTGTATCTTAAAGAAACCAGCATTATTTAGAGAAGGGCTAGAAAAATAGAGCAGCAGGACCACTTCTGTTGGTCATTGCTTATTAAGGGATAAATGGGAAAGAGTGATAATAGCGCTAAAAGGAATCCAGCATTTTTTTTCTTTTCAAAAATATGAATTTGCCTACTTGGTCCACTGAAAACAGTAAGAAACAAGGACAACCCAGTAGAAATTAACAGAGTCCCTGGATTGTGGTTTCTAAAAGCTATTCTCAATCAAAAGGAGCATTCGTGTGCTCCTTGGAAGACTGGTTAATGCCAGATCTAGAATACAGAGCATGGGCAGGTCAGTCTGGTGCATCTTGCCATACCAAAGAGCAAGGAAGCCATCAAAACTGAGACTCATCAAGATAAACCCAAGAGCCCACAAAGAAAGACTCCCATTGCAAAGACTCCTACTGCCTTAAAAACCAGGAATCTCTACATAAATCAATTTCACTTGTAATTAAAACTACTATTTATATAAGCTTTTCCTTCATATCATCATGCCCTCTATTTATTAAAAAATAAATCTCATTTATTTATTTATAAGGGATTTAGTTTTATTCTACTACATACCTCAGGGTCTCAAACATTTATTGAATGAATGAATGGAGTTGGTATAGGTAATGGATAGCTAACTGAAAAAAATTTTTAAAACAGGTATATTTAAAACCCAAACACAGGTATATTTATCTTCAGTGTAAAATATATTGCTTAAGTTAATATTCATTTCACCTTAATAGTAATCTTAATATTCATTTCAATAAACAATTCATGTAAAATTCTCACAGCTGTCTTACCCAGTGTCCTCCATTAACGCCAGAGTGATGCGAGAGAGGACTCGGTTCTGGGTATGAGAACCAGTCATTGCTTCATTCTGAAAATCACCAACAGATTTTAATTAGAAGACTGGATTCCTTGCAATTCCCAATAATTTCCATGATTGCTTTGATGTTGCCATGATAGGCAAAATGTTGAAGGTGTGAGAGACTGACAAAATGTTGACTTAAAGTAGTAAAATATATAAGCTTTCTTTAAGATAACAGACTGAAGCTTAAAGCAAAATCTACTCTCTCCCTCAAATATCGATATTGTGTACAATTTCCCTGTAATGACAGATCACTAGCATTCAGAACTCTGTGATGAAAATGAAGATAAATATATGGAAACAGAAATATTGTAAAAACATTACACTATTAAGGCAAAGTAATATTGGTGGTTGAGACAGATGCCCAGATAATGGAGTGGAGAATGGAATACTTGCTTCAATTACAAAGAAAATGCTTTTATAACCAACTTTTTATACTCTGTGATCACAAAAATATATACTAATACAAAAAACAAGTATCACAAAATCATAGGGTCAAAGGAGTTGCCTGAGGGATACAAAATATTATCAAGGTCTACTATCTACCCAATGTGTTAATTAGTGTATAATGAAATTCCTACCAGGAGGTCACCTAATGGTAACAACTTCACTGTCTCTTAAGAAAGTACATTGTATCTTTGGGATGCTCTGATTCTTCTTTTTTGGGTAGGGGGTGTGCTGCATGGCTTGAGGTATCTTAGATCAGGAACTGAATCCACGTTCTTGGCAGCAAAAGCATGGAGTCCTAACTACTGGACTTCCAGGGAATTTCCATATTTTGTTAATCTTTATGTTGAATGTTGGATTGCCATTTCAAGTACTTTAATTTCATCTTTTTAAAACACAGCTCAAGAACACAAAGTTGATTTCAGAGGAAAGGCGGCAGTTAAGGAAACTAGTAAAATTGCCACTTTCAAGTCTTCTATTGAAAAGTAAGTAAATTTTCATCTCTGGCCCATCTGTAGCTTTCTATAGAGAATCACTTGAGAAAAACTGCTTAAGGAATATAAAGAAACTGAAATTCCCATGTGAGATAAAAGTGTACATGTCTTCCGTAAGTTTCTATCATTGTTACTTCATGGTCACCCAGATAAGGTCAGTACAAGCACTAATTTCATTCTTTTCATAATTTTGCTAACTTGGATCATGATGTATGTAAACTGCAACCGTTTACTTATTTAAACAGACCTCTAAATATATATATATTATTGTCATTCAGTCGCTAAGTTGTGTCTGACTCTTTGCGACTCCATGGACTACAGCATGTCAAGCTTCTGTCCCTTCACTATCTCCTGGAGTTTGCTCAAACTTCCTTTGATCCAGAAATTCCATTCTTCTTTCTACATAGACAGATCTGATCTTGCATTAACTTTCTAGTTCTGCTCCCCTGAAAACTTAATAAGGGTGGAATGTCAACTGTGTTACTAGGCAACAGGACTTAAGATATGCTTCTGGACTTGGGATTATTGTAGATGAACATGAATACCTGTCAGTTAGCCACAGTTGGGGACTTCTCTGTGTGCAGTGAGTCTTATGGGTATGTCCCTTACAGGTATCTGGAAGTTAAGTCTATGAAACTGTTAAAAAAAACAATGCTGGTCCTTATTTGCAACATGGTACCTCTAAACCAGGCTGGTTCCTGTACACCTGTTATGGTGGTCTTGTGCTTATCGTGTTTGAGCCAGAGAGAGACGGGAAGAGGCATGGATGATAGCCTAGAAATGCCTGACTGCCATGTTGGCATACTGTACTTTCTCTCTTGTATCCTAGTATTTTTTGAATGTGACCTGTTTAGGGTTCCCAGGTTTGACTGTTTTCTGAACCTAAGAACACACTGGAATGCCACTCCTGTATGGCACTGAAGATATAAATAAATCACTCATTATAACATTTTTAAGATAAAACATTTAAAACATAATTGTTCATTGACATAGGATTATTGTCACAAGCATATAACCCTATGGTGGTTTAGTCACTAAGTCGTGTTGTGACCCCAGGGACTGTAGCCCTCCAGGCTCCTCTGTCCATGGGATTCTTCAGGCAAGAATACTGGAGTGGGTTGCTGCTTCCTTCTCCACATATAACAATATGTAGCTGTTTAAAAATAAATAGATCCAAGTATAAAGTATATTCTACTAATGGATGTACTTCTATAATGTGAACGAGCTCATATGAGACTAGCAAATAAGGGAATCACATCAGTATAAGATGGAATTATGTTGGTTCATAACGATTTCTCCTGGATTTTAATGTTTTATGCAGTGGAGCAACAGCAGCTAAATGAATCACTTTGCTGCATATCTGAAACTAACACAGCATTGTTAGTCAACTCTGTTCCAATATAAGATAAAAATTAAAAAACACACAAAAAACCAAAATACACTAAGATATCTGAACACAGCAACAGAGGAATGCTGGGCTGTGCGTGATGTTCCATGCTCTTTCCAATTGGCTCAGCAGGACCAGAGGCTCTGTTTTAGAAGTACTTGTTGCACTGTTTTTGTACACTTCACTCTTTCTACATTTTCCTCTTGTCCCCATTATTTAGATTTATAGTCTCCCATCTATCTCCCATTGCTTTTTGCTATTGTTTAAGGTAAAAGAAATACTAAAGTAAATAAATATAGAAGCTTATTTATTGGAAATACAATGTGTTTTTAGACTGAGCTAGTACTTTTATTACGACTTATTGCTTTTGTTAATGACTTGGTTTGTGTTTCCCACAAATTGTTATTTTTTATTTCGAAGAAAGACATTGCTTAGGAAAGCATACACTGTATTACAGCAGAAGCATTTGTAATTCCTCAGAAAGTATATCGTTAAATGGAAAAAGCTGCAAAAATGCATGAACCTATTTTAAAAAAAAACTACGTTAGTGTATCTGTCTAAAACTATTTAAAAAAAAAACTACGTTAGTGTATCTGTCTATTTTCTTAAAGAAAAAAATAGGTCTAGTAACATTTTCAAATAAACTGACCTCTAATAAGCGCTTTTCCCAATGGTTGAGCTCAGTGCCCATGCCACCTTGATTTTCAAGTTCCATTCCCTCAAGAACTGGACAGTTAAAGTGTTTCCGTGCTTCATCCTAAGAATCAGAAAATAAATAAATTAATAAACCCACAAAAGTACAACATAATGGCAAATTCCCTATCACACTGGATAAGATAAAGTAGCCACTAAGGAATTACTTTGATGAGAAGACAGAATGTCTTTTAAAAATATAGCTTTTAATATAATTAAATATTTTGACACCGTCACACTTTTCTTTGCTATTGAACTACTATTCTCTTATTATTTTTTCCTCTATTTGAAGATTTTGGCTTTAAGTCATATATTTTAAAAAGTTATAGATTGGTATGATTGCCATTTGTAACTTTTGTGTCAACAATGATTTTAATGCAGGTATAAACTGCTCATATTATGGACATGGTCTTTGTTGAGAAAAATAAGTTGTTCATTAGAAAACATTTTTTTCCTTTTGGTTTCATCTGTACATCAGTTAAGAGTATGAAGTACAGGGATGGGAGATATTCCAAGAGCAGCGGAAAAGTTCAGAGGTCAGAAAGAGCTGTATGTAGTTAAGAGAGGGGGTAGGGAGAATAGGTTTCTGTCATTAAATAAGCAAGTGAGATGATTAATTTTATGTATCAACCAGCTGGGGCAAAGAGCCCACATATTTGATCAAACATTATTCTGAATGTTTCTGTGAAGGTGTTTTTGGATGAGATTAACATTTCAATTAGTGGACTTTAAGTAAAGCTGATCACTTTCTGTAACATAAATGGGCCAGTCAGTTGAAGGTCTTCATAGAACAAAGACTGACTTCACCGCTGAGCAAGAAGGAATTTTACCAGTTGACCGTCTTTGGACTCAAACTGCAGCTCTTCCCTATTTCTTCAGCTTGCCAGCTTACCTCATCAGATTTTAGACTCTCTAATAAACCTCCATGACTACATCAGCCACTCCTTAAAATAAATCTCTTCATCTCTTTCTCTCTCAACAAACACATCCTGTTGGTTCTGTTCCTCTGGAGACCCTCCTGAATAAAACTGATTCCAAATGAAATGATCAGCAATTATGCAAACAGTACAAGTGATCCTAAGGGGTATCACAACGGAGCACTGGTATAACAACTTAAAGCAGCGGGTAGAATGGAGCCATTAAGTCACTGCTAAATTTTTCTTTCTCAGATATCTCGTGGCCTGCAACTTTATTGTACTGCCTTTATGTTTCCTACTACAAGCTTTGAAATTTAATCATTAGTTCTTAAACAATAATGATTAGTAAAGAAAGGACAATGATGAATGAAAAGAGCAGACGGCTCATGAGACATGAAGCTCAGTAATACTCACGACAACACGAGGTGTTACTAGAAGATTAACAGTGTGAGGAACTCTCTTATTATCACGAATGTCCCATAATCTCTCCACTTTTCGAACTACTTTATCACTCCATTGATATAATCCAAGACTGCAATTAAAGAATACAAATACAGTCCTTCTTGCAAATTTGTCACTTTATTTATTTTAAGACCTTTATTTTTTTATTTTTTTCCCCGCCACGGGTGTACATGAGCTCCCAACAAATTTGTCACTTTAAACACAGAAGTGTTTATGATTATCAATATGAAATTAAAATATCTGCCCTTATATTTGACACCAAGTGCAAGCAAAGACTTTATAGCATTTTTAAATTTAACCTTTTCAGTAACTTTAAGAGATTATCATCACTACTTTGCAGATAAAGAGATAGAAGCTTAAAGAGATGAAGTAACTTTCTCAAATTCAAATAGCTAATACTGGGCTAAGATGACAGTGAATTATTTCCTCTTAACAAATTTACTGGATAAAACAAAAGCATGTCTAGAGAGATATCTAAGTATTGTATATAATGAGACTTAACAGAAGGTGACATTTTAACTTAATTTTGCTATTGTTGTTTAGTTACTAAATTGTGTCTGACTCTTTGCAACCCCATGGACTGTAGCCTCTGTCATGAGAGGATAGGTTCCTCTGTCCATGAGATTTCCCAGGCAAGAATACTAGAGTGGGTTGCTATTTCCCTCTCTAGGGGATGTTCCCAACCCAGGCACTGAACCTGTGTCTCTTGCACTGCAAGCAGATCCTTTACTGCTGAGCCCCTGGGGAAGCCCTTTAACTTAGTGAAAGTATAATTTACTTAACAATTGTGCTGTAAAGTAAATTATACTTTTTATAATTGGCTAGCCAACAAGAAAAAATTAAATCCCTATTTTAGGGATAAAATCCCTATTTTACTCCATATACAGAAATAAATTCCAGACCAATGTCAGTAAAAATGGCAGAGTAAGGACCACTGAACTTCATGAAAGCAATGAGGAAAGTATCAAAATTAGCCAAATGAATTTTTTTCAGAACTCCGGAAATTAACCAAAGGCTTGCAGCAATCCACGAAGTACTCCTTTAAGAAAAATGGATGAATCTCAGTAAAAACAGCAAGCTTTGTGGCCATTTCCCATGCCCTCACTCCAGTTCTATCGCAGCCTTGAAAACCAACAACCCACAGTCATGGTGAAAACCAGCAACCTGGCAGCCAGAGGGAGCCGAACAGGGTTAACTGGCAGAATGCATTAAAAAAAAAAAAAAAGATTCAACTATGCCTACAAGATACACGGTTCACAGTCAAGGATACAAATAGGTCGAATGTAAAAGGATTAAAAACATGTATCATGCAAATATTACTCAAAAAAAGAGCTGGAACATTTATACTAGTATCAGACAAAACTGTTACTAGAGACATTTTATAATGAAGAAAGGGTCAGTCCACCAAGAAGACATGATAAACATGTATATACCTTACAAAAGAACCCCAAAATACATGAAGCAAAAATAAATTCTAAATGGATTAAAGCTATGAACATAAAAATTCAAATAATAAATTTACTAGAAAAAAATTTAGAATACTTTTATAATCTTTTAGAGCAGAAGAAACTTTCTTAAGCAAGAAAATAGATACATAATGTAAAATTTAAAAACTTTTCTGCATGGCAAAAATATGATAAAAAAATAAACAGGAGAAAACAATCTCATTTGGAGAATCTATCTTGCACAAATAAAAGCACTACCACAAAAGTGTTATATTTATTATAGAAAACTATAATGGTCATCAATTTTCATTGTTATTTTCTGGCTTTTTCCTAGATTACTTCTACCACTGACACTATGAATCTCTCATTCTCAACAAAAAAACAGAATATAAAGGAATTAGTTTTCCCACCACTATTTTATGAAGGTTTTATATATTATTCAAAGAATTATAGGTAAACACTGTATACCCAATAACCGTTACTTATTAATCCTTTGTTTTATTTGTTGTATACCTGTTCATCTACTCATGCCTTGGAAAGGTTATTCTTAATTCCTTTTCTTTTTCCACAGCAAGGCAATGTTTAAATATAAACAGTGAACAAAGCCAAAAGGAAAACAGTGTTTACTGTATTAATAATTCCAATATTCTCTTCACCATTCACATTTCAAGATTAATGGTTTCTCCAAATAAAAAGGTGAAGGCCAAATCCAACTCTTTTTATGTCTACCATCTGAATTTATTACTCTGTTATCTCCAGTTATACTGTAAGATTTTCTGCTTTTAAGGAATATCTAAAATGTAAGAAAGCACTGCAATTATCAGCTTAATAATGGTTCTTATGGGTATCTCTCTCCTCCTTATCACTACATAGATGGTCCCACTCTTATTACTTATGTGTTTCCCATAAAGACCACAATTCTTTGGAAAGACCAGACTTCTTCCATGAGTTCAGTTCAGTTCAGTTGCTCAGTCACGTCCGACTCTTTGCGACCCCATGAACTGCAGCACGCTAGGCCTCCCTGTCCATCACCAACTCCCGGAGTTCACTCAGACTCATGTCCATCGAGTTGGTAATGCCATCCAGCCATCCAAACAAATACAATCTAGGAAGTAAAACATCTATTTCTACATTACAATTTTGTTTCTAACAATTTTGTTGTTTAACATGTACTCTAAAAAATTATGATGATGAATAAAGTATTATCTGTTTTTAATAATTATGCACTTCCAGCTACCTAGAAGTGAGAAGAGAAGGAGGCGACAGAGGATGAAATGGCTGGATGGCATCACTGACTCAATGGACATTGAGTTTGAGCAAACTCAGGAAGACAGTGAAGGACAGAAAAGCCTGGTGTGCTGTAGTTCATGGGGTCACAAAGCAGACACAATTGAGCAACTGAACAATAAGCTACCTAAATGGAGATCTTCATATGAGAATTAATTTTTTATTCTGTATCTGTTTACCACTCACTACTCTAATTATGGAATAGTGTCAGTACCCTGAGAAGGTTTCCTTACGTGCCTTCTTAATCTGTTCAACTTGCATGGCATTTACTAGCCTATGGCTTCAAGTAAGATCACTCATCTGTCTTTTATCATGGACTGTTTTCAAACTCCACACAACTAACTAGACTATGACTTCTTTCATTCAACCCTATAACTACTAATTTTGTTCATGTTATTACATGTAGCAATATTGTGTTCTTTTCAGTGCCTTGTAGTTTTTGATTATAGGAATAAATTAAAACTTATTTATCCATTCTTCTATTGATAGACCTTTGGGTGGTTTCCATTCTTTGTTTATTAATAACAAAACTGCCATTAACATTCATGTACATGTCTTTTTGTGGACATGTGCTCTTAAATTAGATATATAAATCCATGCAAATGGTTATAGTTCTGTGACTGATAGTCTATATAAAATTCTTAATCTTTTTTTTAGTATTTCTTAGTATTATTCCTTTTAGGCCCTGAACTTCTAGATCACTGCAACCATGTGAAATAAAATATAGTTTTAAAAAACTGTAAAATACAGTTTACAGTTAACATGTAAACAATGTGATGTATAGACAATAATTATTAATAAACCAAAATATAACCAACCCATATTCTCCCATGGCCTGACTCTCCTTTAAAATAATATTAGCTACTACAGAGTGGTGGAAAAGAGCTCTGCCTGGCAAGAAGAGTCTTCACTCTTTGGGTAAGTCACTTAAGTTTTCTCCATCTCAGTTGTTTCATCTGTGAAATGAAAAGGTAAAGCTAAATAACCTCATATCCTATCTTGTTATAATAATATAGGATATACAATCATAGGCTAGCCATAAAGCCACTATTATTTGTAGAAACTAACATACAAGAATTCTCAGGTTCTAGTCTTAGCATCCTCCTAAAAGAGAATAAGAACAAAAAAACCCAAATACCTATAGTTAAAAGGTGGAAGACCATCTGCAAATCTTGAAGTTAAAGGATTTCCATCTTTATCGTGGTAGAATGCAAATAGCCCAGCAGAGAAACCCTGTAAGAAAAACTTCAAAATGTCTTACAGTGAAAAATATCAAATCTGACTATAGATATCACAACATGCCACTATCAAAAGAGAACACTGATATAACCACATAAAAGCATCATGACAATACTTCTGTAGGAACTTGCCATATAGTGGAGTAGGACTGAAATTATTTCATATTATGAATTTTAAATTCCAATTACTTGAAATAATTCTAAGTGAAAAAATCAAAAGCAATAGTAATGACATTCTTTGGTTGGTATAGACAACGCATTTATTTGTTTAAAGATGTGTTTCTCACAGGTGGTCCTCTTTACATGAACTTACTAATAAACTATATACCTGCAACCAGGGAATGCTACTATTGAGAATAATTAACAATACAGTTCAGAGCAGGGAAGTGTGCTCATAAGAATACTCATAAAAATTAAAAAACTTTGATCCCAAAGTCCGTACTTAATATATATTTATACCTAAGAAATGACTATAAATGTATGCATATGTAGGGGAATGTATACTCTGGAAAAAAGGCTGGAAACATATACAGAAATGTTAGCTGTAGTTCTTTTGGTGGTAACATGTAAAATCATCTGTATTTCTAAAGATTTTCTTTACAATGTGAATCTGTCTACAGTCACATTTTTAGACAATATTTTTAAGAAGTCTTTAATAAGATAATAGATACTTTACATAAATGTATTCAAAGTCCCATTTGCTATTCTCCCCTCTCCCAAATAAGACGAGGAAATGGGCAAAAGAAGAAAAACAATTACTGACATTGGACATCTCCTGTTTCATGAGTAAGATTTCTTTTCTTACTTTCTTTCCTAACCTAAATAACTAAAAAAAAAAGCACTTTTGTAACTACTAATTTAAGTAATCAATTTCATTGGCAAATTTCTTTGCTTACATAACTGTGGTCTCTGTGTCATTCGAGGCTTTCCAAACTAATTAATGGAATCTATAGTATTATTTTATTCCTACATTTCTTCTTTTTTAATCTCTGAAGATGCAAAGGATATTTAATGGAGTCAGCTAAGAAAATCTAAATAGTTTTTAATATACAATTCATTGAGGTAATATAAAGCTTAAAATAGTATGAAGTGCCTCATCCTTTAGAATATTCTAAATTCACATATTTTTCTTCCCTATCAAGTTGAAAATTTTTCTAAGCACACACATTTCAGAAGGCATATCTAGTACTGAAAGTACCAGGAATGACTATAATTGATAGTTAAAGCATATATAACTTTATAGAGAATAAGTGTATTTGTTAAACATTTAATTCTTACCATCCTCCAGAATGGTTTTTGAGACAAACTAATGTTTTTAATTTCTTAGGTTTTTGCAATTTTTAAAATACAAATATACAAAAAAGTTACAAAATCTAAAAGAAACTTATGTCTACTCTTTAGGAGGATTTAAGATATAAGTATGGATGTGAGAGTTGGACTGTGAAGAAATCTGAATGCCGAAGAATTGATGCTTTTGAACTGTCGTAGTGGGAGAAGACTCTTAAGAGTCCCTTGGAATGCAAGGAGATCCAACCAGTCCATTCTAGAGGAGATTAGCCCTGGGTGGTCTTTGGAAGGAATGATGCTGAAGCTGATTGGCCACCTCATGCGAAGAGTTGACTCACTGGAAAAGACTCTGATGCTGGGAGGGATTGGGGGCAGGAGGAAAAGGGGACGACAGAGGATGAGATGGCTGGATGGCATCACTGACTCGAAAGACGTGAGTTTGAGTTAACTCCGGGAGTTGGTGATGGCAGGGAAGCCTGGCGTGCTGCGATTCAAGGGGTCGCCAAGAGTTGGACACGACTGAGCGACTGAACTGAACTGAACTGAACTGAAGATATAAGTTTTGCTACGTTTTCTTTAGACTTTTTTTTAAAGAAATTAAAAACCACTGCAGAATATTGTTGAAGGCCTATTACCTTAACCGTTTCTCCTCTCTCTTTTCCCAGCGGTAACTACTACCTTAAAGTCAATGTACATATTACGACAATATAGTTAGCTGATTTCCTGTCAATATAAATAACTTAAAAATATCAGTCAAATTTACAATCATTTTCATCATAATTAGACATTAGCAAAATTACTGATTTGTTTTTTTGCAGTTTCTATTCACACCATTTGAGTGATGCTGAGTTGTGCTTCATTTGTTTCATCTTGTTCCTGAAATAAATTTTTATTATTTTTATTTTTAAAAAAAAGTCAGTGTACATAGTAACTCTCATGCATCCTTTTACATTCAATGGTGTCTGACTCTGAGACTCCCTGACTGCTAAAATAAATCTCAATATGTTCTTATATACTTCTTGACCAACTGGACCTTTTCTTTTGTGACCTCCCTGTTTATAATCCAATTTACATCATGTCTGCGACTTCTGCATTCATGTTTACTTATACATTAGATTTAAAATCTGCTGGGTTTTTTTTTTCTGGTTCTCTCAGCATCAAGTATCTACAGTTTTTGGAGCTTAAAGCTGAAAATGTTTTTTAAAATGATATTTGTCTTTCATCACGATAGCAGGTTTGACCTACTTTTTTAGTAAAAGGAAAACATGATACATTTTAGAATCTCCTTACTTGAAAAACATAAGTGCTATCTGTATACACTAGAGTTTCACTGAATTATTCAGGTATTCGCTGATTTAAACAAATCATACATGATAGCTCATGGAAAAAGACTAATAAATAGCCACTAATATTATTATACCTTACTATGTAGAGTATGGTGCTAAACCATTTATATGCTTTATCTTATTTAACCTTCAAGAAAAAAAATTCACTCTAGTATGTACTACTATCTTCATTTTATATATGAAATGGAGACTTATAAAGACTAAATAATTTCTAATAGACCTCCAAGATTTTTAGCAGTAAAGCTAAGGAAATTCACACCTAGATCTGTGTGATCTATTCTCTCTCTTAATCACTGCATTTTACTCCCATCTATTATATTTTCTAAACACATGAAAGACATCAGGAAGACAGTTCCTAGGTCTTAGGCAACTTCATATAATTCCCCAGACATCGTGTAGAAGTTTACTACTTCGGACTGATTGGGGAAAAGCAAAGAGAAGTTCTGAATCAGTTGGTATATATAAAATTTAGAAAGCCTAAATAGATCAAGAAGACTTTTAGAAATGAGATCTCTAAAAGAGAGAAGACAGATCTATAACCTGCTATCACTTTTTTTCCCTTAAAGATTAATTTATTTGGCTGTACCGGGTCTCGGTTGCGGCATTTGAGGATCTAGTTCTTTGACAAGGAATTGAACCCATGCCCTCTGCATTGGGAGTGCAGAGTTTAAGCCACTGGACCACCAAGGAAGTCCCTAGGTATCACTTTTAATTACTAAGTCTCTTCTTAAGAAGCTTAATCATTTTTTCAAAACTCCTATTTACCCAATGGATTTACTTTAATTATTTTAAGTAGTGTAACTCAACCTAGCCACTATCCTAATCACTAAAAATTCTCTATCGGCTATTGACAGATGTCTAATCAACTAGGTTTTATTGAACACAATCTAAAAAGCCACATAATCTTAAATTTTAATATATAATTAAAATGAGAGTATAATCAAAAACTCAAGGAATGAAGGAAAGAATAATAGTTAACAGCAAAATTTACCAGCGCATGAATAATCTCATGTTTCACTGTGGACAGCATCCCAACAAACTCCTGAGGCTGGGTAGAGATCATATTTGGACACAGGTTAGCATATCCTGCTATTGGCCTGTTAAAACAGACATTGAATTTTTAATTATATTCCAGAACAGTGTGTATTATGATATCTATTAACCTATATTTTTCTATCAAAAAATGATTAAGGTCAGAAAATTATTTGTTAAATGTCAAATATGTCATTTTATAACATAACATCTAACTTTCACCATATTTTATTTCTAAGACTTATACCTGTTTTTCCCTATGATACAGCTAATCAACACTTGTTCCCAGGAAAGGATAGAGTCAGTTAATTATACCTCAGTGTGAATTTGTAAAATAGGTCAATATGTACCAAAAGAGGGAATGAACTGGAAAACTTAAATTCTAACACTATTTTACTCACAAAACTCATTTCTGACTTCAGCATTTCACTATATGTACAGGCACAGGGACAGACGAGTAGGTAGAGAGAGAAAATAGTTATATAATAGGACAGACAATAAGCAAATCATCCAGGTTGCTGCAAGTTACAGAACGCTCTTATTTCCATTTCATTATTCTCCTCCTTCTGTCCCAGCAATGCCTTCATTAACATAGATTTTTATCTTCCTGTCATCATCTTTCATATAGTATTTTATACCTTCTAGAATCTACAGAATTCTATATCTCTTTATGAGCCTAGAACTTAAGAATCCAAGAACTGACTGGGACCTAGAGTAATTCAATTTCACCATGCATCTAATTGTCTTTCAAAAACTGTGCCAAACAGCAATATAAGGAACCCCAAAGTTTTTTCTCCCAACGCTATCTTAACATTTTGCCACAGAAATATCACAAACCTCCCCAAATAGTGATAGCCCATTTACAAAGTAAGAGGCTTTTGTAGGTAAAAAAAGCCTTATATAGGTAAAAAAGAAACAAACAAACAAACATACAGTGTACTTCTTTTTTTCATACTTGAAAACAACAGATTTACACTTAGAAAATTATGACTATAATTTACTCACCGAAATGTTGCCATGGTGACCTCTAAAATATAAAATAAATGTCTCTGTCAGGCTCAAACCCTCAGGGACTTCTTAAGCATTTAGAGTAAAACAGCCCTGTCTGCTTCTCCCTACAGCGCATCTCCTGAATCTCTCATCCTCAACACCAACAGGAAGACACAGCTCTTTCCTAACATCAGTTCTTGCCCAGCTCTTTATGTGGCTGGTGCTGACAACTGTCAGCTTATAGCTCAAGTTTCACTTCTTCCAAGAGGCCTTCTTTGTCCAGTTCCTCTAAACTATGCTTGCCTCCTTTTGTTCTCTTTTGTCTCGCAGCACCCTGTCTTCTTCTACAAAGTTTATTTATCATATTTGAAGGCACATGTCTCTTTCTAACTGTATTTAACTAGTACCTGACTCCCTCTGTAATCTGTAAATTCCACGAGGCAGGTACATGTGCCTGTTTCATTCACCTAGTCTGCTGGCAACATATTAAGCACTCAAATATTTATGGAGTGAATTAATGCATTAGAGCAGTTTTGCAGGAAAGTGCCACTTCTATCATAAAAGATTAAAAACACCAACTTAACATATTGCTCTTTCTTTTAACGTCAACGTTCTTCTAAGAAACCAGAATCTTCCCTAGGTATGAGAAGACAAACATGAGTAGCTTCAAATTCACTGACACAAGGAACGTTTATTCTTTCATACCTAAAGTGAGCCAAATGTTCAAGTGCCTTAAGAAACCTAACAGCAGGGCTTTGAAAGTGAAACAAATCTCTGGGCTATGGGATTCTCATCTATGTGATAATTCCTATGCCGGATTCTCTCCCTAAAAGACAATTAAATACTTTCAGTACTTTCAGTATGATCAGGTGCTAAAAAGAGATGAACTAATCTAGACCCATCTCAACATGGGATTTTATATCCCTCTCCCTACTTCCACAGGGAACCGATTCTGTTTCTAATACATAAAGTTCACTTTTGTTTTGTTTCTTTAAAGTTCACTTTAACATGTCTTTTGTTTAAAAAAAGTAATAAAAGCTCACTGAAAAGAGCTATATATCCAAATTATAGAAATGTATGAAGAATGAAGTAAAAATCCCTTATTTTACAACCTACCACCACTAAAGTCCACTATCACAAGTAACTGCTATTAACAATAGGGATGTTTTATTTTTAGAGTGACCTTCAACCCCAGTTTGCCCAGAACTGAGGGATTTCCTAGGTTATGGGGCTTTTAGGTCTGACACAAGAATACTCCTGAGAAAATGAGCATAGCTGGTAATCCTGATTATTTTTTACTTTTACCTTAGCATGTTCAAATCCATAAGCAGATTTTTAAAGCAAGTATAAAATCATATTATGTACACTGTTCTACAATGTTTGATACTCAACAGTATATCAAAAATGAGATTGTGTATGGGTGTATGCACAATCCATATGGCTTAGGTCAAATTAAGATAAAGAACCATGATTTTGCAACATTGCTATTAAGAAGGTATATTTCTCAAAGACATCTACTTTGAGATGTGTCTCATTTTATTAAGTAGCTTATTCATTTAGCACTTCAAATACCATATTTGCTTGATACTGACACTATTAATTATAAAATATCACAAATTTAATGATAGCTTCTCAGGAAAAAATTGAACATTCTATTAAATACATATATTATTTTCTAAGAATACTAAATAATACATATACATCTGCAAAAGCATCTAGTACTTTCTTCTTCAGTAATATATTAAATATTTCACTTGAAGTATTCTCAGCATTCAGAAGCTAAAGATTTTTGAGTTTATTTCATGGATCAACAAGTATATGGTATCATGCTAACAGATTGCTTTCATAATCCATGATGTTGATTTTGACCTCAGTACTGACAGTATTACTCTGAAGCATACATTAGTGTTTCCTTTGTACTGTCTACTTGATTCTACCAACAATTTCACTTTTTTTCCTTAAATTAGTTAGAACTGGTAGATGAATGTTCAGGAACTCACCAATGGTCCTTACAAACAATGAACAAGTCATTGTCATTAACTCTCTTCAATTTGAGAATGTCGCACATAATCTATATTGAGACATGTCAGTTTCTACTGCCTTTAATTGATTTGTCTGGTGTGTGATAGGCAATCCTCTGTACACATAATAACTTTATTTCAAGACTACTTCACTGAGAAAAAATTTTTTGAAATATTTTATAAATAAAAAGGAGGATTCTAAATTTTTAAGAAATAACTAAGTGAAGGACATATTAAGTGATATGAAAATTAGGTGAATAGTTATTTTCAGCATCTTAACGTTTAGCACAGAAGTGCTAAAGTTCAAACTGTTTCCTTAGAGAGGTATTCATCACTTCCAAAGAAAATTCTATTGACAGTAGACTTTTTCTTTACTCATATTACCATATGCATAACAGTCCTATAACTTGATTTCCCCTCCACACCCACATCCAAGCAGTATGCTGTTTCTTACTACTGGAGGTGGGTAATCTGGCAAATGCGAACTCCCTGTACTCTAAACACTCAGAATATGCTTTGAGAGCTCTTTTAAATTTATTACTTTAATTGGAGGATAATTACAATATTGTCCTGGTTTTTGCCATACATCGATATAAATCGGTCACAGGTGCACATGTGTCTCCCCATCCTAACCACCCCTCACCTCCCTCCCCACCCTGGGAGTTTTGTTTTTTTTAATTGGAGGCTAATTACTTTACAATATTGTACCCACCCTGAGAGTTCTTATATTAGATCTTGGGAATAAGTCTTGGGGGGAAGCTTACCTGTCCATTTTTGCTTCCTGCTGACAATAGGCTGCATAAGAGATGATGTTTTCATGGCTGCACCTCTCAGTGGCCAGAGCACCAACATAAAGAACAAAGTCTGCATCCCGGACTCCCTCTTGGTCTGGCACACCCACTGCTCCACAGGGCCACTTACCGCCACAACAGACTCTGCATTGCTATGCCCACAGGGGACAACAGAAAATCAGACCAGAGATAAGGTTAACTATAAGGGCTTTTAACTTACAGTGAATCCAGACTTTAAATATGCATGATTTAATTTTTATTAATTCTTCAACTGTTATCAAAGTCCATATCTTTCTCTGGGGCTTCCCAGGTGGCCCGAGTGGTAAAGAACCTGCCTGCCAATGCAGGAGATGTAAGAGACACAGGTTCAATCCCTGGGTTGGGAAGATCCCCTGGAGGAGGGCATGGCAACCCGCTCCAGTATTCTTGCCTGGAGAATCCCATGGACAGAGGAGCCTTGCAGGCTACAGTCCATGGGGTCACAGAATCAGACATGACTGAAGTGACTTGGTACACACGCACGCACACATTCATACCTCTCTCTACTCAGTTCCTATCTCTAATTTTAGATTTATTTTATTAAAATTTATACTTTATATACAATGATCATCAATGTATAATATTAATTAAAACAGACAACAGCTATTTATAAAGGGCATCCCTGCTGCTGCTGCTAAGTTGCTTCAGTTGTGTCCGACTCTGTACGACTCTGTACAACCCCCATAGATGGCAGCTCACCAGGCTCCCCTGCATCCCTGGGATTCTCCAGGCAAGAACACTGGAATGGGTTGCCATTTCCTTCTCCAATGCATGAAAGTGAAAAGTGAAAGTGAAGTCGCTCAGTGTGTCCGACTCTTAGTGACCCCATGGACTGCAGCCTACCAGGCTCCTCCGTCCATGGGATTTTCCAGGCAAGAGTACTGGAGTGGGGTGCTATCGCCTTCTCCGAAAGGGCATCCCACCAGGGTACAAAAAAAGAAATAGAAAAGGTTTTACTAAACCCTGAAACTAGGTGAAAATTACAAGGAACCTTCTTATAAATACATTTTTTAGCAATTTCCTGTGAATCTGTGGTTATTTCAAAATTAATAAAAATCTTTATCCAGTGGAAATACATTCCTATTATGAAGTAATTCATGTATCTTATTAAAACTAAAAATAAAACAGATAAAACAAAAGTATATAAGGTAAAAAGTTACAGTCATCTTTATAACACTACCCTTATTTCTAGTTTTCTAAGCAAACTGTGCCCTTTTAACACCTGCTTTTTAGAGAATTTCTATCAAAGTTCCTAAATAACCATAACCTCCAAATTATAAACAGGAAAATCAGTAAATGTTGGGTTTTTTTAACACATAAGTGATGTTTGTAGAGAGAGAAAAAACAGAAATTCTCACTTCTGCTTACTGTTGCTTCTCTAACACACATACTTATAATTTTAAAATTCAATTACTTTAATCTGCTAATAGTTGGTGTTATGAAAAGCTGTGTTTTAACAGCATTCTTTTCCATGATCTTTCATTTCTTCAAAAAAAATTTAGGAACCCCCCCCAAGAAGATAAAACAGAATTTGAAACGACAAAATTAAAAATAAAAATAGGAAAAAAGAAATGTGCCTTAAAATGTCTAGGAAATGTCTCTAAATGTCTTAGCACAAAAGATACATATGTAATTAATAAGTTGTTTTAATTTTGAAACATGTCCCTAAAACCCTTTATGCTATTCAGGAATTTGATTAAAAAAATGGAAGCTGACTAAGTTAGCTGAATTAGTGCCAATATAGGGTTCAAAAAGCCTTTGGTGAGCTTCAGATACCTCAAGAAAAAATTACAAAGTACACTTCAACCATATGCTTAATTTTGCTTATAAAATCAATGTTCAATAACATATTTATTTTCTACAAGTAATGAGAGAACATAAATAGAGAAAAACATCTAAAGCAATAATCATACTTTTCAAAAAGTATGTATAAGTTGGTTTTCTGGTTTATGCATTTTTCTATTTTTTCTGATACAAATAATATATGCTTAATATGAAAAATCAGAAAGTTACAAAAACATATAACTTACCAAATAAAAGTCCCCCACAATCCAACTCAATGAAAATCATTAAAATTTTAATGTCTCCAGATTTTTAATATATGTATGTTTCCAATTACTTTATAACTTTTTATATGTGTGTATATACTTATTTTTATTGGGATTCCCTGGTGGCTCAGACGGTAATACTTATTTTTATTACTTATGCTTTTATTTCAGCTTTGTTGAAAGGTGAAAGTGAAAGTGAAAAGTCAAAGTGAAAGTCACTCAGTCGTGTCTCTTTGCTACCCCATGGACTATATAGTCCATGGAATTCTCCAGGGGAATTCCCTTCTCCAGGGGATCTTCCCAATCCAGGGACTGAACCCAGGTCTTCTGCATTGCAGGTGGATTGTATACCAGCTGAGCCACAAGGGAAGCCCAAGAATACTGGAGTGGTAGCTTATCCCTTCTCCTGCAGATCTTCCCAACCCAGGAATCAAACTGGGGTCTCCTGCATTGCAGGCGCATTCTTAACCAGCTGAGCTGGAAGCCCAATAAGTTAAAGTCGCTCAATTGTGTCTGACTCTTTGCGACGCCATGGACTCTCCAGGTCAGAATACTGGAGTGGGTAGCCTTTCCCTTCTCCAGGGGATCTTCCTAACACAGGAATCGAACCCAGGTCTCCCTCATTGAAGGTGGATTCTTTAAGAGCTGAGCCACAAGGGAAGACCAAGGGTGAAAAGTTGATAATTTTTAATTTTTTAAATAAAACAGGCTAACTACCCACACTGATTTACCTTAAAAAATTTTTTATTGAAGTATATTTGATTTACAACGTTGTGCAAATCTGCTATACAAAGTCATTCAGCTATACATATAATACACATTCTTCTTTTACATTCTTTTCCATTAGTTTATCACAGGATATTGAATATAGTTCCCTGTGCTATACAGTAGGACCCTGTTGTTTATCCATTCTAAATTTAATGTTTGCTACAATTTATTTATATAGAGATCAATTTCATTCTTTAACAGCTGTATAATATTCCATTATGTGGTTATGCCATAATGTAACTAGTATAGGTATATTTATAGTTTTGCAAAGAATACCCTTGAACATATACTATATAGTTGTAAGTATTTTTAATGGAATACATTTCCATGATGGGTTGAACCTTACTTTTATTTGAAGAGATAAGGTTAAACTGCCCTTAAAAAATACTGAGGTATACAGCTGCTAAAAGATGTTTTGGACAGCAAAGAAAAAGTTCTAAGCAGAAATGATTCGGCAACCCCAGGGATAAACTGAAAAAAGAAAATAAATAGCTACATTCATCTGAAAACTAATGAAAGAATAAAATCAGCACACCCAACTGTGATTACTTTTGATTACTTTCGGTAGAGAATGAAGCTTTTGAACTTAAGTCTGTAAAAACTTCTGGAAACAATCACAGATTGAAAATCTGTTCTAAGTTTATCCTAAAGAATGGAAATGTTGCAAAGAGCAGGGTGAACTACCTGGAGGTGCTCCTCGGGCACTATAATGGGACCGCATTTTGTATGCTCTGCACATTCCTCAGTACAGCATCTATGGTGATCATTTTCCTTCCGTAGGTATTGGTACTGGTTTGTTGCACATTGTCTTCAGTTCATTTTTACATTAAAGTTTAATTACAAAAAACAAAAAACAAGATTAGTTCATAGCAGTTAAAAACACTGTAAAAAAAACTAGTAGCTGCTTTCATTAATAGCTACTATTTTAATTAGAAAAGTAGTCTCAGAAAGAATTTTGGTTCCATGGGAAATCTTCTTAATGTGGGTTTTCAAACACTTCAAAAGCCTATACTGTACACATAAAGGAAGAAGGAAGGGGAGATGGGGAAAAGGGTACAACTACACCCAAAGAAAAGACCCAGTGGGTCCCGACATAATGGAAAATCAGGGAAAGAATGACTACCCAACATGCTATTTTATTCTTTTTAAATATCTACAGTTTGGTCTCTAAGAATCAGCATAATAAAATACTCCCAGTATAAATTTCAAAAGTTGCCATACTGACAGAATGAAGAGGGCAGACTGCTAAACAATTGAAGAAAATGTGTGAAACGTGACATACCTGCTAAGTAATATAGTGCCCGCAGGTCTACGAACCTGGAAAGTCTTCTCTAAATAAGAAACAGCTTGTGGGAAAAGTTTGTTCTAAATAAAAGTTGAAATAAAAAAACAGTCAGAATGACAACTAAGAGATAAACCATATTAAAACAAGCAAGCACAGGGTATTAATGACTAAAGGGAAAGAAGGAAAAAGCCTTGTAACTCAAATACAATATTTAGTCAAAGGTTGTATGGCTAGGGGTAGGGGACAGAGTGAGCGTAGGAGCAAAGGAATTTCTTCACCTTCTAGTTTAGTTTTGGAGGAAAGAACACCAGAAAGTTCCTTTCGTACCCTATTTAAATAGAATGTTATAAAACATAAATCACCACTATTAATCTAACTTACTTTAAATTTGAGACTGCTTTAGATGACTCCAACATTCATATAGTTTATGTTAAGAAAATCTTGTATTTAGAAGATCTGCTTTAACGTCACCAATTTCTGTTGCCCATAATGAGCTGGCTTAGTGTGTGTGTGTGTGTGTGTGCGTGTGCGTGTGTGTGTGTAAAATGTATGCTGGTTGTGTGTGTGTGTGTGTGTGTGTGTAAAAAATGTATGCTGGTTGTGTGTGTGTGTGTGTGTAAAAAATGTATGCTGGCTTAGTGTGTGTGTGTGTGTGTGTGTGTGTGTAAAAAATGTATGCGGCCAGCACCTTTATAAACAACCTTGGCATTTCATACTATCAGGCCAATTATTCTTCAGGAGAATGAGCACTGACACCAAGAAAACTGGTTTTGATGTTTTTAAAAAGTCATCTTTTCCATCCTATTCTAAGCATGCTCTGCTCCCCTAAAACCTAAGAAGACAAGTAAAAGAAACGAGAATGACTTAATATCACATCATAAAATGAGAAAACTAACTTAATATCAAATATGAACAAAGTTTTAGTGAGTACATCACAACATGTTTGTGAAAATGAGAAATACACTTACCACATCTTTTATTTAGTCATTCACAAAATAGTCATGTATATATTTTCCATTACTGAAGTAAAATTAACATATAATAAAATGCACCATTTTAAGTGTTCAAGTCATGAGTATTTATTACATACCTTTACAAGGTGTCTTTTCTCAGGGAGCAACCTGAAAATGACAACATAAAACATAAAGATTGCCATGCTGAGGGCAAACCATTGTCTCATTTGTTCAGAATATATCTGGCAGGAGCCCCAGATCTCAGCATTTTAGAGTTGATCAAATACAGTCTCATTCATTTGGGAAGTTAAAGATAGGGAAAGACATCAACTACTCCCAATAGCTCTTCACAAACTACTACAGATTCATAATTTATCTCTTTTCTGAACCTCTCTTTCTTTAAAAATCAGGCTATATCATCTCTCTGGTTAATAATTTTGCACATGTTCTTATTATTGTATACACTGGTTATCTCCTCTTATTTTTCCTTCAAGTACTTATTGTAGCCAGGTCTCTTATTGACCACATCCAAGTAGATATACGCTGGTTCTGTTTAAATTATTCAAAATGCATAGGTTTAAATCATATCTCATGGCCTTCATCTTTCTAAACTAAAAAGCATATTTAGTTTAATTCCATTTATGGAACTCCAGGTAACAAATGAAAGTATCTTCACAGTTTGATTCTTAATAAAAAAGATGACAGAATAATGGTGTACTTACTCTTCAATACTTTTATCGTAGATAATCTTAATTCTTAAATGTTCATTAACATCTCTCTTTACAACGTGATTTTTAAGATGGACCTTATTTATGACCTGAGAAAAAGTAATAGATTTGAAAAAATACATATAGGTTAGCTACTTAAGGACTCAAAATTAACAAACTAAATTTTAAATGTAATACTCAGAAAAAAAAAATAAGAACTAAATAAATCAAGAAATAGTTCGTGCTCGTGGATACAAAAACTCAGTATTATCAAGATGTCTGTCGTGTCCGACTCTGTGCAACCCCATCCCTGGGATTCTCCAGGCAAGGACACTGGAGTGGGTTGCCATTTCCTTCTCCAATGCAGAAAAGTGAAAGTGAAGTCGCTCAGTCATATCCAACTCTTCGCAACCCCATGGACTGCAGCCCACCAGGCTCCTCCGTCCATTGGATTTTCCAGGCAAGAGTACTGGAGTGGGGTGCCATTGCCTTCTCCGATGTCAGTTCTTCCCAATTTCACCTATGCCAATCCCAATAAAAATTTCAGCAAGTTATGTTGTGAATATCAACAAACTAATTCCGAAGTTTATATAGATGGCAAAAGACCCAGAATAGCCAACAAAATGTTGAAGAAAAAAAGTTGAAGGAATGACACTACTTGACTTCAAGATTTACTATCAAGTTACAGTATCAAGAAAGTGTGATGCTGGCAAAAGGAGAAACAAATAGGTCAATGAAACAGAATAGAGAGCCCAGAAACAGGCCCATATAAATACATTCACCTGATCTCTGACAAAGGACAAAGGCAATAAAATGAAACAATGCCTTTTCAACAAATGGTGTTGGAACAACTGGATATTCATATAGAAAAAAATCAATCTAGAGTCAGACCCCACATCTTTTATAAAAATTAACTCAAAATGGGTTATAAATCTAAATGTAAAATATAAAATACAAAACCATAAAACTCTTAAGAGAAGATACTATAGGAGAAAAACTAGATATTCATGGGGATAGCGATGACTTTTTTTGTTTACTTTTTAGTACTATTTATTTGTTATTTATTTTTGGCTGTGTCAAGCCTTAGTAGCAGCACACGGGATCTTTCGTTAAGGCTCGAGCTCCAGGGTGCGTGGGCTCAGTAGCTGCAGCTCGCAGGCTTAGTTGCCCTACAGCATGTGCGATCTTAGTTCCCTCACCAGGGCTCAAACCCACATGCCCTGCGTTGCAAGGTGGACTTTTAACCACTGGATCAGGGAAGTCCCTATTTATTATTTTTTTAGTTGCAGCATGCAAACTTTTAGTTGTGGCACTTGGGATCTAGTTCTCTGACCAGGGACCAACCCGAGGCCCTCTGCACTGGCCCCCACTAGACCATCAGGGAAGTGCCTAGTGATGACTTTTTAGATACAAAACTAAAGACATAGTCCATGAATGAAATAATTGATAATTTCAACTTTATTAATAATAAATACTTCTGCTCAATGAAAGTTAACATCAAGAAAGGAAGACAAGCCACACACTGGGAGAATATATTTGCAAAGGACACGCTGGATAAAGGACTATTATCCAAAATATACAAAGAACTCTTAAAACTCAACAATAAGGAAATGAACAACTCAAGTAAAACACAGGCCAAAAACCTTAAAACTCAACAATAAGGAAATGAACAACTCAAGTAAAACACAGGCCAAAAACCTTAACACACACCTCACCAAAGACGGTATGCAGATGGCAAATAAACATACAAAAAGATGTTTCACATTACATATCATTCAGTTCAGTTCAGTTCAGTCGCTCAGTCGTGTCCGATTCTGCGACCCCGTGAATCGCAGTACACCAGGCCTCCCTGTCCATCACCAACTCGAGGAGTTCACTCAGACTCACATCCATCGAGTCGGTGATGCCATCCAGCCATCTCATCCTCTGTTGTCCCCTTCTCCTCCTGCCCTCAATCCCTCTCAGCACCAGGAAAACACAAATTAAAACAATGAGATATCTCTATATGGCTATTAGAATGGCCAAAATCTGGAACATATACTATACCAAATGCTGCCAAGGATATGGAGCAATAGGAATTCTCATTAATTACTGGTGGGAATGCAACCTGTACAGCTATTCTGGGAGACAGTTTTGGCAGTTTCTTACAAAACTAAACATACTCTTGCAGTCATGACTGCTGAACCACTCAGCAGTCATGCTCCTTGGCAGTTACACAGATGAGTTAAAAACGTAAATTCACACAAAAACCTGTTCGTGGATCTTTATAGCAGCTTTATTCATAATTGCTACAACTCAGAAGCAGCCAAGATGCTTTTCAATAGGTTAATGGATAAACAAACAGTGGTATATCCAGACAATGAAATAGTATTCAGAGTTAAAAGGATGAGCTATTAAGCCATGAGAAGCCATGAAGCCAACTTAAAGGCATATCACTGACTCAATGGACATGAGTTTGAGCAAGCCCTGGGAGATGACGAAGGACAGGGAAGGCTAAGGCGCTGCTGTCCCCTCGGTCACAAAGAGTCAGGTATGACTGGGAGACAGAACAACAACAAAGTAAAAGAAGCCAATCCAAAAAGGCTACATACTATACGATTCCAACCAGATGACATTTTGGAAAAGGGAAAACTATGGACACAATACAAAGATTGGTGTTTGCCAGGGATAGAAGGATGGCAGAGGAATAAGCAGAGCACAGAGGATTTTGAAAGCAGTGGAACTACCAGGTATGACACTGTAATGATGGCTACGTGTCATTATGCATTTGTCCAAAGCCATGGAATGTACAACACCAATTGTAAATTCTAATGTAAATTATGGACTTTGGGTGCTTATGATGTGTCAGTGTAGTTTCATCAGTTATTAACGAAAGTACCACTCTGATTAGGGATGTTGGTAATAGGGGAGTCTACGCATGTGAAGAGGAATACGGTACTTGGGAAATCTCCGTACCTTCTTCACAATTTTGCTGTGAGTCTAAACCTGTTTTTATTTTTAAAAATAAAGTATTTAATTAAAAAAATAAAGATGAGAAGACAATGAAACAAATAGTTAAAGCACTAAAAGAAAGATGTTCAATACTGAAGTTTATCTCCAATGACATAAAAGATAAACTTTTACATCTCACAGACAGGTGAGATATAAAATTCTAATCATAAGCAAGCTGAAATGACTATACTAATATCAGCAAAGCAAAGGCAGAGAGTATTACCAGTAATAAAAAGTAATGTTTTATAATAATAAAGGATGAATACATCAGAAATTCATAATTATAAGTGTGAATGTACCTAGCAATAGATTCAAAATCCATGAAGCAAAAACTGACAAAACTAAAGGAAGAAAAACATTTAAAATCATAGAAAATTTTAAGATCCTATCAATTAGACAAAAATTTTAAGAACACAGAAATCTATAGCTAATATTTTATAATAACTGTAAATGGAATACAACCCTTAAACTTGTATAAAAAAATATAGAAATCTGAAGTGTACCATCAGTTACCTTACCTTATTGATGTGTACAGAAAACTACACTCAGTACCTATAGTATACTCTTTACTAGTACACAGAACAGTTTAGTGGGATAGAGCATATGCTGAAGTATATGTAAAACAATTTCAAAGAACTGAAATCTTACAGAAGATATTCTCTAAATTAGAAATTAATAACCATAAGCTATCTAGAAAAGGACCAAATATTTAGAAATTATATTTTAAACATTTTTAATAACCCATGGATCAAAGATAAGATTATTTGGAAAAATAAAAGCATCTAAACTAAGTGATAATTAAAATACAATGTGTCAAAATTTATGAAGTGTAGCTAAATTTGTACTGAGAGAAATACAGATCTTTAAATGTTTATAGTATGAAAGAGGCAATGACGACCCTGTATGCAAGACAGGAAAAAAGACACAGATGTGTATAACGGACTTTTGGACTCAGAGGGAGAGGGAGAGGGTGGGATGATTTGGGAGAATGGCATTCTAACATGTATACTATCATGTAAGAATTGAATCGCCCGCCAGTCTATGTCTGACGCAGGGTGCAGCATGCTTGGGGCTGGTGCATGGGGATGACCCAGAGAGATGTTGTGGGAAGGGAGGTAGGAGGGGGGTTCATGTTTGGGAACGCATGTAAGAATTAAAGATTTTAAAATTTAAAAAATAAAAAACTAAAAAACATAGAAAAAAATAAATAAAAACTAAAAGCATAGGAAAAAAAAGAAATTAATAACCATAAGCTATCTAGAAAAGGACCAAATATTTAGAAATTATATTTTAAACATTTTTAATAACCCATGGATCAAAGATAAGATTACTTGGGAAAATAAAAGCATCTAAACTAAGTGATAATTAAAATACAATGTGTCAAAATTTATGAAGTGTAGCTAAATTTGTACTGAGAGAAATACAGATCTTTAAATGTTTATAGAATGAAAGAGGCAATGATGACCCTGTATGCAAGACAGGAAAAAAGACACAGGTGTGTATAACGGACTTTTGGACTCAGAGGGAGAGGGAGAGGGTGGGATGATTTGGGAGAATGGCATTCTAACATGTATACTATCAGGTAAGAACTGAATCGCCAGTCTATGTCTGACGCAGGGTGCAGCATGCTTGGGGCTGGTGCATGGGGATGACCCAGAGAGATGTTGTGGGGAGGAAGGTGGGAGGGGGATTCATGTTTGGGAACGCATGTAAGAATTAAAGATTTTAAAATTTAAAAAATAAAAAACTAAAAAAACTAATAAAAAATAAAAAATAAATAAATGTTTATAGTATGAAAGAAAAAAGAGCTCAAAAACAATGATCTAAGTCTCCTCTAAGTCTCCGCCTAACAATATGAGCAAAGTAAATCCACAATAAGGAGAAATAACAAAGAACAGAAAACAATGAAATAGAAAACAATAATTAAAGAAAATTACCAAAGCTAATGGTTAAAATTATTAATAAGATTAATAAGCTCTTAGAAAGAATGGACTAGAATAAAATAGAATAAACACAAATTACCACATTGGAAATGAAAGTGCAGATATTACTCAGATTCTATAGACATCAAAAGGATAAATATATTATCACCAACTTTATGTCAGTAAGTGTAACAATTCAGATGAAATAAAGTCCTTAAAAAACACACATTACCAAGACTGACACAAGATTAAATAGATACTCTGAATAGACCTGTATCAGAGAAACTGGATTTATCTGTTCCTAAAAAGTGGTTTCTTGGGGCCAGAAGTGAAAACATGAGTTTTCTGTAAATGGGCACAAGGGTTCTTTCCAGGTTGATGAAAAAGTTCTAAAACTGGACTGTGGTGATGGTTCTATAACTCTGTAAATTTATTAAAAATCACTTATTTGGATACTTAAGTGGGTGAATTTTATGGTATATAAATTATAGCTCAATAAAAGTGTTAAAAAAAAAAAAAACCTTTTCATAAAGAAAACTGTAGGCCCTGATAGTTTCAGTTATGGATGGCATCACTGACTCAATGGACATGAGTTTGAGCAGACTCCCGGAGACAGTGAACGGCAGGGAAGATATTAAGGAAGATATTTTCTACAAACTCTTTTAGAAAATACGTGATAGAACTTTCCAACTCATTTTGTACAGTCAGCATAATTCTGATACCAAAAGCTAATAAAAATTTCACTGAAAAGGAAACTATAAACCAACATCACTTATAAACATAGATATAAAAATCCTTAATCTATGAGGAAACTGAATTCACAAGTGTATAACACATCATAACCGATTAAAATCTATTCCAAAAATACAAGGTTGATTTACTACTGGAAAATTCAATGTGACCTACTATTATTATACATTATATAATTCCATTTATTTAAGCTGAATTCTAGAACAGGCAAAACTAATTTGCTGTAAAATCTAAATCTAATACGAAAAAAAAAAAAAAGAAAAGAGATGGGAGAGACTGGCACAGAACAGGAGAAAATTTTCTAGAGACTTGAAAATGTTCTATTCTGTATTGTGATAGGTTGTTGGTTTTACATGAATGTAAATGATTGCATTTGCTACATTTTAATAAATATAAATTTTATGGGAAAACAAAAATACTTGTAAAAGTAACAATAACAGTGGGTGGATAGAGAATGGACAGAAGTATATGAAACAGAATAAGAGAACAGTGGTAGTGTTGAAGCTGGGTGAAGGGTCATGGGAGTTCATTATACTATTCTGGTTTTGGTTTTGTTTTAATTTACACAATAAAAAATAAAACCAAAACTTAAAAGTTTTCAGTTGAGAACAAGTTATATGAGTCACATGTTTTGTAGTTCCCCACCATTACCAATATAAAGTTACTGTAATTTCCTGTTGCAATTAACAGAGATGCAGTCACTACTGTTACAATGAATAACACTTGCCTATTCTTTGTGTCCAATTTAAAGCAAAGAAAATGGCTATGAGGACTTGTTACAACATACTCTATGAAAAAACAGGAAAATTTATTAGGAATGAGAACTCTCAAGAATTTAATAGCTTGCTTTTAATATCCAAAGCACTATCACTATTTAGTTTGTTCAGCCAAGAGCCATAAATAAGAATAGTGGAGGGAAGTTTCAGGAAGAGTTTTCAAGCTCTGTACCTTTATTTTATTTAGCCACACCGCACAGCATGTGGAATCTCAGTTCCCTGCCAGGGATTGAACATGTGTCCCCTGCAGAGGAAACTCTTAGCACTGTACTGCCTGGGAAGTCCGTTTTCAGCTCTATAAAAAGAACAATGATCTCTCCAAAAAGCAAAGGGACTGCCTCTGGAGACAATTTCCATATTTGTAGAAATGTTCAAATATAAGTGAGAGATTTGTACACTGGCAACAATCACGAGAAGAAAACAGCTATTAAGGTTCCTTCAAGTACAGAGATTTTGCAGTTCTTTGAACTACTTTCTCTTGATCTAAATTCAAAGAGAGAAGTGCAGGGCTTTGTGGGAATGTATTTTAAAAAGAATTCACTAGGTAGGTGGGGGAACTGACATGTTTAAGGGTACAAATTTGCAACTAGTAGATAAGTAAGTCCTGGAGATCTAATGTACAACACAGTGATTACAGATTACAATACTGTATTATACACTTACAAGTGCCTAAGAAACTAAAGAATAAATAAAACAATTCAGCCAGAATGCAGTGTCATGATAAAAGCTGTAATATAGCCACAAACACCAAACTTACTATTCTGGCGTATATGGTTATAACAGCATACAGAGAAATTTGAAAATTATCACAAAAATTAATGGTCTTAAATTTCTGGGCTGAACTGAAAATTTCCAAATTAATCTTTTTTGATAAAGTAATAAGACAAAATATTAATATAAAATCAAGCACAACATGCAGCCCTGCCCCCAGGTACTATGTCTTCTTTCCTCAAAGAATACTGATTTACTGTGGCCCTCCTCTAAATACTGTACAGAAATCAAAGTACAAGACACAAACCTCATACACCAAGGAAAATTACAATTCAACTACAAAAGCAAGATATGTCTGAAAAATAAGCTGTCACCACATAGCAGGACTCGGTTAAGTGCCAGAAAAGAGTACAGATAAGACATATTGTAAAATGAAAAGAACATTCTGCTGGGGTGGTTTCAGCAGGCTGCCTTGCGATTAAGGAACTAAGAATGAAAGAATTTAGACAGGAAGAAAAATATAATGGGAGGGAGAAAGGTATTTCAGGGCAGGAGAACAGGGTAAAGCAAGCAATGTGATGAAGTAACTTGAAAATAAAATCTGAATTTTGTCTCCAGAGAACCCCCAATATCTCTGCAACGATTTTGTCTCGCTCTCCAACCAATTCTTTTTCAAATCTTTAGGTCAGTGGTTTCCAAAGTAAGGTCCTTGGACAAGAAGCATCATCAACGATCTGGGAACTTCAACTGCAAATTCTGAGGCTCCATACGAGATCTAATGAGTCAGAAGCGGGCAGCGGGAGGGAATGAATGGAGCGGCCAGTTGAATTTTAACAAGTCCTTAGGACACGACTGAGCGATTAAGCACAGCACAGTAGGTAATTCTGATGGACACCCAAGTTGGAAGACCACTGCTCTAGGACAACTTGCTAAGCACAACTCTCCGCACGGGAAAGTGATGATGTTCTTTTCAAATGCCGAATTGAGCCACTTTGCTGGGTGCAGGAAGGGAGCTGACGGCTGGTCCCAACCCTCTCAGAGTTCAGTCTCTGGCCCAATCTCGCTTTCTCCCCCAGTACACCCTGTTCCAACACTATCCTCTCTACCGTTGCCTCCCATATTACTTTACTCTCACAGGGCCCCTCCGTCGCCCTACCTCAGAATCAGAGGGGACATGGTGCCGGCATGGAGGAGAACTGCGCAAGGAGACAGGAATAGATGCGGTGCTTGCCCGGAGCCCACCTAAAAGAAGTAAAACGCCTCGGACCCACAAAGGACCGCTCCAGTGCCACCGGCTCGGGCCCAGGCCTGAATCCGAGGAGCCCGCTTTTCTACCCAGCTCGGCCGCCATGTTCAGGCCGAGCGTCGTTACCATGGAGTACGTGACGCCTCCGCGCCTAGCGCCAGCCCCGCCCCTCGCCTCTCGAGGCAGGTGGAGGAACTTGGCGGCTGAAAGTTGTTTTTTCATTGGCTGGCGTCACCGGTAAGAAGTTCAACGCCGAAGATGAGAGTCGCATCGCGATCATCGCGTCTCATTCGCGTGAAGCCGGCCGATAAATGCCGCCTAGCGGGCCACGAGAGTTGCGCCGTGAGACGATAAGTCGGTGTTGATGGTGATGAGATGGTGATAAGTGCGTGTCTTTTCTGAGGGAGTTTTACTTTTTAATTCAGTTATCCAGTGAAAAAATATGACCCACTAGGTGCCAGGAGCTTAGACATAAATAGATGCAAAATCTTACGATTTAGCTATTTAAAAGTTAAGTGGAATGTACTTTTCAATTTTACTTATGCTGAGTCACCGATTTTAGGACCTACCTTTTTTTAAGTTGAAGGTAGTTGATTTATAATATCGTGTTAAATCCACTTAAAATTTTTTTGTCCTCCCCCTTGTGGCTCAGCTGGTAAAGAATCCGCCTGCGATGCAGGAGACCTAAGTTCGATCTGTGGGTTGGGAAGATCCCCTGGAGAAAAGAAAGGCTACCCATTCCAGTATTCTGGCCTGGAGAATTCCATGGACTGTATAGTTCATAGGGTCGCAAAGAGTCGGACACGACTGAGCGACTTTCACTTTCACAGTAGGTGGGATCTTAAGTTTCCTGACCAGGGATCAAACCCTGCCCCCTGCATTGGAAACGTGTCTTTTTAATCACTGGACCGCCAGAGAGGTCCCAAACCCACTTCTAAACTAAAATCATTTTCTGTACAATCAATGAATGTTAAAGAGTTGCAAATACGTTAACCCCGGTAGCTTAGATGGCAAAGAATCTACCTGCAATGCAGGAGACCCGGGTTTTATCCCTGAGTAGGGAAGATTCCCCCGGAGAATGGCTTACCTACTCCAGTATTCTTGCCTGGAGAACTGCAGGGACAGAGTAACAGTCCATGGGGTTGCAAACAGTTGGACATAACTGAGCAATTAACACTTTTAACCCTGGAGGAAACCTGGTAGATTCTTGCTATTAAAAGCTTGAAAGCTGAGCTGTGAGGAACTATGAAAAACTAATCTCCTTGTGGCCCACAAAAGAAACCACAAAACTCGGAACTGGAAGCACTGAGCTTGTAACAGGCACTTCAAGAATTGAATATTATAAATTACTATACTAGGAACTGTAGTAGGTTAAAAAAAAATCCCAAGAATTTATACTTCATTGGATAAGATTATGTACTAAAACAAACCAAAAAAAAAAAAAAAAAAAGGGTGGGGAATCCTACACAAGAATAGTGGCATTCGATGTGGCTATCATCCCACTACAGGAAGTTGGGATTTTAAACCAAATTTATCACTTTTAGTATGTGCTCTCTACACAAAACCACAAAGAAATTCCGGATTGTGAATAAAGAAAGAATGGTACCAGTTATCAAGTTCCTAGAGATAACAGCAGTGTCTTAACAGTTCAAAGGATAAGGTGCTAGCCATTTTGGTTCATTTCTGTGAAACAAGCAATTCCTCCAATGGTAACTTTGTCTTGAGGACAGTCTGCACTAAACCAAACCTCTACAGGAGCAGATTAAGTCTAATACAGGCTCTCATAAATGCTACCATTACATTAGTTTAAGAGTATGCATGAATTTGTGTGCAAGGCTTACTTCCAACTGCATTTACTCTGGTTATCCTACAAACTCTCAGCTTGCTTTTTCTTCAAGTGCCTACCACTTCTTATCCACTTCACAAATATGTGAAGCATTCCATATTGACTCGTTTCCACTGCAGGAGGGGCCTGGGTTCAACCCCTTGTTGGAGAACTAAGATTCCATATACTACGGGTGATACAAAAACAAAATTAAATACTAATATCCTGGCATCTGGTAGTTTTCTAGACTTTCCAATTATGGAGTAATAGGTTTTAGTCACATTACATTACATAACCCAGTTAATTTGGTTCCTCAAATGCCTTCTAAGCAGAAGGCACATCAAATCTTTGTGCCATTTCCCTTTTGAAATTGTAGGGAGATGCTTGGCAACTGATACTTCATCTGCTCTTCCTTGCCTTGACCCAACTTTCCAAGTTCAATTTTCTTAAGATCCTACTCAAGATATTTGAAATGTGGTGGCCTTGAAAGGGTGAGGAGCATGGTTGCTCAATGATTCCAAACTGCTGCTTCTTACAACCCATTGTTTCCCTTACGGCCATGCCTCCCAACAGCTGCTACTGGACAAAGACTAGCAGTACAAACACATACCCAATCTGACTCTTTTGGCTTCAGGGCCACCATTAAACTAAGTGAAATGTAGAACTGCTATGTTCTACTCATTTTTAAGAGCTCTTAAGATAAGCCCACATACAATTTTAAGTCAGAAGGGGCTATTTGTCAAATTCCCATTCAGTTCAGTTGCTCAGTGGTGTCTGACTCTTTGCAACCCCATGAATCACAGCACACCAGGCCTCCCTGTCCATCACCAACTCCCGGAGTTCACTCAGACTCACGTCCATCAAGTCGGTGATGCCATCCAGCCATCTCATTCTGTTGTCCTCTTCTCCTCCTGCCCCCAATCCCTCCCAACATCAGTCTTTTCCAGAGTCAACTCTTCGCATGAGGTGGCCAAAGTACTGGAGTTTCAGCTTTAGCATCATTCCTTCCAAAGAAATCCCAGGGCTGATCTTCAGAATGTACTGGTTGGATCTCCTTGTAGTCCAAGGGACTCTCTAACGTCTTCTCCAACGCCACAATTCAAAAGCATCATATCATGCCAAAATATCTCAATCCTGCACTTTACTATATTAAAACATGGAGCCAAAGAAAGCAAGCCACACTGTCCAGGCAATCCTGACCACCCTCTACTAAGATTTATGGCATTTTGGAGGCACTTTCAAGTTATTCCCAACCAAGCATTATATAAATACTGGAATGCTTTGTCCAGTCACAAATCCCAAATATATCTCACCCACATTTGTTCAAATAAGCCACCAAATACCATCAATATATTCCACAAATTTCTCCCATCTACCATTTTTAATCCCCAGATTTCCCAACCAATCTATATCAAACAAGTGCATGCTATTATTACAAGGTACTTTAGATCAAAACAAGGTTCTTTCAGTGTAATGAGGGAGACAGGTACCAATATCACAGTGCCAGAGTTGAAATAAAAGGAAGAATTGTAGGTCCATTTGATGTGGAAATCTGGAGAAGTTTTACATATATATCAATACTGGCTAAAGGGACTTCCCTGGCCAATTAGTGGTTAGGACCCTGCACTCTTACTGCCAAGGGCCTAGGTTTGATTACTGGTTGGGGGACAGAAAAAACCCATAAGCCACACAGTGCTGCCAAGTTTAAAATGTTTCCATAGGCTAGGTTCCAGTGCTCCATCACTAGAAATCTTCCAAGATACTCCTTTCCACTGTTTCCAACTAAAAATCACTTGTAATCCTCCCCCTACCATTTAAGGTCTTGTATTAAGATACAAGATACATCCATCCTCATCAAAACCCTCCTGTAGTCCTATATTCTCTAGGCTCCTGTGTACTCTGTATATGCCTGATAGCCACCACCATTTTAGGACTTAGCAACTGTATCCAGGACAAATAATTTTTTAAGCCATTTAACAAAAGCACAACAGGACAAATCCACACTTTTATTTATTTTCAAGAAGTTTAAATTCTCGAAGGGTACAGCATCTGGGGGGGAAAAGAACACAAGGTACATGTTATATACAAGAATTACTGAATACCACAACATAAATACATCTCTCATCCCATTACCTATCTGAGAGGCACCCAACGACTCATATCCTCATGGGAAGGGAACTAATGTTTATAGCCTTCAGTTTCTGAATAGTCACTGACTAAGAATCAGTACTGGGAACACAGAGTCCATTTAATTTTGCCTCCTCTAACAATACAGGGCCAGTGCAGGAGACAAGTCAGAAAGATACCCTGGAGAAGGGCACAGCAACACACTCCAGTATCCTTGTCTGAGAAATCCCATGGACAGAGGACTCTGGAGGGCTTCAGTCCATGAGGTCACATTTGGACATGACCAAAGCGACTTCACTCACATGCGTTAACAGTAAAAACCTGCTCTGATGAAAAATTTCAACTGCTCAGCAGGGTTCAGTAGCGCCCTGTGTCCCCAAAGATGTAGCCATATCTATTAAAAATGCATCCTAACAGGAGCTATCCTGTTAGAAAAACCACAGAATCTGGAGTTGAAGGCTTTGCCTGAAGCCTTGGGATATGAGCATCTGTTAGCCTTAATACCCATTTCAAGACTGTTATGATGAAGAGATGGGAAGTATTAAGAATTAGGTCCAAAAAAAAAAGGATTATGCCAGGAAAAGGTATACTGAATTTTCATTTTCTAGCAATTACTTCAGAGCCTAATACATTTCTCAGAGAACTATTTAAATAGCTGACCCTTGAACAACCCAGACTGAACTGCATGTGTCCACTTATACAGATTTCTTTCAGTAAGTACATACAACACAATCTGCAGTTGACTGAATCCACAGATGCAGATGGCAACTGCAAAGTTATACACAGATTTCCCACTAGCCCCTAACCCCTGTGTTGTTCAAGGGTCAAATGCTATTCCCCACCACTTCCAGGCAGCTTTAGCAATTATCTGAATCTAGGCACAATCCATTTGAACCCTTTGGCTTCGCTTTTCACATAATGCCAAGAAAATGTTCCATAATACATTTTCACAGTAGCCGCTCATTTTACAGCCTGAACTATTGGTGACATTTTATTATCACAGTAGTCCTTAATGGTCCAAGCTGAACCCCTTGAGCTTAGTTTGATTCCAAAAGGTTCCACAGTTAACAGTGTACTTACCACACGAATTCTGTGTCCAATGGCCTTAGCAGGAAGGTTGCTTCGGAATTTAGCACGAACCATGCCACTGTTTCCATGAGCTCGAGTGATCTTTCCCCAGATTACTCTGGTTTTGTTAGGTTTTCCACCAGGAGTTACTGTGTTGCTGATTTTAAGATGATTAAAAATAAAAAAGGCATAAGAACCCACAGACCCAATACAGTGTGGTGCAAAATCAAGGTGACTTCTAGATCAGTGGCCCTCAACCCCAGTTAACCACTTAATTCACTTGAGAAATAAATGCTAATAACTGTTAATAGTGGAGAAGGCAAGGGGTAGATGAAAAAGGGGACAAAAAATGTGAGTATAGGGAGAGAAACTTGTTTGTAATTATAAACAGCCAGGGAAGGCATTACTAAAAAGCTAATGCTGGAAAAAAGACTGGAAGGTAAGGGAACAGCTTGTGTTAAAAAACGGGAGGTTGTGTCCCTGGCTTGCTGCTGCTACTGCCGCTAAGTCACTTTAGTCGTGTCCAACTGTGTGTGACCCCATAGAGGGCAGCCCACCAGGCTTCCCTGTCCCTGGGATTCTCCAGGCAAGAACACTGGAGTGGGTCATTTCCTTCTCCAATGCATGAAAGTGAAAGGGAAGTTGCTCAGTCGTGTCCGACTCTTTGCAACCCCATGGACCACAGCCTACCAGACCAGGCTCTTCTGTCCATGGGATTTTCCAGGCAAGAGTACTGGAGTGGGGTGCCACTGCCTTCTCTGGTCCCTGGCTTAGGGAAAGGCAAAATATCACCAAGATGAATCTTAGCTGGCTTAAGAGAAAACACGGGGAGCCCTAAATGCATAAAGTCTTAGAAGCTCCTTAATGATTTCAGCTTTTAACCATATGAGAAGGGGGCCAGCTGGAGTTTCAGCAAAAGTACAGATGATCTGACTTATAATAATTAAAAATCTCAAAGGCTCTCTCTGGTTGCAGCAGGAAAAGGGGCTGAGGGAGATGAAAGCATTCCCCAAAGATCTTTTTTAAAACAAAAAAACAACAGTCCACCCATTTCTTCCACCTCTCCCTCAGCCTCTATCCCAAAAGTTTTAACCGAGTTGGAATGGGTTTAAGAACCAATACTCTAGAGATTATCTTTAAGCATCCATAAAATATATAACCTCAAGAGATCAACAAAATGAATTAAGGTACATGAAAAATGCTCTGGTGCTAAGTCGCTTCAGTCGTGTCCACCTCTGTGCGACCCCATTGACGGCAGCCCACCAGGCTTTCCCACCCCTGGGATTCTCCAGGCAAGAACACTGGAGTGGGTTGCCATCTCCTTCTCTAGAAAAATGCTCTACAAAACCTTAAAATCATATTCTAAGAAGCTGACTCCTCCTTTAAAACAATTAACAGCTGTAATTTTTCTAAGTGCAGTAGACATCTACATCCAACACTACCCTAAAATTGCTTAAAATCCCTAAGTAAAAACCACAACAGTATCAATTACTTTACCAACTTAAAATGAGACAAATCAAGTAAAAACTCCAGAGTATAATACTATAAACTTACTTCTTTGCTTTGTACACATAAGCACATCTCTTGCCTAAATAGAATTCAGTTTCATCTCGAGCATATACACCTTCAATTTTCAGGAGAGCAGTGTGTTCCCTTTGGTTCCGTAGACCCCGTTTATAGCCAGCAAAAATTGCCTTGGACCACAGCCTAAGACAAAATACATTGTTAATTCTAAGCTGTTAAAATCTCACTTAACTTCAACAAGCAACAGGTATGGTTTGACTTGTGATGACCCCCACCTAAATTTACCTACACCAAACATCTATTTTTTTTTCCCATCAGACTTAAACTTACATTTACGATCATGCCTTATAAACAAGTACACTTGTAAGTACAAAGCAATGATATTTAAAACACATACCTTCCAGACATATTTGTTGTTTCAGAAGTCCCGTTCCCAGCAGGCCTGCAAACAAAAATACTCAGTTTAAAACCCCGCAACGCCCGTTTCCAACCTACTAGCTTCCTGTGGAACAGCACCCCAAACTCAAAGAATGCTAAGTAACTAAGCAAACGCCAAAATGAAGATAAAAACTAAAGTGGCAAAATTCTACAGTACAAGACATAACTGCTAGAAACACCAAAAGAAAGTCTTAAGAACAACACTTTTACACACTAAAGTCTCTCAGTCGTGCGACTCAAGAGTCGCGACTCTTTGCGACCCCCACGGACTGTAGCCTGTCAAGCTCCTCCGTCCTTGGGATTTTCCAGGCAAAAGTGCTGGAGTGGGCTGCCATTCCCTTCTCCAGGAGGCCTTCCTGACCCAGGAATCGAACCCGAGTCTCCCGTATTGCAGGCAGCCGCTTTACCGTGGGAGCCACCAGGGAAGCCACACTGAACGGGAAAGAAAAGCTAAGGAAAGACACAGTAAACATGCAAAACACAAGTTTGAGGTGGCAGTAAATGGACAAAGAACCCTGCCTAAAGGTGCCGCTGCTGCCAGACAAAATGCATCTGTTTTGTATTTTACTCCGCTAGGGCCCGGAAGCAACTGGGGTTACCGGAGCACCCATTCTCGGAGGTCAGCGAACCAGCACCATCAGTCCCATATCTCCTCCATCCTGTCCTCCCCGTTGCTGGAAATCACAGAAATCGTTAGCTGGTAGAGCCTCGGAGTCACACCCGTGCCTCGTCCGAGGGATATAGCCGAGCCTACCCCACTTATTTGCCCCCAAAGTTCAGCTGCAGGAAGTCTACACACCTTCACAGGGTCCAAGATGGCTGAAAGAGACCAGCGAGGACCCGCCGCGTGGTCTTGTGGGTAAATACATCTCCGCCCCGCCCCCGTTTAGGTAACTTCCGCGACCGCCAAAAAAGCCTCAGAAATCGCCTTCTGACTGAAATGAACCACGTTCAAAATCACCTGTACAATTCTTTCCCTAAGTCCTTTTATCTTTGTAAGCTGCAAAATGTATTATTTTGGAACACAGGGAGGCAAAATAGTAGCCAGCTAAAAGAGAAGAAAAGGTCCTCCGAAGCTGTCCGTTGCCACAGAAACACCTTAGCTTGGTTCCGACGGCCTCCGGGGGTGTAGTTGGCAAAGTGAAGCCGGAGGGGAGGACGACCTGCGCTTCGAGTACCATAGAACTGGTTCGCCAACAAGGGGGTATTTTTCCTTCTTACCACTTAGGAATAGGGCAAACGGAAGCTCTCGGATCCTAGCCTGGAAGAGAAAGACCGCGAGCAAGAAAGTAGGAGGAGAAAGCTCTTAATTCTCTATACCTTTCCTACCCCTTATATACTCAGTCGCGTCTATTTGCGACTCTATGCACCGTCCTCCACCAGGCTCTACCCTTGGGATTCTCTAGGCAAGAATACTGGAGTGGGTTACCGTGTTCTCCAAGGGATCTTCCCCACCCTAGGAGCTTACCTGCATCTCTTGGATTGGCCGGCGGGTTCTTTACCACCAGCGCCACCTGGGAAGCCCTCTTCTGCCTTTCTGCGACCTTGTTCAGTCGTGTCCGACTCTTTGCGACCCTATGGACTGTAGCGCGCCAGGCTCCTCTGTCCATGGGGTTCTTCAGGCAAGAATACTGGAATGGGTTGCCATTCCCTCCTCCAGGGGATCTCTCCGATCCAGGGATCGAACCAGCGTCTCCTTTGGCTCCTGCATTGCAAGCGAATTCTTTACACATTGAGCCACCTGGAAACCACCCTCCGCCCCTTACCACCCTTTTAATCCTTTCCTCCTTTTACCCCTTTATCTCTTTAGAGAAATGACTTAAGTTCTTACCGCCGTTCTTCGTTTTGACTCCGAGGGTGAAGAGAACATCCCTGACAAAGTCTTGTTGCCTTTTAAGGAGAACTCAGCTGCCAAAGGGCTTTCCTGGTGGCTCAGCGGTAAAAAAAAAAAAAAAATTCCCCTGCCTATGCAGGAGATGCAGGTTCCATCCCTGGGTTAGGAAGATCCCCTGGAGAAGGAAATGGCAACCCACTACAGTATTCTTGCCTGGGAAATCTCATGGACAGTGGAGCCTGCCAGGCTAGAGTCCATGGGGTCACAAAAAAGTTGGACGCGACTTAACAACGACAGCAGTTGCTAAACTCCCAAGTGCCTGCCACCTAGCCCATGCCCAATTGGTCTTCAGTAAATATTTGTGCATTGGAATGGGATAGCTTAGTGGATGCCTGAGATTTACCTTTCCTAATTATTGCACATTATTTGTGTTGCTCTTTGGAGAATCCATATCAATAACCTCAGATATGCAGATGACACCACCATTACAGCAGAAAGTGAAGAGGAGCTAAAAAGCCTCTTGATGAAAGTGAAAGAGGAGAGTGAAAAAGTTGGCTTAAAGCTCAACATTCAGAAAACGAAGATCATGGCATCCGGTCCCATCACTTCATGGGAAATAGATGGGGAAACAGTGTCAGACTTAATTTTTGGGGGCTCCAAAGTCACTGCAGATGGTGACTGCAGCCATGAAATTAAGACGCTTACTCCTTGGAAGAAAAGTTATGACCAACCTAGATAGTATATTCAAAAGCAGAGACATTACTTTGCCAACTAAGGTCCGTCTAGTCAAGGCTATGGTTTTTCCTGTGGTCATGTATCGATGTGAGAGTTGGACTGTGAAGAAGGCTGAGCACCGAAGAATTGATGCTTTTGAACTGTGGTGTTGGAAAAGACTCTTGAGAGTCCCTTGGACTGCAAGGAGATCCAACCAGTCCATTCTGAAGGAGATCAGCCCTGGGATTTCTTTGGAAGGAATGATGCTAAAGCTGAAGCTCCAGTACTTTGGCCACCTCATGAGAATGAGTTGACTCATTGGAAAAGACTGATGCTGGGAGGGATTGGGGGCAGGAGGAGAAGGAGACGACAGAGGATGAGATGGCTGGATGGCATCACTGACTCGATGGATGTGAGTCTGAGTGAACTCCAGGAGATGGTGATGGACCGGGTGGCCTGGCATGCTGCGATTCATGGGGTCACAAAGAGTCGGACACAGCTGAGCGACTGAACTGAACTGATGGATTCATTCATTTTTTCCAACAGTTTGTTGAATGACTGACTACCATGTACGAAATTTTCTTCTTGGCTTGGAGGATGCTGCGGTAAACAGAACAACAGAAATCTGTGTCCTCATGGAGCTTACATCCTAGTAGGAGAGCAAGACAAGGAGCAAGTAAAATAGAAGGTGGTGTGAGAAAAAAATGGTTCATGGAGCTTGGCTCTAGCTGGGCAAAGTGGTAGATACATAGCAAAATGCCTCTGGTTGAAGCTGGTACCTGATGGACCAGTAGGACTTTACAAGGTGGAAGAGATTAGGGGAAGAGTGGTTCAAGCTGAAAGAATAGCATATGCAAACACCCTGAGTTAGAAGAGAGCATGATTCCTTAGAAGAAAGAGGCCCGCTGAAGCTGGACCCATGAGAGCAATAAAAGGGCAGTGCTAGATGCATCTGGAGAGGAACAGAGGAGCAGCCCTATGGTCCAAGTTAAGAATTTTAGTTTTTTTCTTAAGTTAATGGGAAACCATTGAGAGGTTCTAAGAAATACAATGAAATTTTCAACTTTATACGATGAGCCCTTTATTTCAAAAAGATCACCTTTAATTTGGAAGCTGTTAGAGTAGTTCAAGCAAGAAACAACAGCTAGATTCAGCAGGGTATTGGGGGAAATAGAAATTGAAAGTAAAATCCACAGGACCTGGTGATGATTTGAATTGGGGGAATGCTGATGTCAGGATGAAGGAGGAAGCAGAAATGACTCCTGAGTTTCTAGCGTTGAGGAATGAGCAGCCAGAACTTGAAAGCACTAAGCATAGGCCTTTATTACTTATGTGAGGCATACTTACTGATGCCCCAGGCCTGAGAAATAAAGAACAACGCAGCAAAAGAACAAAATCTTAACAGCATATTACTTGCTTCTAAGACTGCCCTTGTACTGGAAAATTTAGCTAGTTTGGAATATTTTTTTTTCCACTTTATGTAAAGATTCTTTCAGTTCAGTTCAGACACTCAGTTGTGTCTGACTCCTTGCGACCCCATGAACTGCAGCATGCCAGGCCTCCCTGTCCATCACCATCTCCCGGAGTTCACTCAGACTCATGTCCATCAAGTCATTGATGCCATCCAGCCATCTCATCCTCTGTCGTCCCCTTCTCCTCCTGCCCTCAATCTTTCCAAGCTCAGAGTCTTTTCAAATGAGTCAGTTCTTCAAATCAGGTGGCCAAAGTACTGGAGTTTCAACTTCAATATCAGTTCTTCCAATGAACACCCAGGACGACCTCCTTTAGGATGGACTGGTTGGATCTCCTTGCAGTCCAAGGGACTCTCAAGAGTCTTCCAACACCACAGTTCAAAAGCATCAATTCTTCTGTGCCTGGCTTTCTTTATAATCAAACTATCACATCCATTTTGTTCTTTTGCTGCTACTGCTGCTAAGCTGCTTCAGTCGTGTCCGACTCTATGCCACCTCATAGACGGCAGCCCACTAGGCTCCTCGGTCCCTGGGATTCTCTAGGCAAGAATACTGGAGTGGGTTGCCATTTCCTTCTCCAATGCATGAAAGTGAAAAGTGAAAGTGAAATCGTTCAGTCGTGCCCAACTCTTAGCGACCCCATGGACTGCAGCCTACCAGCCTCCTCTGTACATGGGATTTTCCAGGCAAGAGTACTGGAGTAGGTTGCCATTGCCTTCTTCATCCATACATGACCACTGGAAAAACCATAGCCTTGACTAGATGGACCTTTGTTGACAAAGTAATGTCTCGGCTTTTTAATATGCTATCTAGGTTGGTCATAACTTTCCTTCCAAGCAGTAAGCATCTTTTAATTTCATGGCTGCAATCACCATCTGCAGTGATTTTGGAGCCCAAAAAAATAAAGTCAGCCACTGTTTCCACTGCTTCCCTATATATTTGCCATGAAGTGATGGGACCAGATGCCATGATCTTCGTTTTCTGAATGTTGAGATTTAAGCTAACTTTTTCACTCTCCTCTTTCACTTTCATCAAGAGGCTTTTTAGTTCCTCTTCACTTTCTGCTGTAAGGGTGGTGTCATCTGCATATCTGAGGTTATTGATATTTCTCCCAGCAATCTTGATTCCAACTTGTGCTTCTTCCAGCCCAGCGTTTCTCATGATGTACTCTGCATAGAAGTTAAAAAAGCAGGCTGACAATATTCAGCCTTGACGTACTCCTTTTCCTATTTGGAACCAGTCTGTTGTTCCGTGTCCAGTTCTAACTTGCTTCCTGACCTGTATACAGGTTTCTCAAGGGGCAGGTCAGGTGGTCTGGTATGCCCATCTCTTTCATAATTTTCCACAGTTTATTGTGATCCACACAGTCAAAGGCTTTGGCATAGTCAATAAAGCAGAAATAGATGTTTTTCTGGAACTCTCTTGCTTTTTCTATGACCCAGCAGATGTTGGCAATTTGATCTCTGGTTCCTCTGCCTTTTCTAAAACCAGCTTGAACATCTATAATATTCTTTCAGCTTTGCATATAAAGTGTTTGTTGCATGGGACATACTTGTACCAACCACCTAAGGATCACTTTATTGTAGACAAGATCATACTAGACTATTCACTATTTGCTCTGTATATGACAAAATTCTCCATAGTCTGTTCTCATTGTAAAGCTTATTTAACCAGAAAGGACTTTCCTTTACTGACGAAGGATAACATATTGATAGCAGTATTAAACTTATTTTCAGGATAAATAGTTTTTCTAGGTATAATGGCAATTGTTTTTCTGGATGCAATAAATTCTGTTAATCTAGCAGATCAGGGGAATGGAACCATCAAATATTTTAGTAATCAGAATAACAGAAAAGTAAATTTGTTGTATATGGAGATTACCAGTTAATATTCAGAATATAATTTAAAAACATACAAAAGATATATTGGACATTGGTGGTGGTGGTTGAGTCACTAAGTCATGTCCGTGTGAACTGTAGCCTACCAGGCTCCTCTGTCCATAGGATATCTCAGGCAAGAATTCTGGAATGTGCTGCCTTTTGTTTCTGTAGGGGATCTTTCTGACCCAGAGATCAAACCCATATCTCCTGCATTGCAGTCAGATTCTTTACTGCTGAGCCACCAGGGAAGCCCTACATTGGCATTAATTTGCCTTTAGAAACACGAAGTTTGCATTTATCTGCCAGTAGTTAAGCTGGCTACTAAATAGACTTGTGCCATTTGATAGCAGTGTTTCTTCCATCTCTGAGACTGCTCTGCAAAGCTACAGGGGATAAGCCACAGCTCTTGTACTTCTTTTTCTCTTAGTGTGAGGGTATAGAAATAAATGTCATTCAACACTCCCTTAAACTAATCTCAATGTTTTTTTTTTTTCCCACTTTAGGTGATTGCATTTCCGTGAGATTATAATGTACCAAGAAAATTAAAACTAACTCAAGAAGGATGGAAGAGTATGTTCCAAATTCCAATTTATTATTTTTTTTATATATATATATGAAATGACTTATATTAAATTTCTGTGTATTATTTACCCTAGCTGTGTAACAAATTACTCCAAAACTTAGCGACTTAAAATATAAATGTTTATTATTTCACATAGTTTCTGAAGTTCAGGAATTTGGGAGTAGCTTGGTTATATGGTCAAGAATTGAGGAGCAGCTTAGTGGGATGGTTCTGTTTTGGGGTTTCTTATAAGTCGAAGTTGGTCAGGGCTGCAGTCATCTGAAGACTTGACTGGGGCTAGGGTATCCAGTCCAAGATGGCTCGTTTACAGAGTTGGCAAGTTGATGCTGTCTTTTGTCAAGAGGCCTTAGTTCCTCAGTCTCATGAGACTTTTCATAGGGCTTCTGAAGTATCCTCATGACAAGGCATCTGGATTCCCACAGAGTGAGATTTGAGAAAATGATAGAGAAACTTTAATGTCTCAAAATCACCTAGCCTTGGAAGCCACAATATCCTTTTGGTTATGTAAGTTAGTCCTATTCAGTGTGGGGAAGACTGCAGAGGGGCATGAGTACAAGAAAGTGAGGCTCGTGTGGGCCACCTTGAGAATGGCTGCTCCATTCCATGTTTTGCTAACTGAAACGGAGCAGGGCCCTGTAGGGCTCCCAGGCAAGGAGGCCTTTCTGTCTCCCATTTCTTGTAGGCAAGACTCCAGCATTATAACTTTCTGTGAGTTCCAAAGGGCAGATTTGAACAGTTGCTAATCAAGGGTGTATGTGCTAAGTTGCTTCAGTCATATCCCACTCTTTGCGACCCCATGGACTGTAGCCCGCCAGGCTCCTCTGTCCATGGGGATTCTTGCCGGCGACGGAATGAAACACCAACACTGCAGAGTGGTTTAAATCTTATATTTTAACACTTGCTTCTTACAGCTGCTTTATTTTATATCTTTTGCACAACCCCCTACAGGGCAAGCTGCCAAGCACTATGATTCAGAGACTATACAGTGCGCAGGCGCAAGGCGAGATAACCTTTACCTTGGCTTATTTACTGCAGCTAAGACTTTGTTTTGGGGAACTTCCTTATCAACTTAGAATCCGTTTTGTCCCAAGGTCTGTTCCTTTTGAGGAATCAGAGAAACATCCTTGTGTGCAAGCAATGTTCTTTTCCCATGGGAACAAACAGGATTTTTAGCTGAACATCTCGTTTGCAAGAATGCTCAGCCCTGGTTGACAGTCTCGTTAGCAAGCACTTCTCAATCTTCCTTAAACCTAGTTCCCTACACTGGGCAGAACATCTCGTTTGCAAGAATGTCCAGCCCTGGTTGAGAGTCTCGTTTGCAAGCACTTCTCAACCTTCTTTAAACCTAGTTCCCTACACTGGGCAGAACATCTCGTTTGCAAGAATGTTCAGCCCTGGTTGAGAGTCTCGTTTGCAAGCACTTCTCAACCTTCTTTAAACCTAGTTCCCTACACTGGGCAGAACATCTCGTTTGCAAGAATGTTCAGCCCTGGTTGAGAGTCTCGTTTGCAAGCACTTCTCAACCTTCTTTAAACCTAGTTCCCTACAGATTCTCCAGGCAAGAATACTGAAGTGGGGTGCCATTTCCTTTTCCAGGGGATCTTCCCTACCCAGGGATCGAACCAGCACCTCTTATGTCTCCTGCATTGGCAGGTGGGTTCTTTACCACAGGAGTCACCTGGGAAGCTAATCAAGGGAAAGTGAAAATGAAAAGTAGCCCAGTCCTGTCTGACTCTGCAACCCCATGGACTATACAGTTCATGGAATTCTCCAGGCCAGAATACTGGAGTGGGTAGCCTTTCCCTTCTCCAGGGGACCTTCCCAAATCAGGGACAGAACCCAGGTCTCCCACATTGCAGGTGGATTCTTTAGTAACTAAGCTATCAGGGAAGCCCCAATCAATTCATCTTGCCAAATCACCAGAGGCAAGATGAAAGGGACAAGAGAAGCTCATGAAGATTAGAAGACCCACCACCTAAAATGAGATTAAGGAAGTGCAAGCTCTGCCCACACTCTAATCTTGTTAGAGACCCCACATTTGACCCTCATCAAATTCTCTAGGGTTGGGACTCTTGGTTTTTTGAGACAGAACATGGTTTTAGGTTCCTCTTTGCCTGGCAGAGCAATAAAGCTAGCTATCCTTTTCTCCACCCCAAACTCTGTCTCCAGGATTTGATTTGGCACCCGGTGTACAGAGAGGCTCAGCTTTCAGTTAACATAACCATGAGACAATTTTGGTTAGCATCTGAAAATGTTGCTAGAAAAAAAGTGTATTTGGCTCAAGTTCAAATTGGTTGAGCATAGTCAAATAGCAGAGGGTCCACATCTTTAATAAACAGTGAGTTGCTTTTCTCTGGGAAGTCGGAATGTTACTGGGGGTTATTAAGCAGAATCATCTGCAAAGTACTTCCATTCATTCTCTTGAGTATATGGCAAAATGGACTTTACAGGAACCCATCTACATGCTGCCTGTGTTTTTGGATTTAAGTGATTTTAAACATCTGATGGTTGACTTATTTTTTCCTTCCTTCTTTCTTTAGAGGTCAACTGGAAGCCTCAAATCTTCCTCCAGAAGATTGGCCTTCTGAAGTGACGGTGTCAGTGACAGGAGAACCGCCTAATACTTCTGCAGAAGAAAAGGAAGAAACAGATAAAGAAGCAGTCATAGAGGTCAGCCCAGAAATCATGAAGCCGCTATCCATTCTAGACGTGCTGAGGATCTCTGCAGTTCTGGAGGACACCACAGACCAGCTCTCCATTCTAAACTATATCATGCCAGTTCAGTATGAAAAAAGACAAAGCATCAGCATGGTATATATATTCACCATTACTTAATTTTTGCTTTCTCTTTATTTCTCCATCATTTGCAGTACCTATGCCATTCAATTCAACTTGGGCAATAGCACCTTCTAGTCAGGTAAAGGGCTACAGTAATTATCTAAGATATGTACTCTCAGTTAATGGAGTGAAATAGACATAGTTCACGGTACATCTCACAAAATATCCTTTTCTCCTGATATATTGGCGTTATTCTAAAAAGTCCATAGATAAGTCAGTATAAATACAATATATATACTGAGGAGATAAATAATTGTGTTTTCTTGTCTTGTATTGGTATTTGTCAGCTGGCAACCCACCCCAGTATTCTTGCCTAGAGAATCCCCATGGACAGAGGAGCCTGGCGGGCTACAGTTCATGGGGTTGCAAAGAGTTGGACTGAGCGATTAAGCACAACAGCACAAAAGCTAATTGAACACCAGGGGGAGGAAATTCAACTGGACCCTGTCAACATTTCTTTTATCTAAAATGACTTTGTCATTGCTAAATATGTTGCAGTCTGCTTTTCTCAATATCCAGCTGCATTATTGCACTAGCCATTACATTTTCCATGATGTTATGGATTCCTCCCTCAAAGCACCACTGAGTTATCAAAAAACTCAACTTGATAGTGAGCAAAATCTTTCATAAATTCTTAAGCCCTTAAACCAGAAACAATTTTTAAGTACAAATTTTATTACATTTTATTTTAAGTACATATTTATTAAGTTTAACACAATTATATAATTTGTACAGATTATATCTGATTCTGTGATAAATGCAACTTGCTATAAAAATGAGAGGGTAAATTAATTTTCATGTCTAATAGAAAAGAAGCCCATATTTACTGTGACTAGAAAATTAAATTTCCTTCTAATTGCCCCTTACAATTTTATAATTATTATTATTATTACTACTGCTATATGTATAAACAGGATTCACAAAACTTTTATTAGGGTTTTAAAAGTGGATTTGAAGTTACAGGATCATTATGGTTGAATTGTGCAATAAGCAATTCATTTCACTTTCTCAGTCTTAGTTTTCTCATTTATGAATTGTGGTGGAGTTTTAACTAAATGAGCCCTTCTAATACTAACATTCTATGAGTTTTAGGGTGATTTTAAAACATTAATGGGTATTATAGGAATTTTGCAACAAGTTAGTTTCCTTATTAATTTATGAAAAGCAAAGACATCTGGAAACCCAAGAACTAAACCTTTCAGTGCACTTAAAATTAGTCTAATTCTTAAATTGTTTGTTAACAGATAGTACAGAAGAGACACTAACCTCACTAAATATCTTCAGTTAACAAGATAAAGTTTTCTCAATGATATTTACTGTCAGGCTTTAAAAAGGGTACTTTTCCATCATAGAAACTCAAGAGAGAAAGAAAAACACAAATTTATAAACAACATTCAGTAGTGGTCACCATTCCAGTACATAAAAGAACAAAACTTCTCCAGTTTTAATCTGGTTTATGATCTTCACCCACAAAATTTTCTGACATGACAGAGAGAGGCCCTCCTTATGATTTTATAGAAATATAAACAGTAAAGGTTTATACTCTTATTCTGATTAATAGAGCTTAAAAGCCCCTTTCAGAATATGTTAGTTATATAACTTTTACGAATGTGACTCTTTAAAATAATTTTTCATTTTATAGTATTATAGTTGTTCTAACTCATAAATTTTTACAGTACCATTGCCCTGCATAAGATAAATATTTAAAAACCTTATGGTACTGATGTGGATGTTTTCCTTCTTTAAAAGCTTCACATTGTTGAGCTTTACAGTAACAACACTGGGATGAAAATTTAGTTAGCATTGTCCCTCTTCCACAACCATTTTTATAGCTAAAGAATCATGGAATGGAATTATGAAAAACACACTAATGTACTAAGTTCTACCAGAAGTAGGAGTAATTGATCTGAACTTTGGAAAGAGCTCCCTTGCAGGGAATACTGTTCTTATTTTTTCCCTTAGAATCTAACACCCTCCCGTACAAGGAGGTGAATGGACCAGAATATTTAGCTAGTTCCTTTAAGTTCTCTTCTAAAAACTCATATTTATTTCTAGTAATCTGTTCATCAGGCCATTTGACACATTTGCTTCCTTTTCCAGATGCCTGAGCACAAAGGTAGAGGAATGATGTTTAGGGTGATCAGAAAAAACAAACTTTCCAGGCCTTACGTTTCCCATTCCCTCCCTAGATTGGAAAATCTAGAGTAATAACCATCCACATACTTAAAGCTTTCTTTATGCATAAGGCATCTGGTCCCATCACTTCATGGGAAATAGATGGGGAGACAGTGACAACAGTGTCAGACTTTATTTTTCTGGGCTCCAAAATCACTGCAGATGGTGACTGCAGCCATGAAATTAAAAGATGCTTACTCCTTGGAAGGAAAGTTATGACCAACCTAGATAGCATATTGAAAAGCAGAGACATTACTTTGCCAACAAAGGTCCATCTAGTCAAGACTATGGTTTTTCCAGTGGTCATGTATGGATGTGAGAGTTGGACTGTGAAGAAAGCTGAGCACCAAAGAATTGATGCTTTTGAACTGTAGTGTTGGAGAAGACTCTTGAGAGTCCCTTGGACTGCAAGGAGATCCAACCAGTCCATTCTGAAGGAGATCAACCCTGGGATTTCTTTGGAAGGAATGATGCTAAAGCTGAAACTCCAGTACTTTGGCCACCTCATGTGAAGAGTTGACTCATTGGAAAAGACTCTGATGCTGGGAGGGATTGGGGGCAGGAGAAGAAGGGGACGACCGAGGATGAGATGGTTGGATGCCATCACTGACTCGATGGACGTGGGTTTGGATGAACTCCGGGAGTTGGTGATGGACAGGGAGGCCTGGTGTGCTGCGATTCATGGGGTTGCAAATAGTCGGACATGACTGAGCGACTGAACTGACTGAACTGAAGTTTCAATTTAATTGTTGGAATTCTATGGTTTCTGTTCTCTTTTTAGTCAGTCATATCAATTTTAATTGAAAGTATTTTAAAATTTAATTATTATTTAATGTAGCATTTTGTTTTATACTTGCATATGTATGTTTTCCTCAGATCTGAATCTTTCCTTGCTGTTGATAAAGGAAAAATGCTGTTGAGTCTGTGTTTATTAATCTTTATTGATAGTTTTTTTTAACTAATCTAAGTTTAGCTAAGGAAGACCTAGGCTTTTATGCAAATAAAACTCTTCTTTGCATAGGATCAGCTCAAGAATTTAAGTACTCATATCAAATGTTGAACTTATATTGGTCTGTGTAGTGTTCTAAATGCACTTTTTCTTTCTTTTTCTCCTTCCTTCCTTTTTTTGTTTCATCAATAACGTAAGATGGCAAGTACTATTATTATCCCTATTTTATCAATAGGAAAATAGAGGCATAGAGATATTAAATAGTTACCTAAAGTCAATGTGGTTTAGTAACAGGGCCAGGATTTAAACAAGGGAGTCTGGTTTCAGAGTCTCATATGAGCTGCATAACCACTCTGTTATATGGTTTCCCATTGGCTCAAGGTTTTAGCCACAGATTAAATAGGAATCATCAATTGAAAGATGTATCCTGTCCCAGTTGAAAGATGGTAATGCTTACCTCTTACTATTCAAGTTTGGGTCTGAAAAATAATTTTTTTTGGCTTTTCCCCATGTGAACTTCGAAATCTATACCACACCACTAAATACACTATTGGCTCCTACTCTTTGGTGTGATTCTCTTTTAATTCTTGTGCCCTCCATATATCCATGGGTTCCACATCTGCAGATTCAAGCAACCATGGATCAAAAATATTCAGAAAAAAATTCCAGTAAGTTCTCAAAAGCATAACTTGAATTTGCTGTGTGCTGGCAGCTATATACATAATATTTACATTGTTTTAGTATTATAGGTCATCTAGAGATGATTTAAAGTATAATGAGAGGATGTAAACAGGTTATATACAAATACTATGCCATTTTACATAAGGGACTTCAGGATCTGTGGAGTTTGGTCTCCTTGAGGGCTGGGTCGGGGGTGTGGTGGTGGATCAGACCAATCCTCCGCAGTTACCAAGGGATGACTATATTTCAGATTCATGTGTTCAGCGAACATTTGAGTCTTTGCTGTACCCTGGATATTGTTCTAAACAATGGGATTATAAAGATGGCCACATTTATTTAATATTATCTTGTTCCAAAAAGAATTTGAGGTGCGCCAAAATCTGTAAGATACTGTCCCTTTCCTCATGGAATTTATAATTTAATGGAGATATTTATACAAATAGTTACAAGTGGTAAATGTCTGCTAATAGAGATGTTTCACAGAGAATTGTGTCTTTGGTCATAGTCTTAAAGTTCACCAGTCTGGGGAATGACAGACAGTGGGAATGTTGTCTAAAGGCAGGAAGACACAAAACAGCAGAGCATGCAGTTTGATGTGGCTGAAGAAAAGGATAATTTTCTGGTACTGATATTACAAGAGGTTTAAAATGTAGGAAGAGGCCCTCATATAGCATTGTTTCTTTTTGTTTTAAAAATCTGTCTTAACATGAACATCATTTATTGTTTTTAGAAAGATAACAAAGAAATGCATTCAGAAGGAAGAAGCTCAGAAAAAGTTCCACTGGCATCAGAACCCTCAAAAATATCCAGTCCACTGGTACATAAAGAAGAACCCAAGTTGCCAGAAATCAGACAAGGGGGCCAGTTTAACAAAGTGCAAGATCTTATCTTCAAAAAACCCACAAGGCAGACCATAATGAATACAGAGACACTGAAGAAAATTCAGATTGATAGGTAAGGAAGAAGAGCACATTTGGAAATGTGAGAATGTATTTCTAGATGGATGAAGAGTAAGTACAGGGGTGGCTGACTGCTCTCTTCTCTTAATGGATTGGTCATTATATCCAAGTGACTGCAGATAATAGAATTAGCCAAGGGCTATCTAGGGGGAAGTGTGGTACAATTAAAAGTATTAATATGGTGGTATATGGTTGGGTAAGTTATTGAGCCTTTGTTTACAGTTTTTAAAAATGAGAATAATGATAACTTTGAAGGGAAGTATCAGCCAGTGCTTGGTAGAGATTGGTGGCTATTGTGATGCTTTATTCTTTAGTAAGAGATAGATACTATCAAAGTAGTCAAATTTTAAACTGTTTTAATCCTGAGGATTTCTTAAGCAGTCTCAGTTTCCATTCTTAATGCTCAATTTTTCATTGTCAACTGGCTTGTTGACAAAGAATCCTGTTAAGTTTAAAAGAAAGTATAACATTTTGATAGTAATTTTTGGTAAATAAGGGTCTATAACGATTACCCAGGGCCACTAGCCAAATCCAGCCTGTAGTCTGTTTTTGAAAATAAAGTTTACTGGAACACAACATCGCCCATTTTATATATTGTCTATGACTGCTTTGATGGGATAAAAGCAGAGTCAAGTAGTTTCAACACGGAGTTTATGTCCTGCAAAACCAAAAACATTTACTATTTGTCCAATTACAGAAAAACTCGCTGACCCCTGCTTTAGACCCTCACCAGAGGGTATCATCTCTTGTTATAAATAATCTGGTTTCACATTTGCATCCCTTAAAGATGGTGTCCTGTTTATAAGCTGCTAGTTAATGTCCTTTCATTCTCAGTGTGTGGGATCATAGTTTTTCAATTGATATGACTTCATTGTATTTATTTTCTCAATATAGTTATTGAATTTTTTTTGTGTGAACTATTGGTAATAATTATGTAAAACAGTAAGTATACTTCTTGTGATTCTATATCAAAACATTAAATAACAGTATTTAAAATTCTCTACCTAGGAGAAAATACTCAATGGACTAGGAGTCAATAATCTGAATTAAATAGTTCTAGCTCTTTTTCAAGCTAGTTCTGTGAACTTGGGCAAGGAAGGCATTTAATCTTCCTGAGTCTGGATTCACTCATCTCTAAAATGTATTGTATTAGCTCTTTATACAAAAATTTTTTAATGATTTAACTTTTTCAAATTATAAAATATTTCAACAATGCAGAAAAATGTGAAGAATAAAATTATTAATCCTTATGTATATAACCACCAAATCTTAACATTTTACATGATAGCTTTAAGAGTTTTTTTTTCCAAATAAAATATGTCAGGTACAATTGAAGACTGATTCTATTCCCCTCACCCTTCCCCCAAATAGTTCTTCTGAATTTGTTGTTTATTGTTCTCTTGTATATGTTGTGATACTTTTATTAGGTATGTAAGTATTTTATTTAAATGATACATATAGGTGGCTCAGATGGTAAAGAGTCTGCCTGCAATATGGGAGACCTGGGTTCGATCCCTGGGTCAGGAAGATCCCCTGGAGAAGGAAAATGGCAACTCACTCCAGTATTCTTGCCTGGAGAATTCCATGGACAGAGGAGCCTGCTGGGCTACAGTCCATGGGGTCACAGAGAGTCGGACATGACTGAGTGACTAACTTTCACGTTCACGTTCATAGTTTTACATGTTCTTAAATGTTGTATACACAATATCATGCTGTACATTCCAGGTCCGTTAGTCTTCAGTATGTAAACTTTTTCCGGTTAAGGAGTTTCTCTTTTTTGCTAAGAGTTGTTGTTAGTTTTTAAATGATGTAATGATCATTTGGCTTTTTTCTCCTTTTGTCCTTATTAATGTGATGATTTCCATTAGTAGATTTTCTAATACTAAACTATTTCTGCCTTCCAAGAATAATTCAAATTTAGTTATGATGGTCCTTCTGAGTCTTAACTTGTGTGATTTTTGTAGCTCTTTGTGAATGTGGGGAAATATACCTTACTGATTCATCTTACATTTCTCCTTACAGGCAATTTTTGAGTGATGTAATTACAGAAACTATGGAGGAGTTGCAAGAAGAAGGCACTTTCACCAGTCTCCTGAAAGCTTTGGGCAAAGAGAGGGAAAGCAAAATGCATTTCTATGATATCATTGCCAGGTGAGAGTAACTTTAGGTTTATTTGCTTTGTTGCCTTTTAAAGTGCTATAAAACTCTTACTGGAAGTCTTAGATTTCTAAAGCAAATCAAGTTTTTGCTTTTAAGGGGAGATAACTAGGAGTCAGAAAGTTGGGTTCTGTTTGGAGTTCTGCTGGAACAATAGCTCAATTTCTGGGCTTCAGTTATCTGTATCTATAATATATATAGTACAATATATGTACTACACAGATGAGTAGTGCATAATCTATGGTTTGTTTTGGCAATGACAATCTCAAGATTCTAGTTAGCAGGATTTCTCGAGATATTACTTAATGATAAGATTTTGTTGTTGTTGTTGTTATTGTTGTTGCTATAGACTGAATGTTTGTGCTCCTCTAACCTCAGTTTTTGGAATCCCAACCTCCAGAGTGATGGTTTTAGGAGGTTGGACGTCTTTGGTCAGTGAGTAGGTCTTAAGGATGGAGCCCTCATCTGTGGGATTAGTGCCCTGATAAACAAGACCCAGGAGAGCTGTCTTCCTCTTCTGTCATGTAGATACAAACGAAAATGGGCAGTTGTGAACCAGGTGGCAGGTTCTCAGCAGACACTGAGTTGGATGATACCCGGATAGACTTAATAGCCTCCAGAACTGTGAGCAATGAATTTCTCTGTTTATAAGCCTTCCAATCTATGATATTTTTATTATGGCAGCTCAAGCTAAGATAGGTATTATTATTATTTTTTATTGTATTGTTCTGTTATTTTGTTTTAAACCTAAATAAGGGGATTTCTGGAGATAAGCAGAATTCTGTTTCTGAGGGCAAACAGAAACAACATAAAATAGTTAAATTCTCATTCAGCCAGAACTGAGTTTAAATTCTGCTCTGCCATTTAAACTCATTCTGCTCTGTGACTATGGCAAGTGTGTGAGTCTGTATCTTCTTAGAGACAGATGACAAGATGAGATTATTAATGTAAAGATTTTTATCAGGGAAACCCTTATGTGAGAGAAAATGGGGAGGGAGCCTTTGGACTCAATGCTAGACTCACCGTAAGTGAAGGAGAGGGAAGGTTGGGTGGATGAGACCACCCTGCAATCTAAGGATGATTTGGCAAGGTCAGCAGGCAGTCCTTGAGCGAAAGTCAAGCATCAGAAGAGTCCAGAGTCTCCTAGGGAGGGATGGCCTTATCCCTGCCACCCTCAAAACTTGGCTGGGAGCAGTCTGTGGGAAGGATTGCCTCAGAGCACAAACAGTGGAGGAATTCAGAGTCGAGAGCTTGGACCCTTGTTTGCTTACATTGCCTGTACTAGGAGGTCTGGGGGCACATTCTCAGGCCCTCTGCAGCAAGTTACCTCAACTCTCTATGTGCATTTTCCTCATCTGTAAAACGGGAGTGATGACAGAGATTATGTCCTTAGATTTGCTTAGAGGTGCTCGGAATAGAAAAGATTCATCTTTTTCCTCTTCCTGTTCCTCCTCTTCTTAGCTTGTTCTCAGCAGCAGCAATTTTAGATACCACACTGATAAGCCAGAAAATCCTCTTCCAGTTTACTACAATCACAATCTTTTTAAAAAATAAAGTGTTTTTTCTTAATTGAAGGATAATTGCTTTATAGAATTTTGCTGTTTTCTGTCAAACCTCAACATGAAGCAGCCATAGGTGTACATATATACCCTCCCTTTTGAAACTCCGTCCCATCTCCCTCCCCATCCCACCCCTCTAGGTTGATACAGAGCCCCTGTTTGAGTTTCCTGAGCCATACAGCAAATTCTCAGCTATCTATTTTATATATGGTAATATAAATTTCCATGTTACTCTTTCCATACATCTCACCCTCTCCTCCCCTCTCCACATGTCCATAAGTCTATTCTGTATGTCTGTTTCTACATTGTTGCCCTATAAATAAAATTTTCAGTACCGTTTTTCTAGTTTCTGTATATATGTGTTAGAAGATGGTATTTATCTTTCTCTTTCTGATTCACTTCACTCTGCATATGAGTTCTAGGTTCATCCACCTCATTAGAACTGACTCAAATGTGTTTCTTTTTATGGCTGAGTAAATTCCATTGTGTGTATGTACCACAGCTTCTTTATCCATTCATCTGTCGATGGACATCTAGGTTGCTTTCATGTTCTAGCTGTTGTAAATAGTGCTGCAATGAACAATGGGATACTTGTGTCTCTTTCAATTTTTGTTTCCTCAGGGTATATGCCTAGGAGTAGGATTGCTGGGTCATATGGTGTTTTTACTCCTAGTTATTTAAGGAATCTCCATGCCGTCTTCCATAATGGCTGTATTAATTTACATTCCCACCAACAGTGCCAGAGCATTTCCTTTTCTCCACACGCTCTCCAGCATTTATTGTTTGTAGACTTTTTGATGAGGGCCATTCTGACTGATGTGAGGTGATATCTGATTGTAGCCTTGATTTGTATTTCTCTAATAATGAATGCTGGAGAAGACTCTTGCGAGTTCCTTGGACTGCAAGGAGATCCAACCAGTCCATCCTAAGACCAGTCCTGGGTGTTCATTGGAGGGACTGATGCTGAGGCTGAAACTGCAGTACTTTGGCCATCTCATGCGAAGAGTTGACTCATTGGAAAAGACCCTGATGCTGGGAGGGATTCGGGGCAGGAGGATAAGGGGACAACAGAGGATGAGATGGCTGGATGGCATCACCGACTTGATGCACATGAGTTAGGTTGAACTCTGGGGGTTGGTAATAGACAGAGAGGCCTGGGGTGCTTCGATTCATGGGGTCGCAAAGAGTCAGACATGACTGAATGACTGAACTGAATAATGAATGATGTTAAGCATCTTTTCATGTGTTTGTTAGCCAACTGTATATCTTCTTTGGAGAAATGTCTGTTTAGGTCTTTTTCCCACTTTTTGATTGGGTTGTTTGTTTTTCTGGTATTGAGTTGTATGAGCTGTTTGTATATTTTGGAAGTTAATCCTTTGTCAGTTGTTTCATTTGCTATTATTTTCTCCCATTCTGAGGGTCGTCTTTTCACCTTGCTTATAGCTTCCTTTGCTGTGCAAAAACTTTTAAGTTTAATCAGGTCCCACTTGTTTACTTTTGTTTTTATTTCCATTACTCTAGGAGGTAGGTCATAGAGGATCTTACTTTGATTTATGTCAAGTGTTCTGCCTATGTTTTCCTCTAATAAAAGTTTTATAGTTTCTGGTCTTACATTTAGGTCTTTATTCCATTTTGAGTTTATCTTTGTGTATGTTGTTAGGAAGTGTTTTAATTTCATTCTTTTACATGTAGCTGGCCAATTTTCCCAGCACCATTTATTGAAGAGGCTGTCTTTGCCCCATGGTATATTTTTGCCTCCTTTGTCAAAAATAAGGTACCCATAGGTGCATAGGTTTATTTCTGGGCTTTCTATCTTGTTGCATTGGTCTATATTTCTGTTTTTGTGCCAGCACCATACTGTCTTGATGTCTGTAGGTTTGTAGTATTATCTGAAGTCAGGAAGGTTGATTCCTCTAGCTCCATTCTTCTTTCTCAAGACTACTTTGGCTATTCGGGTTCTTTTGTGTTCCCATATGAATTGTGAAATTTTTTGTTCTAGTTACATGAAAAATGCCATTGGTAATTTGACAGGGATCACACTGAATCTGTAGATTGCGTTTGGCAGTACAGTCATTTTTATAATATTGATTCTCCCTACCCAGGAACATGGAATATCTCTCCATCTCTTTATGTCATCTTTGATTTCTTTCATTTGTGTCATAATATTCTGTGTACAATTCTTTTGTCTACTTAGGTAGGTTTATTCCTAGATATTTACTTCTTTTTGTTCCAATGGTGAATGGGATTGATTCGTAATTTCTCTTTCTGATTTTTCATTGTTAGTATATAGGATTGCAAGTGATTTCTGTGTATTGATTTTGTATCCTGCAACTTTTCTAAATTCACTGATTAGCTTAGTAATTTTCTGATGCTGTCTTTAAGGTTTTCTATGTACAGTATCATATCATCTGCAAACAGTGAGAGCTTTACTTCTTCTTTTCCTATCTGGATTCTTTTTTTTCTTTTTCTTCTCTGATTGCTTGTAGCTAGCACTTCCAGAACTATGTTGAATAATGGTGGTGAAAGTGGACACCCGTGTCTTGTTCCTGATCTTAGGGGGAATGCTTTTAGTTTTTCACCATTGAGAATAATGTTTGCTGTAGGCTTATTATTTATGGCCTTTACTATGTTGAGGTAGGTCCTTCTATGTCCATTTTTTGAAGAGTTTTAATTCTAAATGGGTGCCAAATTTTGTCAAAGGCTTTTTCTGCATCTATTGAGATTGTCATATAATTTTTATCTTTCAATTTGTTAATATAGTGTATCACATTGATTGATTTGAGTATGTTGAAGAATCCTTGCATCCCTGGAATAAACCCAGTTTGATCATAGTGTATGAGCTTTTTGATGTGTTGCTGAACTCTGTTTGCTAAAATTTTGCTGAGAATTTTTGCATCTATGTTCATCAGTGACATTGGCCTATAGTTTTCTTTTTTTGGTTTGTCTTTGTCTGGTTTGGGTATCAGAGTGATGGTGGCCTCATAGAATGAGTTTGGAAGTGTTCCTTCCTCTGCAATTTTTTGAGTTTTAGAAGGATAGGCATTAGCTCTTCTCTAAGTTTGATAGAATTTGCCTGTGAAGTCATCTGGTTCTGGGCTTTTGTTTTTGGGGAGATTTTTGATCACGGCTTCAATTTCAGTGCTTGTAATTGGGTTATTCATAATTTCTATTTCTTCCTGGTTCAGTCTTGGCAGGCTGAACTTTTCTAAGAATCTGTCCATTTCTTCCAGGTTACCCATTTTATTGCCATATAGTTGTTCATGAAGTGAAGTGAAGTGAAATCGCTCAGTCGTGTCTGACTCTTTGCGACTCCATGGACTATAGCCTGCCAGGCTCCTCAGTCTATGGGATTTTCCAGGCAAGAGTCCTGGAGTGGGTTGCCATTTCCTTCTCCAGGGGATCTTCCCGACCCAGGGATCGAACCTGGGTCTCCCACTTTGTAGGCAGACGCTTTATCATCTGAGCCACCAGGGAAGCCCATAATAGCCTCTTATCCTTTGTTTTTCTGCATTGTCTGATGTAACCTCTCCTTTTTAATTTCTAATTTTGTTGATTTGATTCTTTCTTTTTTTCTTGATGAGTCTGGCTAAAGGTTTGTCAATTTTGTTTATCTTCTCAAAGAACCAGCTTTTAGTTTTATTAATCTTTACTATTGTTTCTTTCATTTCTTTTTTATTTATTTCTGCTTGGGTGTTTATGTATTTCTTTCTACTAATTTAGGTTTTTTTCCTTCTTTTTCCAGTTGTTTTAGGTGTACGGTTAGGTTTTTCAATGTTTTTCTTGTTTCTTGAGGTAGGATTGTATTGCTATAAACTTCCCTCTTAGAACTGCTTTTGCTGCATCCCATAGGTTTTGAGTTGTTGTGTTTTAATTATCATTTGTTTCTAGAAATTTTTTTATTTCCCTTTTGGTTTCTTCAGTAACCTGGTGGTTATTTAGAAGTGTGTTGTTTAGTCTCCATGTTTTTGTGTGTCTTACACTTTTTTTCTTGTAATTGATATCTAGTCTCATAGCATTGTGGTTGGAAAAGATGCTTGATATGATTTCAGTTTTCTTAAATTTGCTGAGGTTTGATTTGTGACCCAAGATGTGGTCTACCCTGGAAAATGTTCCATGTGCACTTGAGAAGAAGGTGTATTCTTCTGCATTTGGATGGAATGTCCTGAAGATGTCAATAAGATCCATCTCATCTAATGTATCATTTAAGGCTTGTGTTTCCTTATTCATTTTCTGTTTTGATGATCTGTCCATTGGTGTGAGTGGGGTGTTAAAATCTCCTACTTATTATCATGTTACTGTCAATTTCTCCTTTTATGTCTGTTAGTGTTTGTCTTATGTATTGAGGTGCTCCTATGTTGGGTGCATCAGTTCAGTTCAGTTCAGTCGCTCAGTCATGTCTGACTCTTTACGACCCCATGAATCGCAGCATGCCAGGCCTCCCTGTCCATCACCAACTCCCGGAGTTCACTCAGACTCACATCCATCGAGTCAGTGATGCCATCCAGCCATCTCATCCTCTGTCGTCCCCTTCTCCTCCTGCCCCCAATCCTTCCCAGCATCAAAGTCTTTTCCAATGAGTCAGCTTTTCACATGAGGTGGCCAAAGTACTGGAGTTTCAGCTTTAGCTTCATCCCTTCCAAAGAAATCCCAGGGCTGATCTCCTTCAGAATGGACTGGTTGGATCTCCTTGCCATCCAAGGGACTCTCAAGAGTCTTCTCCAACACCACAGTTCAAAAGCATCAATTCTTCGGCGCTCAGCATAGATAGTTACAATTGTTATGTCTTTCTCTTGGATTGATCCCTTGATCATTATGTAGTGTCCTTCCCTATCTCTGGTAATCTTCTTTATTTTAAGGTCTATTTTGTCTGATATGAGGATTGCTACTTCAGCTTTCTTTTGCTTCCTATTTGCATGAAATACACTTTTTCCATCCTCTCACTTTCAGGCTATATGTGTCTTGAGGTCTGAAGTGGGTTTCTTGTAGACAACATATATATGGGTCTTGTTTTTGTCTCCATTCAGCCAGTCTGTGTCTTTTGGTTGAAGTGTTTAATCCATTTACATTTAAGGTAATTATTGATATATATGTTCCTATTGCCATTTTCTAATTGTTTGGGGTTGATTTTGTAGATCTTTTTTCTTCTGTTGTATTTTTTGATTATATAAGTCCCTTTAACATTTGTTGTAAAGCTGGTTTGATGGTACTGAATTCTCTTAACTTTTGCTTGTTGGAAAAGCTTTTTATTTCTCCATCAATTTTGAATGAGATCCTTGCCACGTACAGTAATCTTGGTTGTAGATTTTTCCCTTTCAGTACTTTAAATATATCCTACAATTCCCTTCTGGCCTGCAGAGTTTCTGCTGAAAGATCAGCTGTTAAGCATATGGGGTTTCCCTTCTATGTTACATCTTGCTTCTCCCTTGCTGCTTTTAATATTCTTTGTGTTTAGTCTTTGTTAGTTTGATTAGTATGTGTCTTGGCTTGTTTCTCCTTGGATTTATCCTGTATGGGACTCTTTGTGCCTCTTGGACTTGATTGACTATTTCCTTTTCCATGTTGGGGAACTTTTCAACTATAATGTCTTCAAAAATTTTCTCATACCCTTTCTTTTTCTTTTCTTCTTCTAGTACCCCTATAATTTGAATGTTGGTGCACTTGATATAGTCCCGGAGGTCTCTGAGACTGTCCTCAGCTCTTTTCATTCTTTTTACTTTATTCGGCTCTTCAGAAGTTATTTCCACCATTTTATCTTCCAGCTCACTCATTCTTCTGCTTCAGATATTCTGCTATTGATTCCTTTTAGAGTATTTTTAATTTCAGTAATTGTGTAGTTTGTCTCTGTATATGTATTCTTTAATTCTTCTAGGTCTTTGTTAATTGATTCTTGCATTTTCTCCATTTTGTTTTCAAGGTTTTTGATCATCTTTACTATCATTATTCTGAATTCTTTTTCAAGTAGTTTGCCTATTTCCTCTTCATTTATTTGGACTTTTGTGTTTCTAGTTTGTTCCTTCATTTGAGCAGTATTTCTCTGCCTTTTCATTTTTTTTTCTGTTATTGTGTGCCGGGGTCCAGCCACCTGGACCGGGTCTTGTATTCAAGTGGTTTCCTTTCTGTGAGTTCTCACTATTTGATGCTCCCTAGGGTTAGTTCTCTGGTAGACCGGGGTCTTGGAGTCACTGCTCCCACTCTAAAGGCTCAGGGCTTGATCACTTGACAAATCCTCCCTCCTGAGCCCAGCATGGAATGTGGGGTTCTTCCCTGCTTTGAGGTTCTGAGCCAGAACCTGGTGGGGGTATGGACAGCAGCCTCTGGACTGACCAGCCCCTCAGACCACTCCAGCACTTTCTGGTGTTAGGAAAGCTGTCTCCGGGTCCTGTCACCATGTACACTGAAGCCAATCTATGGACACTGGGAGGAGGCAAGAAACTTGCTTTGGAAGCTTCAGCAATCAGCATTTGAGAAACTCCTCTCCATTTTAGCACCATCTCCAGGACACAGAGCTGAGAGACAGTGCAAACTGCAGCACAGTGAGAGAGCAAAGGGAGAGCAAAATCACAGTCTTTTTGAAAATGTTACTGAAATTTTGCTCCATGATCCAGTACCATGAGCATCACCTGAGACCTTGGTACAGTTGCAAATTCCACTGAATGAATTAGAATCTTGGATAGAGCCCAGGAATCTGTTTTTTAGCCTCCAGGTGAACCTGTGTACACTGAATTTTGAGAAGCACTTCTCTAAAATACAAATTATCCTTATTTTCTCTAGGGAGGAAAATGGAAGAAAGAAGATAAAATCTCTTCAAAAACAGTTGCTTAATGTCAAAAAAGAAAGGCAAGTTGAAGTACAGGTAAGAATTATCTGGACAATGCCAAAAGTTACTGGGTTGATAACAGCTAAGTAGAAGTCATCTTTTTCAAGCAAAAAAAGAAGTTATGTATAAGAAATTGTTGTTTTCCATGGGTTGCCTTTAATATTTATATTAAAAATAAAAGGATAGCAGATATTTGATGGAATGCACAAACATGTCCAGAATCGAACTTTGAGAGACTCTAATCCTCTGGTGCTCTTAATCTGTTCTTACCCCTCCCAACCAATCCAACCATATCACCCACTCCTTCCTTCCAGAAGACCTTGTCTCAGGCAGTCTCTTGTATGCCAAGGTCCCAGATGGGAGATTATAGTCCTAGGTAGTACCTTAAGCACATCACATACTCCTTACAAGGCTTCTTTGGTGGCCCAGATGGTAAAGAATCTACCTGCAATGAGGGAGACCTGGTTTCAGTCCCTGGGTTGGGAAGATCCCCTGGAGGAGGGCATGGCAACCCACTCCAGTATTCTTGCCTGGAGAATCCCCATGGACAGAGAAGCCTGGTGGGCTACAGTCCATGGGGTAGCAAAGGGTCGGACACAACTTAGTGACTAAGGACAACACAAATACTCCTTACACCTAATGGTTAGTGTTAATAATGTCATTTGTATTATATTTCAACTGCAGAGTGGATTTATTGAGCTTTTCTGGTCATTAGAGCCTTACCTTATGTCTAATTTACCTGTATAAGAAAATGCATCCCAAGTTTTAAGCAAGTACTTACAAAACTGTGTTTGGGCAGTTAGAAATTAGTACCATGACTATTAGAATTAAGAGAGTTACTAAGTATGGCCTGATATATCAGCTTTTCATTGCCTAGCTATTTGGACAAGCTTATACTTCAGATATAGGAATCTTCTTATCTCCAACAAAGAAGTTAGAAGAATATTAGGAAAATATATTTGGAAGAATTGTCTAAAGAAGGTCACTAGCCTTTCTTCTGAGGTATTTATTATCTTTAGGTCTTCTGACTTGCTTAGCATCCTCTCTTATTTTCTATTATCAGTTTTAAGGTACCTTTGTTATCAATTTTTACTTCATTATCCCTATTAACCCTCTGTTTATAGCTTACGCTCTTTGAAAACCATTTTTGCACCACCGTCACCTCCAAAAACTTTATAAAAACTGGTGTACACTTAGGCTTTCTCTCTAATGAATAGAATTTTTCAGAAGTTTCTTAACTTTTTTCCCGCAAAAACTTTACCATTATTTAAAAGTTCCTCTTGTATTCCTTGAGTATTAAAAAAAAAAGATATATTAATGTCCTTTTAAGACTCCAAACCAAATAGTATCAAAAGAGACCTCAGCTTTGGCCTCTGCCAATCAAGTCCCCTATGCTACAACCCCCTTTTTCTCTTTTCTTTACGTTATATTGTTGACAATATAATTTTTCCAACAAGTAACACTTGCTTGTGAAACTTACCTTCTTGGATTGCAGTCTTAGCCGTTACATTCAGGCGCAGTGAAACTAAAGTAGAATATCACTCAGATATTTTGATCATCAGAAAAGGAGTAAAACCAGGACTAGAAGGCTGAAGGCAAACCTTGAACAAAAAACAACTGGCAAGATGAAATCAAGTAAAATCTCTAGAGTTACTGAAGAACCAGTGGTCAAGTCAAGGTTGGAAAACAAGAAGACAGGAAGTAACTGCATACGGGAGAACTGTGGGTCAGAAAATGATGCCAGCAATTAAGGTGGCAGGCTCGAGTGTATGAAAGTATGTGTGTAGATCACTGGAATGTGAGGGAATAATTGAGTTATGAAGCTTCCTACTGAAAGTGAAGAGGAACTTAAGAGTCTCTTGATGAAGGTGAAAGAGGAGAGTGAAAAACTTGGCTTAAAACTCAACATTCAAAAAACAAAGATCATGGCATCCAGTCCCATCACTTCATGGCAAATAGATGGGGAAAAATTGGAAACAGTATCAGATTTCATTTTCTTGGGCTCCAAAATCAATGTGGACAGTGACTGCAGCTACGAAATTAAAAGATGCTTACTCCTTGGAGGAAAAGCTATGACAAACCTAGACAATATATTTTAAAAAGCAGGGATATTACTTTGCCAACAAAGGTCTATATAGTCAAAGCTATGTTTTTTCCAGTGGTCATGTATGGATGTGAGAGTTGGACCATAAAGAAGCTGAAGAATTGATGCTTTTGAACTGTGGTGTTGGAGAATACTCTTGAGAGTCCCTTGGACAGAAGGAGATCAAACCAGTCAATCCTAAAAGAATCAATCCTGAATATTCATTGGAAAGACTGATGCTGAAGCCAAAGCTTTAATACTTTGACTACCTGATGTGAAGAGCCGACTCGTTGGAAAAAAAACCCTGTTGCTAAGAAAGATTCAGGGCAAGAGGTGAAAGGGTGAGATGGTTGGATGGCATTATCAACTCAATGGACATGAGTTTGAGAAAACTCAGGAGATGGTGAAGGACAGAGAAGCCTGGTGTGCTATAGTTCATGGGGTCGGAAAGAGTTGGAACAACTTAGCAACGGAATAACAACAACAACCTCTAGTGAAACCATTGAAGACATTTAGGTCTTTGTAATTCTCAACTTACAAGATTTTTCTAGCCAGAATCAGGACTTTAGTTTCACTTTGCTTCTTAGAGTCAGTATAGTTCAGTTCAGTTCAGTCGCTTAGTCGTGTCCAACTCTGCAACACCATGGACTGCAGCACGCCAGGCCTCTCCATCACCAACTCCCAGAGTTTACTCAAACTCATGTCCATTGAATCAGTGATGCCATCCAACCATCTCATCCTCTGTTGTCCCCTTCTTCTCCTGACTTAAATCTTTTCCAGCATCAGGGTTTTTTCAAATGAGTCAGTTCTTTGCATCAGGTGGCCAAAGTATTGGAGTTTCAGCTTCAGTATCAGTCTTTCCAATGAATATTCAGGACTGATTTCCTTTAGGATGGATCAGTTGGATCTCCTACCTGTCCAAGGGACTCTCAAGAGTCTTCTCCAACACCACAGTTCAAAAGCATCAATTTTTCCACTCTCAGCTTTCTTTATAGTCCAATTCTCACATCCACACATGACTCCTGGAAAAACCATAGCTTTGACTAGATGGACCTTTCTTGGCAAAGTAATGTCTCTACTTTTTAATATACTATCTAGGTTGGTCCATAGCTTTTTTCCAAGGAGCAATCATCTTTTAATTTCATGGCTGCAGTCACCATCTGCAGTGATTTTGGAGCCCCCCAAAATAAAGTCTGTCACTGTTTCCATTGTTTCCTCATCTATTTACCATGAAGTGATGGGACCAGATACCATGATCTTACTTTTCTGAAAGTTGAGTTTTAAGCCAGCTTTTCACTCTCTTCTTTCACTTTCATCAAGAGACTTTTTAGTTCCTCTTCACTTTCTGCCATAAGGGTGGTACTATCTGCATATCTGAGGTTATTGATATTTCTCCTGGAAATCTTGATTCCAGCTTGTGCTTCATCCAGCCGTGTTTCTCATGATGTATTCTGCATATTAGTTAAATAAGCAGGGTGACAATATACAGCCTTGACGTACTTCTTTTCCTATTTGGAACCAGTCTGTTGTTCCATGTCCAGTTCTAACTGTTGCTTCCTGACCTACATATAGGTTTCTCAAGAGGGGTAGGTCAGGTGGTCTGGTATTCCCGTCTCTTTCAGAATTTTCCACAGTTTGTGGTGATCCACACAGTCAAAGGCTTTGGCATAGTCAATAAAGCAGAAATAGATTTTTTCCTGGAATTCGCTTGCTTTGTTGATGGTCCAACGGATGTTGGCAATTTGATCTCTGGTTCCTCTGCCTTTTCTCAATCCAGCTTGAACATCTGGAAGTTAACAGTTCACTTGCTGTTAAAGCCTGGCTTGTAGAATTTTGAGCATTACTTTACTAGTGTATGAGATGAGTGCAGTTGTGCAGTAGTTTGAATGTTCTTTGGCATTGCCTTTCTTTGGGATTGGAATGAAAACTGACCTTTTCCAGTCTGGTGACCACTGCTGAGTTTTCCAAATTTGCTGGTATATTGAGTGCAGCACTTTCACAGCATCATCTTTCAGGATTTGAAATAGCTCAACTGGAATTTCATCAACTCCACTAGCTTTGTTCGTAGTGAGGCCCACTTGACTTTGCATTCCAGGATGCCTGGTTATAGGTGAGTGATCACACCATCGTGTTTATCTGTGTCATGAAGATCTTTCTTGTATAGTTCTTCTGTGTATTCTTGCCACCTCTTCTTAATATCTTCTGCTTCTGTTAGGTCCATACCATTTCTGTCCTTTATTGAGCCCATCTTTGCATGAAATGTTCCCTTGGTATCTCTAATTTTCTTGAGATCTCTAGTCTTTCCCATTCTGTTGTTTTCCTCTATTTCTTTGCACTGATCACTGAGGAAGGCTTTCTTATCTTTCCTTGCTACTGTTTGGAACTCTGCATTCAAATGGGTATATCTTTCCTTTTCTCTTGTGCCTTTCATCTCTTCTTTTCACAGCTATTTGTAAGGCCTCCTCAGACAGATATTTTGCTTTTTTGCATTTCTTTTTCTTGGAGATGGTCTAGATCCTTGTCTCCTGTACAATGTCACGAACCTCCGCCCATAGTTCTTCAGGCACTCTGTCTTTCAGATCTAATCCCTTGAATCTATTTCTCATTTTCAGTGTATAATCATAAGGGATTTGATTTAGGTCTAGTGGTTTTCCCCTACTTTCTTCAATTTAAGTCTGAATTTGGCAATAAGGAGTTCATGATCTGAGCCACAGTCAACTCCCTGTCTTGTTTTTTTCTGACTATATAGATCTTCTCCATCTTTGGCTGCAAAGAATATAATCAATGTGATTTTGGTGTTGACCACCTGGTGATGTGTATGTGTAGAGTCTTCTCTTGTGTTGTTGGAAGAAGGTGTTTGCTATGACCAGTGCATTGTCTTGGCAAAACTTTATTAGATTTTGCCCTGCTTCATTCTGTACTCCAAGGCCAAATTTGCCTGTTCTTCCAGGTACTTCTTGACTTCCTGCTTTTGCATTCCAGTCCTCTATAATGAAAAGGACATATTTTTTGGGTATTAGTTCTAGAAGATCTTGTAGGTCTTCATAGAAGACCGATCAACTTCAGCTTCTTCAGCACTACTGGTCAAGGCATCAACTTGGATTACTGTGATATTGAATGATTTGCCTTGGAAACGAACAGAGATCATTCTGTCATTTTTGAGATTGCATCCAAGTACTGCATTTTGGACTCTCTTTTTTTTTTTTTTAAATATGATGGCTACTCCATTCCTTCTAAGGGATTGTTGCCCACAGTAGTAGATGTAATGGTCATCTGAGTTAAATTCACCCATTCCAGTCTGTTTTACTTCACTGATTCCTAAAATGTCGATGTTTACTCTTGCCGTCTTGTGTTTGACCACTTCCAATTTGCCTTGATTCATGGACCTGACATTCCAGATTCCTATGCAATATTGCTCTTTACAGCATTGGACTTTAACCCCGTCACCAGTCACATCCACAACTGGGTATTGCTTTTGCTTTGGCTCCATCCCTTCTTTCTTTCTGGAGTTATTTCTCCACTGATCTCCAGTAGCATATTGGGCACCTACCGACCTGGGGAGTTCATCATTAATTGTCCTATCTTTTTGCATTTTCATACTGTTCTTGGGGTTCTCAAGGCAAGAATATTGAAGTGGTTTGCCATTCCCTTCTCCAGTGGACTGTGTTTTGTCAGAACTCTTCACCATGGCCTGTCCACCTTGGATGGCCCTTCATGGCATGGCTCATAGTTTCACTGAGTTAGACAAGGCTGTGGTCCATGTGATCAGATTGGTTAGTTTTCTGTGATTGTGGTTTTCAGTCTGTCTGCCCTCTGATGGAGAAGGAGAAGAGGCTTATGGAAGCTTCCTGATGGAAGAGACTGACTGAGGCAGAGTCAGTATGCTGCTGCTGCTAAGTCGCTTCAGTCGTGTCCGACTCTGTGCGGCCCCAGAGATGGCAGCCCACCAGGCTCTCCCATCCCTGGGATTCTCCAGGCAAGAACACTGGAGTGGGTTGCCATTTCCTTCTCCAATGCATCAAAGTGAAAAGTGAAAGTGAAGTCACTCAGTCGTGTCTGACTCTTAGCGACCCCATGGACTACAGCCCACCACGCTCCTCCGTCCATGTGATTTCTGGGCAAGAGTACTGGAGTGGGGTGCCTAATAATCAACAGAGTTTCAAATTCTTCTAGCTTATGGAAAATATATCTCTATATCTATCTATGTATCTATCTATCTATATTTTCAGTTGTCCAGCATTCAAAATTTAAGGAAAATGAGAATTCCTAGGCCCAATGGGGAGATAACTCCTTCTTGGAATCCTGTTCTGAGAGTATCTTTCTAGTGCTATATACCTTAGTGGCAGCTCCAGCATTGGAAAACAGTATGGAGATCCCTCGAAAAATTAAGAATAGAACTACTGTATGATTCAGCTATTCTACTTCTGGGTATTTATCCAAAGAACATGAAGATACTAATTCAGAAAGGTGTATGTACCCCTGTGTTCATTGCAGCATTGTTCAGAACAGCCAAGATAAGGAAACAACCTATATTCACATTGACAGATAAATGGATAAAGAAGGTGTAGTACATGTTTACAACAGTGTATAGACAACAGATACTTCCTAGCCATACAAAGATGGAATCTTGCTATTTTTGACAATATGGGTGGACATTGAGATTATCATGCAAAGTGAAATAAGTCAGACAAAGAAAGATAAATACTGTATAATTTCACTCATATGTGGAATCTAAAACAAACAAACAAAAATAGATGAACAAAGCAAACAAAAACAAACATGTAGAACAGAGTAGTCGGTACCAGAAGGGGAAAGGGTTGAGGGTAAGAAATGGGTAAAGGAGAGGGGGTCAACTATATGGTGATGGATGGAAGCTAAATTTTTGGTACTGAGCACATTGTAATGTATACAGAAGTTGAAATATCAATATAATGTTGCACACATGAAGCTTACGTAATGTTATTAACCAATGTTAACACAATTTAAAAAAGAAAAGAAGTTGCCAAGCACTTTGTAACCTGGGAAGAATTTTCAAACACATTGTCAATTAATCCTTATAATTATTTGCTAAGATATTTCAGGCAGGGTGGATATTAATGTTTCTATTTTAAAGAAGGTGAGACTTGGAGAGTTTAACTAAAGTGTCCTAATTCACACAATTGGTGGGGCTTGGGTGGGAAGTTAGGTCTTTTGATCATTTAGTTCAGTGCTCTTTCCACTAAAATGAAATAGTAATGGGAAATTGTGGATACAGGATACCCAAATAATGTGCCTAGGGAAGAATCTCACAGTCTTAGAACTACTTTTCATTTTCATTTATACTATCCATGATTATTGGGTAAACTCCTAGTGTGATAGCAGAAAAACAGATCCAGTTCCCTGTTGATACATAAGTACCAAAGCTTAAGCTGCTGACTGAGCTGAATGGAGGTAGAATGCATTTAAATTTAGAAATCTGGTCTTAACCTCTACAGAATCGGAATGAATATATTGCTCACCTCAAGGATCAGTTGCAAGAGATGAAGGCAAAAACCAACATGGAGAATCATTATATGAAGAGAAACACAGAACTGCAGATTTCCCAGACCCAGAAAAAATGCAGCAAAACAGAAGAGCTCTTGCTGGAAGAGATTGAGGTGATCACTGTTAATTAGGCATGAATCTAGTGACTGGCTTTCAAAACTGTCGCTCCTGATATTTCAGTCGACAAAGGAGGTGCGAGGGGGAGACTTCCCTGATCTCTGTTCTCTCTCTCCAGCAACCCTAACATCTGAGGCTAAAGACAAAAAAGGGATGAAGACTTGCTTTTTTGCAAGCAGAGATTCTGATGGGGTATAGCCTAGATCTCCTGATTTTTTGTAAGGACTTTGAAATTGGTTGTACTTTCTTCTCTTGGTCACTTTATCCTTATTTTATGAAGCCATTTGCCATTTCTTCTGGTAATTACAGGGAGAGGGCAAAACAAGACTCTCAGTAACTATAGGTTTTTGCTGCTACTTTTCTTACCCAACCAGTATTTTTCATCTTGCCATTAAGAAGTACAAAATTTAGACAGCTGAATTCATGCACACATAAATTTATATTAATAGAAATGAAAAGTCACAGTGAAAAGTACCAGTAGAAAGAAACCAGGGTAGACCCTCATTTTAGAGGAAAAAGGCTATTTCCCCCCTGCATGGAACATATTCAGTTCCATGTTTAAGAAATTTTGCCCTTAAGTCATAGAAATAACCTACTACAAATAACATATATTTACATTAAGAAAACTCAAAACATATTTCCAGATTTCTTTAAATCATACCCTCTCTTAAAGACATTTAATTTAATTTAAATTTTTAAATCTCTTTATATATCTCAGTACCAAACTTGTCATATTCTACTTAGAACTACAAATTTTCATCTCCAAATTACAGATAAATAGTAACATGTTGTATACTTCCTGGAAACTTTTTCTAAAAATGATCATTTGGGGAGGAGGCTAAATGGCTAAAAGAACAAGATGCTGGCGAGAAGGAGCAAACGTTAGTCAAGCATGTCATCTGCGTGCAGTAGGAGGACTCCTTTCTTTGAGTCCCTGCTTATCAGAAAGCTTATTTCCCAAGTGTGGCTTAAGACTATGACAGCAAACAGTTTTTTGCACTCTGGCATATCCTTTTGTAGGCCTGAGAACCTTGTGCCCTTGAAGCACTGTTTCTCTCTTTAAATGGGCATCACTTTCCAGGCAACAGGATTATGGCCCTCTTGCTCTGGGCTGTTGCCTGTGCAACAGTGCCAGACATGACTCAGGTGTGTTGTGAACATGAATTGAATTCAGGGAAACTGCATTGCTGCTCTGGAGGAATACTGTGGAGCCCTTAGGATCCCAGTTGGTGGAGAAAACTTGTGCTACTGTCACAGCCATACCCCTAATCTTGAGAACTCACTTGCAGCCCTGTTGGGAAGATTTCTGACGTTGGTTTGTTATTCACAGAAACTACGGCTGAAAACTGAAGAAGAGAACCGGATTCATGCTGAGATTGAACTGTTCCTTAGAAAGGAGCAGCAGGTGGGTCCCCAGACCTTTCTTATCCTCTGAAGTGTTTGTTTCCCACTTATAAAATGCCAAGGACAGCAAAACAATTTTTTTTAAGGAAAGAAAAATTGACTGTAATCATACTAGCTAATAAAAGAGCTATATACCATGTTTTCTGTATAAGTTATCCATCTGGATAAATGTTTTATAAAGCTGCAATTTGAGTACAGGTAAAATTTTGCCCTTTACCTTTATCATTTAGTATTATATAAGGCACTATTTTCTTGTTCTTATATTGCCTCATAGTCATAATTTTAAATTTTCTGATTTTTGAAAATTATAAAAATAACATTCTTAGTTGCGTGAAGATTTTTTTTAATTGCCATTTTTTTCACCCATTTTTTCATTTTATTATAGTCTCCTTGTAAAATAATTTCAAATGGTTTTATAATGTTCTACAGAGTAGTTATTCTATAATTTATTTGCTACTCTTTGTTCTGGATATTTAGGTTATTTCTAAAGTTTCACTACTGTAAATAATGCAGTAATGAAAGGTTGGCCCAAATTACTGTTTTCTTCACTGCAATTATTTGCTAAAAGTAAATCTCAAGCATGAGATTATTATTTGAGAGACTGGTATTTTGTGACTTTTGATAAATATTGCTAGTAGTCTCTGTTTTACACTGACATCAGCAATGGATACAGGTATTAATTTGAAGGTATCCTCAACGGAACTAACTGCTTTAGATTTTTTTTAAAAAGTCTGCTAGTTTCATGGATTGTTTTATTTTGCTTTTTTTTTTTTTTGCTTACTAATGGAACTGACCATTTTTTCCACATATTTATTTACTCACTATTTCTTATTATGTGAATTATGAAATTATTCATATAATTATATAAATTATGTGACTGAAATGGTTTGAATTAGTATTTCCAATACTAGTAACAAAAAAAGCTGAATGAAAGGAACCTTTCAAAATATCTCTGTAGGCTGAATAAGGAAAAAATTTTCCAACTTACTCATGATATAGCCTACCTTTGAGAAAGCTGATGAAGTTTTAGTAAATAATTCCAAATTTGTGGTTAAAGAAGATAATTTCTAGATGCTGTCTCACAGGGCTTTACTGAAGAACATATCAGTGGGCTATTAGAACCTGTACTTCTGCAATTTCAGGATTATGAAGCATGTTACCTACCTCAAATGTTAGATATAGAGCAAGTATTTGATAACAGTCAGATGAGTTGGTGGATAAATGGATGTTGGATGGATAAAGTTAGTGTTACCCAGAACTTCAGCCTAATAACATAAGCAATACATAGATACATTTTAATGAAAAATTTGAAACAGTGAAGAAATATAGATTTTTTAAAAGCAAAAACTCTCTTAATTACTTCCCTTTTCAAGTATTTCTTCCATATCTTTCTTTTCATGTCTGTTCTTGTGTATATACCTAAATGCTTACTTGTTTTAGTATTTATTTATATTTGTTTTGACATAAATTGAATCATAGTATATATTTTTTTCCAGACCCAGTTTTTTAAAAAAATTTACATTGTCTTTAATTTTTTCTAAAGCAGTATACTTGCTGTAAAATATGCCAAAGAGGGGATATACCAAGGTTTAGGTAACCATCTTTCTCTCAGTGGACATGCCGCTAAGTGCATAGTATATGGAAAGGCTGTTCATTCTTGTATATTGTTCTAGATTCCTTATGTCCCCTCATATTAGTTTTTAATGGTTTTCGAGTTGGTTCATTTGGATTTTCTGGGTAGAAAATCTTGCTGTTGTCCTGTTGCTAAGTCGTATCTGGCTCTGCAACCCCATGGACTGCAGCGTGCCAGACTTTCTTTCCTGCCCTTCACCATCTCCCTGAGTTTGCTCAAACTCATATCCTTTGAGTCAATGATGCCATCCAACCATCTCATCCTCTGTCATCCCCTTCTCCTCCTGCCTTCAATCTTTCCCAGCATGAGGGTCTTTTCAAATAAGTCAGCTTTTCGCATTAAGTGGCCAAAGTATTGGAGTTTCAGCTTCAACATCAGTCCTTCCAATGAATACCCAGGACTAATCTCCTTTAGGATGGATTGGTTGGATCTCCTTGCAGTCCAGGAGACTCTCAAGAGTCTTCTCCAATACCACACTTCAAAGGCATCAATTCTTCTGCACTCAGCTTTCTTTAGAGTCCAACTCTCACATCCATACATTACTACTGGAAAAACCATAGCCTTGACTAGATGGAACTTTGTTGACAAACTAATGTCTTTGCTTTTTAATATGCTGTCTAGGTTGGTCATAGCTTTTCTTCCAAGGAGTAAGCATCTTTTAATTTCAAGGCTGCAGTCATTTTGGAGCCCCCCAAAATAAAGTCTACCACTGTTTCCCCATCTATTTGCCACAAAGTGATGGGACTGGATGCCATGATCTTAGTTTTCTAAATGTTGAGCTTCAGCCAACTTTTTTACTCTCCTCTTTCACTTTCATCAAGACGCTTTTTAGTTCTCTTTCTGTCAAAAGTGTGGTGTCATCTGCGTATCTGAGGTTATTTCTCCTGGCAATCTTGATTCCAGCTTGTGCTTCATCCAGCCCAGCGTTTCTCATGATGTACTCTGCATATAAATTAAATAAGCAGGGTGACAATATACAGCCTTGACGTACTCCTTTCCCGATTTGGAACCAGTGTGTTGTTCCATGTGCAGTTCTAACTGTTGCTTCCTGACGTGCATACAGGTTTTTCAAGAGGCAGGTCAGGTAGTCTGGTATTCCCATCTCTCAGAATTTTCCACTTTGTTGTGATCCACACAGTCAAAGGCTTTGGCATAGTCAATAAAGCAGAAATAGATATTTTTCTGGAACTCTCTTCCTTTTTCAATGATCCAGTGGATGTTGGCCATTTGATCTCTGGTTCCTCTGCCTTTTCTAAAACCAGGTTGAACATCTGGAAATTCATGGTTCACATATTGCTGAAGCCTGACTTGAAGAGTTTTGAGCATTACTTTAATAGCGTGTGAGATGAGTACAATTGTGCGATAGTTTGAGCATTCTTTGGCATTGCCTTTCTTTGGGATTGGAATGAAAACTGACCTTTTCCATTCCTGTGGCCACTGCTGAGTTTTCCAAATTTGCTGGTATATTGAGTGTAGCACTTTCACAGCATCACCTTTCAGGATTTGAAATAGCTCAACTGGAATTCCATCACCTCCACTAGCTTTGTTCGTAGTGATGCTTCCTAAGGCCTACTTGACTTCACATTCCAGGATGTCTGGCTCTAGGTGAGTGATCACACCATTGTGATTATCTGGGTCGTGAAGATCCTTTTTGTACAGTTCTTCTCTGTATTCTTGCCACCCTTCTTAATATCTTCTGCTTCTGTTGGGTCCATATCATTTCTGTCCTTTATTGAGCCCATCTTTGCATGAAATGTTCCCTTGGTATCTCTAATTTTCTTGAGATCTCTAGTCTTTCCCATTCTGTTGTTTTCCTCTATTTCTTTGCACTGATCACTGAGGAAGGCTTTGTTATCTCTCCTTGCTATTCTCTGGAACTCTGCATTCAGATGCTTATATCTTTCCTTTTCTCCTTTGCTTTTTGCTTCTCTTCTTTTCTCAGCTATTTTTAAGGCCTCCTCAGACAGCCATTTTGCTTTTTTTTGCATTTCTTTTTCTTGGGGATGGTCTTGATCCCTGTCTCCTCTACAATGTCACAAACATCTGTCCATAGTTCATCAGGCACTCTGTCTATCACATCTAGTCACTTGATCTATTTCTCACTTCCACTGTATAATCGTAAGGGGTTTGATTTAGGTCATACCTGAATGGTCTAGTGGTTTTCCCTACTTTCTTCAATTTAAGTCTGAATTTGGCAATAAGGTGTTCATGATCTGAGCCACAGTCAGCTCCCTGTCTTGTTTTTGCTGACTGTGTAGAGCTTCTCTATTTTTGGCCGCAAATAATATAATCAACCATCTATCTGGTGATGTCCGTGTGTAGAGTCTTCTCTTGTGTTGTTGGAAGAAGGTGTTTACTATGACCAGTGTGTTCTCTTGGCAAAACTCTATTAGCCTTTGCCCTGCTTCATTCTATACTCCAAGGCCAAATTTGCCTGTTACTCCAGGTGTTTCTTGACTTCCTAGTTTTGCATTCCAGTCCCCTATAATGAAAAGGACATCTTTTTTGGGTGTTAGTTCTAAAAGGTCTTGTAGGTCTTCAAAGAACCGTTCAACTTCAGCTTCTTAGTTAGGGGAATACTTGCATCCTTGAAAAGCCTTGTGTTTGGTTTCTTGTGTAGGCCAGGTAAGACCATGGGTGATGCCACTCCTGATTTCAGTGGAGTTGACAGGATCACGGAGTGCCAGAGGACATGTGGCTGCACTTAACTACAGGGAGGTGCTGGGGGAAAGCAGTACTTTATCTATACAACAGAGAAAAAGCCCAAATCTAGTAGCCAAAAACTTGATTTGAATCACCACAATGAAGAGTCATGGCCTCTCACCCAGTTTCCAAACTAAGTAAATTCACAGACCCAGAGCCCCTTGATTGAGGGCGGCAGGTCCCCCTGAAGACGAACTCAGTAGCAATTGTTCACTTGTACAAGTAATGCAATTGAATCTTCCTCTAAGCCTTACCCTAAGGACCTACTTATTAGAGTGACTATGCACTGGAAAAAAGAAAATACCCAGACCTTCCGAGGTCACTAAACATTGGCTCTGAATTGGTGCTGATTCCTGGGGATTCAAGACATCACTGTGGACCCTTCTCAAAATGGGCGATTATGATGATCAGGTGATAGATGAAGACTTAAGTCTGATTTACTCTGGGCTCACTTTTCTACGGATCCACTCTGTGGTTATTTTCCCCAGTTACTGAACATATGGTTGGAGTAAGACATAGCTGGTGACAGAATTTTCACCTTGGCTCCTGATTCATGGAGTGAGGGCCATTATGATAGGAAGGGCCTAGCAGAAGCCTCTGGGACTTCCCATCCCTACCAAGATAGTGAACATAAGCAGAACTGCAGTCTCAGTGTAACTGCTGAAATTAATGCCAACATCAAAGGCTTCGAAGTGGAGGTAGTGACATTTATCACGTCCCCATTCAAGTCAGCTGTTTGCCCTGTGCGGTTATTGATCTTGCAGAGTGACTGTGGACTAATGTAAATACAATCGAACGGTGACTGCAACTGCAGACACTGTTCCAGACGTCACATCTTTCCTGGAGAAAATCTTGAACGGCAGCTATTAACTTGACTAAACTCCCTGTCTCCAAACTCATTTGGAAAAAACTGCAGAAACAGTTTACTTTTACCTGGCTGGGCCAGCAGTACACACTCACAGTCGCATCAGGGCTGTGTCGTTTCTGCTCTCTGCCACGTTATGGTTGCAGAGATCATCGCCTGCTTTGACTTTCCACGACACCCCCTAGTAGCTTACTGTGTTATGCCGATTGTATCTGATGAACAGAAGCAAGGATTTTAGATGACTTAGTGAGACACATGAATTAGAAGGTGGGAGACAAACTAGTTTTGATAATAATTCTGTATCATTATCGTTCAGTTAGGGGACAGAAACCACATTGGTAATTTGAGCAGGGAACATATTAAAAAAAGAATCATTAACTGCTAATAAGGGACTGGCTAAAAAAGAGGGATACAAGAGAACTCTAGGGCTGGAGGAAAGTGTCCAAGGAAGGAATAAATATTTGCTTTGTTGCCTGGGTCAGAGCTGGTTTACAGTTAGTGGGGTAAAGCTGGCAAGCAGGGAACTGTAGACTGTGTTTGGCAAGCAAGACTCTGTCTGTTGTGTTAGTAAAAGTTGGTGAACAAGTGCCATTGAGTATGTCACATCCGTGACACCATCAGCTGTGTTCACACAAAGGCGGAAGCAGTGGGAACCAAGGAGAGAAGCTCTTGTCATGTCCCTCTAGCACCCTCTACTGACAAAGCTGAATACTGTGCCAGCTTGCAGAAAGAAGTGTTTGCTGCAATCATCCAGTCTTACAAAGCTAGCCAGTGAAGGGTGATTTGGAATTGAGAGGCAAGAAATTGATAACTGACACAAATGGGGATTTTATGACATTTGGGGTGTAGGTTTATGGAAGGTAAGCCTGATCAAGTTAATAAAGTTTCCTTTTAGTCAAATCTTGCTAAGTTTTTTTTTTTCCTTCTTAATCAGGAATGAAGATTGAGTTTTATGAGATGGATTTTTTAAAAATCCATTGAGAAGATATGATTTCTTTTAATGTGTTAATAAGTTAAAATATATTAGTAGACTTGTTGATGTTGAATCATCTTTAAATATGGGGGATAAATCTACTCTGTTCATAATTTATGATTCTTTTACTAGACTGTTAGAATTATAGATTTTTATTTTGTATTTATGTATTCCATATATGAGATTATTCTATAGATTCATTTTCGGTGCTTCTTTGTTATACTGTGATCAGTTACGCTAACTAGCTTAATAGAAATAGAACAAAATAGATTATTACCGGTTCCTTAAAACTGGTAAAATTCAGTCATAAACAGCCTAGTTGGGTAAAGGAGAGATGTTTGGCTCCCTTTTCTGTTTTTTTAATGATTAATGATGTCATTACTTAAAAAAACTCTTTTTGAGTCATGTTTGGTAACTTATGTCTTCCTGGAAATAATCCATTTCATCAAAATATTCATTTTGAATTTATTAGTACAAAGATATGAGCTGTAGTCTCTTACAATTTAAATTTTATTTCTGAACTTATCTTTTCTATCCTTTATTTTTAAAAGTTTGTGTCTTCTGTGTTTCTTGCTAAGACTTGTCAAAGGTTTGACCACATTTTAATGTTTTTTTCTTTTCCAAATAGAAGCTTCAGCATCCCTGAAGTTTCCTTCCTGCCCCATTCCCAATTAATAAACCACCAATCCCCCCCCCCCCACCAAAGTAACCATTATTCTGACTTCTTTCCCGATAGAACAGTCATGCTTGTTCTTGAAACTCATATACATGATTTCATACAGTATATACTGTTTCATGTCTGGCCACATTTTAATGTTTTTTTTTTCTTCCAAATAGAAGCTTGAGGAGAAGCTAGAGTTCTGGATGGAGAAATTTGATAAGGACACAGAAATGAAACAGAATGAACTAAATGCCCTCAAATCTGCTAAGGCCAGTGACTTAGCACACCTTCAAGAACTTGCAAAGACAGTAAGGAAGGGGGAGTCTCAATAGCATTAAGGCAGAGTGCGGAGGAGTGGGTGGGAGCTAAGCTGCAGTCGCTGGGGTACAGTTTTTGGTCATGAAGTGGAGATGTGCCTGTCAACCACTGGGATTCTTTTCCGAAGATGATGATGTCCTCATTGCTAGGACAATAACAGCAGCAGCCGACACTTGATAGGGCTTAATCTGGCCTGGGCACTTTTCTAGTATTTTACTTTTTTCTTTTTCAGTCGTTCAAGTCATACCCAACTCTTTGTGACCCCATGGACTATACAGTTCATGGAATACTCCAGGCCAGAATACTGGAGTGGGTAACCTTTTCCTTCTCCAGGGCATCTTCCCAACACAGGGATCAAACCCAGATTTACATATATAGCTTATTTTAACACTATCCAAAACCCCTTGAGCTAGATACTATTTTAATTAATACTTTAAGATCTCTGAAGATAATTTATAAATGATTTATAAAACCTTCTGATTATGGTTTTATCATTGAACAAGTGTAGAACTTCTCAAATTTCTTTTAAAAGATGGTTATTTGTAGGTGTGCCTTCTATTAGTTTTTTATTACATTATTTTGATGTCATTAGTCACATATCAAGTTAGTATTTCATTTTTATTAGAAGACTTTAAAGCAAATTTATTCAAGCTGAAAAAACTCGGGGGACAATTATAAAGCTAACATGAATACTGACAATATAGGAATCAAGTAAATTTTTTCTTTTTTGGAGGGTTTAATTTGGTATGGTTCATTTTAAAGTTTTTAATTAAAAACGTAGGGTTAGGGAGTTCTCTGGTGGCCTAGTAGTTAGAATTCTGGGCTTTTACTGCCTTGGCCTTGGGTTCAGTCCCTGGTGGGAGAACTGAGATCCTGCAAGCGGTGTGGCATGAACAAGGGAAGCAGGCCTGGGTGGGCCACAGCTTGGCTGGGTCCTGTAACACGAGTAACGTCTACTTTTGCAGATAAGGGAATATGAACAAGTCATCATTGAAGACCGTATAGAAAAGGAGAAGACCCGGAAGAAGAGAGAACAGGATGACTTGGAATTGAGGAGCATCATAAAGGTAAAAAACCATACTTTGCATCTTGGGCCTTTTCAATTCTGTAACTGGCAGAACACTGAGGAATGCAAAGCACCTCTTGTTTATTATCAAACACAGAGCAGGAGATCTGTGAGGAAGCATGACCTAATCACTGGAATTTGCCATCGTCCGTGGTGCAGCGAGACAGTAGAGGACATGCCCCCCAGTTTTTAATCTAGGAAAGAAGAGGCGGTTAACAGTGGATGCAAAGCCTAGACCTTGTCCCCAGAGGTCACACTTATGAATACTATTTCTAATCAACAGAGCTCTTAAAAGAATTTTTTAATATCCCACTGCTTCTTAAGATCCTATTTATATTCAGTTCAGTCATGTCCAACTCTTTGCGACCCCATGAATCGCAGCACTCCAGGCCTCCCTATGTATCACCAACTCCCGGAGTTCACTCAAACTCACATCCATCGAGTTGGTGATGCCATCCAGCCATCTCATCCTCTGTTGGCCCCTTCTCCTCCTGCACCCAATCCCTCCCAGCATCAGAGTCTTTTCCAATGAGTCAACTCTTTGCATGAGGTGGCCAAAGTATTGGAGTTTCAGCTTTACCACATTCCTTCCAAAGAACGCCTAGGACTGGTCTCCCTTAGGATGGACTGGTTGGATCTCCTTGCAGTCCAAGGGACTCTCAAGAATCTTCTCCAACACCACAGTTCAAGAGCATCAATTCTTCGGTGTTCAGCTTTCTTCACAGTCCAACTCTCACATCCATACATGACTACTGGAGAAACCAAAGCCTTGACTAGATGGACCTTTGTTGGCAAAATAACGTCTCTGCTTTTGAATATGCTGACTAGGTTGGTCATAACTTTCCTTCCAAGGAGTAAGTGTCTTTTAATTTCATGGCTGCAATCACCATCTGCAGTGATCTTGGAGCCCAGAAAAATAAAGTCTGACACTCTTTCCACTGTTTCCCCATCTATTTGCCAGATGCCATGATCTTCGTTTTCTGAATGTTGAGCTTTAAGCCAACTCTTTCACTCTCCATTTTCACTTTCATCAAGAGGCTTTTTAGTTCCTCTTCACTTTCTGCCATAAGGGTGGTGTCATCTGCATATCTAAAGTTATTGGTATTTCTCCCGGCACATTGATTCCAGCTTGTGCTTCGTCCAGCCCAGCGTTTCTCATGATGTACTCTGCATAGAAGTTAAAAAAGCAGGGTGACAACATACAGCCTTGATGTACTCCTTTCCATGTTTGGAACCAGTCTGTTGTTCCATGTCCAGTTCTAACTGTTGCTTCCTGACCTGCATATAGGTTTCTCAAGAGGCTGGTCCGGTGGTCTGGTATTCCCATCTCTTTCAGAATTTTCCAGTTTATTGTGATCCACACACTCAAAGGCTTTGGCATAGTCAATAAAGCAGAAATGGATGTTTTTCTGGAACTCTCTTGCTTTTTCAATGATCCAGTGGATGTTGGCCATTTGATCTCTGGTTCTGCCTTTTCTAAACCAGCTTGAACATCTGGAAGTTCATGGTTCACATATTGCTGAAGCCTGGCTTGGAGAATTTTGAAAATTACTTTCCTAGTGTGTGAGATGAGTGCAATTGTGCAGTAGTTTGAGCATTCTTTGGCATTGCCTTTCTTTGACATTGGAATGAAAACTGACCTTTTCCAGTCCTGTGGCCACTGCTGAGTTTTCCAAATTTGCTGGCATGTTGAGTGTAGCACTTTCACAGCATCATCTTTCAGCATTTGAAATAGCTCAACTGGAATGCCATCACCTCCACTAGCTTTGTTCGTAGTGATGCTTCCTAAGGCCCACTTGACTTCACATTCCAGGATGTCTGGCTCTAGGTGAGTGATCATACCATCATGATTGTCTGGGTCGTGAAGATCCTTTTTGTACAGTTCTGTGTATTCTTGCCACCCTTGTTAATATCTTCTGCTTGTGTGAGGTCCATACCATTTCTGTCCTTTATTGAGCCCATCTTTGCATGAAATGTTCCCTTGGTAGCTCTAATTTTCTTGAAGAAATCTCTAGTCTTTCCCATTCTGTTGTTTTCCTCTATTTCTTTGCACTGATTGCTGAGGAAGGCTTTCTTATCTCTTCTTGCTATTCTTTGGAACTCTGCATTCAGATGCTTATATCTTTCCTTTTCTCCTTTGCTTTTTGCTTCTCTTCTTTTCACAGCTATTTTTAAGGCCTCCCCAGACAGCCATTTTGCTTTTTTGTATTTCTTTTCCGTGGGGATGGTCTTGATCCCTGTCTCCTGTACAGTGTCACGAACTTCCGTCCATAGTTCATCAGGCACTCTAGTCCCTTAAAACTATTTCTCACTTCCATTGTATAATGATAAGGGGTTTGATTTAGGTCTATTTATATTAGCCCAGACTATCTGCTAGGTTTTGATAAGAGCTTTTCTCAAAAAAGTCAAAAGGGTAAGTAGTAGTTAAGAAACTGAAGTTTTATATGAACTTGTATTTATTAGTGATGGTGAAACTGGCAAGTCAGATTGTGGGAAATATTTTCAAGCAAATATAACATCAGCTGCACTGAAACTGTACTGTTGAGGATTGCCCTTCTCTCCAAAAGAGCATCTGCTGAGGCCCTGTGGTGTGCAAGCTGTGGCTTGGGATGTGTATAAGGGGGTGAACTAAGGAAGTAAGCGTTAAAGTGTAATACATTCAGGACCAGGTATTTAAACCCAAACTTGAGCTTTCCATTAGGAGAGTCAGATGTACAGTTAGCAAGTGTTTAATTAAGCTTCTATGGTGTTTTCTATTTGTTGAGTTTCCTCGATTTAGAGCAAAACTGTAAGTAGCTGAAGGCCATTTTTATTTTCATTAGTGGATTTGCTCCGTCTTTGGGGTTTAGTCTGATTTTAAAGCAGCCCAGACTGTATTCACAACAGTTGTATCTAATGACCAAGATATTCAAGGGAGCTAACTAAATCCTTTTTGAAGGTGAGTTCTGATCCTTAAACATCTATTTCCGCTTTATTGACTATGCCAAAGCCTTTGACTCTGTGGATCACAATAAACGGTGGAAAATACTTAAAGAGATGGGAATACCAGATCATCTGACCTGCCTCTTGAGAAATCTGCATGCAGGTCAGGAAGCAACAGTTAGAACTGGACATGGAACAACAGACTGGTTCCAAAGAGGAAGAGGAGTACGTCAAGGCTGTATATCGTCAAGGCTGTATATTGCCACTCTACTTATTTAACTTATAGGCAGAGTACATCATGAGAAACACTGGGCTGGAGGGAAGCATGAGCTGGAATCAAGACTGCCAGAAGTATCAATAACTTCAGATATGCAGATGACACCACCCTTATGGCAGAAAATAAAGAGGAACTGAAAAGCCTCTTGATGAAAGTGAAAGAGGAGAGTGAAAAAGTTGGCTTAAAAGCTCAACATTCAGAAAACTAAGATCATGGCATCCGGCCCCATCAGTTCATGGCAAATAGATGGGGAAACAGTGGAAACAGTAGCTGACTTTATTTTTCTGGGCTCCAAAATCACTGCAGATGGTGACTGCACCTGTGAAATTAAAAGACGCTTACTGCTTGGAAGGAAAGTTATGACCAACCTAGACAGCATATTGAAAAGCAGAGACATTACTTTGCCAACAAAGGTCTGTCTAGTAAAGGCTATCGTTTTTCCAGTGGTCATGTATGGATGTGTGAGTTGGACTATAAAGAAAGCCGAGTGCCGAAGAATTGATGCTCTTAACTGTGGTGTTGGAGAAGACTCTTGAGAGTCCCTTGGACTACAAGTAGATCCAACCAGTCCATCCTAAGGGAGACCAGTCCTGGGTGTTCATCAGAAGGACTGACGTTGAAGCTGAAACTCCAATACTTTGGCCACCTGATGCGAAGAGCTGACTCATTGGAAATGACCTTGATGCTGGGAGAAGATTGAGGGCAGAAGGGGATGGCAGAGGATGAGATGGATGGATGGCATCACCGACTTGCTGGACATAGGTTTGGGTGGACTCCGGGAATTGACGATGGACAGGGAGGCCTGGCAAGCTGCGGTTCATGCGATCACAGAGTTGGACACTACTGAGCGACTGAACTGAACTGAATCTATCATTAGAGATTGAAATGCACCAGGAAACCTTGAATCATCTATAGTTTAGTTTATCTGCACATTTTTGACAGAGTTACCTATGGTTCAGGTAACTAGCATCCCTTTTGGAGTAAATGGTTTTTTGATTTGGGGAACCTGAATGTTTTTAAGAACAGCAGTACAAGGTAATCAGGTTTCTACATGCAAAGGAAAAGTCAGGCCTAATCAGATTCCTTTTATTTTTACTCTTTGAGAACTTTAGAGTACAGGACTTCAAGAGGCAGAACAGACTAGCACTGCTTTAAGGTATGCTTGGCCATTTCTGCGTCTCAGAGAGCATCTTCACAGAAGTTATTTTATGAAAAAACCATCCCCTTACGTAGAAAAAAATGCAGCTTGTCAGGCATACTACAAAGTATACTCACTTCCCTGTTCTCTTTCAGCTCCAGGCCTGGTGGCGAGGCACTGTGGTACGGAGAGAAATTGGTGGTTTCAAAATGCCTAAGGACAAAGATGACAGCAAGGATGTAAAAGGCAAAGGCAAAGAGAAGGACAAGAGAAGAGGCAAGAAGTGACCAAGTTATCTTTTCTGTTGGTGCTCTGGAGATGGGAAGAAGGACCTGAACGGAGTTAAGAAATATCTTTTACCATCACAGATAACTCACCTATGGGTTGTTTCTTATTTGGATACTCCTAGATGAGGCTTGGTTACACTAGGTCACTTTGCCTGCTATACTAGTTTTCAAACCCTGAATTAGGATTATACTGTGATTTAGGGCTTCTTCATAACTTGAGAAAAAAAAAAAAAAAACAACTGCTGGGAAGAAGTATTTTTAGAAGTCTTGTGAAGATTCCTTTTGCTCTTGTTCACCAGAAAAAAAAAGCACATAATCTTAGTTATAGTGATGCATTAAAACGTAATTCCTGTAACGTCTGATTCTGACTATTCAATTTGCCTATCACGAAAAATGATACTTAGTAGTAAAAGCAAAAGTGAGGTGTTCAGTAGGAACTACAAGGTGGTGTTTATCAAGAGTCTAGCATAATACATACACAGTAAAGTTTTAATAAAGGTTGGTGCTTGCCTTTTAAATTTATTATCACTTTACTATTTTTTTATGGGGAATGTCACATAAGAACATGTATCTTATTATAAGCTGCTTCAGCTCCTTTTCTGGAAAATAGGTAGGGATATAAATGATAAATGGAAGATAGAAATGAGATGTCAGGATACACAACCCATACATAGGAAAGACAGAAGATACAGGTCACTGGGGAGATGAGTTTGGAGATATTTTTGATAAGTGAGATACCAGGGCCTATAGCTGCTTTGCTTATTACTCAATGACTGTCATCTTATGGGGTATTAAGACTGAAAAAGGTAACGCATGTGAAAATCCTAACTTTTACCTGGCACAAGCTTAGTCATGTTCTTTTAAAAGAACATGAGCCCACGCATGGGGTCACTCTTGGCTCAATTAATCAGAACAGAACTGTCTTGGAACATTAAGACAATTATAGAACAGTTGGAAGTTCCTGAGAAAAGCTTTCCAGATATGTAATATTTCAAAAGTAAGCCATATCTAACTCCAAATATAAGACAATACTTGTCTCTACACTTCCTTAAAAAAAGTACATTTTGATCTCAAGGGGCTATTACGAGTTTGTACCAATGTTCCATCAGAGAATTTACCCTTTTATTTTCCAAGGAAACCATACTTTAGATATGAACATTTTTACATCAGCCTTTAATTTTATGCTACTGAAGTGTTGTCTTTTATTTTAATGTTAATATGTAAAGTGGCATACAGGCAATTTAAAATAACATACATGATACTGACATATTTATTCTTAGAACTTATGCATTATATTTACACACATACAAATATAAGACAGTGTTTTACAAAATTTTTTTTTACTAATTACATGTTTATAACATTTTCAGAAATAAAATGAAATCTGCTATAAACCATCTTATTGCAATATGTATATAAAAAGTTTCTAAATATCCATGTTTTCCTTCATTTCTATAACCATTTAAGCACTTAGTTTTAAAAAATTCATCATACTCATCAGCACAGTCATCTATCATTAGTCATTGCTGGACTGTTACCAAGTAGAGAAATCAGACTCCTTGATTAGCTGTGAAACTATATTTTCAAAAGCTATTAAGGAAAGTGACCTACAGCTACTAAGTGTCCTACTCTATTCTAGTCAAATACAGAGGCCCCTCCTCCCATGAGTTGTTTCCAGAGAAAACTGTTTGGAGTGCTAACCTAGTATGAGTTTCAAAGCCCAGAAGCCTGCTGGCTTAAAGTCTCCGCAGCTGGCAGGGGCCCTGGTGGGCGGGCACTCAGCCTCTTCTCCATTCACTCCTCAGTGTCAGGATGCTCGCTGCTTCAGGAGGAAGCTCATAAACGGTCAGGTGGATGTGTTACAAAGCCATCTTCAGCTTATGTTAGAGTCTAGCAAGGCTAACTGTTAAATTTTCTTTCCAGCTTAAAAAAAAGAAAAAAGGTACATACAAAATACTGGGTACAAAAATTTTCCAACATGACTTGTTTTGATCTTGACATAGAAAAGACATTTAATATATTTTATATTTTTCTTTCATTATTAACCAAAACTGTACACAAATATTTTCTAACAATTCAAACATAAATTTGAATTAGTTTGGTAAAATATATGAATAAGGTTTCATGCGAAGTATAGAATTTGAAATAAATTAAAAAGTCCAATTAGTCCCATGGGAAAATTAGTCACAAATGTTCCAAATGTTGCACTGTGTATGTTGATTGGGATTATTCCTTACATAATATGTGACAAATAGTGGCCTTTGCTGAGTTTCATTTCAAACTGTTCTCTATAATCTGGAGATTATACTAAGGTTTAACATTGACTAGAAGTAAAAATACTTATAGTTAAATTCTAAACAAGCTGTATGATTGGTGGGTCTGTTTGGAAATGTAAATATAATGGAGTCTGGCTCTAAGCACTTAAAATACATTTTACTTTTGTAAAGACCCTGAAGGATTGGGCGTTGAGCTCAGATGTTTTGTATTATATAAGGTTAAACCTGTGATGACAAGGAGAAAACATTACCTTGACCAGATACACAACATGACTTTATCCAAAGTTACTTTTAAATGCTGCTACATGATAAAAAAGAGAGGACTTAGGCTTAAATGCATGCACTGGTAAAGAAACTCCAGAACAATTAACAACAGGAAAAAACTTAGATAACTAGTATCTTCACTTACTCTATTTACTTGGTTTACAAAGGCAGTGAATACCAGAAGATATCAGTAACAACTAAAAGGGGCTCAAAATATAGGGGGAAAAAGACCCAAGTGGCTTAGATCTGAATAAAGGTTTTGTGTTGTCTGAGCCTTGGGTCATTTTACTGCACTCACAGTTTAGTTAATAAGGCACTGGTAGAATGAAAAGACAGCAGCTGTTTTAAAATGCTACAAGTGCTTTAATTCAGCTATGGAAACTGGCCGTTAGCTGAAAGAAATATAAGAAATTTGGCTTTTCCTTTATTTTCATAGTCATCCGTTAATTGGGGAGCTGGAAGTGAATCTGCCGTGTGTGAATGGAAGATGTTCACAGATCCAGGTATCCTGGTAGCAGCATGGGAGGAGGGGAGAAGGGGTGTGCTCGGAGAAGTCAACACACAGGATGCCGAGTGCCACATGCTACCAGCCTGAAGATCTGGAACCTGTGTGTAGAGTGCTTGATTAGAATAACAGTGGGATGATATAGGGTCCAGCCTCTAAGTGGTGCTAGGGGGAGACCTAGGACACTGGCCTTAAATACCACAGTATTTGTTTCACTGGTTCACTATGCAGAATCTGGAGTGTTTACATTTTTTTGGACAGAACAGTCCAAGTATAATATAGCTTTTGATCTTCAGTGTGGCAGAGAAACACAGTGGAGTCATCACTCCCCCAAATTATACAAATATCTAGTTTGGAACAATGGTCTTCACTACATGGAACACCTGGAATGGTTGTTGAAATGCAGATACCCAGGCTCACTGTAGACCCTCTGGATGGGAATTTGTATTTTAACAAATTCTCCAGGAGATTCTAATGAACAACCGTGTTAGAAACCTGTGGATTCCAGAGGGCTTGGAAACAGGTACAAATAAAAGCATGTCTGTGCCTGCCAGAGAGCCAAATACCCTTCTGAGAAGTCAGTCTGCAGTATATAAAAGAGCCCACTCTAGAAAAGCACAGCCAGGCTGGTTGTCAGTGTTGGTTCTCAGTAATGAAGTTTCATTTGTGAAAACCAACCATGTCTTCATAAACAATTCAAAGCAAGTTGATATAACCTCCCCTAAAATGGAGAAATGAAGCAAAATATTCCTGTCCGGAATCATGGAAACAGTCCCTTTTAAGAACACGTAAGCGCTTTGTTAAGCAGACGGCGGGCAGCAGCGGTCACGCTGTCCTGTTCCGTTTTGGCCAGGCCAATGCCCAAGGTGCTGGGAGTCCTTACACAGCAGATAACTGGTGCTGCTGCTGCTGCTTGGGTGGGGCAAGCTCCAGGAGAGCCTGGACCGTCACGGCAACCTGGCCCAAACCTTTCTCTTCTAAAATGTGGAGAGGCAAACACAATTGCTCCTGAAATGGGACAACGTGACATAAAAACAAAAGAGAAAAGAGGATGAACGTCACAGAAGTGAAAAGAAAAAATAAGCATCTCTTCTCTCCCTCATAATAATGAATTGAGATATGAAAAGTCAGTAGCTAGGAATCTGACCTCTGTTCATATGAGTTATACAGAAATGGTACCTGACACTCACTGTCACTTTTTTATTATTATTATTAATACAACTAAAAGTACATACAGATTATTTTGAATATCGGAAAATAAACAAGTCACATACACTTATGCATACAACAGAGGATAAACATACTATGATGGAGTAAAAGCAACATCCTTCATTCTTGATGAATAAAAAAGCAATGCAGATCAGATCAGTAAAATGAGACAGGTGAAAACAGAAAACCAGTTCCAAGTTACCAGATGGCTTAAGCCTAAAGATACAATATTTTTAGGAGAAGATGCGTTGGAAATTACAAACCACAAGAACGCAAGAGAGTTTCATGGCATAACTCAGACTGCACGAGACAGGAATGGCCACTATCTACATTATAGTCCTGACTATGAGAATCAGGGTTCTCATACCAGACAGGCATCACAGGAAGAAACTGAAGTATATTCTTGAGATTTAGATGTATTTGAGAAAATCCCCCCCTACCCACACTACACTGGGTAATTAATGGAAGGTCCAGTTTGAATCACTTAAAAATCTGAATTATAGAATTTAAATACAGTAATCATACCTGAAAAAGTGTTTCATATCCTGGTATTTAATGGATTAAATTATGCTGGAGAACAATGATGTGAGTTTAGTCAAGAACATCTTAATTAATGTATATCTGAAAAGTGTTTATGTATTTGCTTAAGGAAGTTAAATTGCTTCTTTCTTATCTCCTCATTAATGTGTTTGGTTAATCCTTTCATACAAGAAAAAAAGGCATATCATAATAACATATGTCACTGATTAAATGAAAGAATGATTACTCTCAAAGGAATGAAAGTGGAATTCTGGCTCTACTGAAGAAGTGACTATACATATTTATCAAAGAAGATATTCCCCAGCTTTTCACTGGCACTTAAAACAGGAAGTTTTACAAAACCAGTTGCAATGAAAAATATAACAAGTATGTATTATGAGCAGTTACTGGTATTCTTGCTTTACTTTCTTTTTAATACTTACCTTGATAAAACAAGATAAATGGAAACTTCTGATCTTATAAAACTAGCAACGTTGTGTAAATCTTTTGAGTACAACTGCAAGTACAGATTAACTATACTTACTATGAACCTGCAGAGTGTTCTGCTTTTGGGGGAGACACATATTTCCTCTGAGGCAGATTCCTTGATCTCCACTTTCAGGAGTGCCCTGCGACCTGGGAGCCCATGGTTTAGACACTCCCTCAGTGGCTTATGCTTTCCAGATGCACATTTGCCTTCTAGCTGACTTATGCACCATCACGCCCTCCAAACAACACACCACACCATGTGTATTATCAGTGGTTTTTTAAAGGGACAAAACTTGACAGAACTGATCTCTGACTCAGAGACACCTTAAAAACGTCTCCCCCAAACTCTGAAAGGGACTGCTACTGTATAAAACTGAACTTTTCAACAGTGTTCAATGTCCCAGCATTGACAGTAAACAGTTTTTAATGTATTAAACACTTTTCCCATTTAATATGAAAGAAACCAAAGCAATCAGATCCTCAGACTGACTTCTACATGATGTTACTATGTTTCTCACAATCTCCCTTCATACCTGAGTTCAGTTGTCCAATTTTGTTAACAGAGTTCAGGAGATTCCTGAATGTTCAGAAACACTGTTTACGAGAACCAGAATCTGAATGCAATATAAAGTAGTTTCAAGCATTAAGGCTAGAGGCTAACATACCAAACATTCTGAAAGAGACAATATTCATTGCCTTGGGTACAAAACAGAGATTGCTGCCTAATACTTTACCCGAGAGTGTTCAGATATCATCTCAACAGCCTATCAAATACAAGTTTACCAATTAACACGGTTCAAATATATTGGAAAATACATAAATTCCAATTTTAAATTCTAAATAGGATTCTAGAAATGAAGTTTAACAAAACAGAATAAATGTGCTGACAGGTGCCAACCCGTGAGAGGGCAGCTCCAGATACCTGGCTTGTGTACTGTTTTCAGTGTACACAATGGGCTCAGAATAGCAATCTAGGGAACCAGCATTTCTTTGGACTGATCATCCTAATCAAATTAAAATTATTAAGATTAAATGGCCAGTGCCTTCCAGATGTCCAGACAGCAAATAATTATTAGGTGGGCCTGTGCCTACTAATAAAAAGAGATTTCAGGATTTCAGGGCACGGTTCAATATGGAGATCTAAGTGACCAGGTGCCCTCCCAGAACAGAAAGAGTACAACTGTTTCCTTATGAACAGCTGCTGGAAAGTTCAGCAAATCGTAATTTTAATATTTCTCACAGTTTCAGTACTTAAGTTGTTGCTGAGGCATGGAAAAACAGCCAGATGGAAATTTTACTATGCCATTTGGAAACAAACTTATAGGTTGCATTTTAACAACAGGCTCATGATTGTATTAGCAGAACCTGCTCAGCATTCATGATGAGAGAAACAAGGCCTCTCAGGCCAGGAGCGGAGAAGGCAATGGCATCCCGCTCTAGTACTCCTGCCTGGCAAATCCCATGGACAGAGGAGCCTGGTAGGCTGCAGTCCATGGGGTCGCTAAGAGTAGGACACGACTGAGGGACTTCACTTTCACTTTTCACTTTCATGCATTGGAGAAGGAAATGGCAACCCACTCCAGTGTTCTTGTCTGGAGAATCCCAGGGACGGGGGAGCCTGGTGGGCTGCTGTCTATGGGGTTGCACAGAGTCAGACATGACTGAAGCGACTTAGCAGCAGCAGCATCAAAAATGCTTCCTAATGTCATGAACTGTTCATCTGGGCACAAGAGGACAGGATTTATCTACTTTATTGATTAGCTCTTTGATGGCCAGAAAAAAAAAAAAACCCACATATGTAAATACTTTTGAATGATAAACAAACCTCCTTTACCAAGTATAGGAATGAGGTGGAAAAATCACTGGAATGCGCTCTTTTGGCTAGAGGGGGAAGATCCAGTAATAAAGCATACAGAGAGTTAACATTAAAGTACAATAAAATGCCACAAAACCCAAAAGCTGGATAGATAGAGAGACAAAACTGGATTCTTCTGAATGTGCCCCAAGAGAAAGTAGTGTTTCAACAGTTCTTTTTACGCTGAGGTTTAGCTGAAGGATGTCAGAAGGGGAACAAAGATTGTCCTGTCCAAAGTGTGAGCAGGAAAGGAAAACAGAAAAACATAGTCAGTGGATCAGAAATACAGATTTGAGTATAGAATTCAATATGACCATCTCAATCATATTCAAAGAAACATGCCCTATAACATTTTTTATTATGATGAATCAAAATAAAATGCTGAAAAACAAACCCACAAAGAATCCTCTATGTGCTGAGCTTGATTTTACTACTAAATAGCAGAATAAAATTGTTGGTGCCTAGTGAACATTCAAGATAAAATAAACAGAGGTGGATGCTGACTTAGGGTTATATGAGGCCTGAGGGTGGTGAGTGGGTGAGGCACCCTCTTTCTTGGCTCCTTCTTCCCCATTAACAAAAGAAGAATAGGTCAGAAAGCAAGAACAAAACCTTGGGGTGGACAGAAGAGGGGGAAATTTTCAGAGAAAGCCAGGTGAGTCATGAAGGTTCAAAGAATGAAGAAAGTATGATAATCAAGGGAAATTTATTACCTGGAAGTCAGGTTGTACTAAATGACTTGGTGTTTCTCTAAAAATCAAATCAAGTCCAGTTTACTAATTATTAATCTAGAGTTGTAAGGGGCTTTAGAGATCATCCAAACCCTCCAGTTTACAGATTAAGCAATTAAAAGCATTACTGGACTTGGTAACAGTAAAATATTGTTTCACACGTAACAGATAATAACTCTAGGACATGATATACTGGACTCAGAAGTTTTTACCACCCGTTATCGTTTTTTGAATGCGTCATGTGATAGAAGAGAATATCCACATCCCTAGCCTTACTGGAGGTTTTCAATAGTCACTGGCATTCTTCAGTGTTTCAGAACTTAACTTGTAAACATATAAAAAGTTACACTGAGAAGGGAAATCGTTCATCTTTACACATGTTTTCTGGACAGAGGATCTGACAATTTTTTCAATACTACATGTTATCTGTTTTCAAATGATCATTATTACATCCCTGACTTTATTTACAAGTCAAACACAGCAGGTGGTTGTGTTTAGGTAAAGGTCATAATGCCCAGAAGTAGGAGAGAACAAATGGAGAAGAAGACGTATAGGTTTCTTCTCCTCTTCCATGGCAGAAGGACCTGAGAATGTGAGTTTAAAGCTATGAGTCTGTATTTATTAATTTTCTTCATTTTAGGCAAACAATTAAGTGTTTTAGCAGAAGTAGCAGCAGAACAGGAACACATCTAAAAGCGGTAGTGATGGTGGTGGTGAGCTTGGGTGAAAGGCAGAAGTGGAGAAGGACGAGGTGGCCCGTGTGGAATGTCCACTTCCTCTTTCTGGTGGAGGAGGGATGGGAGGGAGGATGTGTTAAGAACTCCAGTCTAAAACCACCCTGGAGAAACACCCAGTCTTTTAAATTGCATTTTTTTCTGTCTCCTGCCTTCAAATAAAAACTGTTAACCACTGTTGGCAAAGAGTGGATTAACATGCATGCTTTAAAAAGCACAGTTATACTGTGAAGTGATTATCAGACAATTTAAAATAAATTTAAAAAATAAAAGGCACACTGTTTTTGGTTTTGTTGACTGATGGCAGTTACATTCTGAAAGACTTTCAGTGTATGGACTTTAAATCTGAGACAGATGATGGTTCTGTAAAGTCCAGAGTGCATGTACACTGTAAGAAGTCCTTCAACAGTCTGACACAGGCGAAGTGTGCCAGAGCGTCTAGCTGTGTGGGGCTGCTTTTAGCACCCTTCTCTCTAGGTGTGCACTGCCTCTTTTTAATCACCCTTAGTCTCCCTCTGGCTCCCATTCCCTGCACCAACCTGTGCCACATTCTCTTATTCAAAGACACTGTGCTAAGAAACTGGGGAAGCTACTGGGCATGCTTGTGATGGTCTGGTAGGAACAAATTAAGTAGGCATAAGGGAAACCCTGAATGTTAAACTGTACATGGGAATATTATAAACTGTCTGTTAATATGGGGAAATGAAGGCTATTTATCTAGAAATCTTATTAATGCTCTCAATATGCTTAAATATGGCTTGTTCTAAAAGAGATGATAAGCCTTTAGAAATCAGTACGATATGCAGACGACAAATTTGCTTTCAATTTGTCCACAGGAACAAAAACGATCCTTGCTATCACTAAATGTGCATTTCAGTTATTTTATAACTCAGCTTAATAAAACAAAAAAGAAAAAAGTGAAAAGTAAGTAGTAGAATCAAAATCTACTTAATACAAGGAGAAAAACACTCATGGGAGTTCACACTGCCTAATGCAGCTGCTCTGTGTAGCTGGGCTCGCTTCCGTTTATAAAAAAGTTGAAAGGGAAAGGTGCCCATTGGACAAGTGATGCTTTGATCTTCTCAATTCATGTTAGTTAAAGAGAGGAATGGTGAATTGGGTAAAATGAGTCACTGTCAGTGAAAGCCCTTGGGACGAGAGCTTAGCTTCGAGAGAAACAGTGGAGTTGTTAAAAGTTGAGGCCAATACTGGGTTTCTGACAGCTAATTAAGGTGACAGAAAAGAGTCACGTTTTTCTCTTTGAATACTGAACAAAATATGGTGACAAGAACTTTAATGGTTATGATTAATGAAGAAAGCATCAAATGGCACCAGTTTTTATTTCGTTAAATTTATCTATTTATGTCATTATATATAATATTTTTTAAGGATACCACATTTAATTGTTTTTTAAAGGGTAAAAGTTTAACTATTTGTACCATTAAAGAGCAATAAAGCTGTAACTGAGGAATCTGGAGGCAAAAAACCCTCAAGAGCAGGAACAGTGCCTAAAAATGGCCTCCTGTATTTTCAATTCCAAAGAGCTTTAGTAGGAAAAACTGGTAAAATCTGTAACTTAGTCAACAACGCTGTCTAGGTGTTTGTTACTTTGGATGACATACTATGTTTATGCTTATGTTAACAGTCCAGGAATCTGTATATAGTTGAATATATAAGTGAACTGTATACAGTCATCTCTCTGTGCCATTTTTGCAACATTTCTCAACGTCTAAAGTTATTTCAAAATAAACATTTTTAAAAAGTATTAAAGCAAGTGTTAAAAAACTGAAGCCAACTGAAGCATTCTTAGTCTAAGAAGCACATATTCTGAAGCATAGCCTCTACTGTGTATGAAGTTGTCTACAAGTCAATGAGCAAGTGGGGATACTTAGAAAATTTCAAAATAACTATTTTTGATTACTTGGTACTAATTACTTACTATAACACTGAAATTAATTAATATGTATATTATTTCTTTGCTTGGTTCTTGGAAATAATTGAGGAAAACTGATAAAAGCATAATAACTGACTCTAGTAATACAATCAGGTTAGTAATTATCAGCTTAGCACAGAAGTATCCTATAAGATTTATTACCTGAGGTACACCGATTTTTCTGCAAGCTTCTAGGAAATTCTCCACATTTCGTCTACATTTTGCCATTGTTAATTTAGGCTGCAAAAGAAACAGTATTATTAGCAAAGTTTAAAAAAATCTGCTAACTAAAAACACTCCTGCCAATGGCTTTATAAATTCAATGTTCTAGATTGGAGGGTTAGCAAACTTTTTCTTAAAGATCAGATAATAAACATGTTAGGCCTCAGGGCCATATGATCTGTTGCAACCACTCAAATCTGCTAAGAGATTGAAAGCAACCATAGGCAATATATAAACAAGTGAGTGACTGTGTCCTAATAAAACTTTATTTACAAAAATAGGTACTGGCCTATGACCCACAGTATGCCACTCCCTACTTTATAGACACGGGGCTTTGATTTTTACAAAGCAAGTACTAAACAGAGAAATTTTAGGAGGATGGCTGTCTAATTTTTTTCTACTTTAAAATATACACCAAAGAACATGTGGAGGAATAGCAAAATTAATTACCTACAGCTCAGTCAATCAAGTATAATCACGGTTAGCACTTTGGTTCATTTTCTTTCAGTCTTCTTAAAGAAAATAATAATAATAAAATCAACAGCCCTTGCCCATAAAAATACTACAGATGTATCATGTCGCTATTCAATGATTATATTTAAATTTAAGTATTTGAATTTTGAAAGATTGGATTAAAGAACCATTTTCCAAAAGGTGAAAATTTCTCATAGGAAAATCACTACTAAACTTGTTTTTCTGAAAATATCTTTGATAACTAGAATATAGCTGCACTGCATGACCTAAAGTTGTGATAAAATTTTTGCCAAGTGGGTTATCTTGTGAGAAAGAAATATGAATCCCATTTCCCAAAGTGGTTAACAAACTCAGCTGTTCAAATTCATCTGCTGGTTTAAGTATCAGGCATGGAAGCCAATGTCTCACCTAGAGCCAGACATTCTGGAATCCGAAGCCAAGTGGGCCTTAGGAAGCATCACTACGAACAAAGCTAGTGGAGGTGATGGAATTCCAGTTGAGCTATTTCAAATCCTCAAAGATGATGCTAATCCTTCAAATCCTTTCAAATCCTTAAAGTGCTGCACTCATGCCAGCAAATTTGGAAAACTCAGCAGTGGCCATAGGACTGGAAAAGGTCAGTTTTCATTCCAATCCCAAAGAAGGGCAATGCCAAAGAATGCTCAAACTACTGCACAATTGCACTCATTTCACATGCTAGCAAAATTCTCCAAGCCAGGCTTCACAGTACATGAACCAAGAACTTCCAGATGTACGAGCTGGATTTAGAAAAGGAAGAGGAACCAGAGATCAATTTACCAATGTCTGTTGGATCACAGAAAAAGCAAAAGAATTCTGGAAAAACATCTACTTCTGCTTCATTGACTGCACTAAAGCCTTTGACTGTGTGGATCACAACAAACTGGGAAATTCTTCAAGATATGGAAATACCAGACGACCTTACTTGCCTCCTGCAAAACCTGCGTGCAGGTCAAGAAGCAACAGTTAGAACCAGACATGGAACAACGGACTGGTTCAAAATTGAGAAAGGAGTAAAGCTGTATACTGTCACCCTGTTTATTTAACTTATATGCAGAGTACATCATGTGAAATGCCAGGATGAAGTACAAGCTGGAATCAACATTGCTGGGAAAAATATCAATAACTTCAGATAATGCAGATGACACCACCCTTACAGCATACAGCAAAGAGGAACTAAACGGCCTCCTGATGAAGGTAAAAGATGACAGTGAAAAAACTTGCTTAAAACTCAACATTCAAAAAATGAAGATCATGGCAACTAAATGGGGAAACAGTGGAAATAGTGACAGACTTTATTTTCTTTGGCTCCAAAATCACTGCAGATGTGACTGCAGCCATGAAATTAAAAGATGCTTGCTCCTTGGAAGAAAAGCTATGACCAACCTGGACAGCATATTAAAAAGCAGAGACATTACTTTGCCTACAAAGGTCCGTCTAGTCAAAGCTATGGTTTTTCCAGTAGTCATGTATAAAGTGAGAATTGGATCATAAAAAAGGCTGAATGCCAAAGAATTGATGCTTTTGAACTGTGGTTTTGGAGAAGACTCTTAAGAGTCCTTTGGACTGCAAAGAGATCAAAGTAGTCAATCTTAAAGGAAATCAATCCTGAATATTCACTGGAAGGACTAATGTTGAAGTTGAAGCTCCAATACTTTGGCCACCTGATGTGAAGAGCAGACTCATTAGAAAAGACCCTGATGCTGGGAAAGACTGAAGGCAGGAGAAGGGGATGACAGAGGACAAGATGGATGGATGGCATCACCGACTCAATGGACATGAATTTGAACAAGCTCTGGGAGATGGTGAAGGACTGGGAAGCTTGGCGTGCTGCAGTCCATCAGGGTTGCAAAGAGTTGGACATGACTTAGGGACTGAACAACAACAAAATGTAATGTTATATCCCTGTTTCTTTGATAATAAGAAGGTCCATGTGTTTAATTTCTCTAAGTGGTTTAACATTTATAAAATAGTTTTATTTTTCTTATATGTATTTTATATACTTAAATGAAAGGCACTCTGTTGGGTGATCAAGATAAAGATCCTCAGTCACCTGTACTCTCAAATTTCACTTTCCACATGAGCTCCTTGTTACTTCCTAAGTATTTCCCTGGCATATATGAAGAATGACAGATTTCTTTTTTATTTTTAAAAAACATTAGGGGGCGGTCCTAAGATGGCAGAGGAATAGGACGGGGAGACCACCTTCTCCCTCACAAATTCATCAAAAGAACATTTCAACGCTGAGTAAATTCCACAAAACAACTTCTGAATGCTGGCAGAGGACATCAGGCACCCAGAAAAGCAGATCATTGTCTTCAAAAACAGGTAGGAAAAAATATAAAAGACGAAAAAAGAGACAAAGGAGGTAGGGAGGGAGCTCCGTCCCAGGAAGGGAGTCTTAAAAAGAGAGAAGTTTCCAAATACCAGGAAACACTCTCGCTGCCAAGTCTGTGGCGAGCCTTGAATGCACAGAGGGCAACATAATAGGGAAGAAAAATAAATAAATAATTAAAACCAACAGATTACGAGCCCAACGGTAACTCCCCCAGCGGAAAAGCAGTGCAGACGCCTGCATCCGCCACTAGCAAGCAGGGGCTGGGCAGGGAGGCGTGGGCTGCACTGTTTTTTAAGAATCGGGCCAGAATGCCCAGAATATAAGCAGAGCAAACTAACTTGGGCTAGCATACCAGACTGTGGGATAGCTACCACGTGAAAAGCTCTAACATAAGACACCGCCAGGACTGCGCACAGAACAAAGGGCGGAACAGAAATAGCCGGCTGCAGACCATCTCCCTCCAGTGACAGGCAGCCAGCCGTAAGGGCTAGAAGGGGGCAATCACAGCCCCGGAGAGGCATTACCTACCAAACTGCAACCAGGCTTCTTTGCTAAGTCTTCTTAGGGTTCTGGACAGTCACCATCCGCCTGAGAAGGGGAGCCAGCAGTACACCCAGAAAACTGAGCAGCAGGGACGGGAAAGGCGGTAAGTCGCAGTGACCGTGCTTGCCAAACACCTGATCTACTCAGACCTGGGAAGGGCACAAAATGCAGGCCCAACCGAATCTGCGCCTCTGAGGGCTACCCGAGAGCCGAGCCTGAGCGGCTTAGACCGGGGAGGTGCATGCAGCCTAGGGCCGGCCTCAGACAGTTCCCGGCAGAAAAACATAGAGCCTGAGTGGTGTGCGCCCTGAGCAGGGGCAGGCCCAGAGTGGCTGAGGCACTGCGAGCACACGCCAGTGTCATTTGTTTTCAGCATCCCTCCCTTCCCACAGCATGACTGAAAAAGTGAGCCTAAAAATAAAAAATAGTGTCCACCACCGCCCCCTTGTGTCAGGGCGGAAATCAGACACTGAAGAGACCAGCAAACAGAAGAAGCTAAAAACAGGGAACTACCTTGGAAGTGACCCCACACTGCCCACAACACCAGAGAAAGTCCCAGACATATCTTTACTATTTTTACAATCATTCTTTTTTTTTTGATGTTGTTTACTTTTTCTTTTTTCTTCTTTTTTTTAAAAACTTAAAAAAATTTTTAAGTCCTCTATTTCTCCTTTAATTTTTATTTTTATAACCTACTAACACTTAAAAAAAAGGACCCTATTTTTAAAGCAAACGCCGTATATATATTTTTTGTGGTTGTTGTTTTTTAATAATTCTCGTGACTTTGTTTTTTCTTCTTCTTTTCTTTAATACTGTATTTTTGAAAATCCAGCCTCTACTCTAGATTTTTAATCTTTGCTTTTTGGTATTTGTTGTCAATTTTGTACATTTAAAAACCCAATCTTCAGTACCCAATTTTACCTGAGAGCGAGATTACTGGCTTGACCTCTCTCTCCTACTTAGGACTCTCCTTTCTCTCCACCAGGTTGTCTCTGTCTCTTCCCTCCCCCTCCTCTTTTCTACCCAACTCTGTGAATCTCTGTGTGTTCCAGACGGTGGAGAACACTTAGGGAACTGGTTACTGGCTGGATCTGTCTCTCTCCTTTTCATTTCCCTCTTTTATCCTCCTGGCTACCTCTGTCTACTTCCTCCCTCTCCTCTTCCCTGTATAACTCCGTGAACATCTCTGAGCGGTCCAGACTGTGGAGCATACATAAGGAAGTGATTACTGGATAGCTTGCTCTCTTCCTCTTTTGATCCCACCTCATCTCATTCCAGTCATCTCTAACTACCCCCTCCCTCTTCTCTTCTCCATGTAACTCAGTGAACCTCTCTGGGTGTCCCTCAATGTGGAGAAACTTTTCATCTTTAACCTAGATGTTTTATCAATGGTGCTGTATAGATGGAGAAGTCTAGAGGCTACTGTAAAAATACAACTATAAACCAGAAGCAGGAGGCTTAAGTCCAAATCCTGAGAACATCAGAGAACTCCTGAATCCAGGGAACATTAATCGATAGGAGCTCATCAAACGCCTCCATACCTACACTGAAACCAAGCACCACCCAAGGGCCAACAAGTTCCAGAGCAAGACATACCACGCAAATTCTCCAGCAACACAGGAACACACCCCTGAGCTTCAATATACAGGCAGCTTAAAGTTACTCCAAAACCACTGACATCTCATAACTCATTACTGGACACTTCATTGCACTCCAGAGAGAAGAAATCCAGCTCCACCCACCAGAACTCTGACACAAGCCTCCCTAACCAAGAAACCTTGACAAGCCACTGATACGACTCCACCCACAGCAAGGAAACTCCATAATAAAGAGAACTTCATAAATTCCCAGAATACAGAAAGGCCACCCCAAACGCAGCAATATAACCAAGATGAAGAGACAGAGGAATACCCAGCAGGTAAAGGAACAGGATAAATGCCCACCAAACAAAACAAAAGAGGAAGGGATAGAGAATCTACCTGAGAAAGAATTCCGAATAATGATAGTGAAAATGATCCAAAATCTTGAAATTAAAATGGAATCACAGATAAATAGCCTGGAGACAAGGATTGAGAAGATGCAAGAAAGGTTTAACAAGGACCTAGAAGAAATAAAAAAGAGTCAATAATAATGAATAATGCAATAAATGAGATCAGAAACACTCTGGAGGCAACAAATAGTACAATAACAGAGGCAGAAGATTGGATTAGTGAAGTAGAAGATAGAATGGTAGAAATAAATGAATCAGAGAGGAAAAAAGAAAAACGAATTAAAAGAAATAAGGACAATCCCAGAGACCTCCAGGACAATATGAAACGCTCCAACATTTGAATCACAGGAGTCCCAGAAGAAGAAGACAAAAAGAAAGACCATGAGAAAATACTTGAGGAGATAATAGTTGAAAACTTCCCTAAAATGGGGAAGGAAATAATCACCCAAGTCCAAGAAACCCAGAGAGTTCCAAACAGGATAAACCCAAGGTGAAACACCCCAAGACACATATTAATCAAATTAACAAAGATCAAACACAAAGAACAAATATTAAAAGCAGCAAGGGAAAAACAACAAATAACACACAAGGGGATTCCCATAAGGATAAGAGCTGATCTTTCAAGAGAAACTCTTCAGGCCAAGAGGGAATGCCAAGACATACTTAAAGTGATGAAAGAAAATAACCTACAGCCCAGATTACTGTACACAGCAAGGATCTCATTCAGATATGAAGGAGAAATCAAAAGCTTTACAGACAAGCAAAAGCTGAGGGAATTCAGCACCACCAAACCAGCTCTCTAACAAATGCTAAAGGATATTCTCTAGATAGGAAACACAAAAAGGGCATATAAACCTGAACCCAAAACAATAAAGTAAATGACAACAGGATTATACTTATCAATAATTACCTTAAACATAAATGGGTTGAATGCCCCAACCAAAAGACAAAGACTGGCTGAATGGATACAAAAACAAGACCCCTATATATGCTGCCTATAAGAGACCCACCTCAAAACAAGGGACACATACAGACTGAAAGTGAAGGGCTGGAAAAAGATATTCCACACAAATAGAGACCAAAAGAAAGCAGGAGTGGCAATACTCATATCCAATAAAATAGACTGTAAAACAAAGGCTGTGAAAAGAGACAAAGAAGGCCACTACCTAATGATCAAAGGATCAATCCAAGAAGAAGATATAACAATTATAAATATATATGCACCCAACATAGGAGCACCACAATATGTAAGACAAATGCTAACAAGTATGAAAGGGGAAATCAACAATAACACAATAATAGTGGGAGACTTTAATACCCTACTCACACCTATGGACAGATCCACTAAACAGAAAATTAACAAGGAAACACAAGCTTTAAATGATACAATAGACCAGTTAGACCTAATTGATATCTATAGGACATTTCACCCCAAAACAATGAATTTCACCTTTTTCTCAAGTGCTCACGGAACCTTCTCCAGGACAGATCACATCCTGGGCCATGAATCTAACCTTGATAAATTCAAAAAAATTGAAATCATTCCAAGCATCTTTTCTGACCATAATGCATTAAGATTAGATCTCAATTACAGGAGAAAAAACTATTAAAAATTCCAACATATGGAGGCTGAACAACTCGCTTCTGAATAACCAACAAATCACAGAAGAAATCGAAAAAGAAATCAAAATATGCATAGAAATGAATGAAAATGAAAACACAACAACCCAAAACCCATGGAACACTATAAAAGCAGTGCTAAGAGGAAAGTCCATAGCAATATAGGCATACCTCAAGAAACAAGAAAAAAGTCAAATAAATAACCTAACTCTACACCTAAAGCAACTAGAAAAGCAAGAAATGGAGAACCCCAGAGTTAGTAGAAGGAAATAAAATTAGGGCAGAAATAAATGCAAAAGAAACAAAAGAGACCATAGCAAAAATCAACAAAGCCAAAAGCTGGTTCTTTGAAAGGATAAATAAAATTGAAAAAACATTAGCCAGACTCATCAAGAAACAAAGGGAGAAAAATCAAATCAATAAAATTAGAAATGAAAATGGAGAGATCACAACAGACAACACAGAAATACAAAGGATCATAAGCGACTACTATCAGCAATTATATTCCAATAAAATGGACAATGTGGAAGAAATGGACAAATTGTTAGAAAAGCACAACTTTCCAAAACTGAACCAGGAAGAAATAGAAAATCTTAACAGACCCATCACAAGCACGGAAATTGAAACCGTAATCAGAAATCTTCCAGCAAACAACATTCCAGGTCCAGACGGCTTCACAGCTGAATTCTACCAAAAATTTAGAGAAGAACTAACATCTATCCTACTCAAACTATTCCAGAAAATTGCAGAGGAAGGTAAACTTCAAAACTCATTGTATGAGGCCACCATCACCCTAATACCAAAACCTGACAAAGATGCCACAAAAAAAACTACAGGCCAATATCACTGATGAACATAGATGCAAAAATCCTTAACAAAATTCCAGCAATCAGAATCCAACAACACATTAAAAAGATCATACACCATGACCAAGTGGGCTTTATCCCAGGGATGCAAGGATTCTTCAATATCCGCAAATCAATCAGTGTAATTCACCACATTAGCAAATTGAAAAATAAAAGCCATATGATTATCTCAATAGATGCAGAGAAGGCCTTTGACAAAATTTAACATCCATTTATGATAAAAACTCTCCAGAAAGCAGGAATAGAAGGAACATGCTGCTGCCGCTAAGTCGCTTCAGTTGTGTCCAACTCTGTGTGACCCCATAGACGGCAGCCCACCAGGCTCCCCCGTCCCTGGGATTCTCCAGGCAAGAACACTGGAGTGGGCTGCCATTTCCTTCTCCAATGCATGAAAGTGAAAAGTGAAAGTGAAGTCACTCAGTCGTGTCTGACTGTTAGTGACTCCACGGAACGTATCTCAACATAATAAAAGCTATATATGATAAACCCACAGCAAACATTATCCTCAATGGTGAAAAATTGAAAGTATTTCCCCTAAAGTCAGGAACAAGACAAGGGTGCCCACTTTTCACTGCTACTATTCAACATAGTTCTGGAAGTTTTGGCCACAGCTATCAGAGCAGAAAAACAAATAAAAGGAATCCAAATTGGAAAAGAAGAAGTAAAACTCTCACTGTTTGCAGATGACATAATCCTCTACATAGAAAACCCTAAAGACTCCACCAGAAAATTACTAGAGCTAATCAATGAATATAGTAAAGTTGCAGGATATAAAATCAACACACAGAAATCCCTTGCATTCCTATACACTAATAATGAGAAAATAGAAAAAGAAATTAAGGAAACAATTCCATTCACCACTGCAATGAAAAGAATAAAATATTTAGGAAAAAATCAAAGAGGACACTAATAGATGGAGAAATATACCATGTTCATGGATCAGAAGAATCAATATAGTGAAAATGAGTATACTACCTAAAGCAATCTACAGATTCAATGCAATCCCTATCAAGCTACCAGCAGTATTTTTCACAGACCTAGAACAAATAATTTCACAATTTGTATGGAAATACAAAAAACCTCGAATACCCAAAGCAATCTTGAGAAAGAAGAATGGAACTGGAGGAATCAACCTGGCTGACTTCAGGCTCTACTACAAAGCCACAGTCATCAAGACAGTATGGTACTGGCACAAAGACAGAAATATAGATCAATGAAACTAAATAGAAAGCCCAGAGATAAATCCACACACCTATGGACACCTTATCTTTGACAAAGCAGGCAAGAATATACAATGGATTAAAGACAATCTCTTTAACAAGTGGTGCTGGGAAAACTGGTCAACCACTTGTAAAAGAATGAAACTAGATCACTTTCTAACACCATACACAAAAATAAACTCAAAATGGATTAAAGATCTAAACATTTAAGACCAGAAACTATAAAACTTCTAGAGGAGAACACAGACAAAACACTCTCTGACATAAATCACAGCAGGATCCTCTATGATCCACCTCCCAGAATACTGGAAATAAAAGCAAAAATAAACAAATGGGACCTAATTACACTTAAAGCCTTCTGCACAACAAAGGAAACTATAAGTAAGGTAAAAAGACAGCCTTCGGAATGGGAGAAAATAATAGCAAATGAAGCAACTGACAAACAACTAATCTCAAAAATATACAAGCAACTCCTGCAGCTCAATTCCGGAAAAATAAACGACCCAATCGAAAAATGGGCCAAAGAACTAAATAGACATTTCTCCAAAGAAGACATACGGATGGCTAACAAACACATGAAAAGATGCTCAACATCACTCATTATCAGAGAAATGCAAATCAAAACCACAATGAGGTACCATCTCACACCAGTCAGAACGGCTGCAATCCAAAAGTCTACAAGCAATAAATGCTGGAGAAGGTGTGGAGAAAAGGGAACCCTCTTACACTGTTGGTGGGAATGCAAACTAGTATAGCCACTATGGAGAACAGTGTGGAGATTCCTTAAAAAATTGCAAATAGAACTGCCTTATGACCCAGCAATCCCACTCCTGGGCATACACACCAAGGAAACCAGAATTAAAGACACACGTGTACCCCAATGTTCATCGCAGCACTGTTTATAATAGCCAGGACATGGAAGCAACCTAGATGTCCATCAGCAGATGAATGGATAAGAAAGCTGTGGTACATATACACAATGGAGTATTACACAGCCGTTAAAAAGAATACATTTGAATCAGTTCTAATGAGGTGGATGAAACTGGAGCCTATTATACAGAGTGAAGTAAGCCAGAAAGAAAAACACCAATACAGTATACTAACACATATATATGGAATTTAGAAAGATGGTAATGATAACCCTGTATGTGAGATAACAAAAGAGACACAGATGTATAGCATGGACTTTCAGACTCTGTGGGAGAGGGAGAGGGTGCGATGATTTGGGAGAATGGCATTGAAACATGTATACTATCATGTCAGAAATGAATTGCCAGTCTGTGTTCGATACAGGATACAGGATGCTTGGGGCTGGTGTATTGGGATGATCCAGAGAGATGATATGGGGTGGGAGGTGGGAGGCGGGTTCAGGATTGGGAACTCATGTACACCTGTGGTAGATTCATGTCAATGTATGGCAAAACCAATACAGTATTGTAAAGCAAAATAAAGTAAAAATAAAAAATTTTTAAAAAAATGAAATAAAAAACATTGTTTCTCAGTTGACAGAAACTAGGAAGAATGCAAAGTATGAATAAGCCCTTCCCTTTCTGGCACTGCCAAATAGCATGCCAATTCCTATTCTCTCAATCACCACCTCAGGACCCCAAACCAAGTCTTTCAAGTCTTGGAAGCATAGTTGACTTGGCAGTACTGTTACTCCTCTTTGTCTTTTCTATACAAAGCTGAAAGCCTGTTTTCTGAGGTCACTAAATAAAAATTGGCCACCTATGTTCTTTAGAAGCAAATGCATGACTCTATTTTTGGATGTGCTAGAAGGAAAAGGGCCATATCAGTCTCCTGGGACCTTGGTAACAAAGCAGCTTTTATAATTAGAATAAAAGGTCCTTGAGAGGCTTAAAGGATTTGCATCTGGAGAGGCAGCAAGATGAATATCCAGAGTGGCAATCCAGAGGCCTGGATACAACTGCAGTAAGACTAAAGGATTTGTATCAGGAAGCCATGTGCTAAATAACAACAAATGACCAGAAAATGAGATTCTGAAAAGGTTAGACACTGCTAAGCATGTTACAAATGCTCAGTATCCATTCAGACTCATCAAAAGAGATGTTACAACATCAAGTAATAATCAATGCAATGTGGAAACCTTGATTATATCCTGCTGTGTGTCTGTGTATTGGTGAGGGCAGAGGAGGCAGAACAGCCATGAAAAGATATTCTTGGAACAACTGGGGATATGCAACAACTGGGGATAACCTGTAAATGCTACTGGTGTCTCATTCAGTGTCTCTACTCAGCCTGTGCATCTATCCTCCTTTCCTATCCCCACTCCCTGCTGGCTGTTAAGGGCTCATAGCTGTCTCTTCTCAGTTTCAGGCTGATCCCACAGGGAGCTCTGTGAATGAATCATATCCCACTCCCACCAACAGGGTCTAGCGCCCACATCCTACAATCCCTGGCTTCAAGCTATGGGTAAGAGCAAAGTGGCCTAGGACATTCTCAGAAATATTTAGGGGTAAGGTGTTATTCCTTTAATATGTCATGATCTTCCTTAGCTTTTTAATCTCGGAATACTATGTCCAGGATGACGTTCTCCCTCTCTGTAATGCTGACAAATTTCTACTCATACTTAAAGAATTAGTTCAAATTTTACCTCCTCCTCTGCTGGCAAGGCTTTCCTGAACTTTCCAGGCAGCGCTGAAGTGGTCCCTTTTTTGTATTCCCATAGCACACTTCTGACACAACTCTTTTATAACAGCACACAGATTTAAGTTACTGTTTACAGGCCTGTTTTTTCTCTAGCAGAAGTAAGACTCAGAAGGCAGGGGCTAGACTCTATTCATATTTGTATCCTTAGCACTTACATAATGCCTGCCTCTTAACAAATGTCTGGTGAAAAGCCAACTTTTTTTAAGCATTAAACTTACTACAGCTGGTGAGGGAACGTGAATGCTTGGGACAGATCGAGGCCGCACATGATTGGCTAAATGGCAAAGAACGACACCATCGGTTAGAGCTGCTCCAAGATCACAAGGCAGAGATACCTTCAACCGGTACTCAATATGCTAAAAATCAAGATAAAAAGCAAATAACTTAAGTACCACAATCTCTTATTTTATCTTTCTATCCTAAGTCAATAATTTCAGGAGACCCAATGTTATATACACACATATACATATATACGTGTATGGTCAATGTATGTATGTACGTATGGCAGTCAGGTGACAGTGCTGCCAAGTTCCACAACAGAATCCATTTCCAATTTTCTGATTAAAAAACAAAAAACTAGATCAATTTTAAAATAAACACTACATATGATGTAAGTGTGGTATGTATATGTGCACATATACATTAATTTTATTAAATCTAACAAGATTTCTTTACATTGAAGCAGAAAAAAAATTTTACATAAGTAGGGCCAGGGGTTGAGCTTTATGAAGTAACCCATCTCATTTTCCTAGTAGATAGCTGAAAAAATTCATCACACAATGGGCATCACAGCACACAATGGACAGTTGTTGATTCTATTAAAAATGTGTAAGTCAAATGAAAAAGTGATGCCTGGATCATGGGTTATAGCAATATCACTTAAAAACGTTTAACTCAAAGGCAATGTATATACTTTCCGTAGTTGATCTATTAATTCTAGCTCTTCTTCTCTCTGTCTTGAATTCTGTCTTGTTACCGGATCTTTCAAATCAGTGGTTGGTACAGAAGATGAAAGGAGGGGTGAAGCATGACCTAAAAAATATTGATATGTGAGACAGAAAAGCAACTGCTAGTGTTGCAAAAATACTCAGATCCGCCCAATCAGTTTCCTTGAAAGTAGAGAACTTTTTACATCTGTATTGCCTTTTTAAAAAAAGGTTTTTATAATGGAAATTTTAAAATATGCACAATAATAGGGAGAATAGTATGAAAAACTACCAAATGTCCGTTATCCATTGGGCTCAACTATTTTGTGTTTGATCACATCCATTTAAAAATGTTTTTATTGAATATCACACCTCCGAAAATTACACAAATCATAAGCAAAGAGCTCTCAATAAATTATCATCACAAAGCAGACACAAGCAAGTCAATAAATGGAAAATTACCAACACCCAGGAGACTCTCTCCTGTTCTCTGCCCATTGGTACCCAAGAGTTATTTCTAACACCATGGGTTCTAACTATGTAAACTTCCTGGCTTCTAATACCACAGATTAGTTTGTCCATTTTTGAACTTTCTATAAATAAAACCATATTATATGTGTGTATGCTTTTGGGTTTGGCATCTTTTTGATCAACATTATAAGATTTATTCACATTGTTGTATGTATTACCTTGTTCATTTTCATTGCCTATTTGGTATCCTATTGTACAAATATACCATAATTATTTATCCATTGTATTGCTGTTGATGGACATTCAGTTTGGGGCTATTATGAATAACATTGCTATGAATATTTTTGAACATATCTTTTGGTATAGATATTACATGTTTCAGAAAGCAAAGCTGCTACTCACAGGATACATCGGATTGGCCAAATGTTTGTTCAATAAAGTTCTTCATGAAAATGAAAATTTTCTTTTATTTTTATCTAAAACCAAGTGAACTACCTGACGAACTCAACAAGTATTCAGCATTAGCAGATAATGTAAGCAGTTTTCTATGCTAATTTAGAGTCCCACCAGCAGCACAACTCTGGTTTGAGTTTAAATCTCACTGTATCTAACCAGTTACATTAACAGTAATTTTGGGAGTGAAATGTCTGTTTCCACATTTAGGTAACTTCTTTGGGGATCAGCAGAGATTTGTCATATTAACTAAAAACCATGAGACTAAGTAGATCTGCTTTTAAATTACTGATTCATTTCTTTAACAATATAGACAGCTTTTACCAATGGAAAAATCTAATAGGACGTTATAGGGAGAAGAGACATTCATTCCCTGAAGCCCTAAAAGAGTATTTTTTTTGTTCAAACACTATAATCTGCTTTTACGTGATACTAAGAAACTTTCTGAACAAAATGAATTTGAGCAAGATTAAGATTCTCTTCCTTTAATGTCACTGAGATCACAGACAAATGCAGGGCTTAAAACTTTGTCCCAGTGACACCAAAGGGTAGAAGTTTATTATTGTTTTTTGTTTTTGCTTGGCCACACCACACAGGTTGCAGGATCTTAGTTCCCTGACCACGGATTGAACCTGGGCCCTGGCAGTGAGAGCACTGAGTCCTAACCATTGGATTGCCAAGGGGAGAAATTTAAAAGCATGTTAGCAGTTAATGTCATTGTATAACCATCTCCTCCCCTATCCCTCTTTTAGTCACTACCACCTACCTTTATTTGTTTCTGTCCTGACAGCTCCTCGGAAAAGGAAGCTTTCAGGGCGCTGGGGCTGGTTTTTCTGGATAGCAGCAGGAAAAGAATACGCAGAGGAATGATGAGCTGAATCAGCATGGAAAAGCAAAATAAAATTAAAGGAGATGGAAAAAAATTAAATATAATAATAGACATGACCAAAGTTCAATAAATGATAAATGAAAAAGAAATGTTAAATGTTGCAATGATATAAAATAATAATTTTGTTTATTAATAGAAAAATCTGGTACAGAAAAGTAACCCTGAAAACAGGAGGGCTGTTTGTATGTGTTTTTATTTTTCAGGCCACGCCACATGGCTTGTGGAGTCTCAGTTCCCCAATCAGGGATTGAAACCAGACCACGGCAGTGAAAGCCCGGAATCCTAACCACTAGGCCACCAGGGAATTCCCTGTTCGTTTGAATCTTTCACTGTGGTGCACGGACTCTAGTTGTGGTATGCGGGCTTAGCTGCTCCACGACATGTGGGATCTTAGTTCTCCAACCGGGGATGAAACCTACATGCTCTGCTTTGAAAGGTGGATTCTTAACTAGTGGACCACCAGTGAAGTTTCATGTATGCATTTTTAACTGTCATGTTATTCTTGGTGAATCAATAAAGACAGAATGAATGTTAATATATTAAATAGTCTTGTGCCAACCTACAGCCCTGCTAGCAAATACTCATTTTTTTGTAGCAAAAGGCTGAGTAGCTAAACAACCACTTGAATTAAAAAATGAAAAATGTGCAGGGCTCCCATATTTGTGCCTGATTTCTCAGAAAAGGAAGCCACTGCCATCTAAGAAGGAATTTATCAGGAAAATCCTGGTAAAGAATTATAATCAGGATGTGGTTAACTGTACTTTTGTGTCTATTACCTGTTTCTGTTGTAGGTGAATTTGATACAGCATTAGATCTGTCATCATTCTGTGGAGAAATAAATACATCAATACTTATTATTCAAGAAGAGGTACTTTCCACAGTTGTGGTAACTTAAGGATTATAAAAGAAAAAAATCATGCAACTCGATTCAAAATGAAATTTAGAAATGAGAATTTGGTATAATAAATTAATTTTGAATATTTTTTAATGCCAAATCTCTTACTTGGTTCTAGAGAGTATAAGATTTAAGTAACACATTCTCTAAAGATAGTCCTATTATGTAACAGGTCTTTCCTAAGACTGTAAAAAATTAAATCATCCTAAGGCAGAAAATTTTATTGGGAAATGTATAGGAGAGAATAAAATTTTATTTTACAATAGTGTTTTTCTGGGATACTTTCTAAAGTATTTCTCCTCTACTCCTCAAATAATGTTTTAAGAAAGAGTAATGAAGGTTTCTTCATTTCAGCTAGGAAATAAGATGGTGCAAGATGATAGCTGTATTTTGGGACTAGTATTTGAATCTAAGATCTTTTTAATTTATTGACCAAAGGAACTATAAAGGAGAGAGAAGTAGCTCAACTGGTATAACGTATACCTAAAAAAAGGGACTGGAGTTAAGCTAATTAAAAAAGAAGTATTGGTTAGCTGGGTTAAAGATATTAAAGACATGGCAGAGAAACATGGTAAAATCAACAAAAGCCAGAATTAACAAGTTTTTCAGGACTTGATATCAAGTTATATTCAATGATTAATGAATTGTACTCAATAATTTATGGTAACTGAGACATTTTTGAACAGAATGACTTTAAAACACACACATACACATATACACACTCCCATGCTTTATTCTCCCTTTTGGGTTTCAGTATTTGCAGAAATCTTTTATCTCAAATTGCAGTTGGGTAGGTGAAATTAATGATGAAAGGAAATTTTAACTGCTATAAATAAACAGAAGCCATGCTGTTGAGAAAATTCCTGGAATGATCTGAAAAACAATTCTGAGGTAATGATTCCTTGATTTGATACTCTCAGGCCAAGAATTAAGACTTAAAAAGTAAGCTGCATTCTTGAGTGAAGAACTGTATCACATCTTCATTAGTGAAAAAGACAACATGTTCATCAAGTATAATGATGCCAGTAAACAAAGTTTAGGATGCTGAGAAGAAATGGGAATTTAAATAACAAGTTTAAAGTAAGAGCAACAGGCACTAGTAAAGGGAATGAACAGGCAAGTGAGGCAAAAGCTGGATATCTTTGTAAGAGAACAAAAGACTATCCTTATCTTCAAAGAATATGAGATAGGAAGGAGAAAGCTAGTTAGCTCAACAAAGACCTACTGAAGGACCAATGGTACAAACTGAAAAACGTAAGTAGAGATTATTCCAGATACAGAGGGAAAGAAAAATTTAAAAAGACCTATTACTGTGAGATAGATTAGAAACTTTTAACACATTTAGGAATAAAATGATAAAGTTAATAGGCAACTCTACTAGATAAGGATCATGGCACTTGGTCCCATCACTTCATGGCAAACAGAGGGGGAAACACTGGAAACAGTGACAGACTTTATTTTTGGGGGCTCCAAAATCACTGCAGATAGTGACTGCAGTCATGAAATTAAAAGACGCTTGCTCCTAGGAAGAAATGTTATGACCAACCTGGACGGCATATTAAAAAGCAGAGACATTACTTTGCCAACAAAGGTCCATCTAGTCAAAGCTATGGTTTTTCCAGTAGTCATGTATGGATGTGAGAGTAGGACCATAAAGAAAGCTGAGCGCCGAAGAATTGATGCTTTTGAACTGTGGTGTTGGAGAAGACTCTAGTGAGTCCCTTACACAGCAAGGAGACCCAACCAGTCCATCCTAAAGGAAATAAATCCTGAATATTCAGTGGAAGGACTGATGTTAAAGCTGAAACTCCAATACTTCACCCACCTGATGCGAAGAACTGACTCATTTGAAAAGACCCTGATGCTGAGAAAGACTGAAGGTGACAGGAGAAGGGGATGACAGAGGATGAGATAGTTGGATGGCATCACCAACTCAATGGACGTGAGTCTGAGTAAACTCTGGGAGTTGATGACGGACAGGGAAGCCTGGCGTGCTGCAGTCCATGGCATTGCAAAGAGTTGGACACGATTGAGCAACTGAACTGAACTAGATAAGGAAGAGCTAAAACACATTCCACTGAATGGCAGCAAATCTTCTCACCTCCAGAAGTACCAAAAGATAACATACAGTTGGGTGTAATGAAAAACAAAGCCAGACTAGAGGGGACTTATAAAATGGGGACTTTTAAAATATGTTTTTATTGAAACTGTAAATCTAACTGATTTGCACTCCACTATACTAAAATACTTAGCTCAAACCATGCTGATAGCCTTACTGTAACAAATTAACTTTTCTCTTATATACCTTCCTTGAAATTTTGAAAACAGTCCCTCAGATAATTTTCTGTGTTGTTCAAATAAGGAATGTACTGAGAAAGGCGAACAAAAGGGTAATACAGAAGAGCATTAGAAAGTTTTTTCAGAAGTCATTCAGGTATGAGTAGTTTCAGTAAGAAACAGAAAGAAGGTTTATCAGGTTTACAGATGTAAGCTGGGGTTAGCATCTGGAAGGACATGACTTGAGATTCTGAAGTATTCTGGTAAGCTAGAAAATTTTAAATGTTCACAAATAAAAATTAAGCAGGAAAACAAGATACAATATTTAGAAATTATTATCATTTAGGAGTATAATTAAAACATTTGAGAATTACAGTGGGTACTGAGTAAAATGAACACTGAAAAGGAAAACCCCAACCTAACACTCAGGTAGAGATGTGAATAACCCTGGTTTCATGCTCAGCACCATGTGGGCTCTAATGAGGGGGACCATGGAGTCAAACGGAGGTGGAGAACTTGTGAAAGTCCGTAAGGACAAACAGGCTAGGAAAGGTACATAAAAGGGCCAAAGCTTAATTTACAGAGAAGACAAGGGAGGCATCATAATAATTTCCAATTATAAAGATTCCCCTACATAAGAACTACTAAATAACTAGAAAATCTCCACTCTGAAAAGAAAAGAAGAAACAGGCGAGGTGTAAATCACAGGAGGACAGATATAAGTTAGATAAGGAGAGGACCTGGTTGACAATGAGGATTATTAATCATTTATGTATCAAATGATAATAAGCATGGAATTATCATCCTTAGAGGGAAGCCTTCAAAAAATAAACCACCACAGGTTTTTAATTTAGACTTACACATGATCTCCTCTGTAACTTCTTACTTAAGCACAAAAGCAGCCATAGACACATGGGAGTGGCTGTGTGTCAATCAAACAGAAACAGGTGGCCTAGGGACCATAGCTTACTGACCCCTACTATAAAAGGGTTTTAGCAGGGAACAGTCTCCCAGTTTGGGAGACTGGGACTCAAGTTATTTCGCATGCACTTAGCCAACAGAGTTAATTCAAATAAAAACTCATGATCAAAGTAAAATAGTAACAAAGTTACAAAGTAAACTCATGATCAAAAAATTCGTTGATAATAAAATTAGAATACTTCAAGTAAAATCTCAATGTAAATAATTAATGAAGGCTCTATGTTTCTGGCATAATAAAACTTGCAAAAGTTCCTGGTAAATTACAATAACGAGATGTACTGATACCTGAAGAGGCCTGAAGGCAGAAGCATGAGGCAGGGTAGCAGCATAACCCACTTGATTCACACCTGACAGCGACTAAATTGCAAAAGAAAAAGAGAAGAAACAGAAGGCAGCATTTACGTTAGCAAAATGTCAGGCAGGCAGGCAGGCAGGCAGGCAGATCTTCTCAGTAAAAGCAGAAAAGGAAAGGTCACTGAGAAACTTTCGAATGGTTCACTAAGACATTGACAGGGCAGAAAGAGAACACCTGGGAGAAAAGGCCTGTGATTTAACACAGTTTCTCCACCTTTAATTCAACTATTTCAATACCCCATACCACATTAATCAAGAAGTGAAAGACATGATTTAACAGAGAAATAAAATAGAACATAATTTTTTTTAATAGCAAAACAGCCTTAGAAACAAATGAGTCCTGTGCTATTCCTATAGCAGGGGAAACAAATCGAGTCAAAGAGTTCGTTTTAACTGACCAGAACTGGCATGAATAAGGGCAGTATTTTAATATTAATCCAAATTGGATTTATTATAATTCAGTTTAATGGCTCTGGTGTGAGATGCCAGGATATAAGGGTTTTGCATCACACCTTAAGGATAAACCAGCATTTCATTTCTGCTTCTGTCAAAGTCCAAATGACCTCTAAAACATACAATTTTCCATTTGTTTGAATCTTTTATCCTTTCACCAATCTATGAATACATACAACTAGTTAAATATATTAGAGATACTGTTATAATCTATTATATAGAATTTTATAGATAAAAGTTGTTTAAAACATGACAATTTTTTTTTTTACTGGTGGGGAATGGAAATCAGAGAAGATAAGACTTTCACAAAGGGTGCTTGGGTGGGATTTTACTTGTTAAAAATGCCAAAGGCTTAAAGATATTAAAGTCTTTCTAAGTTAAATAATTTAAAAAAATTAAACTATGATCACAAATACCTGAATCATGGGATAAATGAACAGGAACACAAGTGGTATTTAGAAAAAGGTAAGATGATCAATAAAATAAATACAACTATAATTTTAATGAGCTGATAGATAGCAATGTTTATTTCACGTGTGCAAAAATAAAAGCACGTAATACTCACAGTAACATTATCTATCTTAAGGTAGAAAAAAGTGAAAAAAGAAATGTACAAGAACAGACTGTGACAGCAGTCTTACATTTTATATGCTTTTACTTGTTTAGATTTCCTGGGCTTCCTTATAATCAAATGGACTTGAATTACTGTCAATCTCAAGTATGTCCTGTGTGTTTAGTCACAGTCATGTCTGACTCTGAGATCCCACAGACTGTAGCCCACCAGCCTCCTCTGTCCATGGGGATTTTCCAGGAAAGACTACTGGAGCGGTTTGCCATGTTCTCCTCCAGGGGAGCTTCCCAACCCAGGGACTGAATGCCGGGGATCAAACGCAGGTCTCCCACATTGCAGGCAGATCGTGTGAGCTACCAGGGAAGCCCAATCAAGTATAAAAAGGCTAAACGGCACTTTGTTGGCAAAGGAGGAAAAAGTGAATGGAGAGAAGAGGAAGTGAAATGAGTCCAAATCTTTGCTAGTATCTAGCACTAAGTTGGCAAAGAAGGAAAAAAGGAATGGCGAGAAGAGGAAGTGAAATGAGTCTAGATACTTGCTAGTATCTAGAGATGGGCTAGACATAGATATAATATATACGAAAGCAACAAAGCCTGAAGGGCAACCATAAAAGAATGTTAGTGTAACAGATATTAAACATTTCTAATACTTATGTCAAATCCCATATTTCAAGGTCTTTAAATCAAATTCAACATTTACTTGCTGTATCATCAGACCTTCTCATCATGAAACTATTTTTTTTGACAACTTTTTCTTTTTATCCTGACTGTGATTTTATTTTTTTATTTTGGCCACACCATGCAACTTGCAGGATCTTAGTTCCCTAGACTGAACCTGGGCCACTGTAGTGAAAACACCTAATTGTAACCACTTGACTACCTTAACAAATGAGCAATTATTACACGTAAAGAATACATAAAACTTCCAAATTATTCAGGAATTACTTATTAGTAATTAATAACTAATATATCCCAGGAATTATGATAGGGATTGAGTACACATAGGTAAATGCAACAAAGAATATCCCCATGCCCATGAAACTTATAATCTAACAGTCTATTGTTGGGGGAGGGATATAAGAAACAATAAACTCCCACCTAAAAGTACAATGAAGATGAGTAACAGTGGAGAACTGATTTGGGGTTAAGCAGTGTTGCAAAGGTCATTTTAAGGATGTGACATTTAAGTTGACACCAGATAGATCAGTAGGAGTCAACCAAGGGGTATATGGAGGGAATGAGAGACACTGCACGCAGATGGAACAGCATTTGTAAAGATCCTGAGGTAGGAAAGGGTTTCTCATATCTGTAGAACAGAAAAAAATGCTGACAAAGCATGAGACCAGAAATGAGAGACAGATAATAGCCAGAGTGCACAGGAACTTATAGGCCATGTTAAGAAGTCTGCAACTTATTCTAAAGGGTTTGCAGACCATGTTAAGAAGTATATGGACTTTATTCTACCATGTGAAGATAATACTTAAGCTCTTAAAAGTCATTTAAGTGTAGTTTTGATAAGATCAGAGGAGAGGTATGATTTAAAAAATGGCTCTTTGTGTACATGTTGGACACTATTTGGCATGCAAAAATATCTGAGACATGGTTCTTGCTTTTAAAGGCCGTCTAATTTATGCCAGACATGAATACTATTAAGTAAAATACTAGTGTATGTGTTTGAAAATGGCTGAAATTTCAAATTTCACACTAAGGGGGGATTTTGTGGCTGTTTTTCCAAATTCCACTTTTTCCTTGATAAAAAAGTCTGGGCATTCAGCACTTACTATATGTGTTATTAAATCTAATCTTCAGTTCCCTAAAGTGTTTTCAATTATAGTACAACACAGCACGGTGTTCATGCAGGTTTTAAGTCACCCGGATCTAGATCTGAACCAGCCTTGTACTTATTAGCTATGTGATCTTGGATAAGTCACATCTGGAGAAAACATTCTGTGCCTCAGTAATCATCTGTAAAACGGTGTTAAGTTTACCCTTAGCTCTTTAGGCTGCTGTGAGGATGAATGAAATAATGCTGGTACAGTGTCTGGGTCATCACAGGCTCTCAGTATTTTTCTACATTAATTTATTATTTGCTTCTCAAGCCAATTAACTTCAACTAAAACTCCAGAAGCTTATTTCTTTATAAGACTGCCCAGTTAAAATGTGCTTTATCCATCATAAAGGAAATGATGATTGCAGAACAGAGATTTTGACAGTGAAAGTTTATGTAACAGGAACCTCATGCTGACGTACATGTAGTTCATGCAATAGCATGCACAGAGGCAGCAGTTACCAGCTCCTAAGACAGGAACTGCTACAGACAATAGGCTTTTGAGCTGCTGGTTTTCAATACTACAGTGAAAAAAGTAACATAAAACATGATGGGAAAACCACTGTGTAAATGGTTAGAATCCTCTTGCAAAGCTGATAAAAATGAGACTACCAATAAAGTTCTCATGTTATACTCATTTTCATCTGATGAAACAGACAATAAGTAAACCAATGTGTTTTACGGTTATCTTCTAAATTTGCATGTGTTCAATAAAATCAAATAAAATTTTAAAAGAAAAGCAAACTAATGTTAACAAAGATCAGTAGATAGCATTCCAAGTTAATGTTTCCCCGAGTTTAAAACATAAAATGGGTATGGAGGGATAATCTTGAGATGGAAGTATTTTTTTAAAGTTTGGGATTTTCAGTAGCTTAAAATAGATAATAAAATAGGGTGTCAAATATACAGTCATATAATTAGCATCATGAAGTAATAAGGGAACCATTCATCATACAGGTGACTCACAAAACAAATTAATGATTAACAATGTACATCTGTAATTAGAAATTTCATTTTAAAAACTAATATATTATGCCATCTCCTCCAACACACATACAAAGCCATATGGTTCTCAATGCAGATGTTTTACTTTTGAGAACACTAATAAAGGTATTTGAATCACATCTGCAGAATACTTGGAATACTGGGTAAATCATGAAAAGTAATGTTGGGAGACGTTCTAATTACTTGCAAAGCATTCAGTAATGATGCTCATCATGTTTTATGGTATTTAGATCAATTCAGAAAGAAAAGTACAATAGCTATTCTCCAATCTTACAGCAATGTAAAACTCCATTTTGTGCAAGGTTCTTACCACTAACAAGGCACTATCATCAGTGTGCTGAGACCTTCTGGATGGGAAGGGACACTGGAGAGGTGGAGAAAAATGAAGCAGTGTCAAAACCAAGCTATGCACACACAGGACGAATTTCACAAATACACACGCAGAGAGACATACTAACATATACTTGTAAAGATGCCAACATACAGGACCACATTCACAGTCATTCAGAATTCATGCATCATAACAGCTAGTAAGTTGTGAGTAATGATTTTCTTCTCAAGAACTTAAACAATTTCAAATATAATTTTATTGCCTAAAAACTTTCTAAAGTGAGGAAGGAACAGGAGATTATTCTCTGTTCTAAGAAGAGAAAGCTGAAGTACAGATGTAGCAATAACATAAAGAATTTCTGCTTATTTAGTGAGCTAGTGATAAATTCAAAACAATAAACCCAAGAGTCATGCCTCCTATTCCAAGCATCTCTTCATTACCTTTCAAGATAAAACAAGGGTACAATTGGAAATTTTAAACTGTACATGTCATTTTCCTGAAGAGCTTCAGTTTTATATAATGAATTACTCCAGAAGGATCATTAAGGAGGAAATGTTTGGGTAAAAAAGCAAGAGTATATTAACTTATCAAATTCTGACTGTCAAAAGTTTGTACAGTTATTACCATGAGAAGAAAAGACAACTGAAAATGCTTGAGTGAATCTTTTGGGTGTTACACCAATGCCCAAGTTCTCAAATAAATGAACAAAAACAGTTACTATATGTCAAAGATTTAAAAAACTTTATAATGAATAATTTAAAACATTTCCAATATATTTTACTAATCTAGAAACACTTGTGCTACGAAAACACCATGCTGAAAACTGATGCTTATAAAGCCCCATGTGTTAGGTTTTCAAATAACTTATTTTACAAAAAACAAAGTCATCATTCACATGAAAAAACACGTTAATGCATCCTTAAGGAACTGGTGATCATAAACTCAAAAAATAAAAAGGCAAAGTCAAAGGAAAGTAGCTAATGAAAAAGCCAACTACAAGAAAAAAACTTATTTAGTAAGCATCAGTTTAACAGATCAAAACAGATGCCCAGATTTTCAAAAAGGTTAATAAGCAATTAATCTCACATGTCAATCTGTAATGAAAATGTACAACGTATGATAAAATTAATGTGTACAAAGTATAACCAATAACATACACACTTAGGAAATGAGCTCTGAAGTGGAAATACTATGTAGAGCTTTTGGTTTAATACTGACACCAATCACCTGTGTTAGATACAGATCTCAGGACCATCTCTCATTACACAGTAGCTTTGAAAATGGATGAGGGAGATGATATCTCTGCTGGGGATGCAAGGAGGGTAATAAATAACCTCCAGATGGATGTGTATAAATTTAAAAAAAAATCCTGATCTATAGATTGTGATAAACTTCCTGGCCTGTGTCTTTTTTCCCTAGCAAGTAGATTTTTGTGAAGGGAAAAAAGAAAATGCCAATAATTTGATCACTAAAAACATATGATAATCACATGCAAACGATTTCATTTTCATTGCAGTAATAAAAAATTTCAAAGAAAGGTGATTATATAAACTTACCTCACCAACTAAGGGGGTGTGTTGTTTTTGTGGACTTTGCGATGCTTTTTGCTATATACCCCACAAGAAAGGGAAGTTGGTTAGAATTTGGAACACTGGAAATGAAAAATTCTGTTCATTAAATAACCACTCACATTAATTTCTGTATCTCTTATGTATGACACTTTTCTAAATTAACTGGTTACAAGATGCTACCCTTTCCTTAAGTAGCTTATATTTTAAATGCAGAAAAGCAGTAAGCTGATATACACTTTTCTGTGTATACAGGCATCTATAAACATAACATTTAAAAAACTACACTTTTTAAAATATGTACACAGATAAAAACATATTCACAGAGTAGTGATCTCTCACTATATTTTCTCAATGAAATCATTCTTTCTCTAATGGCTTCAAATAATACTCCAATGCTAACAGCTTTAGCTCTCTCCCATCAGCCAAATTTCAGGCTTGTATTTCAAATGTTTGTGGAAACTCTCTACCTGGAAACCCCACTGTCATCTTATGTTCAACATAACTAAAAAAACTCTTCCATTTCCCATAATAACTGGCTCTTACGTTTAACTTGCTAATTTCTGTTATTACATCAATTAACAATCTCACAATATCTGCACTGAGTGTTTTACAATGTGTTCCTATACACAGTATCTCAAGTGATTCTTCTTATTCTGTGAGATAATCACCATAATCATATTCTTTAAAGATGAAAAAATTGAGGATAGAGAGTTTGTATTGGAGAAGGAAATGGCAACCCACTCCAGTATTCTTGCCTGGAGAATCCCAGGGACTGGGGAGCCTGGTAGGCTGCCGTCTATGGGGTCGCACAGAGTCGGACACGACTGAAGTGACTTAGCAGCAGAGAGTTTGTATGGTCTGTGCAAGGTCACAAAGTAAGCAGCAGAACTCAGATTTGTACCTATGTCTTCTGACTCTAAATCTGACCTTCTTTCCACAGAGCTAATTCCCATTAAAACCATTCTTTTAGCTTCAAAATCTTGCTTTGGAACCTTTTTTTCCCCATTCATTGTCAATGATTTTTCAACATTCACTACACATCTATGTATAGGATATAATGATGCTTCTTCTAAAAACTCTTGTTATTTTATAAAACGCTTTGTGGTAGCAAGGGGTATAGCACATACCATACTAATAAAAGTACTAGGTGCAGCCACAGTTATTCTCAAATAGTCGCTATTTAACTGTTAAATATTACACAAATAAGGAAAATAAAGGCATAGAATGGCTCAGTAACTTTCCAAAAATCAAGCATATGCCTAGTAGCAAAGCTAGACTCAAATTCAGGTATTTCTGATACTAGGACCTTACCATTGGACAACACTGCTTTTCCTTAGGAAACTTAAGAGATTGTCTAGTTTTATGCCTTCATCTAATTACTGCAATTACTCTCTATTTCATTTTCTTGCTGATATGTTCTTACATGAGATTAGTTTTTCAGAAGTACCTTCCTTCTCATGTTTTTCTCCTGCTTACGAACTAAAATTGCTCTTGTCTGCCTAACTGTTCAAGATCAAACTCCAATCTGACCTTTAATCAAGGCTATCTACAATGTAATTATCTCTTACTGGTTATATGACTTCCACATAAGGCAAGTTAACTGAGTTATTTTATGTGAAATGCATAGAACACCACTTAGGACATAATATGTGTTCAGTTCAGTTCAGTTGCTCAGTCGTGTCCCACTCTTTGCGACCCCATGAATTGCAGCATGCCAGGCCTCCCTGTCCATCACCAACTCCTGGAGTTCACTCAGACTCACATCCATCGAGTCAGTGATGCCATTCAGCCATCTCATCCTCTGTCATCCTCTTCTCCTCCTGCCCCCAATCCCTCCCAGCATCAGTCTTTTCCAATGAGTCAACTCATCGCATGAGGTGGCCAAAGTACTGGAGTTTCAGCGTTAGCATCATTCCTTCCAAAGAAATCCCAGGGCTCATCTCCTTCAGAATGGACTGGTTGGATCTCCTTGCAGTCCAAGGGACTCTCAAGAGTCTTCTCCAACACCACAGTTCAAAAGCATCGATTCTTTGGTGCTCAGCCTTCTTCACAGTCCAACTCTCACATCCATACCTGACCACTGGAAAAATCATAGCCTTGACTAGACGGACCTTAGTTGGCAAAGCAATGTCTCTGCTTTTGAATATGCTATCTAGGTTGGTCATAACTTTTCTTCCAAGGAGTAGGTGTCTTTTAATTTCATGGCTGCAATCACCATCTGCAGTGATTTTGGAGCCCAAAAAAATTAAGTCTGACACTGTTTCCACTGTTTCCCCATCTATTTCCCATGAAGTGATGGGACCTGATGCCATGATCTTCGTTTTCTGAATGTTGAGCTTTAAGCCAACTTTTTCACTCTCCTCTTTCACTTTCATCAAGAGGCTTTTCAGTTCCTCTTCATTTTCTGCCATAAGGGTGGTGTCATCTGCATATCTGAGGTTATTGATACTTCTCCCGGCAATCTTGATTCCAGCTTGTGTTTCTTCCAGTCCAGCGTTTCTCATGATGTACTCTGCATAGAAGTTAAATAAGCAGGGTGACAATATACAGTCTTGATGCACTCCTTTTCCTATTTGGAACCAGTCTGTTGTTCCATGTCCAGTTCTAACTGCTGCTTCCTGACCTGCATACAGATTTCTCAAGAGGCTGGTTAGCCATTATCATTAACTGAGAGTCAGTAAAGCATTCTGGTCCTTGACCAGGGATTTGAGCCAGCCCATCCCCCTTTCTTTTTTCTTTCCAGTTTTATTGAGATGTAAGAATCTGCCTGCAATGTGGGAGACCTGGGTTCGATCACTGGGTTGGGAAAATCCCCTGGAGGAGGGCATGGCAACCCACTCCAGTATTCTTGCCTGGAGAATGCCCAAGGACAGAGGAGGTTGGTGTGCTACAGTCCGTGGGGTCACAAAGAGTTAGACACAACTTGAGCAACTAGGTACATTAGTTAGTTCACACATAGCATTGTTATCAGTTTATGGCAGAGAGCACTATGATCTGACTTACAGAAGTCATGAAATGATTACCATAATAAGTTTAGTGATATCTACCATCTCATACAGATTCAAAATAAAAGAAAAAACAACAACAACAATGAAATGATGAACTTTTAGGATATACTTTCTTAACAACTTTCACATTTAACATATATGCTGTATTAATACATTACATCTCTAATTCTTATTTATCGTATGACTGGAAGTTTGTACCTTTTGGATACCTTCATCAAATTCCCCCTTCCCCATGCCATGCCTCTGGTAATCACAATTCTCACCTCTTTTTTAATGAGCTTGTCTGTTTTTGAAGTATAACTGATCAACAACACTATATTAGTTCCTGGTATACAATATAATGATTTCCTATTTCTGTATCAAAGTGATCACCATGATAAGTCTAGTTACCATCAAGATTTTTTTTTTAAAGAAACTATTTATTTTCCATCCGCTTCATTTCCATTTTCTATTCAGTTTGTCTTGATTAGAATCTTTGCTCTGCCACTTACTAGCTGAGTATTTAACCTTAGGAAAATCTTATCCTCTCTGGGCGTCAAATATCATCATTGCAGGCTTCATACATTTGAAAAAAATATAAGAATTTATCATGTGTATGGTAGTTAAAGAAGACACACTTTGGCTAGAGTTATGAAAAAAGAGAAAGCAATTAGAGGATGAGTGATTCATCTGTTCAATCATTTAAAAAGTATTTACTGAGCTTTACTGTTGGCTAAGGCTTGGTTAGACCTAGAGAAACATCAGTGAATAAACATGATAGAAAGAACATGTCCCTTTCTTCATGGAGTTTACAGATAAATGAGAGACAGATACATATATATGGGCCATGCCACTAAGCTTGTGGGATTTTAGTTCCCTGACCAGGAATCCAACAAGGGCCTGTGGCAATGAGAGCATAGAGTCCTAACCACTGGACCACCAGGGAATTCCTGGGAAAGACATACATTAAACATGCGAAAATATAATTATTTTAAAAAGAAAAAAAAAAATCTAAGGTGACTGCAGAACAAAAAGATGTAAGTAACATAGGCCAAAAAAGTGAACCAGATTTAGAGACAACTATAGAGTCTGTTAAAAACGGAAGTGTTAATAAGGATTATTAACTGAGTAGCTGGGGAGAAAACAGAAAGGAAAGAATCTAAGATGACTAAAGTATTAAGCCTGTGAGCCTTGCAAATTTTTGAGGTAAGGAAGTGAGTGATAGGTTCAGGTAACGATAGTTTAAATCTTCATGGCACTTTACAGTTTACACAGCATTTTCACTTTCATGATGCACTAGAGACTCAGGAAACACCAGCTGGACAGTAAAGTGATACGTCTAATGACAGATAGCTAATTAAGAGTAAGAGACTACCTCTATCCTAAAAGCAAGATCAATCACTTCCGGTTATCCTCAAGCCTATCTACCTTTGAGGACAGTTAATTAATCACAAACAGGAGACAGTTATACTATTTACTCAAGAATTCTTATGATTATCAATTTTCCCCCCCATGAAGACAATAAAACCTGACAGCCTCAGTGAAACAAATATGCACTTAATTCTAAGAAGCTTTAGGAGTACCATTCAATGAACCCAAAGAACTCACCCTGACAAAGTCCAGGACAGCATCTCTCTGAATCTGCTTGGTCCTTATTTTCTCCTCCTCATACTGCAGGGCAGCAAGTTGTGCCTCTCTCCGAGTACGTTCTACTAATTGTTCTCTTCTCCGATGAAGTTCCAGGTCTGTCTGTGAAAACTGGAATAAGAGGATCATTTTGCATATGCAAGCAGGGATAAAGATCAACTTACTAATATTCTTTATCAATTTTGGGAAACTACTGCTGACCCAAGCCATTTTTACTTTGCATTCACTGAGCATTTCTTCAGATGTGCTTATTGTTAATTTGTTCCCGTTTCTGCACTGTGTTCTGATATGTATTATAGAGACTTATTTTCTCTCTGGTACTTTCTCTGTAACACATTGCTACTCATATCAGGTGCACATTATGTTAATTGTAGATTGAAGAGACAGGTAATACAATTTAGAGATGTTTGGGAATTAACTGCAATTTAAATATTATAAAAGAAGAAAATCATCTTAATTTAAAAAGAAACTAAAACTGGAAAATTTTTTTTTACCTGATTGTGACTTGGTGATAGTGATGAGAGAGAAGATGGCTCAGCTGGAACTCTGATCCAAAAAAGAAAAATAGAAAAGAAAAAACTCTTTGATAAGACAGATAAATAAAAGATAAGTGGAATTTTATTGTCAATGTAGTTTTCTATTAATCAGCAGGCAAACTGTCTGGTCAACATTGAAAGACCAACTGCATTTTATAAACTTGAGCCCAAGTCATTAAATTAAGCTACAGGAACACCTGATGTCTCCAACTCATATTTCATGTGATGATATCACCGATCAAACTATACATAGTGAACAACTGTCTATGTCAGCCAGTGCTGATGATAGTTATTTGAGATCACTTTCAAACAGTATTGTTTCTTTACAGCTCACAGAACTACATCTTCTTTATTACTAGGACTGAAACAAGATACATGTACATGGAGATGGTTTATACACAAAGCCACTTTATCAACACAGTTCTGGAATACTACAGAACCTATAACTTTACGTGTGAAGTGAAGCGAAGCGAAGTTGCTCAATCATGTCCGACTCTTTGCGACCCCATGGACTGTAGCATACTACGCTCCTCTGTCCATGAGATTTTCCAGGCAAGAGTACTGGAGTGGGTTGCCATTTCCTTCTCCAGAGGATCTTCCTGACCTAGGGATCGAACCCAGGTCTCCCACACTGTAGGCAGATGCTTTATCATCTGAGCCACCAGGGAAGTCCACTAACTATGTGTAGAGCACATCTACTCTCATTTTTAACTGAAGAGTAATTTTAGTAACATAATTGAAGATTTTGTTGATTTTTATCTTTAAGAAAAATATGAAACCTGATTTGATGCTTAAAAAAAAACAGTAAAACTTGCTTTTCAGTTTTATCAGTGTTAATTCTTATATTTTGGTATTTATTTCTTGCTGTATTTCCTAAAGTTTAAAAATATAATATATAAGAAAACAAAAACTTAAGCTAGTCTATTGTTCTTTCATGCTACATTTTTTTCTTATATTGGTTTCAAATCTTTGAAGTACTCACAAAATTTTTTTTAAATTTCTAGGCATTAAAAAAACTTTGACAGAATAAATTGTTTATAATTTTTAAAAGGAACAGAATAAATTACTTAATGCCTACCAAATTAACTACTTAATAACTTCCTATACAAGATTTAAAATAATGTTAAAGGTAGAGATTTAAAACTTCCTTAACTTTCTATTAATCCTCGCCAACCTTAATCCTAGCACGGCTAACCAGAGCATACTCAGTCACAAGTCTCCCAAGAAAAGAGAGGAATGTATCAGTAGGATAAGATTTTTAACTGGGATATAACCAATAAAGAATGAGAGATGAGTGACTTCAGGACCATGTACTAGAATAACTGGCATTAAGTGCAAGTTTGTCCCAAATTACCAACTTCACTGTTTACATTTCTTATAGTTTTTATTGGCCATCTATAGATAAACTATACCAGAAAGGATCATATAAAACCATCTCAAGTGGGTATATGTGCCCTGATTTGAACATTTTTCTTTAATAATGCTTTTTAAGCAAAACTTTTTAATATACATCTTTATATTCTCATTTCTTCATCCTCTTTTTTACACCAAATCTCAAAAGTTGGTTGAATTCACTGTTTCCACTTCATCTCATCCCATTTTATTTTGAACCCACTCCAATCTGGATCTGTCCTCACAACTTCACTGAAACTGCTCTCTTCAATTTGGGCGCTCTACATGTCCAAATCCAATATTTCTTCTCAGCTCTCACCTTCCTGAACCTAGCAGCAGTATGTGAGATTTGCTCTCTCTCCCCACATGTCTTGAGAATATCTCTTCACTTAGCCTCTGGGACATGACCTTCTTTCTCCTATTTCCATAACCATTCCTGCTTGTCTCTACTACCATACCATTATGTTCATTTCACACGCTAGCAAGGTTATACTCAAAATCCTTTAAGACAGGCTTCAGCAGTATGTGAACTGAGAACTTCCAGATGTACAAGCTGGGTTTTGAAGTGGCAGAGGAACCAGAGATCTAATTGCCAGCATCAGCTGGATCAGAGAAAGCAAGGGAATTCCAGAAAAACATTTACTTCTGCTTCACTGACTATACAAAGGCCTTTGACTGTGTGGATTAAAACAAACTGTGGCAAATTCTTAAAGAAATGGGAGTACCAGACCATCTTACCTGTCTCCTGAGAAATGTGTATGCGGGTCAAGAAGCAACAGTTAGAACTGAACATGGAACAAAGGACTGGTTCAAAATTGGGAAAAGCTATATATTGTCATCCTGCTTATTTAACTTACACACAAAGTACACCGCACAAAATGCTGGGCTGGATGAATCACAAACTAGAATCAAGACTGCCAGGAGAAATATCAATAGTCTCAGACATGCAGATGATACCACTCTAATGGCAGAAAGTGAAGAGAAGCTAAAGAGTTTCTTGATGAAGATGAAAAGGAGAGTGAAAAAGCTGGCTTGAAACTCAACATTTAAAAAACCAAGATCATGGCAACTAGTCCCATCACTTCATTACAAATAGAAAGGGAAAAAGTAGAAGCACTAACAGATTTTATTTTCTTGGGCTCCAAAATCACTACAGACGGTGACTGCAGCCATGAAATTAAAAGATGTTTGCTTGCTGGAAGGAAAGCTATGACAAGCCTAGACAGCATACAAGCAGAGACATCACTTTGCCAACAAAGGTCCGTATAGTCAAAGTTATGGTTTTTCTAGTAGTCATGTACAGATGTGAGAGTTGGACCATAAAGTAGACTGAATGCCGAAGAACTGATGCTTTCGAACTGTGATGCTGGAGAACACTCTTGAGAGTCTCTTGGACTGCAAGGAGATCAAACCAATCCATCCTAAAGGAAATCAACCTTGAATATTCACTGAAAGGACTGATGCTGAAGCTGAAGCTCTGATACTTTGGCTACCTTAAGTGAGAGCTGACTCACTGGAAAAGACCCTGGGAAAGACTGAAGGCAACAGGAGAAGGTGGCAGCAGAGGATGAGATGATTAGATAGCATCACCAACTCAATGGACATGAACTTGAGCAAACTCCAGGAGACGTGGAGGATAGAGGAGCATGGTGTGCTGCAGAGTATAAGAGTACCTGATAAGTATTTGCAGTCGCAAAGAGATGGACACAACTTAGCGACTGAACAATAACAACAAACAATCTTGTTGTTTAAGCCTTAATTCTCTCCCCTTCACTCTAAATTTATGTATCTAGACCTGCTTACCTGGTAACACCACCGAACTTCTAGCAGCATCTCAAGTAGAACATACATCGTATGTGTGTTAGTCCCTCACTCGTGTCCGACTCTTTGTGACCCCACAGACTGTGTAACCCACCAGGCTCCTCTGTCCATGGGATTCTCCTGGCAAGAACACTGGAATGGGTTGCCATGCCCTTTTCCAGGGGTTCGACCCAGGGATCGAACCTTGGTATCCTGCATCACAGGGAGAGTCTTTACCGTTTGAGCTACAGGGAGATCTCAAGTAGAACATAAGCACAACTTAATTTTCATCTCACACTTCAAAACGGTTCTGCCTTACTTACACTCCTTAGTGCTCCTGGGGCACACCAAGTATGATCCTCTGTAATGGCTTCTGCCTGGACTGTTCTTCCCCTAGACAGCCAGAATCCTTGATCCCTCCTTGGGGTTTCGATCAAAACATCATTACCTCATACAGTGGCTCTCGCTTTCCCCTCAACCTGACTCAGTATTAACTCTTTCATCCTGCTTTATTTTTCTTCGCGTTGTTAAAGGTTAACTATGTGACATCAGGGACCTAGAACATAACCAGACTATTGCAGTGCTCAAGAAATATTATTTAAACAAATGGCAGTGATATATCTTCCTCTCAAAGATATGGGATATTGATACAAAAATACAGGTTTGTAATTCTGCGTTTTTAAATCTTGAACTTACTTGAGCTGGGTAAACCAGAACTGTACCTCTGTATGACAGACTCTGAACTGCCGTTCTGCTTTTCTTTGTTCATCATATCACATTTAATATAGTAGCTTTTCTAGTTTTGTCTATGTAACATGAAACTAAAAATATCCAGGTATTTCTTTAATACTATACTGCTTCCAGTAGAAATTAACGTACTTCATAGGACCTAGCCTGACATTATCATCTCTCCTGAACTAAAATGCCAATCAGGTTATAAGTGAGCCCTTAAAATTTTTTTTGATATATAAAATAAATGATAGTTTTGTTATTTTAACTAAAAATTTATTTATTCCATCTTAGCAAACAGTTATAAAACAGTTCCCAATTTATCATAATACTCTTAACATACCTCTTTACCTTTCTTAATCCTCAGGCAGATTGTGTCTGTTTGTGTGGGGGAGGGGGAGGTAGAAAGAAATGCACATGGTGGGTGATGGGAGGGGAAGAGGATTGGGAGGAAAAAAGCAAACAACTTTTTTTTTCAGCAGTGACTAACAAGCTAGTAGCAGTCTATAAACTAACTCAATTCCTTTCAGTCTTTGTAACGGAAGGGTTGATCGACACTTTGTAGGTTAACATATTCCTCAGGTTGGGAAGCCCCAATAGCTCAAGAGGTAAGGATTCTTCCTGCAACGCAAGAGATGCAGGAGCCGCAGGCTGGATTCCTGAGTTGGAAAGATCCTCTGAAGAAGGAAATGGCAACCCGTTTCAATATTCTTGCCTGGAAAACTCCATGGACTGAGGAGCCTGGCAGGCTACAGCCCACAGGGTTGTTAAGAGTTGGATATGACTGAGCACACACATGAAGCAATGCAACATCACTCAGGTTACAGGTAAGTCTTGTGAGCCTGAGAGTTGCCAACCACTCTGAGGTGATTTTGTTTTTCTAGGCTCTAATAGCAACATGAGGTATGTATTGATCTTCAAGCTCAACTGATGACGGGAATAAAGTATGGGGTTCTTATCCAAAGACTGTATTGATCTAAAGATTTAAAACACCTAGTTAACAGTAATCATTGATTTAGTTTCTAGCACTGTGGCAGGTTACATATTCTGAGTGACTCTTCCAATGGAAACAAAAAAACTGTTCAATAAAGTAATCTTTTAAAATGCACTGCTGAAGTGCCAAAAAAAAAAAAAATCCACAGATTCTAAAAGGAAGTTAAAAAACAGGAACTCTGGATTAAGGTTTGGTAGGCAGATTTTTGGCACTCATGATCTCCTTCCCTGGTATTACTCCAATAAATATGTTACATATCAGAAAAGGACTCTACAGATGAAATAAAGGTTACTAATTGGTCTACCTTATCCAGATAGGCCTAGTACAATCATACAAGTCATTAAAACCAGAAAAGGAAGGCAAGAGAGTTTGAGAGATGTAGCAGAAAGGGAAATCAGATTTAAAATGTGAAGATCTGATCCGTCACTGCTGGTTTGATACAGAGGAAACCATGAACCAAGAAATGTGGGTGGACTCTAGAAGCAAAAATGACTCCCAGCTAATAGCTAACAAGGTAATGGAGACCTCAATCTACAACTGCATAGAACTGAATTCTGCCAGCAACCTATATGAGCCTGGAAGTGGATTCTCCTCCAGGGTCTCTAGGTAAGACTCTAGGCTAGCCAACACCTTGACTTTGGCCTTGTAAGGCCCTAAGCAGAGAACCAAAACAAGCCTGCCCAGACTTCTATCTCTCAGAACTGTAATATAATAAATAGGTGTGTTTTAAGTAACTAAATTTGTGGTAATTTGTTATATAAGGGTCAGAGACATTACTTTGCCGACAAATGTCCATCTAGTCAAAGCTATGGTTTTTCCAGTAGTCATGTATGGATGTGAGAGTTGGACTATAAAGAAAGATGAGGGCCGAAGAATTGATGCTTTTGAACTGTGGTGTTGGAGAAGACTCTTGAGAGTCCCTTGGACTGCAAGGAAATCAAACCAGTCAATCCTAAAGGAAATCAGTCCTAAATATTCATTCATTGGAAGGACTGATGCTGAAGCTCCAATACTTTCGCCACCTGATGGGAAGAACTGACTCATTGGAAAAGACCCTGATGCTGGGAAAGATTGAAGGCAGGAGAAGGGGATGACAGAGGATAAGATGGTTGGATGGCATCACCAACTTGATGGACATGAGTTTGAGCAAGCTCCGGGAGTTGGTGATGACAGGGGAGCCTGGCGTGCTGCAGTCCATGGGGTTGTAGAGTTGGGTATTACTGAGCGACTAAACCTAACTGAACTGAAGCGTCAGAAAACTAAAACTTTGGTAAGGCAACTGAGCAAAAAGCTGGCTTTCACCTTGAGAGTGTGTCCCATATCCTGGAGACCTTGAGCTTTATTTATGATGGACACAGAAGGTAGGAGGTGCCAAAAATAAAGCAGAGGTCTATCCAACATGGGGAACTGTAACAAGAAATTCCCGCATGATACTGGAATCTCAAATAACCACATTTTCAGTAAAGGGACACATTGGCAACTAAAAGGTCACTTTGAGATAAATTTCAAAGACATGAAATGTGTCTAAATCTTCATGAACTAACAAGAGTGAAAAGGCCAAGTTATAAGATTTCTTTCTTTCATTATTCTCCCTACTTTCTTTATTCCTCTATAGCTCAGCCTTCTAACCAACTTTAATATCCTGTCAAGTATAAGCAAATGATGTATGACACTTTCTATACAACAAATTTAATGCTACTTAAAAATAGATTTATCAAACCTACTTTTTTAAGATTTCAAAAAAAAAAAAAGGAAGCAAAGAAATCAAAGGCTGAGAATTTTTCAAAGATTGTGATACAGTTTATGATAAGAAACTTTTTGGAGTTCAAGAATAAGCAGCAGTACTCCTGAGAAAACAAAAAAGCAGCAGCAGCAGCAGTACTCTAAATGGTCAAGCTAATTTCAGAAATATCCTGTGAGGCAGTAATTATAGATAAAAGATTACTTCAACTGAGATGGGAATGAAGACTATATTGTTTTCTCTGTTGTTCTGTCATCTAATCAAAAGTTTAAGTAAAATCGCTGGACTCCTGAAATTCATGCAGCTCTATTTATGCATAAATCCAGATACATCATTATAAACTTTATTATTTATCTTCAAATAATTATACAGATAATGGTCTAGGTAATCCGAATTTAGAAATCAGTAAGTCAGTTTTACTTCTTATTCTAGAGCACAAAGGTATATTTCACTTGGCTGTAAATACATCATATTTAAAACATGTAGTATCTAAACACCTTCATTATACATATATCTACCCAAAACCAAAATCATTTCATGCTCTTACTACTGAGTTTTAAGACAGAAACAAATGACTAGCACTGGTTTTTCAAACCTATTTTGATGTGAGTATCTTCTCATGTCTTCTGTTTTTTGAAATTCCCTCATGGGTATTGGCTTTACTGGTGAACCCTAGGCCAAAAACAGAAAAACAATCAATTTAACACATGTATCCAGAAAAGTGTAATTACACAGTTTACATTTCAATGGCATTTAGGGATCAGTATATTATATTACACTAAAAATATTTTAACAAAATCTTGGAATGTGAATTTTCATGTTTAGAAGAATTATAGGCTATATTACTGCTTTGGTTAACAGAAGACTGTTCATAATCCAAAAACACTTATTTTTTAAAAATGTAATTTTCTTCTCACTGTATTTTATGATTTATAATGACCATACAGTAATATTTACAAAACAGTAAGATGTGAAAGTTGGAAAGAGTCTTAGAAGTCACTGAGCACAAACTCTCCTCTAGAGCAGGAACTCCTACCGATCCTATCCTGACTTTTGCTCAGCCTCTCTTGACTATTCCTGGTAACAGGAAGTTCACTGGGGAGACATTTCTTTACTTCATCATCATCATAAATTGTACTTATGTTAGACAAATAGTCCTGGGGATGCTAGTAGAATATCAAGATAAAGTAAAAAGTAATTTCTTCCTTTTTCTTTAAAGATTTATTTACTTATTTTATGTATTATTTATTTATTACCCATTTATTATGATGAGTCTTTGCTGCTGCACGCAGGCTTTCTCTACTTGCAGTGACCATGGGCTACTCTGTGTTCTAGTGTGCGGGCTTCTCACTGAGGCAGCTTCTCTTGTTGCGGAGCACAAGCTCTAGGAGTGCTGGCTTCAGTGGTTGCAGCACATGGGCTCAGTAGTTGTGATGTACCGGCTTAATTGCTCGGCAACACATGGGATCTTCCTGGACCAGGGATGGAACCAGTGTCCCTTGCACTGCAAGGTGAATTCTTAATTACTGTACCACCAGGGAAGTTCAAGAGTAATTTCTGATTATGGCAAAATATGGTATTAATTGGGGCTTCCCTGGCGACTCAGCAGTAAAAAATCTGCCTGTGATGCAAAAGATGCAGGAGACTCAGGTTCAATCCCTGGATGGGGAAGACCCCCTGAAGAAGGGAATGGCAACCCTCTCCAGTATTTTTGCCTGGAGAATCCCATGGACAGAGGAGCTTGGGAGGGCATAGTCCATAGCGTCGCAAAGAGTTGGACACGACTGAAGCGACTTGAACATGAGCACGATGGTATTAATGAGGGCTTTCCCGCTGGCTTGTGGTAAAGAATCTGCCTGCAAATGTAGGAGATGTAGGTTTGATCTGTGGGGTGGGGGAGATCCCCTGGAGAAGGAAATGTCAACCCACTCCAGTATTCTTGTCTGGAAAATCCCATGAACAGAGGAGCCTGGCAGGTTACAACTTAGTGACTAAATAACCACCACCAGCATGGTATTAATTAAAAGAGAAATAGTGGCAAATGGTAAAGAATCTGCCTGCAATGCAGGAGACCTGGGTTCAATCCCTGGATCAGAAGATCCCCTGGAGAAAGGAAATAGCAACCCACTCCAGTATTCTTGCCTGGAGAATTCCATGGACAGAGAAGCCTGGCGGGCTACAGTCCATAGGATCACAAAGAGTTGGACATGACTGAACGACTAAAACACACAGGGTAAAAGTCATTTAAAAAAATCATTGATGAAAACTTAACTGGTTTAAGTTATATGGCTTATATACTGAAAAATATAAATCAAAGATAGAGATACCATGTATACTGTCAAGTGAGAATCTATAAAAACAATATAATCCTACTTGAACATCAAAGAAAATCATCAAAATGGGTATTCTAGAAGGAGGAAAAACCCAACTTATTCCCCCTAAAAATCTAAAAATCAAATGTAAGACTATTTACAGTCTATCTCCAAGAAACAAGTACATCACACATTACTACAAAATCTTAGGTGAATTACTCCAAAGGGCTAAAGCTGATTCCTGTAAAGTCTGGGCATAAGGATCATATTAAATGAGACACAATTCTAGAATCTGGATGAGAGGATATTTATTCTAATTTTAGTGAATTTAAGTTTTTAAGTAAACAGAAATCTCTCTTAGTATGCTACCATCAATGACTTATCACCCAGGTTTTACAATACTGTGATTCCACTTAAAATTACTGCAAGAGGTACATGAAATTTTCATGACAAAATGAATGCAACATTAGTTTAATTTTAAAAAGTAAATATGTTACAGTTTATAAGCCATACCCTATTTTGTCATAATATTTCTATGCATGTGACAAGTGTTATGATAAAACTTAAATAACAGCAGAGTGTTTAAACTCTCAAATAGTTTTAACAACTCATTTTTAGGCAGTATCCAAGAATATAAAAAAATATTTATTCACTGGTTATTAAACCATTTAAAATAACACTGCTTCATTTTATTTTTATATACGGGTGGTGGTTTAGTCACTAAGTCGTGTTTGACTCTTGTGACCCCATGGACTGTAGGCTGCCAGGCTCCTCTGTCCATGGGATTTTCCAGGCAAGAATACTGGAGTGGATTGCCATTTCCTTCTCCAGGGGATCTTCCTGACCCAGGAAGTGAACCCGGGTCTCCCACATTGCAGGCAGATTTTTATATACGCCAAGCTTCAAAAGCCTTATGACACAGAAGTCCTAAAGAGCCTTATGACAGAATCATAAAGACTACTATACATAATAGGTAGATAGAATCAAAAAATATATTACAAATTAGCCAATATAATGGATTAAGGAAATGATACTACAATTTTTCACCAGCAGTGTAACAGGCATTTTCACTTTTAGTAGAAATACCTCATCTACACAGGATAATTAACCATAAAATAGTCAAAGAGAAAGTCTACAAGAAAAGAAAAAGGACACCCCAAGATTATAATATGGGCATTGTTAACTTAAATTTTATTGCCAAGTAGATGCCCTTTGCTCTAGCAGCAATGCTTACAGCCTGAACCACAAGCAGTTTCATTAATCACCAGTACACACTGCTATCTGTAGGCTGCAGGACTTTGATTCACAGCAATGGATATTACTGGCTGGTTTCACCTTTTGAGATATCAGTCACCCATAGTCAACCATGATCCAAAAATATTATATGGAAAATTTCAGAAACAAACAATTTGTAAGTTTTATACTACATGCCATTTTAGGCAGTGTGGTAAAATCACAGGCTGTCGCACTGCATCCCACCTGGGTTATAAATGATCCCTTTCAACAGGGTATCCTGCCTGTTAGTCAGTTAGTAGCTGGCTCAGTTAAGTTTCTCTCAATTATCAGATTGTTGCAGTACACCAGTGCTTGTGTACAAGTAATCCTATTTTATTAACAATGGCCCCAAGTATAAAAGTAGTAACGTTAGTAATTTAGATATGCCTGAGAGAAGTAGTAAAATGCTTCACTGAAGTGAAAAGGTGAAAGTTTTTGAATTAATAAGGAAAGAAAAAAATTGAATTCTAAGGTAAGATCTAGAGTAAGAACGAAGCTTCCATCTGTGAAATTGTGAAGAAGGAAAGAGACATTCACGCTAGTTTTGCTACTGCACTTCAAACTGCAAACGTTACACAGCCACGGTGTATGTAAATGAATGCTTAGCGAAGATGGGAAAGGCATTAAATTTGTGCAGTGAGATAAGAAGAGACAGTGGGTGTGCACACATCCAAATTCACATAATTTTTGTTACAGTATACTGTTGCAACTGTTTTATAATTAGTTATTATTCTTAATCTCTTACTGTGCCTGATTTATAAATTAAACTTTACCATAGGTATGTATGTATAGGAAAAAATATAGTACATATAGGGCTCAGTAGCATCCATCCACTGGTGCTCTTGGAATGTAGTCCCCTCAGATATGGGGTGGGGGGAATAACGTATTTATCAAACTTTAAATACAAGAGTGTCTTTTGAACCAACAAAAAATACTGTGTTCAAAAGTCTTCAGAACCAAGTTTTTTTTTTTTTAAGAATGATAATAACACTCTATAACATGTTCCACTTGAAGTGACTATTCGCTATTTCTAAAAGACTAAATACATCATTCTTCAAAAAGGCCCCAAGTGTTTCTCAAATAATCCCTGCTCAGAGCCCGGGACCTACTCCAGACATTAACATCACACACACTGAAGTGGAGCCATTTTATTATGCTGACTAGATACACTGAAGAATGCTATTTCTACTTGAGACCCCTGGGGAACTGGCAGAGACTTCGCAGTGGGCTGAATGCTCATTTGTTTTCTAAGGCAACTCAATGCTCCACTATAACAGACACCCAGGAATTTTAATGGCAAACAATTTATAGTCTGTGTGACTTAGCATAAAAGCACCAATATAATTAAGCTCATCATAAAAATTCTATGGTTGAGTTTGTATGTTGCTCCAAAAGTCTGCCGTTGGTTCAATTCTTAATTACTGACCAAACTATGATTTATCAGTTAATAAAAAAGCATAAGAATAACAATAAAAAGCATCATATTCCTTTGCATTTTCTTAGGACTTCTTTAAAATTCTGAAATCTGTCTTTTTATTTGAAAAATAAATCTCAACTTTACTTAAGACTACTGTCTGATTTTAAAAATAGCTTGAAAAAGGAATAAAATTGGAACTAAAGATAATAAAACAAATAATTGAGCCTAAACCAACAAACCACTGATATGACAGATATTTAGACTATCATAAATTGTTTTTACTAGGGGATGGCAACAAATTTAGGTTTAAACATGTATACTACCTCATGAGAGATTCGCCGTTGTTCAATATATGCCATAAACTGAGAACTGAGGCTGTCTGAGTCCAGGCCCTTGTGTGGTCTCACCTCATCCTCGTCTTCCTCCGCAGCACAGCTGTCAATATAGTCGATCTGATCCAGATCATGTTCCACTGTCCATATGACACAAACACACACACACACACATCAAAAAAAAAAATTCAAGTTAGATGGCCAACAAAAACCACTAAATTGCATTCTTTTCTTTTCCTTAACATTTTCTATTATGAAAGTGGGAAGGATAAGTTTAAATTACATAAGTCTTTATCGTTTAGTCCATGTCACTCACAAGAACAGGCTAAAGAAAAGCCCTAGTCTTGATTCACTGTAAAGAATGCAGTAATTGATAGTAATCACTGGAATTTAGACCTCTAGTATTTTTTTCTTTGGCTAGCTCTTGACTGTTTTAAACAAGTTTGACTCTGTGAGACAAAAGAGTAAGAATAATTTTTTAACGTTGAAAGGTGTATCTTCTTTTAGGTTTTGCTTCATTTTGGGGGGATGTTTTAGGTTTGGGGCTTAATCATATCTCTTTGAAGAATTAGGCAGAAAACCTAACACAATCAACTCTAAATAAAAGTGAAAAGACAGGAGGAAAGACTTGGTGATGAAGAAATAAGATACTGATGACTGTTCCTCTTATTGTAACTGCTGTCCATTACTAGAAAAAAAGATTTTCCTATTTAGAAAAATATTTTTTAGAGGTCAGTATTGCAGGTATATTGCAGCAGTTTGTGGATGGAAGGGAATCATTTGAGGAATTTTTGCTTCTCAAAATGCTCTGAGGTGAGAAGCACATAAATAAGATTCAGATGCCCTTGAGCACAATTTCAGATGAAAGACAAGGCAGACATCAAGAATACACTGAATTTCTAAAAGAGGTCACAAAATGACCACAAAGAGAATCTTTAAAAAGGAGAATACTTCTAAGAAGATCATGGTTAAATCAAGATTAGCAAAGATCAGGCTTCACCTATGGCTCACTGGTGAAGAATCTGCCTGTCAATGCAGGAGACACCAGCTCGATCCCTGATCCAGGAATTTCCCACATGCTGTGGAGCAACTAAGCCTGTGCACCAGAACTATTGAGCCTGTACTCTACAGTCCGGGAGCCACAACTACTAGCCCATTTGCTGCAACTATCGAAGTCTGAGCGTCCTAGAGCCCACAAATCACTACAGGAGAGGCCAGTGCAACAAGAAGCCCACACACCACAGCTGGAGACTGCGGTGTAAAATGCAGTGTATGATCACTGCCAACTAGAGAAAAAGCCCATGCAACAAACAAGACTCAGCACAGCCAAAAAAAAAAAAAAAGATTAGCAAAGGTCTATTCCAGATAAACTGTCCTTAATAGAGTTCTCTCCCAAAATAAAGAGAAAAACATTATATTTTAATTGCAAGCCAGAAAACATAGAAAAATTGAAATCAAATCCTAATAGAAAACATTTTTTTTTCCTAATCATATGAGAAGAGGAGGGAGGTCTCTAAAAAAAGAATGGAAGAAGTTACAGATATACAAATAAAAGGAATGGATGTGAAAAGGCCATTTAAAAAGTCAGAGATGATGTTGTCAGGAATCATGTTTACCTCCACCATTTGTTACTACTAAACTGCTGTGATTCTCCTGGTATTGACTTTCTCTTCGTAGTCTTTGTTCTTTAGTAATTTCTGCTACTCGAAGAGGCAGATCTGAAAATTCATCTGTAGGCTTAAAAAAATAGCAGAAACACTAAAATAAATCACTTCAAATATTAGACAAGGTATTTATAGAATAAACTCAGAATTTATATTTTTTTAAAAGAGGAAAATAATTCCAGAGATGCATCTAGAAAGGTGCACATATTATTCAACAATATCAATGTACTTAATGGCACTGAAATGCACACTTAACAATGGTTAAAATGGGGCTTCCCTGGTTGTCTAATGGTTATGAATCCACCTTGCAATGCAGGGGACACCAGTTCAATTTCTGATCCGGGAAGATCCCACACGCTGTGAGGCAACTAAGGCTGTGTGCCACAACTACTGACCTTATGCTCTAGAGTCCGGGAGCCACAACTACAGAAGCCCATGGGCCCTAAAGCCTGTGCTCCAGCAACGAGAGAAGCCACTGCAATGAGAAGCCTGCACACCACACCTAGAGGGTAGACCCTGCTTGATACAAGTAGAGAAACCCTGAGAGCAGCAACACAGACCCAGTGCAGCCCCCCCAAAAAAGTATCTTTTTTGATGTTGCCACAATCATGTACACACCCAACCACACACAAATAGACAAGCAATTTCAAATGACAAATGGGCTGTATCCTAAAACTAATTTGCTTTAGACTCCAAATAAAACAATGTTAAAAATGGTATACTACCAGTCTTGCTAACAAAATCTTTTTATCATTTAACCTAATTTACAGCTAAAATATTGTACCTTAGTAATTTAAAGAGAGAAAACATAATATTAATAATTAAAACAAAAGAGAAAAATTATATAATTAGTTGGAAAGTTACTTATTTATCTTGAGCATGTAGATAACTTCATTAGGTTCCTATCTTATTACCCATCAGCCTATAGTTCTATTTTCTCACCTTCTAGGAGATCTTCTACCCCTCTCTGCTCAAGATTACCCAGGCACTCAAATTTTAGGTTTCCCATGTAACTGGCTCAGTTCCCATTCAGATCTTCCAGGATATAAAATGATTTATACGAGACAATGAGATAACAAACATGTAAAACACAATATGCTAAAACGACAATGAAGAAACATAATACCATTTCTGAGTGATAGGACTATGTGGGAGTTTTACTCCTCATTTGGCTTTTCTGTATTTTATATAACAAGAAATTGAGTCCAACTAAGACACTTTCCATTTTCATCATTTTACTTCCTCTTAATCAGAAGTTGCAACATGTACCATAAACACTTACTTCATTCCCTGACCATCTCTTATCACCACTGTCAACACTGTTGAAACCCGAATCAAGCGCTCCGTAGGGACGACCTGAGTACAGTTCTTCATGGCTGCCGAAAAGAAACTTTAGTTCTTATTGTGAAGTTTGATACTTTAAAAATTAACATTTGAAACAGATGCAGTTTTAGTAATAAATATTTTCATTGCATTTAGGGACTTAATTGTTTAGAATGAAGTGAGTACTCCTTTAACTTTTTAGTATGAAAAACTCCAAATTCAAAGAAAGCAAATAGAAGAGAATAATGAACTTTGATGTCCTGACTATCCACATTCAAAAATATCAACACTCTTACTTCATCTATTCCTCTAGCCATTCCCAACGCCCCTCTCCATTATTTTTGTTTTTGATAGCACTCTCTTCCTTAAGGTAAAATTTATATACACTGAAATATACAAACCTTTGACAAATGAATACATCTTTGTAACATACAACCCTATCATGATACAGGACACTTCTACTTCACCAGAAAATTACCACACATCCCTTTCCAGTCAACTTTCCTCATTTCATCAACTAAAAAGCAACTGCTACTGCTCAGTCGCTTCAGTCATGTCCGATTCTGTGTGACCCCAGAGACAGCAGCCCACCAGGCTGTCCCATCCCTGGGATTCTCCAGGCAAGAATACTGGAATGGGTTGCCATTTCCTTCTCCAATGCATGAAAGTGAAAAGTGAATATATATATATAGGGACTGGAATATATTAGATCTGTAATTACTAATTCCTTTGAGAAACATGATATGTTTATGCTATCTAGACTTCCCATCTAGGAAAAGTTTCTCTATTGACTCAAGCCTTCTTTTATCTTTTAGCAAACACAAATCTCTTCCCAGGAATTTTTTCTGTTTTTTAAAAGGAAAGTAAGGAAGACTGCAATATTCAAAGAAATTAGGTAAAGACTTCTTAGTCCTCAAAACTAAGGACAGAATCAGAGAGAAAAAGATTCTGTAACTACCCCGGAAGCCCTCAATCAAAGCTCACTGCTCAAACAGGTAATGATGTTTCCTCCTTGGTTTCTTCAGGTATGCTCTGTAATCATTACACATACACACACCCAGTAATCACTATTCATCTTCTCACACACAAACCTCAAGGCAACAGCAGCAGTTTAATATTCCTACTCTGCTACTTCAGGAAAGAAAAACTTTTCCTTTGCAAGGGTTACTAACTCCTTGAGAAAATAAGTTCGTGTATATATAAGATAAAAACTACTCAAAAAAAATTAGTGTTATTTATTTACTTTTTTGCCCACACCTCATGGCATGTGGGATCTTGGTTCCCAGAAGGGGGATCAAACCCAAATCCTCGCAGTGGAAGAGCTGAGTCTTAACTCCTGGACTACCAGTGAAGTCCTCTAAAAGCTACTTTTTTTGTTGCTGTACATTTAAAAAAAAAAAAAAAAGTACAGGAGTAGAAACTTCTAGAAATATTTAAATAGGAAAAACAAAACTTTCTTCTAGAGATAAGAAATAAGAATTCCATATTTTAAGCAATGAAGTGAGGTAAGAGGAAAAACAAATGAAAAGGAAATAATGGAGAAAATTTAAAAATTCTTGGTATTAGTGGTCTGCTGCTGCTGCTAAGTCGCTTCAGTCGTGTCTGACTCTGTGCGACCCCAGAGACGGCAACCCACCAGGCTCCCCCATCCCTGGGATTCTCCAGGCAAGAACACTGGAATGGGTTGCCATTTCCTTCTCCAATGCATGAAAGTGAAAAGTGAAAGTGAAGTTGCTCAGTCATGTCCGACTTAGCAACCCCATGGACTACAGCCCACCAGGCTCCTCCATCCATGGGATTTTCCAGGCAAGAGTACTGGAGTGGGGTGCCATTGCCTTCTCCGATTAGTGGTCTGGCTTTCCTCATATCTTCCCCACTGCCAAAATTCTTCCTCTAAGACAGACCTAGATCAGCACACTGTAAGACCTAATCTCCACCTCCTCCATCATCAGTTCGAAACGTTTTTTTGTCTTCCTTAACACCACATACCTGCTTTTAGTCTTCTCAGAGGTAAAAGTGCTAGTACTGAGGATGTTCTGGTGGGAATCTTTTATGCATATGCATAATTTCTCCCTGTACTTGTGTAAGTATACTAGATCAAAACAACTAGATTAAAGCTGGTGTTCCCAACGTCCTTCAGTCTATACAAATCTGCAGTCTAACAGCCAGATCAAAAAACTCTGATTATCATTACAAAGCTGCTTCTGAAGACTTTAGGCAGAGAAAGCTAAAAATATAGTTTAAAAATTTTAAATTATAATATGTATTTCCCTTTACTGGGAAGATATATCTTAGCATTTTCTTAAGTAGCATCAATTACTATACAGTGCTAAAATATAGTAATAACTTAAAATATTACTAAAGTATGAAGGGTACTTTACATATATGCCTGGTGATGTCAAACCGCTATGTTTCTAGAGCTTCATTATTTTTAAAAACCTTATTAAAATTATGAAATATCATATAAAATAAAAGAATACCTATAACTGACATAGCTTTTAAGGTATGGTGAGACACGAATACCTTTAAAGCCCCCTTATGTGTCCTTCACTTGGAATCTTTCTCCCTTTCAGAATTTATCACTAATTTGAATTTTGTTAATATGCATCTGCTTTTTATGGTTTTTTTTTCTTTGAATTATTTTTGTATTTTTAGTATGTCTGCTTTTAGAAACTCTAATAAAATAGAAGTTTGTTAATCTGTTTTAAGTTAGGACACTGAGAAGGTTAGGACTGTGCTTTTATGTAAAATGTGACAAGTTCTAGGAGATTGCCTAAAGGGTTCTCTTGAGTAAAGTTTATTAACATTATTACACCTTCACTGAGACATCTATTTTGCCTGTTTAAAGACCTTATAAATTTAATTCCTGTTACTTAAGACTGCTGCAATGGTTGGGAATGCCAAGAAAATGCCTTTGTAAAAGTCCGATGCTATATTCAGCTGAGGGATTCACAGACTTAAAAGATCCCAAAGTTACATTAATGGTCATCAAATCCAACCCCCTCACTCCCTTTGTGAAAAATGCAGCCCAGAAAGTTTGAATGAGTTGCCTTAAGTTATAGAGTTAGTTAACAGGAGAGCCAAGGTCAGTTAGTATTAAAGTCACTTAGAGCAGCAGTTTTCAACTGAGGACCTCTCAGAGGATATATGGTAATAACTGGAGACACTTTTGTTTGTCACGTTGGGAAGGTGCTCCAGAAGCCAGGGAAGCTGTTGAGTATCTTCCAGTGTACGGGACAGGCCTTCACCACAAATAATTATCTATTTCAAAATATCCACAGTGCTGAGGTTAAGAAACTCTGACTTAGAACTATACTTGGTCACATCTATGTAATCAACTTTTTACTTAATATAAGCATTCTAGAAAAATAACGTCAAAATAGGTTATTTTGCTTTGGTCAAACAAACTGTCAGGCAAATTTAAGGGTCCCATTTATTTGATTCTCTGTGAGATGGAAAATAATAAATCAAAGAATACAATATACTCACCAGGAGCCAAAACCCATGGGTCTCCTATCATAATCTGGCAGATCTGGAGCATTCTTACAAGCCTGCATGTTCAGGTATTTAAATATGTGGATTTTGCCTTTTATACATATCTAAGAAAAGTAACATATAGAAACAAATTATTATTCATCTGAAATATATGTGTACCCAAAACTTTTTTCCTTCTGCTTCTTTTATTTTTTTTAATTTTAAATTTACTTATTTTTTTAACTGAAGGAGCCCCTGCCTTTTAAATCACAGTCAGGTTTTTATTTAATGTATATTGGAAATAGAAGGTATTTCTATTAAGTATATATGGTAATATTAAAAATTAACTCATTATAACACATTATATCATTTGTTACCTTAGGTGTTTAAGTGATATAAATGTAGGTTTTTGTTTTCTAGTCACTAATAAGTTTTAGTAATATAATATACATAATTCATGATTATAAACACTGTTAGACTACCAAGTAAACCTATATTGACTAGTTAGGCACAGTGAGAGATTTAAAGCATTGCTCCCCATGGATTCTACTGGCAACTTTTGTTTTTAGAAATCTAACAATCATGCACAATTATGTTTTCAATCCTACTTCCTGTAAGAAAGAAAAGCAGGAAATGATTAAATATTAAAGTCATATATAGTTCTGTTGCCACCTATTTATTTCTGTCCTACAAATCAACATGTAAACTCTTTAGGGATATGAGACCTTTCTGTAGTTACAAAGTTTACTCAAACACTTTAACAGCCACCATGTAGACACTTGTACAAGGCTGAATCAACTGCAGAGTAAGGAAAGCTACGGTGAAAAATATAAGACAAAAAGTTTTTAGATTGTGGAATGTCTAAAATCTGTATGTAAAGCTACCTTATAACAACTTCATTAAGTAGTTTCATTTCAGTCCAAACTGACTCAAGGAGGAACTTAAGATTTTAGAAAACAGGAAGGTACAAAGACAACAGTCATGAGAAATACACTGATGATCTTTAATTCTGAGCTGAGCTGAGTATTTTGTCTTTAGCATTTACACTGTCTACTGTCTTCATTTAAGTTTTACTAGAAAGAAATAACTCAAATTTAATTGGGAAAAAAAAACTTTAAGGAAGAACCCTTCAAATGTGAAAAAGTCAATTTAGTGACAGGAAAAACATTTTTGGAACATTAATATCTACCATCTCATTTACTTCAAGGATTTTAAAGAATACATGTGAGTGTGAATTTATTTTAAAAGAACTTAATCTCTGACAAAAAATACATACAACTTACAACTTTTAAACTTCATCCTTTGTGCAAAAACTTTATAACATACTTCGAATGAACTGTGGTTTACCTGTGCAGGAGGAGATTGCAGTGGATTGTTATCTAGGGTGATCATCTGCAGGTGCCTGAGATTCCGGTAACAGACAGGAATTGCTGTAATTTTGTTGCAGGAAAAGTCTAACCTTATCAAAGGCAACTCTGCTAGTTCTGCAGGGAAGTAAGGTGGAAAGAAACAATGATATTTCAAAGCTAGACATTTTTTTCTTCATGAGCTTCTATCTAAATATAATTGATTTAACCTAAGTATTTATGTTCATCCTTTCTTAGTGATTAACTGATATATAGCAAAGTGTCATAAAATGAAATCTAGGTGCTTAGGGATGGTAATATTAATGAAAAGCAAACTATCTGACCCCTTATGTTGTTGCTGCTGTTCAGTTGCTCACTCATGTCTGACTCTTTGCAACCCCATGGACTACAGCATGCCAGGCTTCCCTGTCCATCACCAACTCCTGGAGTTTGCTCAAACTATGTCCATTGAGTTGGTGATGCCATCCCATCATCTCATCCTTTGACACCCCCTTCTCCTCCTGCCTTCAATCTTTCCTACGATCAGGGTTTTTTCCAATGAATTGGTTCTTCAATCAGGTGGCTGAAGAATTGGTACTTCAGCATTAGTCCTTCCAGTGAATATTCTGGTTTGATTTCCACACTGTTCAAGGAACTCTCAAGAGTCTTCTCCAGCACTACAGTTTGAAAGCATCAATTCTTTGGCACTCACCCTTCTTTATGGTCCAACTCTCACTTCTGTACATGACTACTGGAAAAACCATAGCTTTGACTAGACCAACCTTTGTCAGCAAAGTGATGTCTCTGCTTTTTAATATGCTGTCTAGGTTTATCATAGCTTTTCTTCCAAGGAACAAGTTTCTTTTAATTTCATGGCTGCATTCACTGCAGTGATTTTGGAGTCCAAGAAAATAAAGTCTGTCACTGTTTCCACTTGTTCCCCTTCTATCTGCCATGAAGTGATAGGACTAGATGCCATGATCTTCATTTTCTGAATGTTGAGTCTTAAGCCAGCTTTTTTCACTCTCCTCTTTCACCTTCATCAAGAGGCTCTTTAGTTCCTGTTCATTTCTGCCATTAAGGTGGTGTCATCTCCATATCTGAGGTTATTGAAATTTCTTCCAGCAATCCTGATTCCAGCTTGTGATTCTCCCAGCCCAGCATTTCACATGATGGACTCTGCATATAAGTTAAATAGGCAGGGTGACAATATATAGCCTTGACGTACTTCCTTCCCAATTTTGAACCAATCCGCTCTTCCATGTCCAGTTCTAACTGTAGCTTCTTGACCTGCATACAGGTTTCTCAGGAGGCAGGTAAGGTGGTCTAGTATTCCCATTTCTTTAAGAATTTTCCACAGTTTGTTATGATCCACACAAAGGCTTTAGCCTTTAGTGAAGAAGTAGATTTTCTTTTGGAATTCCCTTGCCTTTCCTATGACCCAACAGATGTTTTCAATTTGCTCTCTGGTTCCTCTGCTTTTTCTAAATCCAGTTTGAACAACTGGAAGTTCTTGGTTCACACAGTGATGAAGCCTAGCTGCAAGGATTTTGAGTATTACCTTGCTAATATTTTAAATGAGTGCAATTGTGCAGTAGTTTGAACATTCTTTGGCACTGCCTTTCTTTGGAATTAGAATGAAAACTGACCTTTTCTAGTCCTGTGGCCACTGCTGAGTTTTCCAAACTTGCTGGCATACTGTGTATAGCACTTTAACAGTATCATCTCTTAGGATTTGAAATAGCTCAGCTGGAATTCCACCACCTCCACTAGTTTTGTTCATAGTAATGCTTCCTAAGGCCCACATGACTTTACACTCCACGATATCTGTCTCTAGGTAAGTGATCACACCATCATGGTTATCCAGGTCATTAAGATCTTTGTCGTACAGTTCTTCTGTATATTCTTGCCACCTCTTCTTAATATCTTCTGCTTCTGTTAGGTCCATATCCTTTCTGTCCTTTACTGTGCCCAACTTTGCATCAAATTGTGACCCCTTATGGAACAACAGAAAGTCTTAGAAACTAGGTCTGATACCACAGAAAGGCAGGAATAACAAAAGGATCAGATGACCATCTGTATAAAAACAAGTTAGATGCATAGGTTTTCAATCCCAACTATGCATGCTGCTTTTCATTCACAAAAGGAATCACCAAGTTATCCTTTAGTGAAACTGAATTGAAAGCCTCTGAACTCAAGGACTGCACAATGGAAAGTCAGGATGAGTTGCCTACTAAAAATGGAGGATTTAAGTGAAAGTCTACACACTTAGTGACAAGACCTCAGCACTTTGCTACACAACCTCACCCCATTCCCTAGCCTTGAATGGCAGTTAGGAAGATGCACCATGTAGAAGAAAGAAAACATCTTTCTCTGGACAAACTATATAGTCCCATACAAAAGGCCTTTAGATACTGATATAGAGTTTCCTCCAATAAAATATCCAGCTTACTGCTTAATACAATGTCTGCCCAGTATACCTGGAATTTCTAATTAGCTTTGTATAAATGGCATATGACCCACAAACATTTAGAAGAGCTTTCAACATATAAGAGAGAAATCAAAATACACAAAACAAAGGAAAAAAAAGAGTGCAGAAAAAAACAGGTTAACCTACAGGAAACAGAAGAAAACCCTGAAAACTAGAACTAATGTCTCCAATTTCAGAAAAATAAAATACTAAATTACTGAAAAAGGAAAGGATTTTGTTTTTAAATCAGTAAAAAGTAAGGGTTCTTAGAGATGAAAAATTAGATGGCAGAAATTAAAAATTCAGAAGAGTGGTTAGACTATAAATGGTTGAACTGTTACCACCTGGTTAAACAAAATGACAAAGAAATGAACAATAAAAAAAGATAAGAAAACCATAAGATCAATTAAGAGTCCACTATCCAATTAACAAAAATTCTTGAAAGAGAAAACAGAAATCAGAAGACAGGAAATTATCAAACAGATATAAAACAATTTCTCAGAATGAATGATGTGAATCTCTGGTGCAGGAAGAATCACTGCAGATGGTGCCTACAGCCATGAAATTAAAAGACGCTTGCTTTTTGGAAGAAAAGCTATGACAAACTTAGACAGCATATTAAAAAAGACATCACTTTGCCAACAAAGGTCTATCTAGTCAAAGCTATATATTTTCCAGTAATCGTGTATATGATTTATCAAAAACATGTGAAATTTCTCTTAAGTAGTTATGCCAATTGAAACTTTCAGGAACCCTACGTTATCAGTTAACAGGATCTAAAATTACCATCATTACTCAATAGTTATTGGAGCTTTTCAATGAAGAGTCTAGCTTTTAAAATCTACAACAGAACGGATAACATGTATTAAATAAATCATTACATCTCAAACACTTGCTGTAACTTTTATACATTTTTGATGTGCACATCACTCTGAGAAAAAGGCAAAAAACAAAACAACTGTTTCACAGTTTCTTACCTTCAGGCAAACGTACTAAGTGATTTCTTCTTACATTAAGGTCTCTCAAGGCCTCCAAATTACCAATTTGGGAAGGTATTGTTTGAATTTCATTGCAGCTCACATCCTATTTCAAAAAGATACAAAGTAAAGAACTGTACTGATACAACAAACTTGCCAGCTTTAAACTATCTGCAAAATGAGGTTTGTACAACACAATACCACCCCCCGCCCCCGGTTGTAAAAAATACTATGATTCTGTGTCCAGGAATAATTCCACAGTTTGTACTATAATTTGATTTTTAAAATGTATAGGCTTTTGACTGACGGAAGCAGTGACAGATTTTATTTTCTTGGGCCCCAAAATTACTGACAGTAACTGTAGCCATGAAATAAAAAGATGCTTGCTCCTTGGAAGGAAAGCTATTATAAACCTAGACAGCATATTAAAAACTAAAGACATCACTGTGTCGACAAAGGCCCGTATAGTCAAAGCTATGGTTTTTGTCAGCAAAGTGATATTTCTGCTTTTTAATACACATACATATATACATAAAACAATCAAAAAATGAAATATTCACTTACAAGTTCCATTAAATGTCTGAGATGTCCAATTTCTTCTGGAAGTGAGACCAATTTGTTATTACTAGCAATTAAAACTTTTAATGGTAACTCACACAAGTGTACCGGCAATGTTGACAGTTGGTTCCGACTAAATGGGTAAGCAGAAAAGGAACTAAGTCAGAGCCCAACACTCAGGGAGAAAAATTGCCATCTTTCTCATTCTACACTCAGTATAATAACAAATATAAATCTTACAAGAAAGAAACAGGATATTAGATTTGAGTTTGAAAAAACAGACAGATTTGAGTTCAAGTTTGTCACTTGTCAAACTCACTCGTCAGCTTTGTTTTTTAGGTAAAGCATTTAATTTATCTGCATCTTACACAGATTCCTCATCTGTAAATCACAGGGTTTACAGGACTCTTGCACCATAAAACTCCTTTGCAAATAATGAAATGTCTCATAAGCAAATCATATTATTGTATTACAGTTAAATTTATACAGGAAAAAATTATTTTAAAATAGGGTAGATAACTAACATCCTCTCCTCTTCTTTCCAAAGAGTTTTAAACATTAAGAGTATTTGTAATTTACTTGCCTCATCATTACAGCATTATAACCAAATGTATATAAACAACCCAAATATAGTTCTATGGGAAACAAGGGACAGATTGTGATTTCAGATATATCATACTAACTGAACTATAGATAAGAAATATTTTATCTAAATAAAAGTATACAAATCAGAAATGGAAGTAAAAATTACATCTATCATAAGGATAAAATTAAGTTAAAATTTTCCTTATGCATATTTAACATCTTAATCTTTAGTAACAGTTGCCCCCATTTGTAAGCTCTTTTGATGATTTTATTAACAGATCATGAGCCATTAAAACTTCTAATATCTAATAATTAGACATTCACATACAAAGCTGTCTACTAGTTCTACTTTTATAGGAAAAAATGGAAAGAATAAGTAAATATCTGAGAGAAAAAAGGAGTGTTAGAAATATATAAACTGTGCATTAAATGATTACATATAAAAAATATTTCCAAAGGGTATTTCTTTTTTTTTTTAGGATATTTCTTGACAAGGGGAAAAATTTATTTAAAAATTTGACTAAAGGCCTCATCTATTAATTCAGACACATTTCGATGGATTTCCTTTACTTTTCTAAATTTATTTTCTCCAGTCAACATTTATAACTTTTTATAATGAAATAACAAAAGAAGTCTTGTAAGATATGAAATGGAGTAGATGAGTTAAATAAATGCATTTATATGTTCAGAACTTAGTACACAAAAATACATAATCACAAAAATCAAAATAATTTCAGATCTACCATTCTTATTTGATGAAACTTATTTGACAATGTAATTGGAGAACCACTGCTACAAGACAATTAGGGTAACAGCTCTTATTAGAGTTTGTTAACTATTGCAAAGGTAAAGACAAAGGAAGAAACTAGAGGGACCCAGAAAATACTGTTAACTTAGCCTAAAATCATGAAGAGATACTGCTGATATAAACAGATGATGTAATTTTTTAAAAAGTGTTACTTCTATTTTTTGGCTGCAAAGAATGCAGGATTTTAGTTTCCTGACCAGGCATCAAACCTGTACCCCCTAAAATGGAAGCACGGGGTCCTAGCCACAGGACCACCCCTCAGATAACGATAACTTTAGTGAAAGAGAAGAGGAAAATTGAAACATCACACAAAACTAAAATTTTTTAAAACGTTCTTACCTAATATTTAAGAAAGTTAGCGCTTGTAGGTTTAGAATTGCTTCTGGTACATATCGAATACAATTTTGGTATAAATTGAGATTCTCAAGAGAAACGAAGTGACATGCTTCTATGGGAATTTCTGAGAGGCGATTTCGTGACAGATCTGAAACAAGCAATTTTAAAATCAATCCCTGGAACTTATTTTATAGAAATTTTAAACAAAAAGTAGGTTTCATAATTGTTAGAATTTCCCAGAGTTGCTATTGTGGAGTTTGTTTCAGAGTAAACATTCAAATATTAACTGACTGAATAAACCAGCTTAACATAGGCCTCTACATCTGTTGCTAGAAAATGCTGGTTCTTTTTGCGTGTGTTAGTCACTCAGTTGGGTCTGACTCTCTGCGACCCCATAGACTGTAGCCCACCAGGTTCCTCTGTCCATCGAATTCTCCAGGCAAGAATACTCGAGTGGGTTGTCATGCCCTTCTCCAGGGGATCTTCCTGACCAAGGAATCAAATCCAGGTCTCCCATACTGCAGGCAGATTATTTATAGTCTGAGCCACCAGGGAGGCCTGTTGGTTACTTTTGAGTCTCCATAAATACTAAATGAGCTTCTCAGGTGGCCTGAATGGTAAAGAGCCTGCCTGCCAATGCAGGAGATGTAACAGATGGGGGTTCGATCCCTGAGACAGGAATATCCCCTGGAGGAGGGCATGGCAACCCACTTTGGTATTCCTGCCTGGAGAATCCCATAGATAGAGAAGCCTGTTGGGTGACAGTCCATGGGGTCACAAAGAGTCAGACGTGACTGAAGCAACCTGGCACACACACACAAATACTAAAAAGATAAAACCATTATTCTTTGTAAGTAACATAAATTCCAAGGAATATCAGCCTACAAATCACTTCACAGATCATGCTAAGTATCAAATATCCTAGAAAACAAATGGATCCCTAAAATCCACATTCCCAAAAGCACAGACAACATCCTGAGGTTTTCTGAAAAATGAAGAAAAACAAAACAAAATACTGTCTCTTCATCAGTCAACAAGTATCAGGGTCATATCAAAAGGACTCAGGAAACATCTTTGCTCCCACTGACCAAAGATGAGACAATCTGAGATTCAGTAAGATAATAAATGCAGCAGACTGAAATCTATAACATACCACTGAATTATAGAGTTTAAAATAAAACACTTCCCCAAAGATGATAAAGAACCAATTCATTATCCTGTAAGCTGACAAAGGGGAAAAAACCAAACATTTACCTTATCTTCTTTTGTAAACCAGTAGTACACTTTGCAGTATTTTCCGCGCGTGTGTGTGTGTGTGTGTGTGTGCGCGCGCGCGCGTGCGCGCACTGTGCTGTGCTTAGTGGGTCAGTCCTGTCAGACTCTTTGTGACCCCAGGCTCCATCTATGGGGATTCTCCAGGCAAGAAGACTGAATTGGGTTGTCATGCCCTCCTCCAGGGGATCTTCCCAACCCAGGGATCAAATCCAGGTCTCCCGCATTGCAGGCGGATTCTTTACCATCTGAGGCACCAGGGAAGCCCATATATATATATATATATATATATACACACACACACAGATGCCCACATAAATATGTAACTTGATATATATCTCCTTTTTCAGATTCTTTTCCATTAGAGTTTATTACAGGATATTGAACGTAGTTCCCTGCGCTGTTATAGTAAGACCCTGTTTATTTTGTATATAGTAGTCTGTATCTGCTAATTCCAAACTCCTAAATTTATCCCCACCTCCTTCCTGTCCTTTGTCCTTGGTAGTCATACAATTGTCCTCTATGTCTTAAGTCTGTTTCTGTTTTGTAAACAAGTTCATCTGTATCACTTTTTAGTTAGTTAGTTGCGAGCTTATGGACTGTAGCCCACCAGGCTCCTCTGTCCATGGGATTCTCCAGGCAAGAATACTGGAGTGGGTTGCCATTTCCTTCTCCAGGGGATCTTCCCGACCCAGGGATCAAACCCAGGTCTCCCGCATTAGAGGCAGACACTCTAACCTTATTCCACAAATAAGTGATATCCTACGATATTTGTCTTTCTCTGTCTGACTTCCTTCACTTAGTATGATAACTGCCAGATCCATCCATGTTGCTGCAGATGGCATTATTTCCTTCTTTTTTACAGCTGAGTAATATTTCATTGTATACATATGTACCACATCTTTATCCTTTCATCTGTCAAGAGACATTTATGTTGCTTCCACGTCTTGGCTATTGTAAATAGTGCTGCTATGAATACTAAAGTGCATGTATCTTTTCAAATTAGAATATTCTCCAGATATATGCCCAGGAGTGGAATTACTGGATCATTCTGTTTTGTTCTGTTTGTTAAACCTGTCATGTATCTCTTCAAATAGCTATTTCATTGAAGTTGCTTTTTTCTAGATGTAATCCTTATTCATCCTCTCTTGCTGCTAGAGTTCCTTTAAGTGAATTATTTTCCTTTGCTGATTCATGGTTTGCCTCATCCTTGGAGCTCAGATCAAGCTGCTGGAGCACCCTGAATGGCATTTTACACCAATTAGTGAAAACACCCTCTACGATGCACTGGAACTAAGCTTTCCATCTGGGCTGTTCTTTATGACCCCACGGCTCCTCTGACTATGGAATTCTTCAGGTAAGAATACTGGAGTGGGTAGCCATTCCCTTCTCCAGGGGATCTTTCCAACCCAGGAATTGAACCCACATCTCCTGTACTGGCAGGCAGATTCTTTACCACTGAATTACCTGGGAAGCCCATGTGAGTTTGACAAGAATGTTTAATCTACAATTGGAACAATGTTTTGGTTATGTCTATTACATCACATTTATTTAACTGCATTGTTCAAGGTGCATCCTTATTGATATTTTTTGGTCAGTTTTTTGTATCAACTTCTGAGAGAGAAGGGTATATTACAGTGTTTCATTTTTATTGCTATCTTGTCTATTTCTCTCTATCATTATTTAACCCTTTCCTTATGTATTTTAGAGTTTGGGGTTTAGATACCCACAAAATTTTAAATTACTATCTTCTGACTCATTGGAAAAGACCCTGATGCCGGGAAAGATTGAAGGCAGGAGGAGAAGGGGACAAAAGAGGATGAGATGGTTAGATGGCATCACTGACTCAATGGACATGGGTTTGGGTAGATTCCGGGAGTTGGTGATGGACAGGGAGGCCTGGCATGCTGTGGTTCACGGGGTTGAAGAGTCGGACACGACTGAGCGACTGAACTAAACTGAAAAAACTTTTTATAATTCTTAAGTTACTACTCCTTTTATTCCTAGTACAATTATTTGCTTTGAAATCTCTTCTTTTGGTTGGTTTGTTGGACTGACTTTAATGTGACTCCCATGATCCCTATTAACACCCTGCATAATACCCCTTTTTCCACTTGAGTGTAGGTGGGCCTTCAAAAGTAACCAACTTGCTCCTAACCAATAGAATATTGCAAAGATGATGTGATGCCATTCCTGTGGTTATGACTCTCTTATCCAATCTGTTCTATCTCTGTTATCAACTTTGAAGAAGTAAGTTGCTGCAAACTCTATGCTAAATGCTAAGTCACTTCAGTCATGTCCGACTCTGTGCGACGCCATAGGCGGCAGCCCACCAGGCTCCCCTGTCCCTGGGATTCTCCAGGAAGAACACTGGAATGGGTTGCCATTTCCTTCTGCAGTGCATGAAAGTGAAAAGTGAAAGTGAAGTCGCTCAGTTGTGTCCTACTCTTTGCGACCCCATGGACTGCAGCCCACCAGGCTCCTCCATCCATGGGATTTTCCAGGCAAGAGTACTGGAGTGGGGTGCCATTGCCTTCTGTGCAAACTCTATAGTTTCAAGGAAATTAATTCTGCCAACAACCTGAGGGAGTGTGGAAGCAGATTCTTCCCTAGTCATACCTCAATATGAGAACTCAATCTAGATCAACACCTTGCAGTAGACCAGGCTAAGGTGTGCCTAGACTCTTGATCCAAAGAAACCATGAAGCTCCTTAAGCTGCTAAATTTGTGATAATTTGTTATACAGCACAGAAAACTAACAATTAGTATTTCTACAGAGTACTTTTTCCTATTTTTTAGTTTCGAACTTTTTAGATTATTACACTTTGAATATGTTTCTTATAAACAACCTACAGGTAGATTTTCTTTCTTTTTATTGTCTGACAATCTTAATATTTTAACTGAAACACTATATTTAACATTATCACCTAATCAATACACTTCCCTGGTGTCTTAGATGGTAAAGAATCTGCCCGTAATGCGGGAGACGCAGTTCGATCCCTAGGTCAGGAAGATTCCCTGGAGAAGGAAATGGCAACCCATTCCAATATTCTTGCCTGGAAAATTCCATGGACAGAGGAGCCTGGTGGACTATGGTCCACAGGGTCACAAAGAGTTGGACAAGACTGAGGAACTAACAAGGAGATCCAATCAATATATCTGAACTTTTTAAAGGGCCATGTTATTTATGAAAGATGTAGTTCATTGCCCTTTGAGTATCTATGCTCTTTCCTTCTTTCTTACTATAAGAATCCCAATTGTATTCAAAACAGCAAAGTCTACTCAGCTAGATTACTATTTCCAATTTTATTAATCATTAAAATTCAAAAGAAGGAAATAAAGACTGAAATAAAAATTTAACCATATTTGACTTGGTAACTAAACTGATATAAGAAATTCTCATTTTATAGGCAGTGTCCTGAGTTTGTATGTAAACTGAACACTCTGAAACTACCTCATGTGTTTCCTCAGAGGTAAAAAAGACTTCTGAGCTTCTGAGGACTAACTTCACATACAATGCCACTGAAATGTTACGTATGTGCAAACATACTCCTTTTGCAGTATTTCCTTTCTCAGTACATGATGCTTTTGTCTATCCAATTGCTTAAGTCAGGATTCTGGAAGCATCTTGACACCTTTCTCTGTCCCCCTGCCCCCCAGTATAATCCTATCAACACTCCATTTCTTGGTCCAAATAAATTGTGAGCCCAACCATTTTTATTCATCTCTTCTGTCACTGCCTCTTAGGACTGTTCTAAGAATCAAATCAAATAATGCATAGAAAATTATTTCATATACTTCAAAATTATTTCATTATTTTCATATAAAACGCAAAGAGGCACGCACATAAAGCTATCTTCATAGGTTGACAGCAATACAGCGAAAATACCACCACCTCACCAATCACAAGGTATTGTACTATGCAATAAAATATGGCAGAGTACAATAAAATAATTTATGATCTTTGGTCACCAAAAAGAATACTGCTTTCAGTATACTTAATTTAAAAAGCATAAAGGTAGAAAACACTTATTTGAAGATTTACATTAAAATGCTTAACAGTCTCCTTATCTTTCAGTGAGGTTGCTATATTTTTGTATCACTAGAGTAAATTTGATTTCACACATATAGATAAGACTAGTTATTGCCACATGAGCCCTCTAAATTTCCATCTCTGTGTCAGTGTAGTCAGTTGTAGGCTGTTTTCCAGACTGCAAGCTCAATTGAGATTTGCCAAGCATTGTGCAAATTAAGCTATTAAGTTACTTCTACATATCATATCCTGAATGTGGCCTTGGTCTTAATATGAGCTGACAACTATACCACCCTGGCATAGCTCCTGGATGTATTATTCAGTTGAGCAAAGCAGAAAAAGCCTATTTTGGCCTGATAAAAAATATGAGAAAACTTTTAGCTAAAAAAATGTATTATGGAAGCTTCAGATAAGTAAAAGAAATATTTCAATGGAAAAAGTTTTAAGACATTTTGCTTGCAATGAAATGCTGATTTTCCTTATTTATATAAAAAAGTTACCCTCAAAGTTAAACTTATCTCAAATATACAAGTTTAAAAATACTATGTTTACATATGGAATTTAGAAAGATGGTAATGATGACCCTGTATGCGAGACAGCAAAAGAGACACAGATGTGTAGAGCGGACTTTTGGACTCTGAGGGAGAGGGAGAGGGTGGGATGATTTGGGAGAATGGCATTGAAACATGTATACTATCATGTAAGAAACGAATCGCCAGTCTATGTCCAATGCAGGATACAGGATGCTTGGGGCTAGTGCACGGGGATGATCCAGAGAGATGATATGGGGTGGGAGGTGGGTTCATGTTTGGGAACTCATGTACACCCATGGTGGATTCATGTCAATGTATAGCAAAACCAATACAGTATTGTAAAGTAAAATAAAGTAAAAAAAAAAAAAATACTATGTTGAAGAAAAAAGTCTAAAAGAATGTAAAGAGAATCTTCAGTATTAAAGGGGGGTGCATGAGAATGATCACTCTAGATTCACATGGTGAATGTTTAAAGAGTAGGGAAGGGGGGTCATGTTTGGGAACGCATGTAAGAATTAAAGATTTTAAAATTTAAAAAATTAAAAATAAAATAAAATATAAAAAAAAAATAAAAAATTAAGTAATTAAAAAAATAAAAATAAAGAATAGGGAAAAGGTCTGCTTTGTTCAACTCTGCATAAGTCGGCATTTAGTAGTGCCACAGTACATAGCATACAATAGCACTCAATATTTATCCAAAAACAGACCAAGTAAATGAATGAAATAAAAACTGTGGAATAAGAAGTAAGAAAGAATCCTGTCTTCCATCTATAGAGTTTCATCTATGGTAAGGCATAATTAATATACTGAAAAAGGACAAAATTACACCTGTATTTTTTTGTTTTTAAGAAACACTACATAACCTGGATTGAAAATAATTTCCAAAGAAGTATGTTTTAGATAAAATGAATCAATTCCAACCCTTGAGGGCAAAACTATTATGTGTATCAAACCATAAATAGGTATTTACAATTTTTAAAAAGTTAAGATAGGTTACAACCACAAAAAAGAATGGCTTAGGACGCTGGCTGGAGGGAGCCTGGGAGCCCTGGGAGCACATGGGGCCAGGACTTAAGAAGAGGTCTTCACTGGTCAGACTGCATGGAGACAACATGGAAGACCTCTGGTGGCTAAAAAAGCAAGCCACATAAACCTTTTCTGTCAACTTCTTATTCTCCCCAAGGGGCCTACTTAAAGGAGGGTGAAGACATGCTGAGCACTGAAGAATTATGGTGGAAGATGGCTGATCACTCGAAAGGGAGTGAAGGTAGGCATGCAGGGTGCCAGCACCCTCAGTCAGATGATGCAGCAGGGACGCGCAGAAAGAGCAGCTTTTCCAGCACTTTTATCAAGTGATTCAGAAAGTGTACGATTGAGATAGCCCTTCAGATTGCGTTATTGTTTCTATCAACGAAGAACAGAAACTTAGGCAGATGCACACATCCTGGACCACCTGCAGCCTCTCTCTCCTGGTCAGAGATGCTGCCTCAAGACTGGGAGGGTACACTTACCAGGTGGCACAGTGGATAGCAACATGCCTGACAATGCAGGGGACATATGTTCAAACCATGGTCCAGGAAGATTCCATATGCATGAGGCAACTAAACCTGTGTGCCACAACCACTGAGCCCGCACTCTAGAGCCCGGGAGCTGCAACTACTGAAGCCCATGTGTCTAGAACCTGTGCCCCACAACAAAAGAAGCCACTGCTATGAGAATAGACTGTACCACACGATGAGTAGCCCTTGCTCTCTACAGCTAGAAAAAGCCTACATGCAGTAACAAAGACCCAGTGCAACCAAAAAAATAAATAGATTATAAAACAAACAAACAAAAGAATGGCTTAGGTATATAAACATTGACATTAGGACTTTTTTCCATTTTGAAGTATAAAATGTTTTTAATTTATGATAACCTTCCTATTTTTAAAAAAAATGTACATTTACTGACCTATTTTCTGCCTAAACTCATGGATTTTCATTTTATTCAATGTTATAACCCATTTTGACCCAGATCTGATATGGCCACCTGATGCAAAGAGCTGACTCATTTGAAAAGACCCTGATGCTGGGAAAGATTGAGGGCAAGAGGAGAAGGGGACAAAAGAGGAAGAGATGGTTGGATGGCATCACTGACTCAATGGACATGGGTGTGGGTAGACTCCAGCAGTTGGTGGATGGACAGGGAGGCCTGGTGTGCTGTGGTTCATGGGGTCGCAAAGAATCAGACATGACTGAGCAACTGAACTGAACTGATTATGAAAACTCCCCTTTAAACTAGCTCCTGTATCTTTTAGTTTGTTTGCTTATTTATTTATTTTTGGTTGCACTGGGTCTTTGCTGCTGCCTGTGGGCTCTCTCTAGTTGTGGTGAGTGGGGGCTACTCTTCATTGTGGTGCACAGACCTCTCATTGTGGTGGCTTCGCTTGATCTAGGCACATGGGCTCAGGAGTTGTGGCACACAGGTTTTAGTTGTTCCACGGCATGTGGAATCTTCTGAGACCAGAGATGGAATCCATGTCCCCTGTACTGATAGGCACATTTCTAAATACCATACCACCAGGGAAGTCCTCCTGTATCTTTTTGATATGCAATTTTTTTAAAGCATTTCCTTTTATTCTGACACAGCAAGATGTTCCAGGCTTATTTTGCAACTTCTGTGCCCCAGTTCTAGAATCAGCTATTTTTCACCCTCTTGTAACAGAAACTTTTGTGGCAAGTTAGTTTGCAGAGTAGGGAACAAAAGGGGAAAACCACCAATTCCAAGGTAAGTTTCGGGATTAATGACTGTTGCTGGGTTGTTTTTGTAAGCCACCCAGCTTTATAGTGATCTGTTATACGGCAATAGAAAAACAAAACAGAAATTGGTACCTGATGTGGAGTGCTGCTATAACAAAACACTAAAACTGGCTTAAAATGAGGCAGCAGGCAGTGGCCCTAAGGGCCTCCTAGTGCCTGTTAGTAGAAGCTTGAGGGCAGGGGAAAAAAACTACAACTGAAGGCTGGAGAAAACAGCACTCTAGTTCTGCTCTGACAGAACGATTAAAGAAACTACAAGCTACTGGATCATGACAAGTAGAAAGGGTATCTAAAAGGTTTAAATCATCATAAACACATGTGGCTATCTGGTAGTGAAACATGTTAGCTGAAGTTAAGAGATATATGACAATAAGGATTACTTAAGTATTGATCTTAAATCTTAATGATAAGAAAGGGTATATATATAAATATACACATACATACATGTATATACTCCTGCAATTTTCTAATTAAATTTTTCTACCCTCACTTATTTTTAGATATCATTCGAATACATTACATATTTTTCCTTTTCAGATAATGCAACCAACTTAAAAGACTCTCTGCTCACACAGGAAAGAACATGAACTTCTGCCTAGAATGGATTATGGTTTTATATAATATTGGAAAATGAACTCAACTTTAAAGTTTATAAAGACCATCTTTAAAATTGCAATTGAATTCTCATAATATTTTCATCTTGAAATATGGTTCATAACATACCCTGCCAATAAACTGTTTCCAAAACCAAAGCCCAAAACAAAGCAATTTAGAGTAAAACTATTATCTTAAATGAGGGCTTCCCTGGTGGCTTAGACGGTAAAGAATCTGCCTGCAATACAGGAGACCTCGGTACTGTCCCTGGGTTGGGAAGATCTCCTGGAGAAGGGAATGGCTACACACTACAGTATTCTGGCCTGGAAAATTCCATGGACAGAAGAGCCTGCGAGGCTATACAGTCCATGGGGTCACAAAGAGCCAGAGATGACTGAGTGACTTTCACTTTCACAAAGCCTGCCAATAAAGTTTTCAAAGCCATGCTACAAAACAATGAAATTTAGAGTAAACTATTACCTTAAATGAGACATATGACATAGCCAGACGTCAGCTCTAGTTCTACCATTTACTACCATCTAGGAGCCTGGTGGGCTACAATCCATAGGGTCACAAAGAGAGTCGGACATGGCTTAGCGACTAAACAACAAATTTCTAGAAGACTTCAGAATCTTCCTAACACTTTCACTGATATTTTCTATTATTTAGCTTTTTTTTTGCAGGCAAGAAATATGTTAAAAAGCACTTTTTTCCTAAGTCTATCTCTCCAATGAACTATTCAATAACTTTATGATTTTATGAGTGAAGAGTAGTTGATTCTCGCTTTCAGGGAACAAACGTGGAGTCCAAAGACAATAGTAATATGGCTTCCTAAACCTAAAAAAGTTTTTGGGAAACATTTATTTAACTGACATGGCATTTTCCTTCCAGGTAACTTTATGACTTATTTCTGTTTGAGACTCTGAAGGTCACAAGGTTAAAAAAAAAAAGTATTTTTATTAGTAATTATTAGTAATATTTTACTAACATGATATTGCTTCTCATAAGTTAGTGCAAAAAGAAAAGGAAAAACCCTAATTCTTTATAACATAAAAACTTGTTTATAACAAATGATTCTATGAATTAAATATTTTGAAATAATTATAAATAACCAGTTTCAGTGTTTAGTTCAACAAATTCCTTCTTTGCTCTTAAAGAAGTCTGCTCAGTTTTGCCCCTTCTTTCAGTACAAACTTAACAATCACTATTCTTGATTCCTCCTAGTGCTGCAAGAAGCACTTTCCTTTTCTGCGCAGATCAGTGTCTGACTTCTATAATAAGGTGCCTGAGATCATCTCCTTTGACCCACTAGATCTGACATTGGGCTTGCCTCTGTCCATCTATTCTTCTCCCTATTCTCACGTAAGCTATAGGAAGAAATAACGTGGTAACATTCCTGTTAAAAGGAACCACCTATCTGGATGACACCCAAAATAATTTAGATTCAGTTGAACCAACTAATACAAATATTTTAAATTTACACTTAAATAACTTGTATGTATTCATTTCTATATAGTGTTCTTGAGAATGTTTCCAGCTCTTATACATGAGCAGGTTATCTAAAGCACACAAGGGACCAAATCTCTCACTTAAAAAAACAGATGCTTTAAGCTATTGTGTACTGCTTATTATCATAAATGTAAATACATACTGCGACATTTTTTAGGGTGTTTACTCAGCTCACAATGTTCTTAATTTCTCCCTTTTATTCACAAGGGTTGCCTCTCCTTCCCTCCCAGCTTTTCGAAGTCATATATTCCGAGTCATATATACCAGTGATGTTTAACCTTGGGAACCCTCCCAAAGGAAGTAACACTGAACTCCATAGCTCGCCTCATTCTTGATACCCTGGCAAATTCGTGCCCCTCCTTTAAGAGCCATCTCAAACATAATCTAATTTTACTTCCCCTGATTTGTCTAGGCACTCAAAAAATTCTGCCCTTGTGTTTCCATTACTCCAGTGTAGCAATTATCACACTGTACTGTAATTCTTTATTAGATTTTAACTTCCTTGAGACCAAGAGCTTTGTGTATTTTGCATCTCATACAATATCTGACTTATTAAAAGGTCAAGTTTATTTGCTAGGATTAAGCTAATTCAGTGTGCCAATAATGGATATCTCATGCTGATCAACTCTCTAATTAGCTATTTTTAAATTAAAAATTAGAAAATTATTTCTGAATAAACAAAGTTTATTTGGTAGGTAATTAATTAATCTTTAAATGTGGGCATAAGAAAAGATCCTTAATAGCAGTAGTAGAAATGTAGAAGAGATACTCACAGACCAGGTCAGATTATACCCACACTACCACCAACCCTCTTCAACACGAATTAAAAATAAAATGGGTAAAATCAATGATAGGTTAACATCCAGAATGAATATATATACCCACACACACATACACCCACTCCTAACACTCAACAACAAAACCAAACAACTCAATTAAGAAATGGTTGTGTTGTTCTGTCGCTAAGTCGTGTCCAACTCTTTGCAACCCCATGGACTGCAGGATTCCAGGCTTCTCTGTTCTTCACTATCTCCCAGGGTTTGCTCAAATTCATTTCCACTGAGTCAGGGATCCAGTCAATCCTAAAGGAAATCAACCTTGAATATTCACTGAAAGGACGGATGCTGAAGCTGAAGCACCAATACTTTGGCTACATGATGCAAAGAGCTGACTCACTACTGGAAAAGATCCTGATGCTGGGAAAGACTGAAGGCAAAAAGAGGAAGGGGATGACAGAGAATGAGATGGTTAGATAGTATCACCAACTCAAAAGTGGGCACAGAATTGAATAGACATTTTTCCAAATGGCCAAAAAGCTCATGGAAAAACACTCAACATCACTAATGATTAAGGAAATGTAAATCAAAACCACAATGAGACACCACTTCATATCAATAAGGATGCTGCTGCTAAGTCGCTTCAGTCGTGTCTGACTCTGTGTGATCCCACAGACGGCAGCCCACCAGGCTCTCCTGTCCCTGGGATTCTCCAGGCAAGAACACTGGAGGGGGTTGCCATTTCCTTCTCCAATGCATGAAAGTGAAAAATGAAAATCAGTCGCTCAGTCATGTCCGACTCTTCACAACCCCATGGACTGCAGTCTACCAGGCTCCTCCGCCCATGGGATTTTCCAGGCAAGAGTACTGGAGTGGGGTGCCATTGCCTTCTCCGATCAATAAGGATAACCATCATTAAAAACAAAAGCCAGAAAATAACAAGAGTTGGTGAGAATATGTAATAATGGGATCCTTGAGCACTGCTGGTGAGAATGTAAAATGGTATAAGTGCTGTAGAAAACATTAAAGCGGTTCTTCAAAGAAATTAAACATGAACTTATGTTTATGATCCAACAATTAATTTCTGAGTACATACCCAAAAGAACTAAAAGCAGGGACTCGAACAGGTATTTGTCTACCAATATTATGGCTGCATTATTCACAACAGAAAAAAAGATGCAAACAATCCAAATGAACAATCTAAATATCCACCAACAAATGAATGGATAAACAGAATGTGATATATGTTTACAACAAAGTATTATTCAGCCTTAAAAGGTAATGATATTCTGATACATGCTACAACATGAATGAACCTTGAAAACATTGTGCTAAGTGAAACAAGCCAGCTGCTGCTGCAGCTAAGTCATTTCTGCTGCTGCTGCTGCTGCTGCTGCTGCTGCTGCTAAGTCGCTTCAGTCGTATCCGACTCTGTGCAACCCCACAGACGGCAGCCCACCAGGCACCTCTGTCCCCAGGATTCTCCAGGCAAGACTACTGGAGTGGGTTGCCATTTCCTTCTCCAGAAACAAGCTAGAGACAAAGGATAACTACTGTATGATTCCATACGTAACTAGAATACTCAAATTCATAGAGATAGAAAATAGAATGGTTACCAGGGGTTAAGGGGAAGAGGTAATGCAGAGATACTGTTTAATAAATATAACTGCAGTCTTAGATGATGAGAAAGTTATGCATGTCATATGTAAAATAGATAGCCAATGGGAATTTGCTGTATGGCTCAGGAAACTCAAAACAGGGGCTTTGTATCAACCTAGAGGGGTGAGGTGGGCAGAGAGATTCAAAAGAGAGGGGATATATGTATATCTATGGCTGATTCATGTTGAGGTTTGACAGAAAACAACAAAATTCTGTAAAACAATTATCCTTCAATAAAAAAATAAATTAAAAATAAGTTATAGAGACGGATATAGTGGTGATGGTTGTACAACAATGTGAATATACTCAATGCCACTGAACAATACACTTAAAAATGATTTAAATGGTAAATTGTGTTGCATATATTTTATTACAATAAAAATGCATAGTACTCAAAGTAGATAATAAATGTAATCTGTCTCTTTTTAGTGATATGTATCTTAAAAATTTTCCTCCAAAATTATGGACTTTTCTAAAAACCCTATCTTACACCTCAGCAATAAACTAAATAATGCAGAAATTAAAGAAACAAAAATTTAAAGTATTCTGTAATGCCAAATCTCAGAAAGTTAGTTTCACAACTGTGTAACAAAAAATGTAAATTGTTTATTAGCTTTTTCCTTCCTAACATCATTTTTCTTTCCTTCCTAACTCCATTTCTCTTTCCCAAGGGGAAAAAGGGATTTAATATTTCATTCTATTCAGCTTCATTCCAATCCAAACACAAATTAATGTTTTCAACTGTATGGTATTTATTAAGAAATGGCTAATAGTCAAAAGTCTTATGTTCTTATAGTAACTCCTTCAGCCCATGCAATGACATTATCCTTACCAAATAAAGCCTATTATGCAATATTCACATAGACAGTACTATCACTTTTTGTGAGAACTATCACTGCTGCAAATGTTAAAAGGGGCTGTTGCTGCTGCTGCTGCTAAGTTGCTTCAGTTGTGTCTGACTCTGTGCGACCCCATAGACAGCAGCCCACCAGGCTCCCCCGTCCCTGGGATTCTCCAGGCAAGAACACTGCAGTGGGTTGCCATTTCCTTTCCAGTGCATGAAAGTGAAAAGTGAAATTGAAAAGTGAAAGTGACGTCGCTCAGTCATGTCCGACTCTTAGCGACTCCATGGACTGCAGCCCACCAGGCTCCTCCACCCATGCGATTTTCCAGGCAAGAGTGCTGGAGTGGGGTGCCATTGCCTTCTCTGAAAAGGGGCTGAGATTATAACAAATATTCAGTATAAGAGAATTTTAACACTAAGCTATATAAATTTCAGAAGAATATTATAGAGATAATATCCTTTAACAGTAAAAGATAAAACAAATTATTATAAATTTCTAAAATATACATCCAATATGAAATTATTAATTATAAAATATAAACTAAAATTCTTAAGGAAGACCAAGACACTAAAGAATTATGTAAAGGTTATAACTTAAAATATGATTTATATTTGGTAACTATTTAACAAGCCACAATGATACTGCTTGGGGTGCTTCCCTCAGGCTAACAAATACCAAGGAGAAAGAACATAAACAGTCAACCATGCAAGATACTGTGATGACTGACAAAAGTTTGTTACACTTTTAAAACACTCTTTAAATTTGCTCTAAAATTTTAAACCTAAAAAATACTCTCTATATAGTTATTTCCTCTATGCTTTCAACTACGAGATTGACATGAAAATTTTGTTGAGAATGCAATAAAAATTACTTTAGGTATTAATAAAATCATATAGCTGAGAGAAGGTGAAATGAGAATATTTTCTAGTCTTTTCATTCTTAAGTCTTATTTATATATGTATGAATATTCTTTAAAAATTGTTTTTAATTTTAATTTATTAAAGGTAGTAAATTTATGTAATTTTAAATGCCAATTAGTGACTTCTGCTTCCTGTAAGAAAGAGTAGATGCATATTTCTCTATTCCTAAACTAAAAACTGGTCATTACATCTAAAACAAACATAAGATTCAAAAGGGTTAAAACAAGACAACTAAGGGTTTCGAGATCCAAGGAATGACATGGTGATCAGTTCCCTGGGTTTTCTTTTTGCCCCATATATCCTTGGAGATGACATCTCCAAGTTGGCAATCCAGAAACACCAATGGACAGAGACAAAACAAAAGAGCTAAAACAAAAGCCTGCTTTCTCTAGCCAAAGGAGCAGGAAAGGGTCAACTTAATAGGACAGAAAACTTTCAGACAGTAACTACTCTACTTCAGCCAAACACCGCAGAAAAAAACTGGCCTCATACCATGCAAGGAGCAAAGGTTAAACAGGGAGCCTAAACTTTCATCCTTGCAGGACTGTAACTTAGCATTTCACTGGCTTCCCCAACCAGTCCCCACTGGCATGGTATCAAAGATGGTCAAGAAAGGAGCTGAGACTTTTATGCCCACTAGAATGTAACAGGGCTCCATTCCCCACCATGAGGGATCAGTGGAGACATTTATGGGGAGCCTGGACTTCCACCTGTTATCAGCAGTAATGAGGTACCCGCCACCTTCCTGCTAGTGTGATGTCAGAAGACTAGTAGAGTCAGGACTTTGACCACTGCCCAAGCGCTGCAGAGGCAGAAAGGAAAGACAAATGGTCTGTCATAAGATTACTATTCCTTTTCAGAAAGCAAGGACCTTGAAGAAATCTCGATTGCTTATAGGAAGAAAATAATGGGAAGTGTATAGGGTATATAGCAACAACTTCAAGGACTGAAAAAATTTCAAAATCTCAACCTGATGCTGTTTAATTTCTGCATTAGAGTACTGTATAAAAATTCAGACCACCATGACTGGTGTCATAGTGAAATGGGAAAAAAATTTAGAGAGGCAGGCTTCCCTGGTGGCTCAAATGGTAAAGAACATGCCTGCAACGTGGGAGACCAGGGTTCGATCCCTGGGTTGGGAAGATCCCCTGGAGCAGGAAATGGCAACCCACTCCAGTATTCTCGCCTGGAGAATCCCATGGACAGAGGAGCCTGGCGGGTCACGAAGAGTCAGACACAACTGAGCGATTAACACACATAACTTTAAGAGGGATTGCCATTGACCTATCTGACTTCTGAGTGAAGCAAATACTTTAATAAGATCCAGTCTCTGTAAATCACAATCCCCAAAATCAAAAACAATGTGAACTAGAAGGGCCTAGCAATTTGACAATAGGGATGTTGATAATCAGTAATGATAAAGTAGACTGTTAGAAATAAGTGGAGAAAATCCATTAACATCTTACTTTCATGTATAATGCTGGAATTCATACGGAATGATGACCACTTGATATGACTAATTCAGGAAATACATAATTTTCTTTGAAAGTTATGAATGTGACTATCACAACTTATTTTCCCTATTTTTACTTTCACATAGCAGCATTTACAGAGATGCCAAAATGTGCTTCATTATGAGGCAGATGTTGGTTTGATCAGTTAGAAAATTAAAAGCATAGACTATGATCAAAATTTTTAGATGATACAATGACATCTTTTTATATTTCTCTTTAGTACCTTACAAGTTAAAACTTCACGAACTTTTTGAACAAATTTATTATAATCTTGTCACAACAATCTTTAACTGTAATGTGTCTGGCCAATTTATTGTGGCCTTCCCTAAAATTAGAAAATCTGGTCATGACACTATAAAGAATTTCTTTACAATAAGGTTTAATTTGTTACTAATAGATATTTGTTAAAATTAAAATCGTTTAAATGAATGCACTGTCAAATCTTTTTAACACAGAAACATGTCATTAGAAAAGTAAAAAGTAACTTGTTTTCCTACCATATAGCACAAGGACTATACTCATTGTCTTGTAATAACTTACAATGGAAAAGAACTAAAAACGAATATATGTATATGTATGTATAATGGATTCACTTTGTTGTATACTTGAAACTAATACACTATTGTAAATTATCCATACTTCAATTAAAATTGTCTTAAGTTAAAAAAAAAAAAGATTAATGCCTTTTTTTTTTGTCGTTGCTGATATACAGACTGACCAAGTATCCAGGTTAAAATACTGGTATCAGTATCTTGTTACTAGTACAGGTGAGAAAGGGAAGAATTTCTAATAAACTGCTAATATTTTTTAAGTGTATGGGCTTTGTTTTTTAATCTCTAATGAAATGTTGTAAACCTATTTCTAGTCTCATCTTTATACTTAATTTCACATAAATGTCTTATTAGGTATATCACATCCTCAACAAATACCATAAAATGAAAATATTCAGCTGACTGTTTATTCAAAAAATTTTGACAATTTCAGTGTAAGGAAAGGATTTCAACTTTGAATTTGCTATAGTGGGGTTAATTTCTGTCAGTACTTGAGATTATATCATCAGCTTTCTTTCAAAATGGAATTCCTTTACTGGCTTGGTATTTAATTTGAACATGTATTTGACTTTTTTTTAAGTGCGTGGTCTAATTCATATTTAAAAGCAAGAATAAGTACTTGTTTAAAATTCACCATTCTTATAAAATTCTCTCTAAAATGTATGCAGAATTTAAATTATGGCCAAATATATTATCATGACCCTATTTAAATTTTTAACCAGTTTTCCAGAAATGATTTCTTCATAGTGTAATTGTTAAATCAAATTGAGGATTTACTGGTAAAAAAAAACAAAAACAGGTTATTTTATTCAGCAAAAGGACGAAGACAAAGTGATCCTCAAACAACCTTTTTATTCTGCAATTCAGTCATTCTATAAAAACAATTAACTGAGGAGTCCCAATGTAGTTGTTAAATATCATATTGGTAATCTTGTATATTCTAGCTCACTAATGATGACCAAAGTTTCCTAGGCTCCTACTGGATGGCAATTTTTAGTTTCATTGTTTATACTTAAACGTTCAAATTTTGTTCAAAACCCAAACTCTTATTTTATAGGATGTGTAAAATTGCTAGATACTCATTTTATGTAAATGCTTTTGTTGATCATTATTCCTTCACAACTTAACACATGATGTTTCTAGCAACTTTGAGATTTTTTATTTTTTATTACCTCAAGAGGCTCTAAACAGTACTTAACTTTGTGACTAGTTTTGACAAGATTTGAAAATGTAAGCAATGCCATCTATCTTCCACACAACTAAATCTAGGTAAATGGATTTTTTCATTGCATTTCATTTCATTTATGCTATGCTATAGTTGCCCCCCTTTTTTCCCTCCAGCTTAGAATGTTGTCTCCCAACGTATCTTGAAGAAGAGAACTAACTCAAAAATAATCAGTTATATGCTTTCCTTATTGATACGGAAGGCTATTTAGAGAAAAAACAAATTTTGTTTTAGAAAGGGCCAAGTTTTAAAAAAGCAGCAACTATTTTGGCATTCTCATAAAAGTTTTTTAGATCAGCTTGACAATCACCAGCTTTTGAAATGTGAATTCCTATCGCCAGAGTAAAGGTCCCATTTCTGTAACATCATGAAACCCTGCATTTTTTCCAGCCCTTCTTTCCACCCTCTGTCCACTGTCTGGAGGACGTGCTAGGCCCCAGGGCAGTCAACATTTGGAACTGAGTGTGCAATAAACCAAAGGAAAAAAAAAGTCTTATGGAAAAGCTATCAAGGACGCTAGAGTCTAAAAAGGCCCAAATTCCATGTTTTATCACTTTATACATATTTAACCCAGGAAAAGCAATAATATATACAGAATGATTTTGAAAAATAACTCCCCCTCCCAAGTTATGTTTTCTAAATATCCTAGGAGTGTAGGATGCTGAAAAATGCATGTAGGCTGACAAAATTTTAGTACATGTTTCTAAAGCTGGGCTATGATAAAAATATTAAAGAAATGTAACAAGAGGAGTGAAAAATTAAATCAAACTTAGAACTCTTAATTTAGCTAAGAGAATTATCTTTGTAGTCTGGAGACCTGGGTTCTAATCTTGTTTCGTTGGTGACATATGCAGAACTAGGATAAGTGAAATGTAAAAACTGTGTAATGAAAAAGCATGAGAACACTGTTCTTTGAAAAAGGTATTTTAAAAATGTAAGGCATTATTAACGATGAAACTCTGCAGTCAAAAATATTTTTATTTGACAGCTTCTTACTCTAATATAAAATTTAAAGACAACTAAAGAATTTCTCCAAAATTTTAAAAGAAATCCTTAAAAGTGATAATCCAAAAATTCAAAGTAAAATCAAACTTTTAAAGTACAAACAGAAGGAAACTAAATCATACATTACAAAAAATGACTTCAACAAAAAACTCTGGGAAAACATCATACCAATTACCAGTAGTAATCAATCAACTATCTTTATCTTCTATCAGTACAATGGGGGTATATGTCCATTTAAAACCATGGCAGTACAATGTTTCAATTTAATCCTGTTACATATATTTTATGACTCCATATTTTTCAGCAGCTAAGTCATGTCTGACTCTTGTGACCCATGGACCATAGCCCACCAGGCTCCTCTGTCCATGGGACCTCCCATGCAAGAATACTAGAGTGGGTAGCCATTTCTTTCTCAGGTGATCTTCCTGACCCAGGGATGGAACCCACATCTCCTGCACAGGCAAGTGGATTGTTTACCACTGAGCCACCAAGGAAGCCCTTAAATGACTCCATAATGAAATGGAAAATATGGCTGAAAAATTGAAAACATTTTGCAACAAAAACCTAGCTTCAAAAAGCTCTCCCAATTTATTAAAAAAAAAGAAAAAAACTATGTCCATGCCTGGAACAGTGCCTGAGACACAGGCACAAAATTCATTTTTACTAGATATGGCACTGAATTAAGCAGGGGAAATAAAGGAAAAGAGAAAAGAAAGGAAGCTATCTTTTGCTGAGCACATACAAGCACTAGAACATTTGTTGTTTCATACTGCCACAATCTTATTTAACCCAGAAAATGTCCTTGAGGGAAATGAGGAAACCGCCATTAGGAAGGTTAAGAAACACTGCCTTTAGGTCACACAAAGTGAGTAAGTGACTGAATCGAAATTCAAACCTAGATTACTCCAAATTCAAAGCCCGTGCATAAATACACTCACATTAAACACTATTATACTAAAAATTGTTTTAAAATGCTAAAAAACAGGTATATGATTAATAGTCACACATCAAACACTATTATACTAAAATTTGCTTTAAAATGCTGAAAAACAGGTATATGATTAATAGTCAATGCCATTATTCCAGTGAAAAATCAGGATTTTTAAAGAGATATCATTTAATACAGATATCATACAGCATCATCAAATTGCTTCTTCAGAGACTCTCACTAAATATTACCTTTAAGATCCACAGGGATTATAGGTTAAATAACTACAATATACTTATACTCTGGTATGTCACTGGACTGGATTTATTTCACAGCTTAAAACAGGAAGGCGGAAAATTATAATGAGAAAAGATAGGGGCTACTTTTCTTACTCATGCTTCCTGGCCTGTTTTTCCAGTATCTACTGGAATTTCCATTCCTTTATGTTGAGGGGAAGGGGATTATTATCATTTTAAGAAGTATTTAATAAAACTTTTAATAAAATGTTTTATACTATTATCAAACCTTTACTCTCCCTCCACTACTCAATGGTTCCTAAGAAGTAAAGGGCAGTTTTCCAGTTTTTAAAAACAAAGTATGGTGGAGGGAGGGCTTCCCTGACAGCTCAATGGGAAAGAATCCACCTGCATCTGGGAAAGAATCTACCTGCCAATGCAGGAGATGCAGGTTCGATCCCAGGGTTGGGAAGATTATCTTTGGAGGAGGAAATGGCAACCTGCTCCACTATTCTTGCCAGGGTAAACCCACAGACAGAGAAGCCTGGTAGGCTAAAGCCCATGAGGGAGCAAAGGACTGGACAAGACTGAAACGACCAAGCACACACGCATGGTGGAGGGAATGATAAAACAAAGGTCTTATTAGCAGCAAGCAATGTACTAGGGCTTCCATTGCAAAGCTGTAACCATGAAGACTAAAGCACTGGCCCCTCAAAATTGGAGCTTTAGAATTTAGATAAATTCTTTAGTTCGTGCTATTAAAAATGATGCTCTGAATTTAATGGAGAAATTATAAGAATAATTATATAATTACCTTGAGATTTTCTATATTCCATGGCAAAGGCTATCAAACTTTAGCATGCATTAGATGGACCTGGAGGGCTTATAAGACCTGGTCCCCAGAATTTCAGATACCACAGGCCTGAGGTGAGACTGAATAATATTTATTTCTGGAGTTACCTGGTGGACCTGTGGTTGGGAATCCACCTGCCATGGGTTTGATCCCTAGTCTGGGAAGATTCCACATGCTGCAGGTAAATAAGCCCGTATGACACAACTATTGAAGCCCGTGTACCCCAGAGTCCATGCTCTGCAACAAGAGAAGGCACCACAACGGGAAGCCCGTACACCCGAAACTAGAGAAAGCCTTAGGCACAGCAATGAAGAGCAAGTGCAGCCAAAAATAAACTAAAATAAATAAAAACTTAAAAAACAGTAATACGCATTTCAAACAATTTCCCATGTGATACTGTTGCTGCTAGTCTAGGTACCACACTTTGACAATCAGTGCCCTATGGTAAACTATGCAATTTGGTGTATTGGCATATACATATACTACAGTATACTGTGTACTGGCAGAGCAGGCCTAGGATTTCTAGTCCAAGACAATAACTTGAATGTTTGCAACCAAGAGCAATATGTTTTTTTTTTTCTTACTGTTTTCTCAAACAAGCTAAATGACTGGTGTTGTGTAATTATCTCTGTGTGTTTCTGTGTTTGTCCACATTTGAAAAACAGACTATGAAATCTGAGTAGTGCATTACTATGAAGCTGCAACTGTGTATGTTGCAGTAAGGTTTCTTCCTCCAGGAAACAGATGAAAATAAAAATAATAAACTTTTAATACACACTCTAATGATAATAGTAACACAACAACTTAAAGAAAAATATGAAGTTTTGAGTCATATAACCCTGGCAAAGTAAAAAAGTACCTTTTGACAAGGCAGCATAATGTAAGATAGCAAAGAACATATTGTATTCTGCAAAAACCATCACATGCTGAGGCACAGAGTACATGAAATAATTCAATACTATTTATTCTTGATAATATTATTTTACACTGAGTTTAATAGCTGTTACATTACTTAGTATGTTAGTTTAAATACATTTTGCTAAAAGGCCTCATGCATATGAAATACTCATTTTTTAAAGAAAGAAGGTAAGTCTTTGGTGAAATTGGTCCTGATTAACCAACTGGATATACATACGAAATCAGACCAACTATCAATATACTGAGGAAACTAAGGAGGTTAAACTTAGGAACCTTCAAAAATACGGTTCAGTGGCATCATATATATAAGAGTTATTGAAAATGAGCAGTCACAAGGTGGCATTTAAATATAATATTTCTGAAACTTTTGACAGTACTTTAATTGAAAATACAGTTTGATATAATAAAATATAGCAACAGTGCATAAAATATGACTATACTGGGTATGAAGGAAAGGAAAAGTTGGTAACTCAGATTGTAGAATATAAATGAGAATCAACTACAGAGCTTTAACATTAGAGTAAGAAAAGAATTTGGTCAAATAGTTAAAATTGTCCACATTCATGACTTCAAAAGGCTCTTCCTCCTTCACATAAATTATCTAAGTTGTGTCCCTGATGCCATCCTGTCTGGTATCAGCTGTCATGTGAAATACGATAAAAGGAGGCTGCAGCAGACAGACTGTAATCCTGTATCCTATTGCTCACTACAAGGAACAAAAACTGCTTAAAGATAACAGATGTTTTATTTGAGGGAAGGGGAAATAAGATGGAGATACAAAGTCTTTTTGTTCTTGGAATGCAATTTTCAAGTTCCCAGCAGCAACATTGGTATGGGGAAAGGCTTGCTCAAGAGAAGGGCTCCCACATATGAAGGGTTTAGGCAGTGATATGTGAGTAATGGAATACTCTTAAATCTCTTAAGAGATCCTCAAGTCCAGAAGGATCCGAAAAAGCAAAGATAACATGAAGGATGCTGTGAAATCAATACCTACTATGAAAAATTCTCTTTCTTTTGTGATAAAAGAAAAGGATAATCAAGATACAGATTCTATAGAAAGTAAGTCTAAGTTGTGTTTGTCATTCTCTTATGTTGGAAAATGAAGTGTTTACATATTGCAAGTACTATGATGCATGCATGCGTGCTAAGTCATGTCCAACTCTTTGCAACCCTATGGACTGTAGCCCACAAGGCCCCTCTGTCCATGGAATTTTCTAGGCAAGAATACTGGAGTGGGTTGCCATTTCCTACTCTAGGGATCTTCCCAACCCAGGGATTGAACCTGCATATCATGCATCTCTTAGGGTTCTTTATCACTAGTGCCATCTGAGAAGCTCTAAGTACTATGATAGGAGAGCAAAATTGATAAACCTATCCTGGTCACTGTTGATTCGACCTCAAGAATATTTAATTTGTACTGTTACTGAACAGTGTCTTCATAAGCAAGATAAACAACTGAACCAGTAACAATTAGACTTTTAAAAGCAAATATGAAAAACAAATACACCAATGAGAAATAAAAACCTGCTTATGACATAGTAATTTTGGGTAGAAAGCTCCAATCCTAAGAGAAGTGGAGATCAAAAAAACACAAGAATACTGAGCTGCGGACATAAGTTAGGGTTTCTGTACAAGCTGGCATCTTTACTACACCTACAGGATGACACATTAAGACCTTTTTTTTTCACCTACTGAACATAACTTTGGCAGTGGCTCAACCGAGCCAAGGCACAGTCTAAAGGACTTACTAGTGTCATATTTAACTCTAGCTTATACATATCCACGATATGCCCAGATCATGAGCCCCAGTTCAGTTCGGCTGCTCAGTCATGTCCAACTCTTTGAGACTCCATGGACTGCAGCATTCCAGGCTTCCTTGTTCATCATCAACTCCTGGAGCTTGCTCAAATTCATGTCCATCGAGTTGGACATGGCATCAAGTGATGCCATCCAACCATCTCATCCTCTGTTGTCCCCTTCTCCTCCCCCCTTCAATTTTTCCCAGCATCAGGGTCTTTTCAAATGAGTCAGTTCTTCACATCAGGTGGTCCAAGTATTGGAGTTTCAGCCTCAGCATCAGTCCTTCCAATGAATATTCAGGACTGATTCCTTTAGGATGGACTGGATGGATCTCCTTGCAGTCCAAGGGACTCTCAAGAGTCTTCTCCAACACCACAGTTCAAAAGCATCAATTCTTTGGCACTCAACTTTCCTTACAGTCCAACTCTCACATCCATACATGACTACTGGGAAAAACCATAGCTTTGACTAGATGGACCTTTGTTGGCAAAGTGATGTCTCTGCTTTTGAATATGTTGTCTAGGTTGGTCATAGCTTTTCTTCCAAGGAGCAAGCGTCTTTTAATTTCATGGCTGCAGTCATCATCTGCAGTGATTTTGGAGCCCCCCAAAATCACATGAGCATATCATATCCTAGAACAAAGTAACTGCCGGCATAACTTTCTTCTTTGCCTACTGAACCTCTCCCCACCCTTTTTAAGAGATTGGTGTTGAGAGTGCTCAATTTGGCTGACTTCTGTGGCATGGGGTTAGAATAACTGGGGTCATCTATATACTTACCTCAGAGACCCTTTGGGAAAAAAGAGCAACCTCAGTTACCTGGATTAGCTACAGAGGAGCACTTCTCAAACGGCAATGTTCTAATAAGCACTTGGGGGTCTTATTAAGGTGCAGATTCTAATTCTGGGATGGAGCCTGAATTTCTGCATTTCTCATAAAATCCTAAGTGATGCCATATTGCTGGTCCATAAGCCACAGTTTGAACAGCAAAACTTTAGACCTACAGATCACACTTGAAAATTTCAAAAGATGATGTTATAATAGTAATACCCTAGGAAAAGCAAATCAAAACAAAAAAGAAAAATTATGACTTTGAATAGTATCTGTCAACCAAGAAAATAGAAAAACTCACTACTGAAACCAAATAACCAAGAATTTTTCAATTCATAGAATCAAGAGGCTCTGTAAACCTAATGCAGGATGCATATAAAGAAAGCTTCATCATAATCAAGCTGCAGAAAATAAAAGACATAGGGAAAAAAGTATTAAAAGCAGAGAAGAAACATCCAAATCTTCTTACTCTCAAATTAACACTGCTCCTACCCTACTTAACCCCATCCCTTCAAATCTGTGGGAGCAGCTCAGCACGCTTCACACAGACACTGGTTTGTTTTGCACATGCTATAAAAGGAGTACCTCCTCATCTATAGCACTGCTTCAAGAAATTCCCAAGTCTGTCTTCTAAGACCCCTTCCTTTTCAACAGGTCACAGCTCTCTATCCTTGGATTCCATACTTTAGACAGTCTCTCACTTCCCATACGGCCTCAAAGTAGGGTCTAGAGTGCTTTCAGATACTTAACATTAAATTCCCTTTCTTCTACTTATATATTTAAGAGGCTAATCACTGTTCTGAATCAACAGTATTCAAGGGAGGAATGTGGGCCTGCTATCCACGTATGCAGACTAATGATCCACTGGAGAGTAGAACAAAAACATTAGAGCTTCTATTTCTATTTGTCTTTAATTTCTCCTTTAAATTTTGTATTTTATGCCTATTTTATAATACATGTAATTTAGTACATACACAGAATAAACACACACATTTGTTGTCAATAATTCTTACTATGGAGAAGGCAATGGCACCCACTCCAGTACTCTTGCCTGGAAAATCCCATGGACAGAGGAGCCTGATGGGCTGCAGTCCATGGGGTCGCTAAGGGTCGGACACAACTGAGTGACTTCACTTTCACTTTTCACTTTCATGCATTGGAGAAGGAAATGGCAACCCACTCCAGTGTTCTTGCCTGGAGAATCCCAGGGACGGGGGAGCCTGGTTGGCTGCCATCTATGGGGTCACACGGAGTCGGACATGACTGAAATGACTTAGCAGCAGCAGCAGCAGCATGGGAACCACTGGCTAAAATGACAGACTATTGTCCCTAGGTACTGGGATTTGGGACATGCAAACTTGAAAGGATAGGAATTAGGCAACACTGTTCATCCTTCTTCTCAAATTAATGCAGACTTCAGATCATAAATAAAATTTAAGGGTATGCTCAGAGTTTAGGGCAAAAAAGAAAAAAAAAGAAAAGGAAAACTGAAGGTAACCCTTGAAAAGAAAAATCTTTTCCTCCTCTCTCAACTGAACCAGGCAATGGAATGTTTAGTCGTAAAAAATTTATACTAATTACAATAAACTGCCTATCACTGCACCATACATACTGCTTCCTGTTCATTTTCTTAATTATAAAGGCCTAATTGATTACCTGGTTTTAGTATCAAATACAACTTGTAGTTAGACACATGCCATTTTTTTAGGCTGCCCAGGATCTAAACACTATTCCTGTTTGGAGAATCCAATACTTTTTGAAACAGTTCTTTTCTCAACAGAAGCTGAAAAGTGCCACACCATATGTTAGCTTTCCCAGACTCTCTTGCAGCTAGGGGCACTGGCATATGATCTGGTTCTCCCAGGCACACCCTCCCCTAACCTTGAACTAAAACCAGTATAACAATACATTCCAATTTCCACAGGTAGTGGTGGCAAACGCTCCAGTGGTAGTAAAGAGTGTACATTATCTTTGGTGACAGTGGTGCAATTTGAGGTGTCTATCCCCAGGTGCAATGCTAGTGCTGTCTTCATAGGATAAGTTCTGCCACATGATTTGGGCCACATTCCTGGTTACTAATTATAAGTAAGTAACCTTTTACTAGCCTGGTTCTCCAGTCCTCCCAGAGATCATGGGGGTGAATCATAACCACAGCCGGTGTCTGCTGCTTGTAATTAAGACCCTAACTAATTATTTATGCTCAATTTTCATAGTTTATTTGGTTATCTGTTTGTATAGATAAAATGGATACCCATATCCATTGGATAATCATATTAAATTGGTTATCTATTTGTATCTAGTTAACAACACAGCTCTTCAGTGACACTACCTTTAAAACAAATAAACCAGCCTTTCAAAGGTTTATTCTGTATCAAAGTGCCAAATTTTGCAAAATGAAGTCTGTATTTTATACTTAATATTTTTTCAATTGAATAAAATCTTTGGCTTACCTAATCAAGATAGTTTTAGGAAGTGAACAGATACTATTTTCCCAAACAAATTTTAGAGTAAAGTAGTAAAGTCTACGAACGAACTCCTCAAGTAGTGGTTCTTAGGCCACATGCACTTAGAACTATCCAACTGCTTGTTAAAAATGGAACTTAATGGACCCCACCCAGATCTGCTGAATCAGACTCTCTAAGGTCTGGACCCAGGAATGCATGTATTTTTTTTTTAAGGTGCCATAGGGGATTTAATGCACACTAAAGTTTGAGAACCAACATGCTATGGTCTATCACTTGATAACAGATGATCAGATATCACAATGTTACTGAGACAGAAAAAGGATCACATATTTATCAGGCTAAGACTCTCCTTGGATAACTGCTGCTGCTGCTAAGTCGCTTCAGTGGTGTCTGACTCTGTGCGACCCCATAGACAGCAGCCCACCAGGCTCCCCCGTCCCTGGGATTCTCTAGGCAAGAGCACTGGAGTGGGTTGCCATTTCCTTCTCCAATGCATGAAAGTGAAAAGTGAAAGTGAAGTCACTCAGTCATGTCCAACTCTGTGTGACCCCATGAACTGCAGCCTACCAGGCTCCTCCATCCATGGGATTTTCCAGGCAAGAGTACTGGAGTGGGTGCCATTGCCTTCTCCATTGGATAACTGAGCCTTGCCTAATTATTAAAGTTATAAATACTGAATATACATGGAAAGCCTGCTTTACTGTAAGGAGTTTAAAATTTGTTTTACTTCTTTTATTAGCAAAGCAAGGTCCTATTCTAAAATTTTTCACATACCTAAAAATTCGCAATTGTTACTTATTATTTTGGGGTGCTGACTCCTAGCACATGTAACATGATCACTCTTATCCTCTATGACACCAATTAAAGAGGCTCTGAATGCCTGACTTTTGACATAAAAGGGAAGTATATTCACTGGCATTATGCTTGAGAATGTTTTGATTGAATTCTACCGTATCATTGAAGCCCCAAGGCTCCTCATTAAACCCAGTCACACAGAAGTCAGTTGTCACTATTTCTAAAGCTAAGAAAGAGAACAGGCTTTTCATTTCCTGTTTTCGCCTTCTCATTCATTCACTTTTCTCTCCCATCCCTACCATCCATATCCCATCCATGCATCCATCCATCCAATTAACACTCAAAGGGTATTTGGTATTGTACTAAGTGATGTACAAAATAAAGTTAAGACAGAACACTCTATGTTAGGCAGAATCCTAAAATGCCCCCCGCAGATCTCCACCCTAATCCCTGGGACTATGAATATGAAATATCACTGATTATATTCCTCATGAGGCAGAAGGGATTTTGCAGATATAATTAAGGACCTGCTAATCAACTGACTGGAATCAAGATTGGTGGGAGAAATATCAATAACCTCAGATATGCAAATGACACCACCCTTATGGCAGAAAGTGAAGAGGAACTAAAAAGCCTCTTGATGAAAGTGAAAGAGGAGAGTGAAAAAGTTGGCTTAAAGCTCAACAATCAGAAAACTAAGATCATGGCATCTGGTCCCATCACTTCATGGGAAACAGATGAGTAAAACAGTGGAAATAGTGTCAGACTTTAGTTTTTGGGGCTCCAAAATCACTGCAGATGGTGACTGCAGCCATGAAATTAAAAGACGCTTACTCTTTGGAAGGAAAGTTATGATCAACCTAGACAGCATATTCAAAAGCAGAAACATTACTTTGCCAACAAAAGTCCGTCTAGTCAAGGCTATGGTTTTTCCAGTGGTCATGTATGGATGTGAGAGTTGGACTATGAAGAATGCTGAGCGCTGAAGAATTGATGCTTTTGAACTGTGGTGTTGGAGAAGACTCTTGAGAGTCCCTTGGACTGCAAGAGATCCAACCAGTCCATTCTAAAGGAAATCAGTCCTGGGTGTTCTTTGGAAGGAATGAAACTCCAATACTTTGGCCACCTCATGCGAACAGCTGACTTACTGGAAAAGACTAATGCTGGAAGGGATTGGGGGCAGGAGGAGAAGGGGCCAACAGAGGATGAGATGGCTGGATGGCATCACTGACTTGATGGACATTAGTTTGGGTGAACTCCGGGAGTTGGTGATGGACAGGGAGGCCTGGCGTGCTGCGATTCATGGGGTCGCAAAGAGTCAGATACGACTGAGCGACCAGACTGAACTGAATCAACTGACTCTGAATTAAACAAAAAAGAGATAATCTGGCTAGACCCAATCTCATCAAATGAGCCTTCTGGCTGATAGCAGAAGAGGAAGTCAGAGATTCCAAGAGGACACACCACTGTTGGCTTGAAGGTGAAGGAGGCCATGCTGTAAGGAACGTGAATACCTTTCAGAGCCTCAGAGCAGCTGGAAGATGACAACCAGCAAGGAAATGGAGACCTGAGTTTTATAACCGCAAGAAACTGAATGCTGCCAATATCTGAATGATTCAGGAAATTCTTCCCCAAAGCCTCCAGATAAGGGTCCAACCTGGCCAAGACATTGATTTTGGTCTTGTGAGACCACAAGCTGATAACTCAGCTGAGTCCAGTCTTCTGACCTACAGAGCAGTAAAATAATAAATGTTTTAAGCTTTGGCTATACTGATTTGTTACGCAGCAAGAGAAAACTAATATACCTTCTTTAAGTTAGTATGGAAAAAAGACACTTGTTCACTGTGACAGTAAAAAAAAGTGTGAACAAGTATTAGGGAAGCAAGAAAGTGACTAGTGAAGGGGGATGGTAAAGAGATAGAGACGGCAAAGGGGAAGGCCAAAAAGAATAGGTGATATGAGTAATAATCAAGTTAAGAATGAATAAGTAAGCCTAAACAAAGAAGCACATTAAAAAAGTAAATCATAAATGTAGATGTACAATTTTTAAAAAGTAGTATAAAGTGAATAACCATATAGGTGAAGAACCGAGGTTAAAGAATAGAATATTTTCAGTACTTCAGAAATGCACCCACCCTTAAGCCACTGCCCCTTTCCTTTGATATTTTCCCCTCTCATTTACAAGTAGAGTGAGTGAGTGAGTGAAGTCACTCAGTCATGTCCGACTCTTTGTGAATCCATGGACTGTAGCCTACAAGGCTCCTCTGTCCATGGAATTTTCCAGGCAAGAGTACTGGAGTGGGTTGCCATTTCCTTCTCCAGGGGATCTTCCCACCCCAAGGATCGAACCCAAGTCTCCTGCATTGCAGGCATGTTCTTTACCATTTGAGCCACCAGGGAAGTCCCCACTTACAAGTAACCATAATCCTAATTTTTAAGATAATTACTTTCTTGCCTCTTAAAGGTTTTCGCATTTATGAACGATTATGCTGGTTTTTGAACTTCATTTAAGTACATTTGTGCTGCAAATACAGTGTCATATACTTCATTTGCTCATTATGTTTTCAAGGTTCATCTATGCAATTGCATGCAGTTGTAACTTACTTATTTTCACTGCTGTGAAACCACATAAATATCCAAAACTGATTTACCCATTCTATTGATGGAGAAGGAAATGGCAACCCATTCCAGTATTCTTGCTTGGGAAATCCCATGGACAGAGGAGCCTGGCAGGTACAGTCCATGGGGTCACAAAAGAGTCTGACACGACTTTGCAACTAAACAACATTCTATTGATGATCGTTTCTTTTTTTGTTTTCTCAAATATGAACAATGTTATGAACATTCTTGGGCTTCCCTGGTGGCTCAGACAGTAAAGAATCTACCTGCAATGCAGGAGATGTGGGTTCAATCCCTGGTTTTGGAAGGTCCCCTGGAAGAGGGCATGGCAACCCACTCCAGTATTCTTGCCTGGAGAATCCCCATGGACAGAGGAGCCTGGTGGGCTACAATCCATGGGGTCGCAAAGAGTCGAACACGACTGAGTGACTAAGCACAGCACATGAACATTCTTATACATATGTCCTGGCGCACTTATACACAAGTTTCTCTGGGGTATGTACCTCAGAGCCTGGAATTTCTGGTTCATAAAATATGTGTGTTTTCAAATTTACTAGGTATTCTTCAACTCCCTTAGGCACTGTATAAATGTCCCAATGCTCCAGTCAGTACCCTTGTATTTGTGGGATCTGACCATCTGCATATTCTAACCTTGGATTGAAAATATTTGGGGAAAATATTACAAAGTTCCAAAAAGCAAAACTTGAATTTGCTATGCACCAGTGACTATTTATACAACATTTAGATTGTATTAAATCTTACAAGTAATCTGGAGAGGAATTAAAGTACAGGGAAAATTGCATGGATTATATGCAAATAGTGCCATTTTCATGTAAGGGACTTAAGCAACCACAGACTTCAGTGCCTTTGTGTGTGTGTGTCTGGGGGGTGGGCATGGGGGGTGGTCCAGAACCATCTCCCTGAGGACACTGAGGGAGAACATTACTTTCTAGTACTCTGTACTGTCTGTCAATGATAACTACCTCAGTTCGGTTTTCTTTGTTCCCTTAATTACTAATGAGATTGAGCACCTTTTTACACATTTATCAGTTATTTGGAATTCCTCTTTAGTGAAGTACCAGTTAAAGAGTTTTCTCAGTTTTCTATTGTGCTATATTCTTGTTTGTAGAAATTCTATATATATTCTGAATATCATTTGTTTGTTGTATTTTATTGGCAATCCGTTACTCTGTGGCTTATCTTTTCGCTCTCTATGATTATAGGTCATTTCTAAAAACCCGTTTTTAATGAAAAAAGTCGGTTACCTAGTTCTTATAAGAAATGTTTAATAAATCAGTTAAAGGTCTTGGTTTGAGATTTCTTTCAAATAATAAAAAAATCTACAAATTTAGAGGAGCAAGGGAGAAAGTTAAAAGTAAGGAAATTCCTTAAATTTTTAGTACTAGTTTATGATTCTATAATTAGTAGCAGCACTGCATTTGATATTGCTGGCTACTTCAGGAACTCAAAACAGTGTTCCTTTTGTGAACTACCATATTAACCATGTATTTTCTTCCAAACTTCAGTGGAGTAACTGTTTCATAAATGAATTGAAAAAAAAAAATGAACATGCATGTTACTACTTAAAAAGTCCTATTTCATGTTCAGTTCAGTTCAGTCGCTCAGTCATGTCTGACTCTTTGCGACCCCATGAATCGCAGCACGCCAGGCCTCTCTGTCTATCACCAACTCCCGGAGATCACTCAGACTCACGTCCATCGAGTCAGTGATGCCATCCAGCCATCTCATCCTCTGTCGTCCCCTTCTCCTCCTGCCCCCAATCCCTCCCAGCATCAGTCTTTTCCAATGAGTCAACTCTTCGCATGAGGTGGCCAAAGTACTGGAGTTTCAGCTTTAGCATCATTCCTTCCAAAGAAATCCCAGGGCTGATCTCCTTCAGAATGGACTAATTGGATCTTCTTGCAGTCTAAGGGACTCTCAAGAGTCTTCTCCAACACCACAGTTCAAAAGCATCAATTCTTCAGCGCTCAGCTTTCTTCACAGTCCAATGGTCACATACATACATGACCACAGGAAAAACCATGAGGTAATATTAAGCATCTAGACCCCAAATACAGCCACAGGAAAAGGAAATGAACCCTAGGAAATCCTTGGTCCCAATCTTGTTGCCATTCTTTTAGTCTCAACACTGATTTTTGTGATGATCTATGACTCATCTTCTCACCCCTTCTAAAGGCACCATCCTACTATTTACCCTTCCTATTTAAAAAAACAATGCCAGTACAGCTGAGTCTAGATTTTTCCCCTGAAAAGTAAATTTAAATCTTATTTCAGAAGCCTTTATATTCAACAGCCATGATCTTCCCCATGGTCTCTGCTTCTCTTTATAAAATATGTGTCTGTTGCAGGAGGGAAGCAGGGGGGAGGTGGGTAAGGACATAAGTAAAAGGATATTTTTAAGTCTTTTGTATTGTGTCAATACAATATAAGAATTGTGTTGCTCCTCAGGCAGAAGAGAAAGGATATGGCCAGTGGATGAGACTATATTAGAGCTCATTCCAATTAGGAATCACGTAATTTCTCATTCCAAATAGGAGGTAAAGCTGTAAGAGCAGGGGAGTTATGCAATGTTTCCTGAGATGTCTTCTTAGCATCCCACATTTCAATTCAATATGTATATATTCACAGAAACTTTGTTACATAGACTAGTATTATATACAATATTATATCCATATTTGTGAAAGTGGCATACTTGGGCGGGGCGGGGGGGGGACGTGAATTACAGAAAACAATAAACACGATACAAACTAATTTAGCTTGAAGCCATAGATTTGTATTAAAACAAGCATGAACATATAATATAGGGGGGCACTTTAACACAATTCCAAGCCTCGAAATTTTAAATTCTCTATTAAGGCAACTTTAAGCTCTATACTCCGGATCTTCTCTGAGGTTAGAGGAACTTCAATAAGAATTTGTGTTATTAACATATACACATACTCTTTATAGACAGAGACATGTGGAAAAGCTGGCTTTTAGGTATAAAGACATATCAAATGTGAGTTAAGTTGTCTTTCATGTTTAGGAGAAAACAACAGGTCTTTTGTGGGTACCCTATAAACCTAAACTACATAAAGTATGTAACACTGTTTCTATGAGAAACTCCTTTTCTAATTCTGTTTATAAGTTATGTTTTTAAAGTTGCATATAATTTGTTAGAACAATTCCACTCCTAGGAATTTATCCAGTAAGAGATAATAATAAGAGATGTGAGCAAAGAGTTATATTTATATAAGAGTTCCCTTGTGCTCAGTTCTGTCCGACTCTTTGTGGCCCCATGGACTATAGTCCACCAGGCTCCTCTGCCCATGGATTTTCCAGGCAATACTGGAGATGCCATTTTATACTTTAGTATTATTTATAACAATAAAAAATAAGAAATAATTTAAATGCTCAATAAAAGGGATTTGGTTAAGTGTAAAGATATAATTAAATACTCTGCAACCACTAGAATTCTATTACAAGAAAATGTTAACAGATATGACACAATATTTCTAATATACTCAACAGCGGAAAAAAGCAAACTACAAAAAATTAATACCATGTTTTTCAATACACATGTACACAGATTAAAAAAAAAACACTTGGAAGAATATGTCAAAATGTTAGCTGGTTTATTGATGCAGTGGTATTACTTTTTTCTTTCTCTACTTTGTATTTTTTCCCAGATTTTTAATAAACATGTGTTACTTTTATAATCATAGAAAAATTCAAATATACAGGAGTTTATATACAGACACAAACAGTTTCTGAGTCTTTGTCATCAATTTATTCTGACAAAAGGACACAGAAAAAACACAAAAAATAAACATTTTCTCTTTGTATTTATATACTTTTTCTTATGGTAGTAAAAATTACATTTCTCAAAATGAACTGAATACAGAAGAAGGAGATATAATCTCTTAGCTATCAGACTGACACAGATTACAAAGAATAAAATCATAAAAGTGAAGACAACTCGTGAGCTGCTGATACAAACCTAAGCTAAAAAACCCTTTAGAATAACAGTTTTACAATCTGTATTTAAAAACCCCTACAACTGTACATTCTTTTAAGCGATCAATTATATTTCTAGGGATTTATCCTAAGGAAATTAAACAAGTCTGCAAAGAGATACACATGAAGTTATTTTCAGCAATATCGTTTGTAACAGTGAAAGATGAAGACAATTCCAAAGTTTATCCACAGGGTAAATGAGAAGACAGTATACCTATGGCAGACTACTATTAAAAAATACGCTACATATCTTTCTATAGCAGATATTTTCTGATATTATATATCATGTAGTGAAAAAATGATAAAACAGCCTTTGTAAGATCTCATTCTAAGATTTTTTTAAAAAGTGAGAATGTATATATTCATGAAGAAGACGTTTAAAGAGTTCTAAGCAAGGTTCACTACCAGTTTTCTGTGGTAAGTAGAATTACAAAAGACCTTTAATGTCTTCTTTATAACTTTTTGTACTACAATGAGCATGTACAACTCTTAATATCAGAAGGAATGATTTTGAAACAGCCTGATTAGTCAAATAAAATTAGCTTTGGTTTCTTGCTACTCTTTTCTCATTCCTAAGGCTCTTAGAAGGTTCCTGATTCGAGCTCATGATACTCACAGATGAAAACTGCGTCAACTGTACAGTTAATGCCTCTATTAACAAAAGATGGCATGCTTAAACAGCAGTTTTTATTAAGGCGATATTATTTCTAGGACTTGCTTAATGGTCCAGCAACTAAGACTCTGTGCTCCTAATGCAGGGGGCCCAGGTTCAATCCCTGGTCAGGGAACTAGATCCCACATGCCACAACTAAGAGTTCACAGGCAACAACTAAAGATCCCATGTGCTGTAACAAAGATCCTGTGTGCTTCAATGAAGACCTGGTGTAGCCAAAAAAAGTAAAAAGTCAACATTCTTGCTTTTAAAAAAAAACAAGATATTTCTAAAAGAATGAAACTAGAACACTTTCTAACACCATACACAAAAATAAACTCAAAATGGATTAAAGATCTAAACGTAAGACCAGAAACTATAAAACTCCTAGAGGAGAACATAGGCAAAACACTCTCCGACATACATCACAGCAGGATCCTCTATGACCCACCTCCCAGATTATTGGAAATAAAAGCAAAAATAAACAAATGGGACCTAATTACACTTAAAGCCTTCTGCACAACAAAGGAAACTATAAGTAAGGTGAAAAGACAGCCTTCGGAATGGGAGAAAATAATAGCAAATGAAGCAACTGACAAACAACTAATCTCAAAAATATACAAGCAACTCCTGCAGCTCAATTCCAGAAAAATAAACGACCCAATCGAAAAATGGGCCAAAGAACTAAACAGACATTTCTCCAAAGAAGACATACGGATGGCTAACAAACACATGAAAAGATGCTCAACATCACTCATTATCAGAGAAATGCAAATCAAAACCACAATCAGGTACCATTTCACACCAGTCAGAATGGCTGCTATCCAAAAGTCTACAAGCAATAAATGCTGGAGAGGATGTGGAGAAAAGGGAACCCTCTTACACTGCTGGCGGAAATGCAAACTAGTACAGCCACTATGGAGAACAGTGTGGAGATTCCTTAAAAAAACTGGAAATAGAACTGCCTTATGACCCAGCAATCCCACTGCTGGGCATACACACCGAGGAAACTAGAACTGAAAGAGACAAGTGTACTCCAATGTTCATTGCAGCACTGTTTATAATAGCCAGGACATGGAAACAACCTAGATGTCCATCAGCAGATGAATGGATAAGAAAGCTGTGGTACATATACACAATGGAGTATTACTCAGCCGTTAAAAAGAATACATCTGAATCAGTTCTAATGAGGTGGATGAAACTGGAGCCTATTATACAGAGTGAAGCAAGCCAGAAAGAAAAGCACCAATACAGTGTACTAATGCATAGTTATGGAATTTAGAAAGATGGTAACAATAACTCTGTATGAGAGATAGCAAAAGACACACAGATGTATAGAACAGTCTTTTGGACTCTGTGGGAGAGGGCGAGGGTGGGATGATTTGGGAGAATGGCATTGAAACATGTATAATATCATATATGAAACGAATCGCCAATCCAGGTTTGATGCATGATACTGGATGCTTGGGGCTGGTGCACTGAGACGACCCAGAGGGATGGTACGGGGAGGGAGGGGGGTTCAGGATGGGGTTCAGGATGGGGAACATGTGTATACCTGTGGCGGATTCATGTGGATGTATGGCAAAACCAATACAATATTGTAAAGTAATTAACCTCCAATTAAATAAATTTATATAAAAAAAAGAAAAAATGATATTTCTCCTTTCAGCCCTGAGATATTATCAAAGATCTGGTAATTATGACTGAGCCCCCATTTGCTGCTATCTTCTCAACAATTATTTAAGTGTTTTCATCTCTAGTGATCATGGTGGCTTATTGTATTCATGGATATAGAAAGGCACTGCAGTATGCCCCAACATCACTGCCAAATATAACTTTCTGTGATGATGGGAAGGTTCTATTACCTGTGCTGTCCAATATAACGGACAGCAGGCCTATCTAATGTGCTGACCAACATGACACATGGGGCCACTGAGCATCTGAAATGTGGCTAGTACAACTAAGGAACCAAATTTTAAAATTTTAACTTATTTTAATAACCACTTATGGCTAGCAGCTACTATACTGGACAGCACTGTTGTAGAAAATTCACAGTACACAGACTGCAATTGATACAAAATATACATAAATAAGTATCCAAGAAAAATACGGTTTCCACTTAAGATCTGGCATTTCAGTGCATATTTCCAAGACTAACGAAACCACGATTGCGTGAGTTACAGAACGTTTTTTGAAAAATTAAATGGTCTTTTATGCAATCCTCATTCTTCTTTATCTAGGAAATAAGCACACAATTCTTGAAAGCCTTATTCTCATGGCTTCAATAAGACTGTGTTACTTAGGCTCACCCATTATATCTCAATTTCTTTCTTTTTTTTTGCATCATTAGTCTCTCCCACCTTTCATCAACCACAGGCTTTTCCCAAAAGTTGAATCCTTGGTTTCCTGTTTTCGATTTTCCACTCAGAAAAGATTTCTTACACCTTCAACTATGATCCTATTGTCTTCTGCAAAACAGCACCACTTCACTATATAACCTTAGACAAAGTCTTAATCTTTAAGACAGCTTCTCATTAGTAAAATTACTTAGAGGGTTACTACAGTTCCTTTGGTTTTAGGAGTCTCTAAATTCTAGTAGAAGCCTAGTTATAAAACTTTGTTTCTGGTTTTTTCTCAGACTGATTCTTCTTCTTGCCCTTTAAGTGCTGTGGTACCCCATGGTTGTCAGTGACCAACTTTTCCACTCTCCACATTCTCTCTCCAAGAACTGCATAAACCCTTCATTATGACTGTCTCAAATTTATGCTGCAGTTCTAACTTCACTCTTAAAAGTTCCAGATTTACACTTCTATTTGCTGCAGTTTCTTTAGTTGGCCTGACACATTTAAGACTCTGGTAGAACATGTATCAGCCCAACTAAAGAAACTGAACCAAACTTTCTTTGTCAGTACGGCTTAGTGATCAAAAACAGAAGTTTTAGGATCAGATGTATCTGAATTTGAATTCTAGTGCTGTCATTTATTACCTGTGTAACAATGATCAGATTAATCTCAAGTCTCCATTTTTACAGGTAAAATGGGGTTAAAACTAGTACTTACAACTCAGGTGGTTGTTATATGTGCATTTTATATATATAGCTTAGTACAATATCTGCAATATGCTAACAGCTCAACAAATGTTAGCTACTATTATTATCAGTAGCATTACCACCTTCCTAGTCCTACAGGTTTAATAACTCAGGCAACTTGATGCATTCTGTCTCTTTAAAAAAAAAAAATTCAGTCAACATTTGTACATTTATTTTCCAGTATGATCTCAGACTGTTTTTCATTCCTTGACTGTTACTGCAGCCGGCCAAACAGATTACTAGATTTTTAATGCTTACAGGGTAGAGTCTTTTCTTATTTTTATTCCCACTATATTACCTAGCATAATGCCTTACACATAAAAGTTTTGCTATTAGACAATTCAAATAATCTTTACATTTATTCATTCTACTACACTAGATCTCTTGAGTTCTTTGATAACAGGGAGTGTCTTGGTCCTCTTTGTGTATCTACACCTGAAAATCCTTTAGTCAACAAACAATCTGTTAAATGAACAATCTCCCTGTTTCCAAACCTATCATCAGTCAGCTGCCTCAAATGCAAAGGGCAGCTCTCATATTCTCTAATCCCACTGATTTATTCTGACCAAACTGACCTCCCCACAACTTCAAGAGCAGACTCACTGTCATATTACTCAGGACTCTTATTATTTTATATCAAAAAGTCTACTCAGATTAAGTAGGAAAGGGAATTCATTAGCTTGTATAACTTGACAGTCCAAGGATACCACTAATTTAAAGCCTGGCTATTGATCCAAAGATTACCATCAGAACTTGGCCTCATTCTTTCCATCTTTTGGGTCTTTGAATTTATTGGCAAGCTCCAGGTTCACATTCTATTTTCAGCAACTCCAGGGTTCAAAGCATGCCTCTTTCTCAATAGAATTAACACTCCTGCCTGCTGATAGGAAAATGTGTCCATCTCTAAACTATCACTGTTGCCAGAGGGATGGACTACTTGACTAGCTAGCCCTGAGTTATGTGTACATCTTTGCGGCAGGGTGTTCCACTGCCCGGAATGGCTTTCCTTCCCATTTCTGCCTCCCCAAATTAAAGCTACAACTTTTCAGCCCCCAAAAGTCTTTCGTGATTTAAGATTTTCCCTGTCCATTGGATCAAGGAACTCATTTCCAAACACTTCATTTTTCTTCCTAAAAATCTACCATTTAAAACAAACAGGAGGGGAAAAATTCCAAGAAAATGTTGCATGATGAATTCTGTCAAGTTACAAACAGTGCAGGTAATATGTACTATTTCTTAAAATGTAAGGATAGCAGTTCTATGTATCTGTAGATACATTCTATATATTAGGAAAGAACAGATTATGTGGCAACTTTTAATATAGTGTTCAAGTAATGTTTTGGGCTTTAAATTTTCTATAGGGTCTAAACAAAACATTTCAGCTAACAAAAGTTGGGTCTGAATTCAAACGACCCTGTGTAACAGTCTATGGTTTTAGAGTTACCTCAAAAAGGATTTGAATTAGGCTCAAATCATGGCTAACAACATCTTCCTTGGCTTTAGCTACAAGTCTTCAAGCAAATTATTTTTCTCTCCAAACCTGGGTTTCATTACCTCTAAAAACAGGAATGATAATATCTATCTGTATGTAAAGAGGCTATGCGGCACAGTGAAGAGAAAAAGAGTAAGATGGACCCAGGCTGAAATTCTACCACTATTATTATTTATATGATTCTGAGTGGCTTTTTGTAAATCCTGTGTGATTCATCATATGTAAATTTGGGATAATAATATTTTAAGCATTTATTTTTATTTATTTGGCTATGCTGGGTCTTAGTTGTGGCATGTGGGATCTAGTTACCTGCCCAGGGATTAAACCCAAGTCCCCTACACTGGAAGTGCAGTGTCTTAGCTACTGGATCACCAGGGAAATCCTTGGGATAATATTTAATCCATTGGTTGTTAAGCACTTAACAAGGCAATGTATTTTAAACATCTACCACAATGAACAGTAAACAGTGAAAACTCAATCAATGATGTTATCTATATCAAATTATGTTTAAAATAATTTAGAGAATTAAGTATTTTTGTACTCATCAAGGTCTGCCAAAGACTTCTTATAATTAATAAGTGATGTTTCTGACATTTTAGAAATTAGTCTAACAGGTTATAAAGTACTTTGCAATCTTTTTCTCCTCTTTTAGACTTTTTGACTAAATAAAATGTCAATGAACAAAAAATCTAGTTTATAAATAAACTATTAAAGTAATACAAATAAGTGTGGATAATAATGAATTAAAAATTCACAGCATAGTAAGGGAAAAATTCATTGGCATTACTTATTCTTCATAAATGCCTTTGCATTTTCTTTGTTAGCTAATATTTCTTAAAGGAAAAAGACACTAGCCCTAGAGCTATTTAAAAGACAGCAAGATAATGAGCTAGATAAACTCCTACAATCAACTCATCCCTTAACTTCAGGCTTAATGAAGTAATACTGAAATGACTCATGCCAATATGAAGTCACTATGCTATCCATCTCTTGAACAGTCAGTCATATGCCATATAGCCACCTCCTGAACAGAATCAAGAAATCTGGGGTATGAATGACAAGTTTAGATGCTGTCTATCAGAACACATGCAAAAGGCAAGTGGCCGCTCATTTACATAAGCAAAAAAATTTAATTTTAAGGTCATTCACTAAAGAACACAAACTATATTCTACGTAACTGTTTTCAAAACGTTAAACAAACAGACATTTGATTCCTTCTATTTTACACAAGAGGCAAAGTTTCTTTGGAAAACAGTTTCTTGAAGTAGTGTTAACAGTTTTGCTTATCTTTCTAAAATGAGTGAATCATATGTAATACTCAGCAATCTTTAATGAGTGCACAAACATAGGAAAAGTTAACAGCTTAAGAAAGGCTGTATGAAAATAATTACATCATACTATACTATATGTAAGAGATGTTTTCCTCCTTTGTACTGACTGTTTTTAATCTACTCCTTGAGGAAGCTGTATTTTAAACACAAAGGAAACATGTTGAACACCTCAAGGGAAACATGTTGAACACCTCAGTCACCAGATATTGTTCTCTACAACTACGAAAATCAAATATCTAATTTATTTTCTGTGTTAAAAAAATATGTATAAGGCAAAGTAATTTTTTTTAAAGAATTAAACATAGATACGGTGGGCAATTTTTTTGTGCCTTTTCTAAATACTTTTCTTCCTGCAACTTTTTTTTGAAGGGGCATGAGGAAAAGTAGTGGAAGTCTTAAAGTTGGCCCTAGTTATTTTTACAAGTACATTTGGTAAGTCAACTAGACGAAGGGGAGAAGGAAAAAGCGTTCGGGCTCACTCTGAAAATAGCATTTCTTAAAAAACGCCAGTGCTGAGAGTCATGCTTTCCTGACAATGCAGCGACCACCATTACTCCGATTAAAAGCGGGCTACAAACCTAAATCTGTAAAGTCAATTTGGCATCCTAAACCAGAATTGGCCTGCAGCAATCAGGCGGAGCAAGGGTCTACCTCAGCTTCCGCAGAAGTTAATTTTCTAGGAAAGTACAACACTACCCATCAGTTTCCTACGGCCTTCTTCCCCGAGAGATGCTGCTGTCCGCCTCGCCCCAGGCTCGAAGTCTGACCCGCAGGCCTCGGTGGGTTGGGGCAGTCGGCTTCTCCCCGTTACCCTGGTCCCGACCAGGAGTAATAGGACCAGTTACTCTAAGTACCCGCGATTCCCCCGAACGGCCAGGGCGGCCTCCAACCGCGCCCGAGGCCTCCTGTCCGCTGGGATGTCCCCCACCCCACTCACCCGCCCGAGTGGTGTCCGTCAGGTCGTGGTTGGCCGCTCCCCGGGGAAACTCCCTCAGTTTCCGGCCGCTCAGGCTCAGCACCCCGGTTACCGCCGCCTCCTCCAGCGCTCGGTCGAGGGAGCGGCTCCACGAGCCCGGGCCAGGACCAGGGCCTGACCCGGAATTTGGGCCGCAATTAACAGCCGAGAGGTTACCTCCCGACGTTCCTGGGCAAGAGTATTCTGCAGCCGCGGCCACAGCGACCAAGCCCGCGGCCGCCATTTCCCAGCCGACAACGCTCCGGCCCTTCAGCTCAGCGCATGCGCGACCAGATGATAGGTGGGCGGGGAAAGGGGCTTACAGACCCCGGCCGGGTCCCTTGATGGGCAGGGCTGCGGTGCCGCTCTGCACTTTCAGGCGCTGTCCTCCGCCCATAGGTTTCCAAGAGAAATTGAAAACGGAACTCACAAATCTGGAGCAGCTGCCTACGGCAGGCTCCCAGTGGCTTTTCTACCATACCTCTACAAAAATGTCTTTCAGGCACGCTCCTCACCAAAACTACCTTCCTCCCTTAGGAGGATTAGATTAAACATTAAGTTTTAACACTGTTGCTGCCACAAAAGAGGGGAAAGTTTCCTTGACTTGTCATTCTATAAGCCAAGTGATTTAAACGGAGATTGTGCAAAGAAATAGAGGAAAACAACAGAATGGGAAAGACTAGCGATCTCTTCAAGAAAATTAGAGATACCAAAGGAACATTTCATGCAAAGATGGGCTCGATAAAGGACAGAAATGGTCTGGACCTAACAGAAGCAGAAAATATTAAGAGGTGGCAAGAATACACAGAAGAGCTGTACAAAAAAGATCTTCACGACCCAGATAATCATGATGGTGTGATCACTAATCTAGAGCCAGACATCCTGGAATGCGAAGTCAAGTGGGCCTTAGAAAGCATCACTACAAACAAAACTAGTGGAGGTGATGGAATTCCAGTTGAGCTGTTTCAAATCCTGAAAGATGATGCTGTGCAAGTGCTGCACTCAATATGCCAGCAAATTTGGAAAACTCAGCAGTGGCCACAGGAATGGAAAAGGTCAGTTTTCATTCCAATGCCAAAGAATGCTCAAACTACCACACAATTGCACTCATCTCACATGCTGGTAAAGTAATGCTCAAAATTCTCCAAGCCAGGCTTCAGCAATACGTGAACCATGAACTTCCTTGATGTTCAAGCTGGTTTTAGAAAAGGCAGAGGAACCAGAGATCAAATGGCCAACATCCGCTGGATCATTGAAAAAGCAAGAGTTCCAGAAAAACATCCATTTCTGCTTTATTGACTATGCCAAAGCCTTTGACTGTGTGGATCACAATAAACTGTGGAAAATTCTGAAAGAGATGGGAATACCAGACCACCTGACCTGCCTCTTGAGAAATCTGTATGCAGGTCAGGAAGCAGCAGTTAGAACTGGACATGGAACAACAGACTGGTTCCAAATAGGAAAAGGAGTATGTCAAGGCTGTATATTGTCACTCTGCTTATTTAAATTCTATGCAGAGTACATCATGAGAAACGCTCGACTGGAAGAAACACAAGCTGGAATCAAGACTGCCGGGAGAAATATCAATAACCTCAGATATGCAGATGACACCACCCTTATGGCAGAAAGTGAAGAGGAACTAAAAAGCCTCTTGATGAAGTGAAAGTGGAGAGTGAAAAAGTTGGCCTAAAGCTCAACATTCAGAAAATGAAGATCATGGCATCAGGTCCCATCACTTCATGGGAAATAGATGGGGAAACAGTGGAAACAGTGTCAGACTTTATTTCTGGGGGGCTCCAAAATCACTGCAGATAGTGATTGCAGCCAGGAAATTAAGCTGCTTACTCCTTGGAAGGAAAGTCATGACCAACCTAGAGAGCATATTCAAAAGCAGAGACATTACTTTGCTGACTAAGGTCCATCTAGTCAAGGCTACGGTTTTTCCAGTGGTCACGTATGGATGTGAGTTGGACTGTGAAGAAGGCCGAGCGCCGAAGAGTTGATGCTTTTGAACTGTGTTGTTGGAGAAGACTCTTGAGAGTCCCTTGGACTGCAAGGAGATCCAACCAGTCCATTCTGAAGGAGATCGGCCCTGGGATTTCTTTGGAAGGAATGATGCTAAAGCTGAAACTCCAGTACTTTGGCCACCTCATGCGAAGAGTTGACTCATTGGAAAAAACTCTGATGCTGGGAGGGATTGGGGGCAGGAGGAGAAGGGGACAACAGAGGATGAGATGGCTGGATGGCATCACCAACTCGATGGACGTGAGTCTGAGTGAACTCCGGGAGTTGGTGATGGACAGGGAGGCCTGGTGTGCTGCGATTCATGGGGTCGCAGAGTCGGACACGACCGAGTGACTGAACTGAACTGTGAATTTATTAACCATTATTGCCTGAGGGAAAAAGAAGTGTTAACCTGGCTCCCAAACTTCATAATTCTCATTGAAAGGGTTATATAAATAATTTTAGGCCCTTCCTACAAAATAGCTTCTTAAGGAAAATAAATACTTTTAAATAATACTTCTTCTTTGGGCAAGATTTTATTGTTGAACAAAACTGGGTGAACCTCACTGAAGTGTAAAATTTGGGTCTAGAAGCAAAACTGAGGAAAATGATCTTACTATAATCTACCTGTGGGAATTAAAGATAGAACTCAAGAGTTAAAAATGAAACCATTCAGTTACTGGAAAAGTAGAAAATATTTCATTTTATTAAAAATATTTTTTAATTTTTTACCACACCACGGGACTTGCAGGATTTCAGCTTCCTGATCCATGGACAGAGGAGCCTGGTGGGCTGCAGTTCAGAGGTTTGGTTGCAGAGTAGGCAGGACTGGGATTGAACCTATGCCCTCCAGAATGAAAGCTAAGAGTTTTAACCACTGGACCGCCAGGGAATTCCCACCATTTCATTTTAAACCAATTAGGCCTCACATAGATTGCAACCAGTCTTCAGGTTATTCTTGACATTACTGAAGGACACTTAAGTCATTCCTGCTAAATGATGTAAATTTCCCCTACAATCAATCAACTAGTATTTTCTGTGGGAAATAAGACTGTCAGATACAGTCCTTTTCCTAGATTGTAATTATGGAATCCAAATAAGCCAAATAGAGACTAAAACCACAAAAAAGAGATGAGTAGGGGTGGTGGGGATTAACCATCAGAATTCAAAGAAAAGGAGTCTAGTATGTCAAATTCTCAAACAAATCTGAAGGCTTCTGAAGGGCAATAGGCTGGAAGGGGAGAGTAACATCCCAAATTGAAGGGAATATCAGCATGAACACATCCAGGCACAACTTATAATGGTTAGTGTGGAGAACATTGCCACAGGCCAAAAAGTTCATGTCAGACAGCAAAAGAAAGTAAGGTTGGAGAGATGCTGTCCATCACTCAAGGTCCAGCTTTACAATGAAACCTTGATTAGCATTTCCCCAACTCCTAAATGGAAGAGACTGTAAAAATGTTTAATCTCAGTGCCAAAGTTCATTAGTATCAGTTTCTCAGAGAGTTGTTTTGTGAATTCTTACTGTCTTCTAGGTTCTTCACCGACAGGTTCCATGATCAATGTCTCTAATGAACATGGGTCACCCAAATAGCAAGTAATCTGTTATCCCTGGCAGGTGTCATCTATCCAATGTATGAATTGGTTTTTGTTACTCTAGACTTCTAAAATTGTTACTCTTAGAAAGACTTTAAAGAGCAGGTCTTCATTTTAATTTTTTTAGAGCTATTTCAACCACAAAAGCAGAACCATATATCCCATATCAATGCTACAATGCTATAGAAATAGACTTTTTTAAATGCACAGATATCATCTATATTTGATAACCGATTACCCTCCACATTTGAATTCCTGACAAATTCTCCATTATATGGCCTCATTCTTCCTATCCACCTGCACATATCATTATAATTACAACATACCATGCTAATTCAGGCCTTTGAAGTTCTGACCAAGTTTATAGATTGATTATACTTTGTCTAGTAGTCAACTACATTTTAAGGTCCTTAATATGTTAAACTCTATAGTTATCTTCAATATCCTGGCTGAGTATATCAATAGTTTAAAAACAGAATAAGTGGAAACAAAGATGCTGTTAAGTACTAATACAGTAGAGGTTATGTGCGAATACAGCAGAGGTTAGGAGAAAAAAGAATTACAATATTTGAGAACAGGGTCTCATTTAAGTCCAAAATATCTGTAGATATTAAGTCTACCACGGTCAAAACAGAAGCCTGTGGATACAGGAAAAATTAAGATGCTATATATACACTATAAGAACTAGTCCTACATAAAGAAAGGCTGGAAGAAAAGATAAATCAGAAGTTAACTTTGACACCTCTAAGGATTTGAAGTTTCATCTATAAAGTAAAGGTAGAATGAGGGAATTCTCATCCTTCTCCCTCAAACTTCTTCAAAAAGGAAGGGACAAAATCATCTTGAGAAAATAAGGTATGGGAAATGGCAGTCATTGTAGGGAATTCACCAGAGTCTAGTGATGAACAAAAGAAGTGATGAGAAACAGTTGCAAAAGGGTTGAGTAAAAGGGCTTCAGGGAACTCTAACTTATCCCACTACTGCTCTATGGTCTGGAAGCAGGAGGTGAAAAGTCAATGCGGGTTTACCGAATGTTAGGAATTTACACAAAGAACCTCCCTGCTTCTCCCTGTGTATTTTATAGGCTGAAAGTTTATTCGTTGAACACTAGCGGCAAAAGTTTCACTCCAACCTTAGTAACACTCTCCACCTCTGCATCTCATATCACGCAGAAATAAAGTTTTTTCCCTACTTTTACTCATTAGAAATATATTATGGCTACTCCTTTAAGATTCTACTTTATAAACTCAGAGCAGTAGGATCAAAATCTTGGCCAATCCCCTTCTCTTCAAATACAAAGCACAGAAGCTGGTTTGTTGCATATGTTCAACAAATGTTTGGTCCTACCCTTTCTGACTTATTAGTGGGAAAAAAAAAACTGACTTTTTAAAAAGTTTTACAAGAAAATTTAGACAATGTGATTTTCTTCTCAGGAAAATAAAAGTGGAAATAGAAATTAAACATACAGGCTAGGAAAATAATTTCCTATTTCTCAGGCACTTTTTTTTTTTATGTGGACCTTTTAAAAGTCTTTATTGAACTTGTTTGTTACGATATTGCTTCTATTTTGTTTTGGGGTTTTGCCTGCAAGGCATGTAAGATCTTAGTTCCCCAACCAGAGATAGAACTGCTCCCCCTGCATTGGAAGGTGAAGTTTTAACCACTGGGCCACCAGCAAAATCCCTCATTTTTCTTTAAACACTAATAAACCTCATCAGAATATATTGAGAAAAAGGAATTTCAGTTCCAGAACGGTATCACATTTCTTTGTTTTATCAAGCTTTTAGTTGAATAGATTTTAGGTAGAAAGTAAACTGTAATGGCAGGGGAAAAAAGAGACATTCAAAGTCAACAATTTATAAACAAATCTTTAAATCCCTCTTAGAAGGCGAAATCGCTCAGTTGTGTGACTCTTTGCAACCCCATGGACTGTAGCCCAGGCTCCTGCGTCCATGGAATTTTCCAGGCAAGAGTACTGGAGTGGGTTGCCATTTCCTTCTCCAGGGGATCTTCTCGACCCAGGGATCGAACCCGGGTCTCCCACATTGCGGGTAGGCACTTTACCATCTGAGCCACATGGAAAATCCCTCTTAACGGTTCACAGTAGTCCAAAACTCTTGTTGTAAATGCTTGGAGTTTATTGGTGTCATTTTTACAGGGTTAACTCCAAACTGATCTATGCAAAAATAACTTGCTTTTAACTTAAGGAAAGCTTAAATCTCATGCTTCCTTTTTTTTTAACAGTGGCATAAAACAAATAATCATATAATTCTGATGAGACTTCAAAGGTTTAGTGAACAGAAATGAAAGAAATCATTTTCTGCCCTAATGTTGCCTGCATTTAGAATGTGTGGTATTCATTCTCTGCAGTGTATTCATTCTCTGTCTGCTATTTCTTCTCACTCTTACCTCCTTAGAGTAACAGAAATCAAAACAAAAGGTACCCCAAAACTGTTTATGTTACACTGTGAATTACAAAGCTATTGACAGCAAAATATGATATATCTATTATAACAAAAAACCATTGGGCAATAAATTCAAAGTTTCTTCATACTTGTAGTATTATATGATTTACTTATAATTGAAATTGTGGTGAAGTTTATACCTATTAGAAAAAAATACATAATGTTTGACTAGGAACACTGGCCTTTTCTAATAGGTCTACCTAACTGGAATGAAAAGTGATGAAATCTCATAATTATCACTGGCAGAGTGTATTTACTTACCATGTTACAAATGCTAAAGCATGGTATTACCATTTCTTAGATATCTGACAAGCCACACATCATTCCACTACTTTCTGTGGGTGTTCCATTCATGGAGAATTAAAGATCTAAGCTTAAAAAGTGACTGGATCACACGTTAGTCTTGAAAAGCTGAGGATCACTGAACCAAGATTTAAAAAAAAAAAAAAACAAAACCTGATGATCTCTAAATGTTCATTCAGTCTAATATATTGCATTCTAAGAAAATTTGATTTTCTAAGTTCTAACTCCCCCTGACTACTTCTTGTTGGAGCTATAAATGAAGCGGTCAAAAGATAGTTAGTGGGATGTCAATATGAGTCTAAACTGATTTACCAATTTAATTGTTAGGCAGCTTTTCAAATCCTAAATGTTATAGTCACTACAAAGTTCTCTGTAACACAGAACAATCTAAAAACCACAACTCAATCTTTTTAGCTAAGAATAAATCATGAGAGACCTGTAATATTTTATTTGTTAAAAATGAACAGCTTCAGATCTAAAGGTAACTTTTCCAAAAAACACCAAAAAGTACAGTGTAAAGCATCTCCTCATTAAATACAAACGTTCATTTTGTGATGCACTGCATCAATGTTTTTTACACACCTTGATGCAAAGGGAAATTTAAGTTGCATCTTGTTTAAAAAAAAAAACTTTTAATAACTGAAGAAGGATGACTACAACCACATTCTAAGAAAGGAAAAATTTCCTCCAAAAGAGCATATTCCTTTGTTTTTATACAACATGTTAGCACTCAAGAATTGTAATCTGGCTGTAACAAAGGCAAGATTTTATATTTAAAAAGAAAATGAAATTACAGATGCATGAAGAGCAAAAGTTTAATATACCAAAGACATTTTGTTTGATGCACTTAATATCAATATTTGGAAGGATTTTTTAAGATTTAAAAAGAAGGCATTAATAATAGCTCTGTACAATAATATTTAAAAGAACAAGAAAATGAAAACATCTTTATACCATATTTTCACAAACTGCTCTAAAGACAGCAAACTCGTGCTCAGTTGCTTTTCCTTTGTTTTAAAATAAGTTATCAATAATTCTAAACCAGTCTAAAATGTATTGTTCATGAATCAAATCTAAGTATTCATACTTGCAAAAATGTTTTGCAATGAGTCCTTGGCCTACAGAGAGACTGGAGTTTACTTTCAAATTGTATGACTGGCTTCCAATAATCCCTTATCCGTAGACTTACAAGCAAAATACCAGATATTAAGGATCAGATTTAATTCTTTGGTATAAGCATGAAACTGTTATTGATAGCTTTCCGTGGCTAGCATAACCAAGTAACCAAAGGACCATGAGAAACAACAATGAAGTCTAGTATACCCTGCAACGCAGGCAGGAGCCATAACAATGTTTTGTGTTTTAACAGGGAAAATCAACACAAATAACACACTGAAGGGAAAACTAACACCTACTTAGAGGTTTTAACATTACAGCAAATCAAAAAGTTAAGCTTCAAAATGACCAAACTCGTAACCTGCAGTTTTAATATTTTGCTGCATTTTGGTATTATATCATAACTTAAAATTTACAACCATCTGAGGACTTCCAGCACTAGCTTGGCACAACAAATTAACTCCTCCTAACCCTCCAGAGTATGAGGAGGGGCAATCCTTTTCTCACCACAAATGCCTGAACTTTACACAAGAAATCAGAAGCAAAGGTACAGAACAAGGTCATAATAATGTTAACTCTATTATAATTTTGTACTTTTTATCTTGTGACATCTACATTTTTTTAAGAGCTGTATGTATACTGTTCAACTTAGTAAACTTAAAATTTAACTTTTCCAAATAAGAAGTCCAGGACTTTATGGCTAATTTTCCTATCAAAATATCTACGGAACTCAATCCATTTTAATTATAATTATTCTAAATATCATCTGAAGAACACTTTGTGTACACTAGACTCAAAACTACACTAAATCCAAACAGTATACCTATGACCTAGGTTTTAAAGTCTTCATCTCAGTTACCATCTTCCACCTGCTACTTTCTCTCCACACAAATTACCAGATTTTTACTCTGCACTTTCCTCCAATTAGGCTCTATCAGATAACTCTGTAAACACCCATTTACAGCCTTTAAACACCAACATTTTAAACAGAAGCTAATGCCCGGAGTCACATTTCTTATTTTAAGAAAGTTCAACATTAAAGATTTACAACTCTGGAGGATTAACCTAATGTTATTTGAAAAATGAACAAAGTTCCAGATATCCCCATAAATCTTAAACTCCCAAACTGAAATTCTAATAATTTTTTATATCCCTAATGAAGAAAAGTCAACTGCACTTATTACACCAACACTATTAAAGTATAAGTGACAGCAACAAAGGGACCTATTTCAAATCTTGAAGATCAAGATTTACAATGGGAAGGTGTAAAAAATGGGCAAAGGTGATGGGATCCTAAATACCACTATCATAAAATAATCAATTTCTATCTTTCCACATTCTTTCTGCTGCATGAGGAATCAAAAAAGTCAAATAGAGAATTGTTCTGTCTGGGCCAACCATGAAATCTTTAAGAACATATAGGTATATTCCCTGTTATTCTTTCAGGGCAGTATTTATACATGTTTAAAAAAAACTTCAAAAATAAAAATAAGAGTTATTTAACCTTGTGAATATTTTGAAATAAAGTTTCTTGAATTTCTGTGATGAGCTCTTCAAGCAATTAAATTTTTAAGAGTCATCACTGAAAAGTTCCTTTGACATGGGATCTATCCCACGGTTACAAAGCGGCTTCCTCCTTTGTTGAAAGTGAGAGTGGCTCTTTGTTCCTTCAGGATCCCAAATCGCTCATTCAAAGTCATCCCAGTCTAGAGAAAACAAAACAAAACAAAAATTAACAACTTGACTGTAAGCCACATTTGCTTTGGTACAATAATGTGATCATAATGGTAATTCACAGTAACAATACCTAACATTCATATATGTATGTGTGTGTGAGGGAAACACCCATATGAAATAGGTGAATTCAGTGAAGTTTAGGGAAATCAGTTGTCTACTTGCAGCTCTAGAATTGAAACCTAGAGTCAGAATCCCTAAAAGGGCAATGCCAAAGAATGTTCAAACTACCGTACAACTACGCTCATCTCACGTGCTAGCAAAAAAGGAATGCTCAAAATCCTTCAAGCTAGGCTTCCATAGTATATGAATCAAGAACCTCCAGATGTTCAAGCTGGATTTGAAAAGGCAGAGGAACCAGAGATCAAACTGCCAACATCCACTGGATCATAGAAAAAAACAGGGAATTCCAGAAAAACATCTACTTCTGCTTCATTGACTATACTAAAGCCTTTGTGTGGATCACAAGTAACTTAGAAAATTCTTAAAGAGATGGAAATACCAGGCTGAAAGTAACAACTGACAAAATAAAATAAGCAAAATAAATTTGGTCAAATTTCTGTCATACGGAAAATTTTATCTTCACTCCACAGTTGACATTTTAAAATGTTAACACTCATTCATAATAAAAATTCTCAGCAAATTACAAATAGAAGGGAACTTCCTCAATCTGATAAAAACAGCCTACTGCTAACATCAAACTTAATGGTGAAAAACAATGCCTTCTCAAGTCTGGAGACAAAGCAAGCAAACATGCTCTCAACATAGCACTGAATGTCCTAGCCATCATAATGAAGAAAACAAAAAGATTTAGAGACTGGGAAGAAATTCAAATGACATGATTGCGTACAAAGAAAATCCTAAGTAATCTATAAAATTATTAAAAGCAGAAAGTGTATTTTAACAAGATTACAAGGTTAATACAAAAACTGCCAAAACCATGGTGAGATACACCACTTGGCATGCATCAGAATGTCGAAAATCAAATGACAGATAATAACAAATGCTGGTAAGGCCATGGAAAAACTCAGAACTCTCTTACATGCTGGAAGGAATGGTACCACAGCTACTTCTCTGGAAAACAATTTGGTACTTCCCCAAAAGTTAAACCCAGAATCATAATATGATCTAGCAATTCCATTCTTAGGTATTTACCAAGGAGAAATAAAATATATTCATACAAAACCATGAATGTACAGGTTTTTGTGTGAGCGTATGTACATGAATGTTCAGAGGAGCATTATTCACAATAGCCAAAGAATGGAAACAATACAAATGTCCATCAACTGACAAATAAAATACAGTATATATCCATATGGTGGAATGTTATTTAGGAATAAAAAGAAATAAAATATTGATATACACAATGGATAAACCATGAAAAAATTATGCTAAGTGAAAAAAGGTTCACACATTGTATGATCCCATTCACATGAAATGTCCGAAATAAGCAAATCCAGAGACAGAAAACAGACAGACCAGTAGTTTTCTAGGGTTCAGCATAGTTAGGACATCCTATGTAATTCATTATACAACATGAGTTTTGTTAATTAAAATATTTTCAGTCAATGGCCCAGAGAAATACAGGGGGGGAAATTTACCTGTTTTCCAACACTGTTTATGTCAAATTGTAGGGGGACACCTTTAGGAACTTTCTTTACATCAGATTGATCCCGTTTTGTCAAGAATGAGGGCACAGCAGTACGAGTTAATCGTGGTTTCTGAGTTCTATTAGAAAAAAATTACAACCAGTTAATCAAAAGTAGAGAAATAAACCACTTGGTTCATAAGATATCTTGACTTGTACACATGTTAAACTGTATGAAGGCTACTTTATTTACATTCTCAATAACCCCGCCAAACCAGTTCTTTTTATTTTTTGAAGTATAATTTATAATATTGTGTGTTTCAGGTATACAGCATAGAGATTCAGTATTTTTGTAGATATTTCATTATAGGTTGTTATATGTAATGGGTCTAATTCCCTATGCTATACAGTAAATCCTTGTTGCTTATCTATTTTATATATAGTAATTTCTATCTGTTAATTCCATACACCTGATTTTTTTCCTTCTGCCTTCTCTCCCCTCTATGTAACCACAAGTTTGTTTTCTATGTCTGCAAGTCTGTTTCTGCTTTCTATATACATTCATTTGTATTATTTTTTAGATTCCATATATAAGTAATATATAGTATTTGTCTTTCTCTGACTTATTTAACTAAGTATAACATTCTTTCGGTCCATCCACGTTGCTGCAAATAGCAATATTTTATTCTTTTTATAGCTGAGTAACATTCCATTGTATATATACATATATATATGTGCATATATATATATATATATGCCACATCTTAATTATCCATTCATCTCTTGATGTATACTTAGGTTGCTTCCATGTCTTGACTACTGTAAACAGTGCTGTTATGAAAAACACTGGGGTGCACATATCTTATTGATTTAGTGTTTTCATTTTTTTCTAGATATATACCCAGGAGTGGAATTGGTAGTTCTATGTGTTAAGAAACCTCTATACTGTTTTCCACAGTGGATGAACCAATTTACATTCTCACCAACAGTGTACATGGGTTCCCTTTTCTCCATATCCTCTCTGACATTTATTATTTGTAGACTTTTTGATGAGAGCTATTCTGACAGGTGAAGTGATACCTCATTGGGGTTCTGATTTACATTTCTTTAACAATTAGTGGTGCTAAGCATCCTTTCATGTGCCTGCTAGCCATTTGTATGTCTTCTTTGTAAAAATGTCTGTTCAGGTCTTCTTCCCACCTTTGGACTGAACTGTTTTCATATTGACTTGTATAAGCTGTTTGTATATTTTGGATTTTAACCCATTGTTGGTTGCATCATTTGCAAATACTTTCTTGCATTCTGTAGGCTTTCTGATTTTGTTGATGGTTTCCTTGGCTATGTAAAAGCTTTAAAGTTTAATTAGGTCCCATTTGTTTATTTGTGTTCTTATTTCTTTTGCCTTTGGAGACTGATCCAAGAAAATACTGCTATGATTTATGTCAGGGTGTGACCTCCCACCTTCGTTTTTTTTTCCGGAATTGCTTTGGTAATTTGGGGGTCACCTGGGGTTCCATGTAAATTTTATCTTCTCTAGTTCTGTCAAAAATGTCCTGGGTATTTTGATAGGGATTGCGTTAACTCTACAGATAACTCAGTAATATGGTCATTTTAATGATATTAATTCTCCCAATCCAAGAGCATGGGATTATCTTTTCGTTTCTTTGAATCATCTAAAATTTCCTTCATCAATGACTTGCAGTTTTCAACACACAAGTCCTTCACCTCCTTGGTTAAGTTTATTCCTAGGCATTTTGTAAATACAATTTTAAATCAGTTTTCTTTTTTATGTTCTCTTTCTGATATTTCATTATTAGTATATAGAAACAGGTATTAATCTTGTATCCTGCAACCTTGCTAAATTAAAAAAAAAATACTTGGTTCTTGACAGACTAATCTAGAGACTAAAATTTATAAATTGCTCACAGAATACCTCTGTAAGTAAAACTACAAACTTTTCAACAATTTGGAATAACTGGTCATTTCCAAGTCTTAACCTTCAACTAAAATAAAGCAACCTCTAAAATCTTAACAGACTCATCTGATGTTTTCATCTCAATTATTAAAATGGATGTATAGGTAAAACAAAAACTCTGTAAACCTAGGAATTTTTTTAAAAATTTATTATTTTTAAAATATGTTCATCACAATTCACATAACTGATTTCATAACCTACTAATGGGTCACACACATCAACACATACATTTTCCTCTGTTGTGTCAGCTTGAGTACATCTGCATGAAGTTCCAAGAAATTAGCTAATCTGCTAGACCACTGGCTGATACAGGACTTTCTTTCAGTTCTAAGTACACAACGTAGATTTTCATTCCTGATACTTTTTGATGGGAAAAATTTAAGAGTGAGAGTTACAGTGCGGTCTAGTGAGGATCCAATGAGGTTCCAATTATCAGGTTGAATTTGATAATATGGTTTTAGAACTTTCTTGAAATGGATCCTTTACCTCCAGCCCAATCTCCAACACAAATGGAGGAATTTTGACTGTAATTTTGACCGTGAGAGTGCTACAATCTCACATCTTGCCTGTGAAATCAGGGTTCAGCTCACCCCCTACCCCAGGCAATATCACTTCCAGCTTCAACCTAGAAAGTTTATAATGCAATAAATATAATGGAATGGTGAATGAAGTTAATTAAGGTCATTTAAATTAAAGAATGGGCTTCCCTGGTGGCTCAGTAGTAAAGAATCCGCCTGCCGATGCCGGAGACTTGGGTTTGATCCCTGGGTCAAGAAGATCCCATGGAGAAGGAAATAGCAACCCACTCCAGTATTCCTGCCTGGGAAATTCCATGGACAGAGAAGCCTGGAGGCTATAGTTCATAGGGTCACAGACATGAATTAGTGACTAAACAACAAAAATAAAAGAATATACTATGAAGTCTTTTAAAAAAAGGCTGATGTGTATGTAATGAAGTCCAAAACATGTAACTTTTTCAGTTGTTTTTGGCTTGTTTGTCTGCTTATTTGCTTCGGCCATGCTGTGTGGCTTGTGGAATCCTAGTGCCTTGTCCAATCAGGGATTGAATCTGGGCCACAGCACTCAAAGTACTGAGTCCTAACCACTGAACCACCAAGGAAGTCTCTACTTTTAACTTTATATTAATTTCCACTTTGTATTGTTTCCTTGTCTCAGTTTATCCTAACTTGGACATCACACTCTTGAGCAGAGCCAAATATTTTTCTATACTCTTACATACTGAGAGATTATAATTTTTTCCAAAAAGAAAAAAAAGACTTACACTGGGCACTGCACCGCTCCTGGATTATCAATGGATACAGTCAAAATTCCTCCATTTGTGGTGGAAGTTCGCCATCTAGTTTCAAAAAACCAAAAATTTCATTAAAATGAAAGTTTATAAATCCTACTGTGTGTTCTACATAAAACATACATTTTAACGTAGCCATTACTTTTTCTAAGTTTTCAGAAATTATAGATACCTGAGCCCCAACATAATTAATCAGCATATTGGTTATAAGAACTGGATGCTTTAATTTATAAATATTTTTCCATGTAACAGATATATGCACATAAAAAAATCAAATAATTCAGCAAAGCTTCTAATAAAAAGCAACAATCCTTTACTCCACTGTTCTCCCTTCCTGCTCCCCAGAGGCAGCACTTTTAACTTCCTGATTTTCTGCTTGTTAGTTAAATCCAGTTCACTAAACAAGATACTTAGGTAATAATATCTTGCTATCGTAGGATTCAGCTCATCACACTATCTAGTTTCTCTTCCTACTTTGAAACATTTTGATGGCTGTATCACTATTTTACTTTTATTAATTTTATAAATACATTTGAATTTCTTTCTCCAGCAGTATCTCTTGACATTTTCCCCTACCCACTTTGTAAGAAAGGATAATAGTATTTCTAGTTCCTTCCCTCCACCTCTTCACCCACTTTCTATCAGCTTTACTTTTATATTTATATAGGTCAAAATCTGACATTTACATTACATTGTTACCAGATCAAGTATCTTGTGCTTTGTTCTATATGTTGATCCTCAAACTCCAGTGCAAAAGAATACTATCAGCATGAAGTTCAAATAGTTGCCATTCTTATACTCCAACTGCTCAAAATAATGACCATTCTAGAAGGTATCATATCTGAACCATGATCATGTGATATATGCTTTGTTTTCTAAGAAGTAGCCATAATTTTAAATGATTTAGTTTTAAACTCTGGTCATACTGATGGAATGTTACAACTTACACTTGCAGTGCAATTCTAAGAGACAAAAAACATATGCTTAAAATATCTTCACAGAGTAAGGAGGAAAAAAGCAATATAAGAAGAAAACACTGTATTGTTTTTAAAAATTTATAAATATTCTAAAAGCTCTACTGATTTTCTTCTACTTATTCCCTGAACTGGTTCATTTGTATAAAGCAATTATAAAAAAATAAAGAGCTATTTCATTAAAATGGAATAAACAGAAAAAAAAACTACAGAGTAATGCATTTGCTGCTAAAACGTGTAACACTGACATATGAAAATGCCAAATTTTGGGGGGGGAAAATCAACAAAAACAAAACAGGATTTACTTATTTCAGGCTCAATGGTTAATTCACTCTGGGTCTCATTTAATTTCTTTTAAACTGCGGCACAAAGTAATTTAGGTCACTACTATTCTGGGAGTTTTGAAATGACATCTTGAAAAACAAATTGAAACTTACTGACGAGTTCTCTTTGCTACTACATCGTCTAGCAGTTGTTCTGAGTTCAACTGGGCCTGAACCTGAAGGGGAAAAAAAAAGCAGTAGATCCCACAGAAAGCAGAGGATTTGAATCCAAAGAGCTATCCTGCCCTGTAACTTTATAACCCTGTGTGGTGGGTTTGAATGCAGGAGAGGAGCATGTGCCTATTCTGACAACACCTCTTTCTTAGGGTTCCTGTATCAGAATAAGTAATAAAAACAAAATTATTCCTAAATTACATGTTAAATTCTTATAGGATACTGCCATTGATGACAACAAAAGAGAAAAGAGGGGAAAAAAATCAATCTAATGTCATGTTCTCCATATTCTAAACCCAAACCCTACCTTGATCATGGGTCATGTCTATAATTGATGACTACTAAAGGTGGATGGATGGTCAGGATCCTTTGTGTAAAAAGAAAACACTGTCAAGGGTTTTTTATACCTTCAGGCCTCTTCTGAAAAGAAAAGTTGCCTGACGAGTGTCTTTCTGATGACTTAATTTATTTCCACTCCTGGTAAAATTATTTGGAATGTTATTTCTGCAACAACAAAAAAAACACATGTACCATGAAAAGTCGGCCACTTAACAACTCTGAAACATCTTGAAAAAATAAGGAAAAATAGTTAAATTCATAGGCTAAAATACTGAGGTATACTAAACACAAAGATTCAATTATGTTCTTATTACATGAAGCTATTGAGATCTGATTTACAGATATCATATAACAATCTGGTTAATTCTGGAACTAATTTATCTTACAAATATTCCACTGTCTAACAGAATTAGTACAAAGAAAATCACACCTAGGTAGTTCACTGTCAAACTGCTAAAAAACAAGAATAAGAGAAAATATTGAAATATAACATATTCTCCAAATCTCTCTCCTTCACTCATATACACTGCTCTCCTTCACTCTTAATACATATTACATTAATATAAATCACACAAAAACTCATACTGTTCCACTGTATACTCTCTCCTGCATAGAATATTGTAACCTTAATTATGTTTGACTTTACTGTCACCAATTTCTAATTTCTACAGAAAGTTGGTAAAAGACAAATTTTCATACTTATCTGCTTATTTCTATAAATAAATGTTTAACATATCACCTCATCTTACCTCCAACCTTATAGAGGCTCAAATGCATAATTTCCCTAGCCATCTCAATTAACAAGGACTCATTTATGGCTCAGGTAATTGACAAATTCTTGAGAAGTTCCTGTTTTCCAAAAATAAGTACTCCCAATTGATTCTCAAAACAAAGAGATGACAGTGGAGTAAAGTTACAATTATAGCCATTCCACATATACAAAAACTTCATTTCAGGGTTTTTTTTTTTTGGCTTTGAATTATCTTTTATAAGAGATGAATAAATGGTATTTGAAACTGAAATAATAAAACTTCACAGCTTGTCAACTTCTACTTTATCCTTACAGAGAACAGACTACCATAATCAGTTCAGTTCAGTCGCTCAGTCATGTCTAACTCTTTGCGACCCCATCGACTGCAGCACACCAGGCTTCCCTGTCCATCACCAACTCCCAGAGTTTACTCAAAATCATGTCCATCAAGTCGGTGATGCCATCCAACCATCTCATCCTCTGTCGATCCCTTCTCCTCCTGCCTTCGATCCTTCCCAACATTGGGTCTTTTCAAATGAATCAGTTCTTCCTATCAGGCGGCCAAAGTACTGGAGTTTCAGCCTCAGCATCAGTTCTTCCAATGAACATTCAGGACTGATTTCCTGTAGGATGGACTGGTTGGATCTCTTTGCTTTTCAAGGGACTCTCAAGAGTCTTCTCCAACACCACAGTTCAAAAGCATCAATTCTTCTTCACTCAGCTTTCTTTATAGTCCAACTCTCACATCCATACGTGACTACTGGAAAAACCATAGCTTTGACTAGATGGAACTTTGTTGGCAAAGCAATGTCTCTCGTTTTTTAATTCGCTGTCTAGGTTGGTCATAGCTTTTCTTCCAAGGAGCAAGCATCTTTTAATTTCATGGCTGCAGTCACCATCTGCAATGATTTTGGAGCCCCCAAAAATAAAGTCTGTCACTGTTTCCATTGTTTCCTCATCTACTTGCCATGAAGTGACGAGACCAGATGCCATGATCTTAGTTTTCTGAATGTTGAGTTTTAAGCCAACTTTTTCACTCTCTTTGCACTTTCATCAAGAGGCTTTTTAGTTCTTCTTCACTTTCTGCCATAAAGGTGGTTTCATCTGCATATCTGAGGTTATTGATATTTCTCCCAGCAATCTTGATTCCAGCTTGTGCTTCATCCAGCCTGGGATTCTGCATGATGTATTCAGCATATAAATTAAATAAACAGGGTGATAATACACAGCCTTGACGTACTCCTTCCCTGATTTGGAACCAGTTTGCCATTCCATGTCCAGTTCTAACTGTTGCTTCTTGACCTGCATATAGATTTCTCAGGAGGCAGGTCACGTGGTGCGGTATTCCCATCTATTTAAGAACTTTCCACAGTTTGTTGTGATCCACACAGTCAAAGGCTTTGGCATAGTCAGTAAGGCAGAGGTACCATAATAGTAGGTCACATTTTAAACAACTGTCTTTTTAACATTTTAAATATCCTTAATTGGTAAAATACATGTAAAGTTTACCGCTTCGGCCAGTTAGGTGGCATTCAGTGCATTCACGTGGTCATACCACCACCACCACCACCATTTCCAGAAACATTCACCTTCACAGACTAAACCTGTTCCCCTTCCAACTCACTGTCCACCTCTGCCCAGCCCCCGGCCCCCACTCCTCCGCTGCCTGTCTCTGTGAATCTGACTGCTCTGGGGACCTCGCAGGAGTGGAATCACAGGACATACCCTTTTTAATTTAATATCAAAATAATTTCAGCTAGGGACTTCCCTGGTGGTCCAGCGGTTGAGAATCCACCTTTCAATGCAGGAGACACAGGTTCAATCCCTGATCAAGGAACTAAGATCCACATACTCCACGGTAACTAAGCCTGTACACCACAACTACCGAACCCACATGCCACAACTAGAGAGAAGCCCACAAACCACAATCAATGAGTGATCTTGCATGCTACAACTAAGACTGGACATAGACAAATAACTAATTTAAGCTTAAGAAGTATTCATGAAAAATCCTTTCAGGTTTGCTTTTCCCACAAATAACATACACTATTCTGTTAAGAGCCACTGAGACTATGTAACAAATTCAGCTTTCAAAATTGTGAATAATACTGGCTGAGGTGTTTTTACCAAAACAATCATCTTTTGCAGTTTTTTTCTATATGTGAAGAGAAACAAAGAAACAGAGTGATATTTTTCTTAAGAAGTCTATAATTAGTTAAATTCATCAATAACACTGGTTCTAAGAAATAAGGAAGCTGTAACTAAATGCTTCCATACTGAGCGTTCAAACAGACATACCAAGTATCTGTCTCGAAAATGACCAGACAACTACAACATCACTGCAAATTCATTGCTTTGAACTCTCAGTATAAGAAGTTCACCTTTATTTATGAAGGATAACATAATACTGTCTTATATTTGAGTACTTACTTTCTATTTAACTGGTTAGGTCTCTTGAGAGCTGCAACTGGTTTTCTCTGCACTTCATTTTGTCTCAGAAGGTTTGCCTTCCTTTTTAATGCTGGAAAATATCGTTCTATATTCTTTTAGAAAGCAAGAAACTATGTTAATTAGATTGCTTCATGCTCTATAACCTACTATGTATAAACATTTCTGAAGCAGAATGGACAGGGACTGACCACTACTTAGATGTACAGATTAGAGAGGCAAAGAAGCTAAAACAACTTGAATATTTCCAGTCTAAGTGACCAAAAAGATAACCACATTATACTTAAAATACTTGCAACAAAACAAGAATTCAAACAGAAGAAGGAATTTTTTCTATTTTGGTTATGTTCAGTTTGAGATACTCTGAGGGATACACGGTGATGAGGAAACATGGCTTTGGAACTCAAGAGAAGAATCAAGAGAGCCTGAAATGAAAATTTGGGAATCTTTCATATAAATATGATTTTGATATCAAGTGAAGGTGTAAGAGAGCCAAATTTCTGATGCAGGTGCAGCACCATTGTGCTAGCCAAGCAATCCCTGATGGTTTCCTTGACCTTAACTGGACTAAAGTTAACCTTTAGGTCAGAGGAGAGGTAGAACAGATATGTTATCTCTCCTTTGTCTTTTGCTCTCTTAGAGGGTCCTGAGCAGTGTGGCTTGTGCTTCTATGATTCTAGTGTTTTTACTGAATTTGTGTTTTAAGCTTTGTTTGGTGTCTATTTGTTTCTATGAGATGTCTAAAGACTTTTGTGGGAACAAAGTGCATTACAGTGTGCTCACAATCACTCTTTCCCTCCAGCATTTAGAGTCAGTCTTCCTTTTAATTTGCTCCCTCCCAGGACCCCTGCAAATAGTCACTTGTCAGGGCATCCACCAAGTTTAAAAAGACTGGTTAATTTCCGGACATGACTCAGACTCAGCAGAGGCATAACTTGAGCTGTTTCACAAGAGGCTCTTAGACCCCTTGCAAATAGGTTTCTCTGAAATCTATCTTAACAACTAAAGACTGAATTCCTGCAGTGGGCACAGCTTAAACTCAAGTTGAGAATTCCATTATATAAAGAATTTGACAAGTTACAAAATGTTTAGAGCAGCTCTGTCTCTTGAGGGCATTCAACAAATATCTATCAGGTATCTATAATGGGAGAGGTATAATATTAGTCAGATATACAAAGATATCTAAGTATAGTCCTCATCTTCAAGTAATCTAGTCTAAGAGACAGATGCATATTAATGGGTAATTATAATATACTGTGGTAAGTTATGCAATAGGAGGATATGTGAAGTACAGTAATAACATTATAACACAGAGAGAGATTTGCATATGCACAAAGAGAAAGAGATATGAAAGAGGAAACTATGACTTTAGATTCTTGGAATGTCGAGGTATGTTTATGGTAGAGAGGAGGGGGTGAAGATAATGGTGTGGAATGTAGGTTTAAAGGTGGACATAGGCCAAATACAAATACTGCATTCCATGCTAAATAAAATCAACAATTTAGAATCTTTGAAAGATTTAAAACATATTATGTGATGTAAATCAGAGAAAGACAAATATATGGTATCATTTATATGTGGAATATAAAAAAATGATATATATGAACTTATTTATAAAACAGAAATGGGCTCACAGACATAGAAAACAAACTTATGGTTATCAAATGGATAGCAAGTAAGGGGAAGAGAGATAAATGAAGAGTTTGGGATTAATATATACACACTACAATATATAAAAAAGATAAGAAACATGGATCTACTGTATGGCACAAGGAATTATAGTCAATATCTTATAATAACCTATAATGAAAAATAATCTGAAAACATATATCTGAATCACTTGCTACACCTGAAATTAATATATTATAAATCAACTATATATCAATACAAATAGTTTTTAAAAAAAGAGCTAATTTCCAAAACAAACGTGTGAGAAGGAAAAAAGGGAGGTTGTGGTAGCAAAGAAACCTGAGTAGAAAAATAGAAATTAAAAAAACTCAATGTCATAGAATATTAGCACATGAAATGTCCATTTTTTCTCTCTCCACATAAATTCAGTCCATCATTAAAGCCTAATTCAGGCTTCCATATTTTCCATGAAGGCTTTTAAAAAGTCTTTGACAATATGAACTGTATCTTTAACTTAATCTAGATTCCCTTGTATTTTAAAAATATGAGAAGTATCCCAAAGATACAGATTAAAAAACACAAAAATTATAATAATCTTCATTTTCATGAATATTTAGAAAAGAAGTAAATGTAAAAGCAGGAATAAAGAATATCAACCATACATAAGAAATGCTATGAAATCAGACTAATGATAGATAGCCCATTCTGAGCTTACTATTTTGTCTTTAATAAAAACACCAAAGACCATTTAATAGGTAAGTGTAAAAGTTCCTTCTATAATATTACTGTCACATGTCATTTTCCTTCAAAATACCTGCCATATTATAATCATTTAGTTATCTGTGTGATAAATTATTTAATATTTATTTGAGTTCTCCATGAGGACAGGGATTTTAATACAGAATCCCTTGCATCTAGGACATACTGAGTATTCATTCAGTCAACATGAATTAAATGATGAATACATGGTCAAGAAGTGTCAACAGTCCAATAATGTATTGGGAATTTGTGTTCATGAATCTAAGGTTTGTATATGTGTACAAAAGTGTTTACAAAGAATATCTAGCAGTAAGTTTTCTCTAAAGAATTCTGATATAAAAAATTATTCCTTGAGGGAAAGAAATTAAGGTAGTCTATTTGAATGTTGTTCTATTAAAGTAGTATTTTATTACTTACATATTAAAGTAATAAAATTTTAAGTGTACAGTTTGATGAATTTGGGTAACTACATGTAGTCATGTAATCACTTCATAACCAAGATATAAAGCAGTACCCTTAACCTTAAATGTTTCCTTATGCCCCCTGCAATTTCCTTCCCTCACATGACTCTAACACCAGGCAATGACTGATCTGTCACTATAGTTAGTTCAGCCTTTTATACAACTTCAAAGAAACAGGATCATAGTACACAGTATCTTGTGTTTGAATTCTTCTGCTCAGCATGATGTTTTGAGATGTATCCACACTGTCTTGCACATTAACATTTATTCCTATTTTACTGTTGAATTCCACAGTATGAAGATAAGGTATTTATAAACTATCAAAATCAGACAAATGATCAAAACTACCCATTAGCAGAAAATAACTACTAATTATGCAGTTATTTTTTTAAGTTTACAGAAGTACTAAATAGTTTAGTACTATTACAGTCCAGTTAAAAGTTCTACAAAACATAGCATACCCTCAGTTTTAGGAAATTGTGAATCTAAAAGAAAAATGTTATAGAACTGACACTGACAAGGTAGTAAATTCCAGTCGAAAAATTCCTTAAGAACTTTCACTTGGCAGATACTCTAAGCTTTCTCTAAACAAAAGAAAAAAATTCATTCTTAGAGATGTTCATTCCCCTCATAGCACAGTCATTTGCTAGTTAGAGCACATCCCACTTAGTAATTCACTTAATCTGTAAGAAAATGTACATTTTTATTGAAATAAAATCTTACTATTTCATATAAACTGTGGAAAGGAAGAGATAAAGTAACAAAATGTCTAATTACGGTCAGGAATTTTTTTTAAGGTATAAAATTTCTAAGTATATTAAAGTATTTGGGTATTTTGTAAATTGCTAGAAAATGATCTGCTTCACAAGTACTATAGTCATTCCTATTCAGATATTAATCTACATTCAGGTTGAGAGAAAGGTTAAGAAACAGAAAATTTCAAACCACACCTTTTCTAAAATCATTCAGTCTTTGAATAAAAACATCTTACCATTCAGTACATTATTCTATAATTTATAGAGCTTGTAAGTATTCTATGATTTAACACTTTCAATTTTTACTATTTTTAAACAACTCAAAAGACTATACCACATGTTGTAATCTAAAATTTCTACTGGAGCAAGTTCTGTGATAAAGTTTTAGAGATAGCTGTTGGTGATAGCAGAACTGAAAAGTTAAGGTGTAAAGAGAGTTGTGGTTAACCAGAATACATTCTTAAGATATTTTAAGAAATGATTCATGTCCTGAATTTTTAAATTAAAATATGCATTACTTTCATAATCAGAGAAACCAAACAGGTTAAAAAATCGAAGAGTAGAACATTAAATTCCTTGGTGGCTCAGACTTACTAAACATAAGAAATTAAAGAAAAACCATGTGTGAAACTATTTTAAGTAATGCTTTATTTAGCCAATTCGAAATTTACTCCATTGAGATGTAAATAAAAAGTCAATTAAGATTTGAAAAGTAGTTAATTTACAGTGGGTAAATAAATATAACTCTAATTAAAAATATAAACTAGAGCAAACAGTTATCCACCCAAGAGAAATGAAAACCTATGTCCCTACATACTTACAGGGATGTAAGCAACATTATTTACAATACCCAAAATAATGAAAACAATGAAAATGTTGTCCATCAACTGGTGAATGGATAAACAAAATATAGAATATCCATATGATGGAATATTATTCAATAATAAAAAGAGATAAAGTACTGAGACTTGCTACAACATGATAAACCTCAAAAGTATACAGCTAACTGCCAGCCCACATACTACTGTATGATTCCATTTATAGGGATACCTTGGAGTTACTGGGGATTTTGTTCCAGACCACTGCAGTAAAATAAATACCACAAAAAACTTAGTCACAAGAATTTTTGGTTTCCCAGTACATATAAAAATTATATTTACACTATAATGTAGTCTTTAAGTGTGCCACAGTATTATGCCTAAAAAAAGAATGTACATACCTTACTTTAAAAATACTTTATGCTAAAAAAATGCTAACCATCATCTTCATCTTCTGTGAGTTTTGATCTTTTTTCAATAGTACCATCAAAGATTACGGATCACCATAACAAATACAATGATGAAAGAGTTTAAAATATTGTGAGAATCACCAAAATGTGACACAGAGACAGAAACCGAGCAAAGGCTGTTGAAAATAAGGCACCAACTGACTTGCTCAATGCAGAGTTGCCACAAATCTTCAATTTGTAAAAACCGCAGTATCTGTGAAGCATAATAAAGTGAAGTGTAATAAAACAAGGTATGCCTGTATATGAAATGTGTGGGAAAGGCAAATTTATAATATATTTACAGCAAGTAGATTAGTGTTTGCTTGGGGGCATATGATGGGGTATGACTGTGAATGGACATGAGATTTCTCTTTAGAGTGACAGAAATGTTTTTCTAAAATTAATTATTGTAATGATTGTTCAACCCTAAATTTTCTAAAATTCACTGAACTGTACACTTAAATTAATTTTATAGTATAAAATTATACATCAATAACCTATTAAAAACTGCCGCCACACATCTGTTAAAAACTGTACACACACACGGGGGCACGTGCACAAGGAAAGTCAAGAACCTATAAAAAAAAGTTTATATTTGATAATGTGAAAGTTTAGGTATTCTTCATGAATGACAATCATTTTTATTTAATTATTAAATTTTTTATATAAGCCCCAACTGCTGCTGCTGCTAAGTCACTTCAGTCGTGTCCGACTCTGTGCAACCCCATAGACGGCAGCCCACCAGGCTCCCCCGTCCTTGGGATTCTCCAGGCAAGAACACTGGAGTGGGTTGCCATTTCCTTCTCCAATGCGTGACAGTGAAAACTGAAAGTGAAGTCGCTCAGTTGTGTCCGACCCTCAGCGACCCCATGGACTGCAGCCTTCCAGGCTCCAGGCAAGAGTACTGGAGTAGGGTGCCATTGCCTCCTCCAATATAAGCCCCAAAGTACTACATTAAAAAAGCAAAATATTCAAATAAAATGTTCTCTCAAGCTCATTCACAAAAATATTAGTACAAATAAAAGTTTTTTTTTTCCTTAGTTGAAATACAGTTGATTTACATATTGCATTAGTTTCAGGTGTACAGAAAAATAATTTAGTTGTAAATATATATATATTTTCAGATTACTTTTTATTATAAGATACTGAATATAGTTTCCTGTGATATACAGTAAATCTTTGTTGCTTATCCATTTTATGTATAGTAGCTCGTATCTGTTAATCCCATACTAATTCATCCCTCCTCCCCCCATTCCCTTTGGTAACTGAAAGTTTGTTTTCTACGTCTGTGAAATTTTATTAAATTTTTATATAATTATTAAATTTTTTATATAAGCCCCAACTGCTGCTGCTGCTAAGTCACTTCAGTCGTGTCCTGTTTTGAATACAGATTCATTTGTCCCAGAGTTTCTGATTCAGGATTAACTATCATCCTACCTTGTCACTTAGAGGCGGTCGATTCATAGGACTAATTCCTTTTCGAATTCCAGTTGCTTTCCTAGCTGCAAGGCCAGTGATAACTCCATAAGGACGTCTCTTCCCAGGCATCACTCTTCCTCTACGGCTCAGACTATTCTTACCAAAACCTGTAGGAGAAGAGGAAAAAACAATCTCAGAATCAACTGAATGGCACACAGGTCACAGGATACTGTATTTCTTAAGCAGGGTGGAGAACATGAAAGTTTTTCATTTATTATTATATAATACTTCTTTTATTATATTTTATAAGCTGCACTGAAAAGGGTTCTGCTGCTGGTAATGGACTGCAAAGGACTAGAGGATTCTCACATTTCCTCCTAGCTATCTTCTCTTCAGAATTACTCTCAACAAAGAGAACAGTCTCAACTTTCCCTGTGCAGCTGCTATCCACATATGCTTATTGAGTACTTGAAATATGACTAATTTGAATTGAGATGTAACAAAAGAAAATATATTTCATTAATAATTTCATATTAATCATACATTATTAAAATATCTCATGTACTGGGTTAAATAAAATACATTATTAACAGGTGCCTCACACTTTACTTGTTTGGTGGCACTGATTTAGAGTGGAATCACTATCTCCTGTTTACTTACTATGCTGCAATCTGGGTTCTTTGTTTTCAGTCTTACTCTATTCCAACTGCTTTTGCTAAACTCTGCAATAAACTCCAGTGAGTATTTTAATCTCTGCAGCACATGACATTACTGACTTCACTCTTCCATTATATATCTTATCTATTTAAACACTCATTTTCTAATTATGAAATAGTAAACATGTTCAACTGCAGAAATCTTAAAAATATATAAAGTATAAATAACAATATAAAGTCACCATTATTAGGTCACCACTTAGAGATAACAACTATGAACATTTTACATTTTTCTAGTATTTTACTTATACACATATATTTCAAGTTAACACTTTTAGATTCAACTGTTTTTAAGCAACACAAAAGACAATTTTGTAGTATCGTGGGCCCAGAAAGCAGGCCAAGTCAATCTTCCAGCAAGCATATTTCACACCCAAAATACTACTTTGTAGTCTATGTTAACACTGTATTGTGAATATTGTGAATTACACTAGGTAACAACTGTGATATTGGCCATCCTTAATTCTAATGTCTTTAATATTCACACTAAACCATTTCAGTTACTTCTAGAATTACTCTACCATAAATAAGATTACAATAACACTAATAGATAACACATTTTTAAACACTCCATGATCATTTCTTCAATATATAAATTTCCAAAGGTCAAAATGCTGTATCGAAGAGTAAAGCAAATTCTTAAGGATTTTGATTATTTTCGTGAAAAATCTCCTCCAGAATGACTATATTTATGTATATTTCCAGGAACATAAGGGTGCCCATTTTTCCACATCATTGACTACATTGACTATTATTCTTTTTAATCTTTATCACTTTATGTTTGAAATAAAAAAAAAATCTCATCACATTTGGTAGTTTACTAGCAATAATGAACACTTTCCATGTTTTTTTTTTTTTTTAAATCTTTCATTCCCAAACTGCCATGTTCATAATCAGTCTTTCAGGATCAAGGTCTAATTTTCTTTGATGCTCCGATATAAGAATTACTTTAAATTTGTAACTAATTTTTCAAGGATTGATATCTTTACAATATTCAGGAATGTGCTGTCTTTCCACTCATTCTTCTTTGGTCACTAAATTGGCATAGTAAAGTTTCAAGCTTTCTCCCCTATAGGTCCTGTACAGTTCTAATTAAATTTATTACAGGTATTTCATATGTTATTAATCTCAAAGAAGATCTCTATTAATAATTTTCGTATTGTCATTCCTGGGATTACAGAAAGCTACTGAGGTTTCAATGAATAGCTTCTAATGAGCTATCTCACTGAATTCACTTATTAGTTCTAATAGTTTTTCAAATTATTTTCTTGGGATTTCTGAGTGACAATCATATTACTCACAAATAATACTATCTTCTTCCTTCCAATAATTACACCTCGAATTCTTTTACTTCTTAATGCAATGGCCAGAAATTCCAGAGGACTATGCTAAGTAACAATTGTGATATTGGCTATTCTTAATTCTAATTTGTGGGGGAATGTCTTTAGAATGGAATCCTGCGTAATAATATACACCTTCAATGTGGTAACAGGTCTAACAACTTGCTTCACAGTCAAACTAAACTTAAAATAGTTTACTATAGATTTCTCAGGACTAATGTGTGTGATGAATCTCTTAAGTCATAATCATGTATATATGTCATTCTCAAATATCTAATTCCATAATGCTTTTTTGGGGTATACCAATTTTGAGACCAGAATTCAACAAGGCAGTTAGGAAAACCTGTTATGATGGTTGAACCATTTATGAATTTATTGCCTTTACTGCCCTACTTCTGTTACTGGAACATGTCTCTTACCAGTTGGCTTAATATTAGGCTTTGTCAGCAGAGGGCGCTGCAGGGACTCTAGCAGCTTTTCTTTCAAGCTCTAGTGTGCAACTTAAGGTTTGTTTCTGTGGCACAGGACAGTCAGTGGCAATCATTATCCCTTCCCCTCAAGCTAAGACTAGGTGAGGTAAGAGAGGCGCCTAAGGCACAAAATTTGAGAATGAATGACACCTTAAATTTTAGGTCCAAGGTATCTATCTAGATCTAGTCCTAGGTATCACTCTAATTCTGACCCTGCTCATCCTCCAGTAAGTTACAGCCCCCTCATCCCTACAGCTGACTTCCCCGTGAATTCTATCTGCATGGCAACTCCGTATGGTAGGGAATTCATGTAGATTTGTTCCTTTTTTGGGTGCTCTGCCTTAGGACTGAAAGTAACGATCTTATTACTTTTATAATCATCAAAAAAGCAATAGAGATACAACTTTTTAAAATATTAAGATCAAATTGTTGCTACTCTATGTGTGATTTCCTTCTAGAATTGCAACCAAATGAAAATCAAGCATGTTGGGGAAGTCTCTAGTTCAAACTAAATCTGTAACAACTTGCTATTTTTATTTGTATTAAATAATGAAGGATCTATTACTGTGCTAGGCACTGTTCTGAGTACTTTAAATGAGAACTTGATGAAGCTGATGCTAACATCTCAATTTTGCAAGTAAAATGAGGCAAAGAATAGTGACTACCCAGAGGTCATAGTTTGAAAATGGCAGAGCCAAGATCTAAGTGCAAGTTTCTGTGGCTCGAAAAATTGAACACTTTTCCAATTAAAGAATAACAAAAGGCAGAATATAATCTGGTACATTTCCAAAGAGAAAAAAAACAGCTATGACAGAAAAGGCAGGCAGAAAGTGAAGAGGAACTAAAAAGCCTCTTGATAAAAGTGAAAGAGGAGAGTGAAAAAGTTGCCTTAAAGCTCAACATTCAGAAAACGAAGATCATGGCATCTGGTCCCATCACTTCATGGGAAATATATGGGGCAACAGTGGAAACAGTGTCAGACTTTATTTTTGGGGGCTCCAAAATCACTGCAGATGGTGACTGCAGCCAACCTAGATAGCATATTGAAAAGCAGAGACATTTCTTTGCCAACCAAGGTCCATCTAGTCAAGGCTATGGTTTTTCCTGTGGTTATGTATGGACGTGAGAGTTGGACTGTGAAGAAAGCTGAGCGCCGAAGAATTGATGCTTTTGAATTGTGGTGTTGTAGAAGACTCTTGAGAGTCCCTTGGACTGCAAGGAGATCCAACCAGTCCATTCTGAAGGAGATCAGCCCTGGGTGTTCTTTGGAGGGAATGATGTTAAAGCTGAAACTCCAGTACCTTGGCCACCTCACGCGAAGAGTTGACTCATTGAAAAAGACTCTGATGCTGGGAGGGATTGGGGGCAGGAGGAGAAGGGGACGACAGAGGATGAGATGGCTAGATGGCATCACTGACTCAATGGACGTGAGTCTGAGTGAACTCCAGGAGTTGGTGATGGACAGGGAGGCCTGGCGTGCTGCGATTCATGGAGTCACAAAGAGTCGGACACGACTGAGCAACTGAACTGAACTGAACCGAGCTAGCTATGAAACACAAACGATGTGAATAAGGAATAAGGCAAACAGTGACAAGTACAATACAAAGACATAGGCAAGCACAGTGTACTAAGAATCTAGAGAAAAGGATAAGAAGTGAATGAGGTGGTAGGCACAAATAAGAGGGCTCTAAGTGGGGATAAAGACTATATTTGAACAGGAATTGAGGGGGTCATGGAATTCATGATTAGATTATATCAGTCTTGAACCAGTATCTTACACTGAATGGAAGAGAGAAGACAGTGAAACCATTCTGGATGCTACTGCACTAAAACATAACATAATAAGGGACTGGGAGAGGAACAGGGAAATCTGAATGTATTCCAAAAGAATGAGTGAATTAGCAGAACAAAGAGGAAGTTTAAAGAGAGCAGGAATCCATTATTATACCAAAGTTTGAGGCTTAGATGAGAAATACTCATTAAAAAAATCTCATTAACAAGAATAAAAAGAGGTGGAGAAGGAAGGATTGGGAATTTGGGATTAGCAGATACAAACTAGTACATATAGGATGGATAAACAACAAGGTACACTACTATATAGCACAGGGAACTATATTCAATATCCTGGGATAAACCATAATAGAAAAGAATATGAAAAATTATATATATATATATATATATATATATCACTGAGTCACTTTCCTGTACAGAAGAAATTAACATAATAATGTAAAACAACTATACTTCAATAAAATTTAAAAAAACACACAAATAAAAGGAAATTCTATTCCTAGGTGCTTTCTGGCTATTATAGTCACTGTTCCCATTTTCATCACCCTTTCTTTCTACAATCTGTTATTTATCAACGGCTTCTCCATTACCTTCTAACAAGCCTAGATCATCCCTTTCTTCTTCCTTTTCTACCTTTGAACAAACTTCACTAGCTCTATCTCAGTTTTAGCAACAGTTCTATTTTTCACCCTTTCATTGTCATGTTTCGTGCAATAGTCTTTTCTCAGTTTTCATTCATTTAGCCCCTTTAGAAAGTCACCTTCAATCTCATTACTTCAACTACTACCTCTGTGAAGATCCTTCCACATTTTAAGCTTCACCAGAGCAGCAGTTGAACACTAGTCATGTGTTAGAGGGACGTACAGAACTTCAAAAATACCCAGATCCTACTTCTGCAGATTCTGGTTCAGTAGCAATGGAGTGCAGCCAGACTATCAGCCTAATTTATAAAACTCCACAGGTTCAACTAATGTTGAGAACTAAAAACTAAACACAGGAATTTTCATCTTTCTTTTGTATCTACAGCCCAATTCCTTCATGAATTTCTTTCACAGACACATCCTGTTGCTTAATTTCTGCAGTCAGATCACTTACATGAAGATTTGAGGGATTTTCTAGAAAATATCGTATCACAAAGTGTATGCAATCATATTACTGGCTCCTTTTCAAATCAGCACACAAACTTTTCCCTGCCTCTTCTACATCTAAAATAGATAGCATTCATTCTCAACCTTTTTGGTCTCAGGACCTCTTCATACTCTTAAAAAATTACTGAGGACCCCAAAGGGCTTTTCTTTTCATGAGTTTATGTTTACTGATACTTAGCATACTATAAGGGTGGTATGCTGTTGGCTCAGCGGTAAAGAATCCGCCTGCCAATGCAAGAGATGAGGGCTCAATCTGTGGGTCTGGAAGATAGCCTGGAAAAGGAAATTGCAAACAGCTCTAGTATTCTAGCCTGGGAACTCCCATAGACAGAGGAGCTTGGTGGGATACAGTCCATGGAGTTGCAAAACTCTTAGGGACTAAAAATAACAACAAGCCATACTACAAATGAAAACATTTAATAACGATGCAATTTTAAAGTTCACTAAATGTAGGGCAAAAAACATTTTTTAATGAAAAACAACTATTATTTTCCTAAACAAAAATATTTCATAAGAAGAGAAGCACTGATTTGCATTTCTGCACATCTTTTTACTGTGTGGCTTAATAGGAAATTTTCTGTTTCTGCATCCAATCTGTTTGATCACATGCTGTGTAGATTTTGGAAAAGTCCACTGTACATTCATGAGAGAATAAGACTGAAAACAATTACTGTCTTACTATTATTATAGAAATAACTTTGACTGTTTACACCCCTTGAGTCCTGGGGATTCCCTAGGATCTCTGGACAACACTTTGATAATCGCTGTTGTATAGTATTCCATCCCTGAAGAACATTTAGGTAGGTTGTACAAATAAGCATTGAGTGACTAAATTACATTTCAGGAATAGAATTGTGAAAACTTTATTCTCTTATGTGTTCAGTCATCAAAAATAAATGATTATTTGGTAAGGGCTCTCTGCTTATTCTGTTACCTCAACCTAACATTCTCACTGACATTACAATGTGGAAATCTGAACTTATCCAAACCAATTAGAGCTTAAGAAAATCCCATCTCTCTCTGAACATTCAGTGACAGGAGCAGCTGTTCTATTTTAGGCCCTGTCACATGGAAGTGGAGAACATACAAGCACAAATTCAATCTTAAAAGATCCTAAGGCATTTGCAGATCTTTAGCTCAACGCTGAGATCATAAACTCTGTAAAAGGAAAGCTTTTCTGATCCTTCATGAAGGAGATCCTATTTCACCTTATTGATTAAATTACCACCGATTATCTTAGCACAAAATGCCTATCTAAAATCCTATAGTACTATCAGAATTTCTCTTATGATATTTCTCAACTCAAGTGTTTTTCCTTATCTGTCACCAGAAGTTCCTTGAAGTAAAGGACTGTGTCTTTACAAACCCAAACAAGCTGGTCAGTTCAGAGTATTTATCAGGTATTTAACAAATGATTAACATAAACAAATGTATTTCTGGCTTCTATGAACTCTAAAATTATTTTAATATAAATCATACTTAATTATGGTATGTTGAGTAACATTTATAAAGAAACCTCAAAATATAAATCACTGGAATTAAATATTAATTTTCTATAGCTAAATACCTGTCACAAGATTTATTCTCTTGAGTCCAGCTATCCAAGAAAATTATTAGGGAAGAATAAATTTTTCTGTACAGTCTAATTTTAGTTACAGGTATATGTTGAGCTTATGTTGGCATATCAGTTGTTAAACGTAGGATTAATTATGTTCAATCTATTGGAGATTACTTGTTGTTGTTTTTTTAACATATAGGACAAAAATCAACTTAGGAATTAGTTTATCAAACTTTTTGCACATGTGTAAAAAAGATCTTGAGTTTTAAAAATCTGAACAAATGTTTATTCTAAAATGCTGATGTAATTGCTAACAAAGTTAATGAGTCACATATAATTAATAGTATTCCCTTACTGCCTTAAGTCCATTTTGGAACAAGATGTTATAAATAAATAAGCTTCTAGATTACTAAAAATAACTGTATATGTAGAGTTCCAAAATAACAGACCACATCTAAAGCATTCAATTCTGTTTTACCTTTGGAGAATTTAACAAATCTTAAAGATCCTGCATAAGATAAGTAACCTAGAAATAATTTTCTGTGCAAAACAGCAGTCTCCATGTATTTAAAAGGTTTTCATATAAGAAAGGTAATTTGTTTCCTATAACTATAGAATTAACAGGAAGGCATGATTTAATTCAAATTAAGAGAATTTTCTAGTAAACAGTGTGTCTCCAATAATGGAATAAGTTATCTTGTGAGGTGGTATGTTCTCCCACTGAATGTATTTAAGCTAGAGTTAAACAGTCATCCATCAGACAGACTAACATCTAACCGCAAAGGAGACTAAGACTTTATGGTATGGAAGATCCTTTACAAATCTTTATCCCTAAAAATAACAAAGACTTTATATACCGAGGTTACTTTAAAATGACTTAATGTTTTTAGGACACACGGTTAATCACCTATTTAAGGAAACCTGAATTGCTACCAGATTGTAAGATTAAACAAAACCCTGAGAGAAGGAAAAACATAAATCACTGATATATTCCCTCCATGTTTTAAATACGTATCAAAGATAGTATACTATGAACCCATAAATAATTGGCATTTTATTAAAGCTTACTTGCAAAACTTACCAGAATTTTGTTGAATACCCCATCTTACTCTCATCCTGAATTGCCTGGCACCACTTTGCTGAAGTCTTCTATTTAATCTTGGGAAATTCTGCTTCTTTCCTTCCTTTCGATTCAATTTGATGATATCATCTGTGATAGACAAAATGTGATGATTATCTTCATTTTAAATTAATGACTCAATTACTCAGTCTCATTTTCTAGTTGACAGATTTCCTATGTCCCTAACTTCTTTTCTACCTTGGAAGCACTTCCTTAAAAGGATAATAATGCTAAGAATATAAAAGCTCAAATCAGCCAATATATTTGGAGCAGTGAAGAAAAGTTTCATAGGAAAAGCTGAAGTCAAAAGACCAAAACAGAGCTAGTAATTAATGAAAATTTCTATTTTTCATAGTATTTCTTTTCCTAATATATGTAAATAAGCAAAACCTGTTTACAAAAATTATCTGTATTTATCTTCTATAAACACAGAAGTCTCCAGTTTTAAAGATGACCACCTTTCAATAAAACCATTGGCAATCAAATAATAAATCATTCATAAACTAAATTTCTAAGTTCATCTCAAGTTAGCAAATCTTTACTGAGTATAAGTTATGGTACGATGAATATATGTGGCAGGCTGTGCCACAATAGAAACAAAAGTAAAACATGACTACTCTCAATAAATTTAAAACTAGTGAAGGAAACCGGCATATAAATAATGAACACAAAAGACCCATAAGTAAACAAGTACCATAATAAAGGTACAGTACAAAAAGAAAACACTACTGGTTCTCTGCTTGTTTAGCACAGCAATTCAGGGTTACCTTATTTTTCTTTCTACATAGTTCTCTCTTTTTTTTTTGGTCATGCCAAGGGGCACATGGGATTATGGGATTTAATTCCTGGACCAGGGATGGAAACCGTGCCCCAAGTGTAAGCTTGGAGTCCTAACCACTGAACCTCTAGGGAATTCCCTCTGCACTGTTCTAAGTCTCATTATCTCCAAAAACACTTTCAAACTGTCCCAAGGTAATTCACAAACAACACACTGCTCTAATATCACAAAAGAACAATGTGAAGATCAGGAAACTAAATGTACTCCAGATCCTATTTACATATGTTAAAAGGAGATTATTAGCAGACAAAAAATACACATTTAAAAATATTCAAACAATTTCTCTGAAGTTCCAACTCCAATTCTGAATTGAAACTACAGCAAATAAATCAAATAAACTGAACACTGTCAACACTTCTAAATAAAATTAATGACACTAACAAACCTCAGTTATTTTTTTCCAAATTGCTCTAAATACAAATAATTTAACAACTGTATCAATATAACCATAGTCTTTTCTAAAGTCAAAGAAAGATATATAGGGATCTTTTCTCATATAGCACTACTCTATTTCACCCATCTTTCACATTTAAGACTTTAAATTACATTCAAACAGTCATATAAAATAATTCAAATCTCTTCAAGAAGAGATAAATCTTTCAGGTACAAAAAAATTCATCAAAGTTAAAGGCACTCAAAAACAGTTTTTATAAAATACAAAGATTTCACAAATCTCAGAGGCATGAACATGTTAAATTCTCAGTAAGCAGAAAGAAAATATAGTTAGAAAGCCACTACTTTCGAAGCACTACGTTCCTTTAACAAGGTGCTATTTATTCTTCACCAAAAGTCCGAAATCTCAGTCATGAGAGTTATTCCCCCTCCAAAATTAATTTGGTCTGGGAACCATAAAACAAGAAACGGTAAAGCATAAATCTGCCTAACTAGGTTGATTTTAAAATAGGGCATTATAGAGTATAAACTAAAAATTAAAAGTAGCAAAGCATGTCAAATATAAAATTGTTTTATATTTAAGCATTTTATTATCTAAATCCTCAAGTTAAATGGAGCTACAATGACACAGAAGAGTCTTCCAATCTAAAGAAGAAAATGGCTTTCTCCTAATCAAGGAGAGATAGTAACTGAGTACTAATAAGATGGTTCTTAAAGCATGTATTCATTCAATCCTCACAATAATTCCATGAAGTAACTATTTTAATCTCCATTTTCAAATTAAGAAACTGAGTCACAATGAGGTCAGCTATTGATAACCTTGGTAGATAATTCTATATGAATAGTCACATAAACCTGACAGACCTACAGTTAGAAATAAAACAAAAAATTAAATTCTAAAACCTATGAAAGCCTGATAAAATGGGATATTCATTTTATCAGGGATAAAGTGGGATATTCACAAAACATAATAATTACTTAAAATATGTCTCTTCCTCACATCTACATGAAATTCACTTAAAAAAAAAAGGCACCTGACAGAATGCTGTATGTTCTTAAGGGAAAAGAGAGACCAAGTTTTAGTTTAGCTATCCATTGCACTTCATCTCTACCTTCAAAGAGAATTATCCCTCAGTTTTCTTCACTTGAACACCCCAATTACCAAAAGAAAATGCATACAAAAAAAATTAGAAACTTAAGAAATGTACTGGTTATGAAAACACACGTTTAACACTTTCTACATCTACAGCATGGTGCTCTGAAATACTGATTCCATCATTAACTTGATGTACAACTTGGGCAAGTTACTTAATTTCTCTATGCCTCAGGTTTTGTAAAACGGAAATAACAATGGCTTATACAGTGTGTGTGTTTGTAAATATGGTGCTTACGGTGTACCAGGTACTGTTCTGAGCAGTTTATCCATGCCTATTGACTGTTTTAACACTTACAGCAACATTCTGAGGGGGGCCTCAGCTTTTCACAGATGAGGCACTAAGAAGCAATTTGCCCAAGATCAAATGGTTAATAAGCAGCAGAGACAGGATTTGAACTGAGACAGTTTGGGATTCCAGATTCCATGCTCTTTATCAAGCAGTTATATACCTTATAGGGTTATCACTGGGATAATTTAACACATATAAAAACGCTTAGTCCTGTGCCTTGCAGGCAGTAAGCACTCAATAAATATTTACTATACTTTTTCTTGGCCTTAGTTCAAAAGATGCCTCGTGTCTTTAGAGGTCACTGCTGACTAGCAATAAGGCAAGACTAAGATTTTCTGATGATCTGCTTAATTTATGTCTTGGGTTCTAACTTATGGCAACAACAGAAAGCAAGAGTTCTTGACTTAATGACTAAAAATCTTGCAAAAAAAAAGAAACATAACAAAAATGAAAAATATCGTCCTTGAAAAAGTTACATTTCTGTATGCCCTGTGCTGTGCTTATTAGTCAGTTGCTCAGTAGTGTCCAACTCTTTGCGACCCCATGGACAGTATCCCGCCAAGCTCCTCTGTCCGTGAGGATTTTCCAGGCAAGATCACTGGAGTGGGTTGCCATGCCCTCCTCCAGGGGAATCTTCCCAACCCAGGGATCAAACCCAGGAAGCCCAATGATACTAAAGTGGGTAGCCTATCCCTTCTCCAGGGGATCTTCCCGACCTAGGAATGGAACTGGGGTTTCCTGCATTGCAGGTGGATTCTTTATCAGCTGAGGTACCAGGGAAGCCCCTCTGTATGTCCCAGAACTTTTTAAATATCGGAAAAAATTGTAGGCCTCAGGCAGAGCTAACCATATCTAATGTCATAACCTAAATCCCGATAAAAACAGTATTACTTTTAAACCAACCAAGCCAAACAGACTAGTGCCTCCGTGGTGATAGGTCTGAATTTTTAACTTAATCGCCCATCTTCCTGCTTTTTACCTAGTTGTCACCAAACCACTCCAACTCTTCTAGGTCCTATGCTTTACTTGTCTTCCCATCAATCCACATAAACCATCCTTGCTTTTCGCTCCGTTTTGTTCTAATTTGCTAACTTGAAGGACTCTGGATGAGGAGAAAGTGCTTTTCTGGGCACCGCCTAATACATCACCATTCCATGAAGTCCTTTCTAAGTATCTTTTCTGTCAAGCGCCCCGCGGTGGCCTTGCCGTCTGCTGCCCGTCAGAAATGGCCAACTCTAGGGGCTTCTTGACGCTTCTCTGCGACGCCAGGCACAGGCCCAAGCGCGCAAAACGTCCAACTAGCCCTTCTCTGGAACCACGGGTTTAACCGAACCAGCCCGGCTCTCGAAGAGCTTTCCTTAGAAAGGTTGGCTCCGTCCGATCCGTGCCCTAGCTCCCTCGATAACGCCCACACCGAACACGCCTGCGGTGAAACGCGCGGAGTTTTCCTCACAAAGAGCCAGGGTCACCCGCGAGTGGTGGCGCCCTTCTGAGAGGAAAGAGGGTCCGCACTCCTAGATCTCCCCAAAGTCCCGACCCAAAGCGCCCTCCGCCCCCTCAGACACAGTCCGGCCGAGGGGATCCCCGAGGCCCCCCGACTTGACCCCGACACCTGCGCGCTCTCCCTCGCCCCCAGGTCGCCACCGGCCCTCCCTTGGTTCCGCCCACCCGCAAGAAAACTCCAGCGACAGCTGCACCCAACCGCCCCTTCCCCCACAAACCACGGTAGTTGGTTCCACCCACATCTCCTCCCACTCCAACTCGGTCCGACCCGGCTCCTCACCCAAAGACATATCAATTTTGTCCAGGTTTTCATTGCTGCGGGCTTTCGGCTGCGCAGGCGGCGGGGTTGCGGTGGCTCCCATTAACCGGGTACTAAACCGGTTCATGGCTGGAGACGTCGAGCAGGAACAGTCAGACGAGAAGGCCAAAGGCTGAGGCCTGCCACCTCCCACTCACGCACGCAGACTATCCGCACCGCGAGAGCGCGCACGCGTGCTGACGGAGTCCGCGCCCCTCAGAGCGCGTCTGACGGCGGGGGAGGTGGGGACCATAGAGACGAGCGGCCTGCGAGAGTGGCCCCACCCCCTTTCAGGGACTGAGTCCTAGCGCCCCTTGCTGGACAGGGGAAAACATTGCACCCGCCGCTCTGGCTGCTAGTGAGAGCCGCCGTTTTAGCAGTTCGCCTTTCTGGCGGAATTATGCTGGACCGTGAACACCTCAGAATCACATGCCTTAAATGAGATCATGTTCCTCCGTGCCCTTCGAGTCCCCTCTGCTACAGAAAGGCCCCCTAAGGTTTGGTATATACGAACCTTTCACAGCCCACTGCAATGCAGCCTCAGAGGCAGGGCCGACGCTGCGAGCGTGGATTGCAGAACTGCGCCTCGGCTCCCCTCTCCCTGGTCAGCTCCTCCACCTGCAGCATGCGGAATCTCCACGTCTGGACGCAAAGCAAAGCCCGCACTGATAATCCTTGCGTCACCGTACTAATAAAAGTAAATGCTAACGTTCCCCGTCTCTGTACCACTTCTCAGCCGGCACACTCAAAACATTTTGCACGGTACTAGCTACCTTAAAACCTCACCTTCCCTTGGAAGAGGGGTAAGTACCTCTGCTTATTTGGCTGCATTTTTCTCTAATTCACTTGCGTTGGAAATTGATAGGGGGATTCGATTTCTTTCTGATCATCCCTATGGGAAAACTTCTTAATATTTGATGAACTTCTGCATAAGAACTTTTTTTTCCTATTTACAAAACGTGATATTCCCTCTCTTCTTACCTCCTTCTCCTCCTCCAAAGTAACTGAGCTTGTGTGGAAGCATTTGTTATATCATCCTCATAGCAGCTTAAACTATGTAACGCATTTGCATGTAAGAAAAAAATCAGGGACAGGTATTCTGTTCATTTAGAAATCTCTGCCACCTTCCCCCTCTGCACTTCCTAAAATTTCTCTTTGCATAGAAACCACCGAGCGATCTAAAGTGTCTCAAACCCACAATAGCCTGTACTTATTTTTTTCCCAAGACAAAAAATAAAACCATAAGAGTAGAGTGAGTCAGGTGGAAGGCACACCTATGAAGGGATACAAGAAACTTAAATGGTGGAGGAGGGTTTGGACTCAAAAAGATCTGAGAACAATATTCAGCATGTCAAGGAGAATAACATGTATGCTCCTAGCACAATGTGCTTGATTTTACTACTGTTCTACTCTGCAGCTACCACCTCTTTCCCAACTACTAAGAACTAGGCAACTGTATTGTAGAGAAGTACAAGAGAGACCTAGGTTTTATTGAATGTTTTCACTCACTTCAGTCATTCACCTTGTGAACTTGGGAGAGTGTCTGGGCTTCATAATCATCTTCAAAACAAGAAGTAGTTATACTTAATATATGTTAATCTTTATTATCTCTAAGACTCCTTACAGTTCTAAAATATTCTAAACACAAAACATTTTTCTACATACTATCCTTCTCTCACTAGAAATAACTTCTGCAATCACTACTTACTGGTAGGAGCAAACTACAGGGAGAAACACTGGATTGAGTTCTTAATTTTATGGAAGGAAATTAATGTATTTAGAGTATGGATACATTTTGTATTTCAGGCAATACAGGACAGATAATAAAAATCCCAAATGTGCAAAATTCTTCCCATACCAAGTTATAAAGATTCCCTTTTATCCTGGTCTTCTCCACCAAACTGAAGCCCCATACCAAATCTCTTTAGTTCTGAAAGGGAACATGCTCTGGGGTTTCATGAAGCAATTCTAGCTGTTGTGTTTCTCCAAGGGCTGAGGGTTTCAGAGTCTCAGAGCATTTAACCTGATTCCAAAAGGAAAAACAAGGAAACAAGAGGCATTGAAGTTAAGGGTAGATCAGCCACACACAAAGCCATACAAAACAAAAGAGCAACCTGAGACATACACAGCAACAGTGAAGAGGAAGAAAAGCCAAGAAATCAAAACCGGTGCATGTCCAAGAAGATGACCAGCCAGTTATAGGGCTGGAGATAAAAGGTCAACCCTGCAATTTGCTGGAGCACAAGAGGCAAATGTTCATTTAATCATATATTCATTGAGCAGTGGCATTATAATAGGCCCTGAGGGTAAAATGCTGAGCAAGATAGATGTTGTCCCTATCTTCATGTAGCTTGCAAAGAAAAAAACATTTTCTGAGCATGTGCTGGACACTGAGCAGAGAACGTTTGTCTTTAGTTCAGCAGTTAAGTCTTCAGACCTAAGTCAAAATAAACAGAATTCAAGCAGCTGCCCCTTTTGGAGGCTTAATTTCATACAGTGTAGATAAGACAATGTCTAGGATTGCCAGACAAAATACATAACCAGTTAAATCTGATTTTCAGGTAAACAATGAATAATTATTTAGTATAAGTTTTGTCCCAGGTTTCAGATAAACAGCAACTTTTTTAAACCACAGAATATTGCAGTAATATTTAGGATATATTTATACTAAACAATTATTTGTTGTTTATCTGAAATTAAAATTTAACAAGGAGTATTATGTTTTTATTTGCTAATCTGGCAACCTTAACACCACCATACCTATTAACATGTGCTAGCTCTCTTTTCACAATGTGCATAGAGATCTATATTCTCTTCAAAGGCAAGCACAACTCATATATTTAACTCAGTTTTATTAGTTTGATATATATTTTAAGTCCCCTCCTTTTTTCAGCTTTATTGAGGTATAACTGACAGACAATAAAAGACATATTTAAAGTGTTCAGTTTGTAGACGTGTGAAATATATACCTGTGAAAATACCACCATAATCAGGATAATAAATTTATGTATCATCTCCCACAGATTTCCTGTGCTCCTTTGTAATCCCTCCCCTCAACCTCTACCTAAGCAACCACTGATATGTTTTCTGTTACTAAAGATTAATTTGCATTTTTGGAATTGTATATAAGTGGAATCACACAGTATAAACTCTTTTTTATATCTGGATTGTTCACTTGGCATAATTGTTTCCAATCTGTATGCTTTTTATTATCTTTCTTGCATTATTACACTGACTGGGGACTCTAGTACCATGTTAAATAACAATGGAGAAAGTGGACATCTTTGACTCGTTCCCAACACCAAGGGGAAAGCATTCAGTCTTTCACCATTAAGTATGATGTTAGATTTTTGTTGTTGTTGATGCCCTTTATCAGGTTGAGGAAGTTCCCTTCTACTCCTGGTTTTCTGAGAGTTTTAGTTATGAGTGAATGGTGAATTTTATCTAGTGCTTTTTCTGCATCTGAGATGACCAAATGGTTTTTCTTTCTAAGTTTATTAATATGATAAATTATATTGGCTGCTTTTCAAATGTTAAACCACCCTTGCATTTCTAGGATAAAGCTACATAGTCATGGTGTATTATCCTTTTTTTTAAAAAAAAATCTTTATTTGGCTGCACTGAGTCTTCAGTGCTGCATGCGGGCTTTCTCTAGTTGCTGCAAGTGGAGGCTACTCTTAGTGGCGGGGCACTGGCTTCTCATTGTGGCGGCTTCTCTTCTTGTGGAACACAGGCTCTAGGTGTGGGGCTCAATAGTTGTGGTGCTTGGCGTTAGTCCCTCCATAGCACATGGGATCTCAGACCAGAGATTGAACCTATGTCCCCTGCCTTGGCAGGCAGCTTCTTAACCACTGGACTACCAGGAAAGTGAAAGTGAAGTTGCTCAGTTGTGTCTGACTCTTTTCAACTCCATGAATTGTAGCCTACCAAGATCCTCCATACATGGGATTTTCCAGGCAAGAATACTGGAATGGGTTGCCATTTCCTTCTCCAGAGGATCTTCCCTACCTAGGGAATCGAATCCGGGTTTCCTGCATTGCAGGCAGATGCTTTACCGTCTGAGCCACGACTTCACATCAGGGAAGTCCCTGTATTATCCTTTTTGTATATTGTTAGGTTTAGTTTGCTAATATTTTTCAAGGATATTGTTTCTTTTTTCATGAGTGATATTGATCTGTTTCCTTTTCTTGTAATGTCTTTGATTTTGGCATCCGCTCTTGCTTTTCAGAAGAGTATTTTTAGGATTCATGCTGCTGCTGCTGCTAAGTCGGTTCAGTTGTGTCTGACTCTGTGCGACCCCGTAGACGGCAGCCCACCAGGCTCCTCTGTCCCTGGGATTCTCCAGGCAAGGATACTGGAGTGGGTTGCCATTTCCTTCTCCAATGCATGCATGCATGGTAAGTCACTTCAGTTGTGTCTGACTCTGTGCGACCCTATGGACAGCAGCCTTCCAGGCTCCTCTGTCCACAAGATTCTCCAGGCAAGAATACTGGAGTGGGTTGCCATTTCCTTCTCTTTAGAAGTCATATGTTGATGTAATTTGTATTATACTGGAATAAGGGAACTATTAATAGATATAGTTTGTATTCTATGTAGATATAGTATGTATTAAGTATGTATCAGTTAGGTATGACTATTATTATTATACCTAACTCCTTGGGGCTTCCCAGGTGGTGCTAGTGGTAAAGAACCTGCCTGCCAATGCAGGAGACACAGGAGACATGGATTTGATCCCTGGGTCAGGAAGATCCCCTGGAGGAGGGCATGGCAACCACTCCAGTATTTTGCCTAGAGAATCCTATGGACAGAGGAGCCTGACAAGAGTCAGACATAGTGAAGCAACTTAGCGTGCACACAACTCCCTTAAGCTCTTATATGTACAGTATGGTTTTCCTTCTCTTTTCTGCTGCGGTACCTTTTCTTTGCCACCTTGGCACAGCTTCCTTTTTCTCTTTTGTATTGCCCTTTTCTTTTGTTCTAAGTGTTTCTAGCTGTTCTAGTCTTCTGCCTTTTAATCTCAGGATTCATTCATTCATTTATTCAGAATTTGAGTCCCTACTCTGGGCAAGACACTCTGCTACACAGTACAGTGTTACAGTCGAGAACATGACAGGCAGGATAGCAGGCGTGGCTGGAGAAATTACTAGTCTCCAGTTCCCTGGTCATCGGTTTTCTCTGACTAGGTAACCTGCTTGGATAGATAGGGGAACTTGAAGGGGAATTCTTCCTGCACGCAGGGGTTGGAGCTCTAGCCTTCTCCTTATTAGGCCTTGTCTTCTCCGGGCAGGACAGGGGTTCTTTTTTTTTTTTTTAATTTTAAAATCTTTAATTCTTACATGCATTCCCAAACATGAACCCCCCTCCCACCTCCCTCCCCACAACATCTCTCTGGGTCATCCCCATGCACCAGCCCCAAGCATGCTGCACCCTGTGTCAGACATAGACAGGACAGGGGTTCTTTCAACCAAAGATTCTAGGTCAGTTCACTGAATGACTAATTGTGGAACTTTCTAAAGCTACACAAATTTACATAAATCACACAATTCCCCCCTAGTTACTTACAGATTGTTTATTTTAAAAAATATTTCTTCTCAATAGATAAATTGGTAGTCTAAGAAAGCTCTGGATAGCCAGGACTCTAGGCTTCGCATGCTGCTGGACAATCTCAGTAAGCTGCAAACAACATGACTCTATAGAATGTATATCTAAGGGTATTCTTTTATAAAATCATGCCAAAATGATCAAATTCAGGAAATTTAACATTGATGCAATTCTATTCTCTGACTATAGTCTATATTCTAAATTTTGCCAATCATCCCAATAAATAATTATCCTTTATAACAAGAATAATTCTATCTTCTATCTCCTTCCATCAGAAAAAGTTTGTCAGCCTTTCTTAGTCTTTTATGATATTTACGTTTTTGAAGGTTGAGGGCAATCAGTGCAAAGATTTTCCTTCAGTTTCATTTTCTTATTGCCACCATATGATTAGATTTGGTTATTCACTTTTGTAAGAAATACTATTAATACATAAATGATGTTGGGTCCTTCTCAGTACTTAACATCAGGAGACATGATGTTATTTTATCTTATTGGTGATCTTTGGTTACTTGGTTAAGGTGATATCTGTCACATTTCTTCATTGTGAAGATACTTTTTTTCCCCTATATACAATGAATAAGTAATCTTTGAGGAGATGGTTTGAGACTGTGTAAATAGTCTGTTTCAGAAAAATTTTACTAACAGCTTTAGCATCCATCGATGATTCTTGCCTGAATCAATTATTATGATGGTGGCTACAAAATAATAATGTTCTCACTCAGTCATTCCTCTACATTCATAAGTTGACATTCAATGGTGAAAAGAGCTTTTACCTCCCTTTCTTCCTTCCTTTTTCTATTTATTTATCTATTTGCATACTTACTTATATATACATAAAAGTTTCCATAGAAGTTCACAGGCTCATCTCATGTTCAGTAACTCTTTTGAAAAGGAAAGGGGCGCAGAGTGTAAGGGTTGTGCTTACCTTTGAAAAGAATATATATATGTATACATATCATGAATTAACTCATTTTGATGCTCAAATTGCTTTGGACTTGGCAAGTAGACAACATCCCTTAGCTTTTAAATTTTGAATATTAAAAAAAATGCTAAGAATAATTTTAGTGAATACAATAAAAATAAAATATTCATGACTTTGATATTTGTTGAATATATTCAAGCAGACTATTTCTTAAAACCAAATTTTTGGCAAATAAGTATCTGTAATAAGCTTTTAAAACCTGTTATTTGAATAAATGATTCTTGAGTGAATTTTGCTTTCTGCCAGTGGAGACATGTGTTCAATCCTTGGGTCAGGAAGATCCCCTGGTGAAGGAAATGGCAACTAACTCCGGTATTTCTGCCTGGGACTTCCTATGGACAACCTGGCAGGCTGTATAGTCTATGGGAGTGCAAAAGAGTCGGACACAATTTAGTGACTAAACAACAATAAATGGTACTCTAAGGCCAACTACCATTTGTATAAAAATTGCATTCTAGTAATTTCATGCAAAGATGGGCTCGATAAAGGACAGAAACGGTATGGACCTAACAGAAGCAGAAGATATTAAGAAGAGGAGGCAAGAATACACAGAAGAACTGTATAAAAAAGATCTTCATGACCCAGATAATCATGATGGTGTGATCAGTCATCTAGAGCCAGACATCCTGGAATGTGAGTCAAGTGGGCCTTAGAAAGCATCACTACAAACAAAGCTAGTGGAGGTGATGGCATTCCAGTTGAGCCAGTTCAAATCCTGAAAGATGATGCTGTGAAAGTGCTGCACTCAATATGCCAGCAAATTTGGAAAACTCAGCAGTGGCCACAGGAATGGAAAAGGTCAGTTTTCATTCCAATTCCAAAGAAAGGCAATGCCAAAGAATGCTCAAACTACCGCACAATTGCACTCGTCTCACATGCTAGTAAAGTAATGCTCAAAATTCTCCAAGCCAGGCTTCAGCAATACGTGAACTGTGAACTCCCTGATGTTCAAGCTGGTTTTAGAAAAGGCAGAGGAACCAGAGATCAAATTGCCAACATCCCCTGGATCATGGAAAAAGCAAGAGAGTTCCAGAAAAACATCTACTTCTGCTTTATTGACTATGCCAAAGCCTTTGACTGTGTGGATCACAATAAACTTTGGAAAATTCTGAAAGAGATGGGAATACCAGACCACCTGACCTGCCTCTTGAGAAACCTATATGCAGGTCAGGAAGCAACAGTTAGACCTGGACATGGAACAAGAGACTGGTTTCAAATAGGAAAAGGAGTACGTCAAGGCTGTGTATTGTCACCCTGCTTATTTAACTTCTATGCAGAGTAACATGAGAAATGCTGAACTGGAAGAAACACAAGCTGGAATCAAGACTGTTAGGAGAAATATCAATAACCTCAGATATGCAGATGACACCACCCTTATGGCAGAAAGTGAAGAGGAACTAAAAAGCCTCTTGATGAAAGTGAAAGAGGAGAGTGAAAAAGTTGGCTTAAAGCTCAACATTCAGAAAACGAAGATCATGGCATCAGGTCCCATCACTTCATGGGAAATAGATGGGGAAACAGTGGAAACGGTGTCAGACTTAATTTTTCTGGGCTCCAGAATCACTGCAGATGGTGATTGCAGCCAGGAAATTAAAAGATGCTTACTCCTTGGAAGAAAAGTTATGACCAACCTAGATAGTATATTCAAAAGCAGAGACATTACTTTGCCGACTAAGGTCCATCTAGTCAAGGCTATGGTTTTTCCTGTGGTCATGTATGGATGTGAGAGTTGGACTGTGAAGAAGGCTGAGCGCTGAAGAATTGATGCTTTTGAACTGTGTTGTTGGAGAAGACTCTTGAGAGTCCCTTGGACTGCAAGGAGATCCAACCAGTCCCTTCTGAAGATCAGCCTGGGATTTCTTTGGAAGGAATGATGCTAACGCTAAAACTCCAGTACTTTGGCCACCTCATGCAAAGAGTTGACTCATTGGAAAAGACTCTGATGCTGGGAGGGATTGAGGGCAGGAGGAGAAGGGGACGACAGAGGATGAGATGGCTGGATGGCATCACCGACTCGATGGACGTGAGTCTGAGTAAACTTCGGGAGTTGGTGATGGACAGGGAGGCCTGGCGTGCTGCGATTCATGGGGTCGCAAAGAGTCGGACATGACTGAGCAACTGAACTGAACTGAAACTTTAAAACAGATTAATCAGGATCAATATAGTTCTTCAGAGTTTTTGAACTTTAAAATATTAATCCAGCAAGCAGTTGCTAAGTAAGGTGTTAGTTGCTCAGTCGTGTCCTAATCTTTGTGACCCCATGAACTGTAGCCCGCCAGGCTCCTCTGTCCATGGGACTCTCCAGTCAAGAATACTGGAGTGGGTTGCCATTCCCTTCTGCAGGAAATAAGGCCATTACATTTATGTGACAGTTACTGAACCCTAATGCTAGATATTCTTGCATATTTGACTTTTTGCATTTGGGTCTCAGATGCGATGCGTAAAATTTTGTTAATCATAATCCTTGGTTCATGGTATACTCTCATCATTTTCCATGCATGGCCCATTTTCATTTGGTTAGTTAATTATTTTAAATAATTTATTATAATTAGTTACAGCTTCATAACTAATTAGATATTTTTGAAATTGTATACCTACAATCCTATCACTCAAAACAAAAGCTAGAACATACAGTAACTCCATGACCTGGCAATTTCACTTCTAGGTATGTACCCAAGAGAAACCCTTGCTTATGTATAAGAGGTGACATGTAAAATAATATTCATAGCAGCACTGTTTACAATAGCAAAAACTTGGAAACAATCCAAATGCCTATCAGTGGAAGAAAATATGAATAAACCAGTGCATTCACACAATGAACTATGATATTGCAGTCAAAATCAATGAGCTATAGTGATACTCATTATAAACAAATCTTATCAATGTAATATTAAGCAGAAAAAGCCCTCTAAGAATAAATACAGCTTAATATAATTTTTATAAAGTTAGAACACAAAAATGTTATGGATAGATTCAAAGAAACTATTTAAAAGGAGAAGCCATGGAATTATAAACAAGGAATTCAGAATATGGCTACCTGGGGTGAGGGAAAGCAAAAGGATGGGATTGGGGAGTGGGCACATGGCTAGAGGGTGTCACGTTTATTAACTGACTGCTTTAAAGAACATAAGTGTAGGGAATTCCCTGGTGGCCCAGTGGTTGGGATTCCCCGCTATCACTCTCACTGCAAGGTGCCCAGGTTCAACCCCTGATTCCTGCGAGTTGCTCCGTGTGAACCAAAAAAAAAAGTAAACCCAGCGTGGGACATCTGAGGAAATTCCTATTTTCTAGAACTTTTACCACAATTTTAGCTCTAGAATTTCTTGATAAAGCTGACTTTCATGTAAATATGTTAAAATCATGTGGCATTAATTTGGGATTACACCATATGCCAAGAAATGAAGTTCATACATTTGTAGAAATAGAAGGTTCTGAAACCCCAATGACTAACACTGCCCCTTTCTTAAAAAGTATAACCCTTTATAAGGAAGATATGGGAAAGTTTGAACAAATAGATTTTTTTATATAAATAGAAGTTGGAAAGCACATTTTGCATTAAAATTCTCTTCCCCTTTTAATCACAAAATTTTTCTCAAGTTTGAAAATTCCTAAAAATCATGTATGATTTTTAATAGAGCAACTAGTCTTTATGTAGTTAAATTACATCCCTCCCTAGCAGAGTAGTGGTGATTCTGTTGCCTTTCCATGGCTCTAATCCCAGCCTCCTTGTTTGCTACAGCTACTGCCCAAGATTAGGCCTGGATTTGCAAACTAGTAACACAAAGGGTACATTTATCCTATGGACTTTCTTTTTCTTGGCCTGTGTATTATTTACATTGGCCTCCTTGGTGGCATAGAGGTAAAGACTCCACTTGCAGCGCTGAAGGCCCAGGTGCCATCCTTGGGTTGGGAAGATCCCCTGCAGAACAAAATGGCAACCCACTCTGGTATTCTTTCCTGAGAAATCCCGTGAACAGAGGACCCCTGCAGGCTATATAGTTCATGGGGTCACAAGAATAAGATATGACTTAGCTGACTAACAAACAACTTTCACACTTTTTAAAAAAATGTGGCCAATATTTTAAAAATTGGAAATTTTACTTAAAAGGCAGATTCCAGTTTTACTAGAAACTCAGAATATTTTCAAACATTCAACCATAGCTGAGACTTTCCTTCTTGGAGGAAGTATGGACAGTCCAGTTCAGTTTCAGCCATTCTCCTACAACTGGCTCACTTCACTCACAGGCATTACCTGCTTGGCCTCTATAGGGACGCCCAAACTCTTCTCATATCCCTTCTCTCCAACATAGTACATACCCATTACTTCTCCACATTGTCAAAAAATAGCTTTCTAAGCAGGTTTGATCGAATCACTTCGTGATTTGCTCATTGTTCTCAGGATAAAATCCAAACTCAGAATGGCTTCATGATCTTGTCTGCCTGCTCACTCACACCATTCTGTCCCTCACCTCTTCCCAGCTCTGATTACTACTCAGAATCAGCTGTTTCCAAACCAAATTCCTCATGTCTGTGCTTCCTCTTTACCTTCTCTTCCTTTCTCTAGGTTGTCATACTCATCCTAAAAAATTGCTCTGACATCAGTCCTCCAGGAAATCTTTCCGTAAAGCCTTTCCCTTCTGCTCTTCCTTTGTGATACCAAAGCAACCTGAGCTCTTCTGAGTTTGTGAGTTCTATATTAAAATTGTTAACGACCCCAAACACCACCAACAGATGTTAAACCTGGGTAGGCTGAAGTGAGGTTAACCTTTCTTGGATTAAGACCAGCGTTATTTTCGAGTCTAGACCTCTGACCGAGTTTGGCCCCAAGGGTGAAGTGTGACAGGCGTGTGTAAGGGTCCACTCCAGTAGGAACTCTGGATACTACCGCAGCTTTACGTTTCAGGTCCGTACTGCCCGTGAGGCGCACTAGGGAAAGCTAGGAGCCAGGGTCTGAAGTCTGCGGCGAGCGCAGCTTCGGATTGGATAGGGCGGTGCATGCCGGTAGCGGCTGGGCCTTCGAAGTGCTTTCTGGGAATTGTAGTTCTCAGAGCCGGAAGTAGGGGGGAGTGGAAGGGATAGAAACCGCGGCTGAGGCAGCAATCAATGCTGCTGCCGTCACCCGGCCGTAGTGCATCACTCTGAGCCCACCTGCCGTGGGTGCCTCCTTGATTCCCGAGGGGCTCTGGGAGCCCTGAGGGGCGAAGCGACAGGGACGCCTCTCTTAAGAGGCGACGTCGCAGCCCCGGATGCGGCCAGAGGGCGCGGGAATGGAGCTTGGCGGCTGCGAGGAGGGCATGCCGGAGGAGAGCAGGTGAGCTGGGGGAAGTCGCGCGCGGATGGATGCGCTGAAGCCGGGAGAGGCTTGGGAAGGCTCCCAGAGCACGAGGAGACGGACAGGAGGACTGCTGTTGTGGGCGACTTGTTTGGGAAGAAATTCTGAAACGAGAGACGGGGAGGTTAGATCGGGCGGACGAGGGAACGGGCTTAGGGAGAGAGAAGGAGGGAGGATAGGCTATGTTGAGGGCGGGGGGCGGTGGAGGGCGTGCAGCAGTGGGTAAAATTCAGACCGAGGGCTGCTTCTGGGGAGGAGGTGGACATTGAGAGGTGCTGTGGTGAGATTTCATAGGCCAGAGTCTATAGATAGCAGTAGGGGACAGGGTGGGTGCCCCGGCCGAAACTTGCGGTGACAGCGGTTCAGGCCAGTGTTAAGAAGGTTGAAGTAAGAATTTCTGGGAGCAAAGGTTAGGCATTGTGAGTGGCCTAGACAGAAGCTTACGCAAAATGAGTGTGAGGAGGAAGGCGTGAAAGAGGGCCTGTGGGTGAAAGTGGGCGATTGTAAAGGCAGTGGAATGGGAGTGAGGGCTTGCTAATGAGACTAGCGATTGCGTGCGTGCCCTTTGTCAATGCTGGATCCCTGTCAGACAGTGACAGGACCTCCCTGTATTTAAACCCGGCACTCCTTACCCACATTGCAGCTGAGCGATTTCCCATTTATTTATATGAAACTGCTATCAAGTTCTTACCTTCTAGAAATTACAAAAGCTGAATGTTGGCTTGGACTCCAGCTGTACTTCTGTGTAGGTGTTGCTTCATTAATAACTCTGGTCTTAACCTCTTAAGAATCTGGAATGGACAGGATAGAGCAGGAATGTGGCTTAAGGAAGTCCTTCTTGACTTTTAAAAACATTCAGATGTGGTTAGAGTCTCCGGAGCAGCTAGAATCCAAAGACTGAAATATTTACCTCTGAAAAAATATCAACAGGGGAAAATTAATGAGATTTTGTACATAGGTGAAGACCTGGCTATTTTAAAGAGTGACTCCTCTTTTACCTGCCTGTGGCCTGCTGTACAAAACCTAGGATGACAGGACTTGGGGTTACTGCATGAGATCTGTGAATGATGTGTTCAGTGAAACTGAAGAGCCTACTTCCCTTTTCCATGTTTCAGTTTCTGCTTATGTATATTTGGCTCTTTATTCTTCCTCCAGATGCTTCTTGTAAAAAGTCTTATATACTTTCTAAACAAATTTTAGGATTATTTTTATTTTCCTCTACCAGTTCATGTAGGAGAGGCTAGGTTGGAAATTCAGATTTCCTCCCAGCTGAGTTATTTATTTATTTAATGTATTTAACAAATGCTTATTTACTACATGCCAGGCATTGCTTAAGAGCCTTACAAGTGTTATTAAATCCTCATAACAGCTGGGTGAGATAGGTTCTATATTATCACCATTTGACAGGTGAGGCAGCTAAGACATAGACAGGATAAATAATTTGCCAAGGTCATACAGTAAATCCTTGGTGGGACTGGGATTCAGGCAGGCTCTACTTCTGGTATCTATGCTATACTACCTCTCACTGTTCTAATCTGCTGGGACAAAGAAATGTATAAGGTAATAAATTTTGTAGCATTCTTTGCCTGTCATTAACGTTACTAAGGCTTCTCCTTTGCAGGTATCTTTTTCTATTATTCTTTCCATGCTTGCTTCTTTACCAATGAACTTTAGTCAAAACTTAATTTCAGCATTGGGATTATCCTCATGAAATCACTCTTAATGTTAACATAGCCTACTCTCTGTTGGTGATTAGTGAACTTAGAATAATTTATTTAATGGGACTTCGTGGCACCGATGGCCTTTTTAGTTCTGGGTAGTCAAATGGTAAATGAAATACATGACTTGTGCCTGAGAATTGAGGCATTGTGGCTGGATCACTGCAAACTTAACCCTTCTTTGGCCAATAAAACACCCAATTCAGAAGACATCTTCTTGATGAGATGGCATCATTTTTTTAAATATATGAAAGATAAAATTATATTCTGAAAGCAGTTGATGGAGTGAAATGTGCATAAGTTTATAGCCAGGTAGAGCTGCATTTGAATTCTAGCTCTACTGCTTAACTTGACTTATCCAGCCTGAATGGGAAGAATGATGCCTTCCTGACTGGTGAGGATTCAGTAAGATAATGTGAAAAAAGCTCCTCAGAGAGTGCTGATATGTACTGAAGGCAGAAAATGTCTACTTCCTTCCCCTCCCCAGTTTTCTTGAAATAAGATGAGCATGTGTTCTTCCAGTTGCTGTTTGCAATGATATTATTGCTTGTGCTTCCTCCTTCCATGGTTTCTCTATCCAAATTGAACAAACTGGGGACTGGGGTGTTGGCCCAGAATTTTTTTTTTTAATATATATTTATTTATTTGACTGTATCCAGTCTTAGTTGGGGCAAATGGGATCTTTCATTGTGATGCACAGACTCTCTAGTTGTGGCACCTGGGCTCAGTAGTTGCAGGGCACAAGCTTAGTTGCTTGGTGGCATGTGGAACCTTAGTTCCCCAACCAGGAGTAGAACTCAAGTCTGCTGCGTTGCAAGGCAAATTCTTAACCACTGGACCATCAGGGAAGTCACTTGGCCCAGCTTTTAACTTCATCCTTGGAGTGGAATGTCATAGAGTCCCCTATTGCTTTCCATCTAGCTAGTAATCACTTGGCCCAGCTTTTAACTTCATCCTTGGAGTGGAATGTCATAGATTCCCCTATTGCTTTCCATCTAGCTAGTAATCACTGGAAAAATGCTCTAGTGCTTAGGGATGATACTTCACTTTTCCTAGACTTTCCTAAATACCAATCGTTTGGAGGGTATCTGGTGAAACTACTGAACCGTAATAGGAATGGTTCTTCTAGCATTGTTGTGTTACCCTCAGCTGACTTGGACTATGCCATCTCCTTCTGATCTTGGAATGCAACTACTTACAAAGTTTTCCTGGTTTAGTGATTCAGATAGTCAGAATTCAAATAGTAAGATACTTTTAGTATCTCCAAACTGAGCTCATTTCATTGACCAAAACCTGTTCCTCCTCTGTCCTCTGTCTCAGTTAATAGGGTTTTCCATTCAGTCAGCCAAGCCAGAAACCTAAGTGAAATTTGGTACTTCCCTCTCCTTCATTTGCCATATCCAAGCAGTCCCTAGGTCCAGTGAGTTCTGTTTCTGATTTTTCTCCTGAAGCTTTTTTCCCCTCCATTTCTAAATATATTGGCTTATATTGTTTTAGGAATGGCCAAATGTAGATGCTTAAACAAAACTTTGTCCCTGTCTGTGTGCTGTTTTTTTCTGATGTGTCGACTTCATTCTCAGCAGTTTTTTCTGCAGGATAACCCTTGGCAACTTGAAGTTTAACAATCCATCCAAAAAAGGAAAACAGCAATGCCAATAGGTATAGCAAAAGTGAAAAGTTTTGGACTGACTTATGTTACTGGTTTTTTTTTTTTTTTAAATGTTACTGTTCTTGTAATCAGGGTATGAAATATGTTGCTCCACGAGGCCTAAGTTATCTGCCCAACCTTGGATCCTGGCATACCTTTCGTGGTACTTCATGGACCGGGTCAAGTGCCAGAGGGTTGATTTCCCTGTGAAAAATCAGTATTTTGATCCCAAAAGAAAGAGGCATGAATTCTGGGTAGATGTAAACAAAATAAGGCCTTTATTATTTCTCATTGTGGATTCTCCCAGTAGCCTCCTGACTAAGCTCCCAGTCTGAACCCAGTCCCTCAATTCCAGATGGCCTCCACATCGCTACCAACATAATTTTTCCAGAAGCAAAGTTACTATAGTATTTTGCTCAGAAATGTAAGTGATTCCTCATTGAAAATAGAAAGTCAGAACTTTTTCTGGAATTCAATATGAAGTTTCCAGTTACAAAACTATGACGCTCACTCACTCTTACATCCCCTTCCTCACCATTCTGATTCCTGCTCCTCTACATTCCCTGCATTACCTCCTCTGCCTGGAGAGCTCTTAGTCGTCCTTTAAATAATGCTCCTTTAGAAGGCATCATTGACCTGACCTTTTCCGTCTCTCTTATTACAGTACTTCTCACTCTATAGCATTTTTTTTTTAAAAGGAGTGCCCATTTCCCCCATTGCACTCTGAATACCCTGAGAGCTGAGGACTGTTCTTCTTTAACTATCATAAGCCTGGTGCCTACCACAGTGCCTGGCATATAATTGGTATTCATTGAATATTTGCACAAGGAATGAAAACAGTAACAATTCAGTCATGCTTCTTATGGTCGGGCAGGTGTTATTGGTACTATTGCTATTGAAAGGGCCTCTTTTTTTCCCCCTTCCTCTTTATTCATTTTTCACATTTTCATGTTAATTTTCGTTTTCTATTTCTTCCCTTTCTTTCCATTTTTCCTTTGACCATACTCTAAAAGTTTATGTAGCACTGATGGTAAAGCAAGGGGATCACATGATTTGGGGGCAGTCCATACTGCTAGTCCAATTATTTGTACACACCTCTGCCCCACAGAAACATAACTCTGAAGCTTTAGGGGGAAATTCTATTGTCAGAACCCAGGAGCAGGAGGTGTATCAGCTGACAGCACAGACCATAAGCTGAAGCTTTTCTCAGTATCTACCATCCCCACAGCTGTTTCTGCTTTTTATAGCTACTTTATCACTTCTTCCATAAATGGAGGTTTTTTTTCTGTTTTTTATTTTGTTTTGTAATCTTTCCTCCATAAACAACCTACCTTGGTGTTTATAGACCAGCTCTGTCCCACATGAGAGCCACTGAGGTGATTTATGTCTGCTGCCGCTGCTGCTAAGTCGCTTCAGTCGTGTCCGACTCTGTGCGACCCCATAGACAGCAGCCCACCAGGCTCCCCCGTCCCTGAGATTCTCCAGGCAAGAACACTGGAGTGGGTTGCCATTTCCTTCTCCAATGCATGAAAGTGAGAAGTGAAAGTGAAGTTGCTCAGTTGTGTCCCACTCTTCGCAACCCCATGGACTGCAGCCCACCAGGTTCCTCCGTCCATGGGATTTTCCAGGCAAGAGCACTGGAGTGGGGTGCCATTGCCTTCTCCGATTTATGTCTAAATTAGTTAAAATTAAATAAAATTTTAAAATTTTGGCTTTTTAGTCACACTGCACAGACTTCAAGTGCTTAATGGCCACAGTGGCTAGTGGCTACCATACTGGACAGTAGAGATAGAGAACATTTTCAGCATCACAGAAAGTTCAGTTGAACAACGCTGCTGTGGATTTAAATCTGCGTTTTTTCAGGAATGAACTGCAGCACACTTACATGTTTTTAGTTCCTCTGGATCAGGCTCACTTGTAGTATAACCTACAGTTGATTAGGAGGAGAGAAAATTTTTATCATAAGATACTTTTGAGAAGAAAGCAGTAAGAGTCATAATGCCATTCCTCTTCACCACCTTCACCTCTTCAGTCACTTCAAGATTATTTTATTTTTGCCTCCTAACCTCCTAGAGAGTCCTTTGAGAGTTTTAAATTTTCCGAGGGTCCCCCCCCTCTTTGTTCTACTTTTGTTATTTGTTCAATGTTTTATTGTTTTCTAGTCAAAGAATATAGTTATACTACATCTACTTTTGAGAATCTGTTGACTTTTTTGTGTGTGCCTTAGTACAAGGCCAGTTTCTGTGACTGTTCTGGATGTCCTTTTAAAAAGTGTTCCTCAGGATGTAGTTTTCCAGATGTAATAGAACAACTTTATTAATCGTAGATTATTCAGCTCTTCTAATTATATTTTACTTTTAGTTTTCATCATCTCCCATTACCGTTGTTTTTTCTTTTCTGTTTCCGTTTTTCTTTTCTGCAGTTTTTCTTTTTTGTGCGTGTTGTTTTGCTTGATATGTTTTGAGGCCATGTTATTAGACCCATAAGAACGAATGAGAGCTGTATCTTTGTTATTCCTTCTTTGTCTTTTTAAATATTCTTGCCTTGAATTCAACCTAGATATTAATATAGTTTCCTCCTACTTTTTTGTTTGATTGGCTGTTTTATTTGAAATGGTTGCGTTTATTCCATTGATACTTATTTTTATCTCATCTCGAGTCTTAATTCTGTCACTTTTTAAAATTGATTTTTATAATGTTCTCCTGCTGTTTTCTTTCCTTAGCAATTTTTGAAATAGTTCAGTTTTAGTTCTCATGCTCATGCTCAGTCGTGTTTACTCTTTGCAACCCCATGAACTGTAGCCCACCAGGCTCCTCTGCCCATGGAATTTTTCAGGCAAGAATGCTGGAGTAGAGTGCCTTTTCCTACTCCAGGGAATCTTCTTGATCCAGGGGTCAAGAGAGAGAGTCTCTCTTTCGTCTCTCGAGTTGGCAGGTGGATTCTTTACCACTAATGCCACCTTGGAAGCACCAGTTTTCACTCTAATGATGGTTATCTTTTACTTTAAAACTCCCTAAAACTGAGGTGACTGAGGCAGTATCTTTCCTCCTTTGCCTTTGCTCTTGGAGTGCTGGTGTATGCACTGGTGTATCTTACTTGTGAAGCACTCTTCTACTCAGACAACCTAAGATGTAACTGTAGGGTAATGAGTTCGGCTTTCTTATGCGTCTCACCAAATGAACTCTGTTGTCTTTCATTCTGTTCAGTAAGCAGATTTGAGTCTCTTGTATACAAGATCATCCAATATTGAGGAAGTCTTTCTGGCTATCCTGCTTCAGTGAGAGCACCATGAACATAAACAGGGCATTGGAATCTGTACTAAGAGATTTGGCCCTGGTTTAAAGGCAGTTAAGGTGTTCTCTGGACATTGAGCACTGTAACTAGTCCTAATTATGTTACAAACTGTCCAATCCCAGAATTTTCTCTGAAGCAGAATGGGTAAGAAAGCTTTGTACTAGGTACCCCTTCTGATTAAAAAACTTGGGTTTATGAGATTTATGCTAAGAAGGCTTATCGTGGCAAATAGATGGAGGAACAATGGAAACAGTGAGAGACTTTATTTTAGGGGGCTCCAAAATCACTGAAGATGGTGACTACAGCCATGAAATTAGAAGATGCTTGCTCCTTGGAAGAAAAGCTGTGACAAACCTAGACAGCATATTAAAAAGCAGAGACATTACTTTGCCAACAAAGGTCCATCTAGTCAAAGCTATGGTTTTTTCCATTAGTCACATATTAATGTGAGAGTTGGACTATAAAGAAAGCTGAGTGCCGAAGAATTGATGCTTTTGAACTGTGGTGTTAGAGAAGACTCTTGAGAGTCCCTTGGACTGCAAGGAGATCCAACCAGTCAATCCTAAAGGAAATCAGTCCTGAATATTCATTGGAAGGACTGATGTTGAAGCTGAAACTCCAATACTTTGGCCACCTGATGCAAAGAGCTGACTCACTGGAAAAGAGCCTGATGCTGGGAAAGGTTGAAGGCAGGAGGAGAAGGGGACAACAGAGGATGAGATGGTTGGATGGCATCACCAACTCAATGGATATGAGTTTGAGCAAACTCCGGGAGATAGTGAAGGACAGAGAAGCCTGGCATGCTTCAGTCCATGGGGGTCGCAAAAAGTTGGACAACACTTAGCAGCTGAACATTAACATTAGATTTATGCAATGAAAGTTCAAAGGAAAAGCAAAGTAATACTACTATTATCTGCTTGATGGTGGTACTTTCTGTAGATTATCCTTTGTTAATCAGCTGTTCTATCTGTTTTACAGATAAGGGAACTGAAACTTAAGGAGTTTAGTGACTTGCACAGCTGGTTTGTGCGGAGCTAGGATTCACCTTCAGGCTGGCCTGACCATGAAGCTTATTCTCTTTCCACTGAAGACATTTTCTCTCTGCGTATTAAAATAGAAAATAGAAAAGAAATAGAAAAAACATGGTCCTTTTCCTTAAGGAAATCAACCATATACCAGTAAATAATTTTTTTAAGGATTAATATTAGGAGGAATGATACAGTGCCAGCATATATTGTGGAGTTTCTAACAAAAAATTTGCAACAGGTCAGATTATTTAGAACTTCTTGGGAAAAGAGTGAACTAGAGCTGAACCTTAATCCCTAATTGGGACAAGAGGAGAATCATTCCAAGTGGAAAGGTCTCCATGAATAAAGTCATGGGAGTAGGCATGAGGTTAGCATGTTTGCAATAGGGTGTGGTAGAGACTGTCTTCAAATTGAGAAGTACTGAGCAGGATGGAGAATTTTTGAACTAAGGAGTTTCCATATCATTGGTGGTTAGGTTTCTGACATAAGGGATTTTCCTTCCTTCTGTTAAATCTACTCATTGTTAAAATTACAGAAATTTGATGTCATTAAAATGTAGTATGATTAATAAAGCATTTGTTGAGTAGGTATAAAGTTACACAGCTTGCGTCCTAGACATTAGGATTCCTAGACATTGAGCTTCCCTCCTAGACTTTGAGATTCTGCTATCAGCCACTAAAGGGATGGGACTACCAGTGGTTAGGTTCTCCTAAGTGCCTTAGAGCTGAGAGCTGTATAATAAAGTCAAGTGTCTTTTTTCTATAAGCATATTATTTATTTAAAAAGCATCATATAAATTTTTAACTACATACTCTACAAGTTAAATACTATATAATTAAAAACACCCGGAGAAGGCAGTGGCACCCCACTCCAGTACTCTTGCCTGGAAAATCCCATGGGTGGAGGAGCCTAGTGAGCTGCCGTCTATGCACAGAGTCAGACATGACTGAAGCGACTTAGCAGTAGCAAGCATCTTCCCATGTTACTGGAAACTCTCTTTGTAAGTTTCATTTTAATGATGCATGGTATTTCATTAAGTGACTATCATGATTAGAGTACTTTTCTCTTTTGAATATTTACTTTTATAAATGACTGTATAACATATATGTTTATTAATAAATATCAGTTTTTAATTTTTATTAGTACAGAGCTCAGTTTTTAAAAAAGAGATAATCTTAAGATGTATACTTCTAGTTGATATTATTAACCAAAATGCAAGACTACATACTTGCATATCTTACTTTTCATTGTGTGTGTGTGACTATTAAACTTCATTGTGTTGGTCTTATCCCATAGTGATTTGATGGGTCCAATGTTTTCATATATATCTCTCAATTCTGTATCTTCTATGAACACAAGGTATCTAAGTCTTCATTCTAATTATTTAAATAAACTTTGAGAAAGAAGAATCTATGATAGACATTTTAAATTTTATTTATTTATTTAATTGCAGGATAATTACAATATTGTAATGGCTTGTCACTGGAAATACAATCTCCAGGCTGACATTGGTCTATTAATCAAAACTCTGAAAACATTGTTGAAATAGCTGAAAATTCTCTAACTATACCATCATTTAGTCCTCATGTCTCTGTATCATCAAGATGGTAAAATTCCTCCTGAAATATGTTATCACAAGGTAGATTCATTTTTTAGATGGATGTAAGCAACTATATGGAATTTGAAACTATATAAGGAAATTTTAGATGAAAATCATTTTAAAATAGCCATTTGTAGATAATATGAACTAATTGATCTGTCTCATTTCTACTGCCTAGATATTTATTCACACACTATTTAGAGAACACTTGTTAGGGACTTTGTCCTGTGTCTCATGTATATTTCTTAACAGAAAAAAAAGTAGTAATAACTTTGCCTGAAAAAGTAGATTTATTGTTGTAAAAATAAAAGCATAGAAAATTAAAAAATAATAATAATAATTAAAAACAGAAAATATAGAGCCAGATAAGAAGAAAGTTAACTGCAAACTAAACATTGTAATTTCTTGCTACCTCAGTGTTACGGAGAAGGAAATGGCAACCCACTCCAGTGTTCTTGCCTGGAGAATCCCAGGGACGGTGGAGCCTGGTGGGCTGCCATCTTTGGGGTCGCACAGAGTCGGACACGACTGAAGCGACTTAGCAGCAGCAGCAGCAGCAGCAGCAGTGTTACGATACTTATTTCCCTAATTATGTTTTTCCTTGCTTTAAGAATGAATCCATTGCTTCTTTCCAGGAAATGCTTTCTGGCATTAAAAGTCCTAGGTGCTTGCCTGACCACAGTCTGTCAGCATAAGGCACCTTTGATACTTAAGTATTTTAAAAATCCTTTATGGTCCTTTCCAGCTTCTTGTTTGCAAACTTGGTACATATTATTGACCTTTCATTAATTGCTAGCCTGACAGAAGGCGGAAATAGCTCCTCTCTTCTCTACATTCCCCTTATGTAACCAAAAGTAAACACTATTAACATATCACTATTTCTCTTAGTATATGTATGTTGAGATCACAAGTATAATTTTACATTCTGCTTTTTATACTTTTACATACTTTCATTAGCTTTGGAAACTCTTCCTAATAAAATGTTTTACTGGTTTCATGGTGTTCCACACATGGATGTCACATACCTCTCCTCACATTTCAGGGATCAGATCATTATCTGACTTGGGATAGCCTAACCTTCAACTCTGGTCTCAAGTAGATACCACATTCCAATCCAGACAACTCGCATGCTGTAGATGGGATATGCTAATAAGTTGAAGCTGTTTCTTTTTACCACTAAATAGAGCACTGAATGTAGAAGATATACCAGTATATATTTCCTGCACTGAATCTCATTTTACAGTTGCACAGTACTCACTATTTACTGTTGATTTCACTTATTGTTAGTGATTAGTTTTATATTGATATATGGTATAACACTTCTTTGAAAAATAGCATTTACTTATAACTTTACTGTTTTAACCTGAGTGTCACTTTTAATTGGATTTGGCATGCTTAAGACTAAGTTGGCATTTAGGGAAACTGTTTTTCTTGGGTATCCTTATTTGAGTTGCTTAAGTAATTCCTGTTCCTTTTCAAAGAATGTAGTCAAAATCCTCTGAAAAGAAAATAGATAGAACTTTATTCTGCAATTGGCTTTGCTGTTTGTTGATAAAAATAATTCAAGTAGAGATGGATTATACTGTCCCTTGCCACTTGGGCCTAGTTCTTCCTTGACATAGGGTGAGATGCTTAGAAAGACTTGCTTTTAATTTATGGTGATTAAAGAAGAGCACTTTGTGGGACTTTCCTGGTGGTCCAGTGGTTAAGAATCCCCCTTGCAATGCAGGAGACTCGGGGAACTAAGATTCCTCATGCCTTGGGGCAACTAAGCCCTGCACGCTGCAACTAAGACCCGATGCAGCCAAATAAATAAATATTAAAAAAAAAGAAGAGCACTCTGTATACTTACAGAAGTGGCTCTACAAAGGACTGCTTTGAGCCTAATCTAGTCCTTGCTTGTGCCCAGATGAGGTTACATGTGACTGCAGGATACCATTCAAATAATTATTACCAAACAGGTTTAGTTTAGGAAAGACTGACCTCAGTTGCTAACAATCTGGGTCAACGATGAGGAGGAATATTTTACTTCTTATGGTGATCTATTGACATCTAAGATTCAAATATGAATGGATTAATCCAGCCACTATGTATGGGCTTCAGTTGAATTTAGTATTTTAACTCTCTGAAAATGAAAACAATATTATTAGGAAAAAGGATCCTAAAAAAGGCAAAGACACTGAAGAGACTGATTATATAAATAAAATTTTTTAAGTTTACTTTTATTTCTATATGAGCATGTACCAAATATAGATGATTTGGTATATCTTAGGGTAAGAGCTTCATTCTTCTTCTGTAGCTTTGGTATCTCAGGGACAATTCATGTTGGGGAAGAAAAGTTCTTTAGTTCATCCAGAAATTGTTAATAAATCCGAATGCTCAAGGGTTCTAGAGTTTCAGTGCTCTTTGTAAAATTTTGGGATCAAAGCCCTAGGATTTAGGGTACTTACTGTCTACATGCAGGATTTGTGATGATCTTTGATGGTTAAACTAGTAAGATCAATATAGAATGAGTCAGAACACAGATATGCAGAGTCACTTGAGGAACCAGACTGGCTCTCAGGCCTGCATAACTTGATTGTAACCTATTGGAATTGTGTCAGTCAGAACAGGCCAGATTAACCCTGAGGAAGCATAGGAGATGGAGAATCACTGAAGCAAAAGTTGGCAGTCACTTGGCCTCTGTGATGGCAGTTTCTTACAGTACAACAATAAATGGCCTTTTAATGACCACCTCAGTCCTGTGTGCATCTTGGTTACCTTGAAATATCTTTCAGGACTGGTTTAGAAATAGAACAGGGGAATGGCCAACAGGTACGTGAGAAAGTGCTCCACACGACCAGTCATGAGGGAAATGCAAATCAAAACCAGAGTGTCATTTCACACCTGTTAGAAGGGCTAGCATTTAAAAGTCAAGAGACAACAAGTGTTGGTGAGGATGTGGAGAAAAAGAGACCCTAGGGGGTTGTTGGTGGGATTGTAGACTGGGGCAACCACTTTGAAAAACAGTATGGAAATCCCTCAGGATATTAAAGGTAGAACTGGCATATGATCCAGCAGTTCTCCTTCTGAGTATATATATATATATATATCCCAAGGAAACAAAATCACTATTTCTTAAAGATATCTGCATCCCCATTTTCATTGCAGTATTATTTAAAATAGCCAAGACATGGAACCAACCTAAGTGTCCACTGATAGATGAATTGATAAAGAAAATGCCACACACACACACACACACACACACACACACACACGGGAATATTATTCAGCCATAAAGAAGGAAATCTAGCCATCTTTAACAGCATGAGGAGTGGACATTATGCTAAGTGAAATAAATCAGACAGAGAATGGCAAATAAGTATTATCTCACTTATATGTGAAATCCCCGAAACCCATAGAAACAGAGAACAGATTGATTACCAGAGGCAAGGGATGAGGGGGTGGGGAAAATGGGTGAAATGGTCCAAAGGTACAAAGTTATAAGTCAGTTTTAGGGGCATAATGTAGAGCATTCTGAAGGAGATCAACCCTGGGATTTCTTTGGTAGGAATGATGCTAAAGCTGAAGCTCCAGTACTTTGGCCACCTCATGCGAAGAGTTGACTCATTGGAAAAGACTCTGATGCTGGGAGGGATTGGGGGCAGGAGGAGAAGGGGACGACCTAGGATGAGATGGCTGGATGGCATCACGGACTCGATGGACGTGAGTCTGAGTAAACTCCGGGAGATGGTGATGGACAGGGAGGCCTGGCGTGCTGCGATTCATGGGGTCACAAAGAGTCGGACACGCCTGAGCGACTGAACTGAACTGAACTGAACTGAATATAGAGCATAGTGACTATAGTTAACAGTGCTGTATTGTGGTAATATATTTGAAAGTTGCTAAAAGAGTAGATCTTAAATGTTCTCATCACAAGGAACAAAAGTTATAACTGTGTGAGGCGATAGATGTTCACTGAACTTCTTGTGGTAATCATTTCACAGTATATACATATATCAAATCATTATGTTGTATGCCTTAAACTAATATAATGTTACATTATATCTGAGTACTAATATATCTTAGTAAAACTCGATGCGGGGAGAAATAGAACACGGGAGCCTGGTGACTCAAATGTTTAATGACAAAAGGTTAAAAAAACCTGGTGTCTCCCCATTTGAATAAATTCTTGATCTCAAGGGCTCTAGAGTAGAAGATCAGAGTGAGAGCCATCTTGCTTTTCCTTTTTAGATAATACTCCTGTACTAGACCTAGCTTCATTTATTTTATTTTATTTGTCTGCCGTTACTCTATTCATCCACTTTTCAAAAATGGCTTAGAAAGTGTGCAAAATGTAGGAGAGGTTAGTTTTGAACACTGATGGAGTTAGAAAGGATTTCAATTCAGAACCCTCCTACCCTTGCAGCTATTTAAATGATGCTAAACTGGTTACGGTAAAAGTCCCTTGAAGAAACTATAACCATCCCCAGGACTGTCCTTGAAGAGGAAAGAGCAGCGTTCTAACAGGATATGAAAAAGCTAGGCAGAGTGTACAGCATAGCAGTCGGGGGCCCAAGAGGAGGAGTTTGATACCTCATCTCCTCATGTTTTCCTTATCCATTTGATTCTGTGCATCCAATTCTTTTTATTCAATTGCAGCTGGTTTTGAATTTTTATTGGTTAGGAAGCTGTATTGAGAAAATGCTGGGAATTTGGGAGGAACCTTGAACATCATCTAGGGCAGCAGTTTTTAGACTTTTCCGCTGAAGTGCTCCAGATGATCCAGGAGAATGAGCCAATAGTTGATTGACCTGGGGACGTGTCCTAAGTGGCTTAGTGCTAGCTTAGGACATTTTGGCCTCAATTTTAGCTTAAAAAATCATGGGCAATTTTTATTCTTATCTATAGTATTTGTGTACAGATATATATACTTAGTACTGAAAATACAGTTTAATAAAAAGTTGTTTTTTGGCTTTTTTGTTCAGCCAAAGGTTTCTGGTTTTCAGCAAATGCCCTTCATCTCTTTATGTAGTCCTCACATAATGTCATTGCCCAGAAATGGATCTTTACCAACTGAGCCACTGGGGAAGCCCAGAAATGGATCTTAATGGCTCACAAGCCAAGAAACACAGGGTTATGGGCTACTTATGTGAGGATAAAATGATAGTAGATGAAGATCACCTTACAAAGAACAATATGCTATGTAAATATCAGGGCTTTTTTAAACATTTTAAAATCTTAGTGTTCTTTATAGCTTCAGTCCTCTCAGAATTGGGTCTTACGCCCAAGTGAAAAATTAATAGGGGAGAGAATGTTAGGATGCGGGACAGGAGGCTGCTTGTCTTAGACTTTCTTTGACATGGTATGGTCAAGTACAACAAAGAAACTAACCATTGGTATAACCATTGGCCTTGCAGGAGGGAGCACTGGCAGTTGCTGGGTAATTTGAAGACTACTGTGGAGGGTTTAGTGTCAGCCAACAGCCCCAATGTCTGGTCCAAGTATGGTGGCCTGGAGCGGCTTTGCAGAGACATGCAGAGCATCCTCTATCATGGGCTCATCCATGACCAGGTATGTGTACTGCTTCTTTTCTTTTTTTGCCAGGTTGGCCAGATCGCTTGTTGGAAAGAAACATTTGCAGTAAATTGTTGGCAGAGAGAAAATGAAGGCAACTGCACATGTTGAGAGTCCTTGAGAGCAGGACTGTAATATGATGATAATGAGGAGGAGAAGGACAATGTTGTGATGAATCATTAAGGTTTTCCTCTCAAGAGTATCCTAGGATATATCTGAGAAATATTTACAAGATATTGTCATTTTTAGACTATCCTTTGAACATAATTTGGTAGATAACTGGTTGATGCTTATGAATGATAGTTTTTGGTTATAGCTTACATTTTTTTCTGTATAAACTTTGTTGATGTTGAGCTTCTTTTCCTTATATCCTCAAACACTCTAATAAGCTTTGAGTATTAAAAATGAGTTAAATCTCAGTGGTTTCTGCTTCAATTCTCAATAGCAGTTACTTCATTTCCAGTGTTTTAAATAAGGTTTGGTTCTGGGTAGAACTGTCAAGTGGGTCATTGGATCAGATCTTCCACTTTTTAAAAATCAAACCTCTTATATATGTGCATAATTTGTGTTCCCAAACACTCATGCTCTTCCCTAGTCAGGGCCTAGTTTTCTTTCCTGAAACCTTTTTCTGAGCTCGGCTTGTCTTTCTTTTTTAATCAGAGGTTATTCTCAGCTAGCAGTCACACTGGGAAAAAATGAATTGGTATTAAGATATTCATAGTTGATAGGATTTAATGTGCTACCTTCCCTTCCAAAATAGTGTGTATTACCTCTAAACAAACTCTTTAAACCAGTTTTCTTGTTGAGTTTTTTCAGAATTCACTGGAAAAGTTGGCTTAGGTTAGATTCTCTTTATTCAGAGTAAGTTCTGAAAGTGAGGCCCTCTTTCTAAAGAATTTTGAAGATCTGAGGACAATTTTTATCCTTTAAAGAACTGAATTCTTCTCAATGGTCATCATTATTAAAATCTCACTCAAGGAGTTTGGATGCGACATTGTATAGGAGACAGACATCTTCAGAATCAGACAGAATCTGGATTGACATTGCTCAGGTCCTTGGGGAAAAAATGACAGTAGTAATAATTATGGATCTCTGAGTCAGACTGCTCTTATTTTAATCTCAGTTTCACCACTGTGTGGTACTGAGTAAGTTACATGACTATTAGTACTTCTGTTTCCTCATTTGTAAAATGAGGTGGTTACACTGGTATGTATCTCATAGGGTTGTTGTGAGGATTAAATGAGATAAAGCTTTAGAAAGTGTAATAAGTTGTCTGTCAGTCTTAACTATTAGGTGATGTTATCTTTTTTGAGCTTTTTCTCATCTGTCGAAATAATGATAATATTATTTATGTCATAATGTTTGATAGAAAGATTAAATGAAACAGCATACAAATTGGCCTAACACAGTTCATGGTACATAGGAAGTAATTAATAAATGTTCCTTTCATTTTTTTTTAAGTTTCAAGTTACATGTTGTCCTGTGAAAAAAAATACGAACATCGGAATTTATAGAACAAATAATTTAACCCACCACAATCTTGCTTCTGCCCTTACCACTGCTGTTCTTGCTACTGAAGTTTAAGTAAGTTCGTGTTACCAAATCCAGTGCACATCTTCCCTCTGAACACTGTCTTGTGTTCTTCACTGTTGAACATCATCAGACCTTGACTCATGTTGCATTATTATCCTCAGTCTCATAGAGACCTCCTTCTACCCCTACGACCACTCTTTCGTAGTTTCTTTCCCTGGAATTTCTTCCTCTCAGACGTTCAGTTCAGTTCAGTTGCTCAGTCGTGTCCAACTTTTTGTGACCCCATGGACTGGTTTCCCTGTCCATCATCAACTCCCAGAGCTTAGTCAAACTCACATCCATCGAGTCAGTGATGCCATCCAGCCATCTCATTCTCTGTGGTCCCCTTCTCCCACCTTCAATCTTTTCTAGCATCAGGGTCTTTTTCAGTGAGTCAGTTCTTTGCATCACGTGGCCTAAGTATTGGAGTTTCAGCTTCAGCATCAGTCCTTCCAGTGAATATTCAGGACTCATTTCCTTTAGGATTGACTGGTTGGATCTCCTTGCAATCCAAGAGACTCAAGAGTCTTCTCCAACACCACAGTTCAAAAGCATCAATTCTTCGGCACTCAGCTTTCTTTTTAGTCTAACTCTCACATCCATACATGACTACTGGGAAAAGCATAGCTTTGACTAGATGGACCTTTGTTAGCAAAGTAATGTCTCTACTTTTTAATATGCTGTCTAGGTTTGTCACAGCTTTCCTTCCAAGGAGCAAGCATCTTTTAATTTCATGGCTGCAGTCACCATCTTCAGTGATTTTGGAGCCCCCCAAAATAAAAGTCTGTCACTGTTTCCATTGTTTTCCCATCTTTTTTGCCATGAACTGATGGGACTGGATGCCATGATCTTAGTTTTCTGAATGTTGAGTTTTAGGCCAACTTTTTCACTCTCCTCTTTCACTATCATCAGGAGGCTTTTTAGTTGTTTGCTTTCTGCCATAAGGGTGGTGTTATCTGCATATCTGAGGTTATTGATATTTCTCCCTGCAATCCTGATTCCAGCTTTGCTTCATCCACCCCAGCATTTCGCATGATGTACTCTGCATAGAAGTTAAGTAAGCAGGGTAACAATATACAGCCTTGATTTACTCCTTTCCCGATTTGGAACCAGTCTGTTGTTGCATGTCCAGTTCTAACTGTTGCTTCCTGACCTGCATACAGATTTCTCAGGAGGTAGGTCAGGTGGTCTGGTATTCCCTCTCTTTCAGAATTTTCCACAGTTTATTGTGATCCACACAGTCAAAGGCTTTGGCATAGTTAATAAAGTGGAAGTAGATGTTTTTCTGGAACTCTCTTGCTTTTTCGATGATCCATTGGATTTTGGCAATCTGATCCCTGGTTCCTCTGCCTTTTCTGAATCCAGCTTGAACATCTGGAAGTTCACGGTTCATGTACTGTGAAGCCTGGCTTGGAGAATTTTGAGCATTACTTTAGTTTTTAATAGAGTCCAGTCCTACGTCCTTATCTCATCTTACTTTGTACATTTTCCTGAAACAGTCTCATTTACTTGCATTGTTTTAACCATCACCTGTACACTAGCAATCCCCAGCTCAGACCTCTCTGATGAATTTTAGATCCGCAAGACTACCTATCTGCTATACATTATCATCTGGCTGGCTGTCCTACAGGCCAAGCACAGCATGACCCAAAACAAACTTATCTTCTCTCATACGATTGCCCTTCCTCCTGATGTTTAAAATACTAGTCTGTGGCATTGCCAGCTCCTCAGTCTCCCAAAGCCAGAGTTGGGAACTGTACCAAAAGGTTTTATAAAAACCCAATACAGACTAAGGACCTACCAGATTAGAGGCACCATCATTTAGTGGTTCACGTACTTGCATCTTGATAGTAAAAAAGTTCTTTTCTTGGCTCTGTTACTAATTTTACATCATCATCTGGAGTAATCATCTTACTGTAATCACAAGACAGTTTTACCATCTGTGCCAGAAAGAGAAAATGTGTCATGATGAAATAGTGAAGTGAAATTCCTGAGTGAAAGATGCTTGGTAAATGCAACACAGTATTATTGTTATTAATAAGTAATAAGATCTGTGAAGGCACTTGGTCACCAGAATGAACACTATTAAAGTATATGGTCATCTACAAAATAGCAATAGTGTTAGTCGGTGGAAGCAGAGCAAACCAGACAAATCCATCATCCACATACATTTAGCAACTACAGGCTCAAGTGAGAAGAATTAAAGACAAAAGATCCATACCACTTTCGCCGCTGCTCTTGTTCTGCCTTGTAAAAATCTAAAAATTGAAGTCTGTGTCAAGGACTTGTTTTTTCCCTCTCATTTCCTCTCTAAAGATTAAGGCTTTCAAAGGCTTCTAGCTGCTGTGTCATCAGGAAGCTATTCTGGGTGTTGTGCCCTTGGAGGGGGAGGGGATACAATGATTCATGCCGGGCATATCTCTTTTGTGCTTTTCTAGGGATGTGTTATGGAATGTGAACTGTGTTTTTTTTTAATCACTCAGGGCCTTAGGAAGCTATAACATCATAACCTTATTCTTAAAGGAATCTCATTTTCCTTGACATCCTGCATCTGGACTACCTTTTAGTCTTTCCACAAGGCACGGTGTATTTGATAACCCCTTTTCTGCTGCTTGGAAATGTGGAGACGCTTAACCCCCAAGATTTCTGAGCTGACTATAAGTACAAAGATCCCCCCTTTTCCACCGTTAAGAAGAAACCTGTAGTTGGCATATAGATGTTCCAATTTAAAACTAACAATAATAACAAAAAAGACCTCTTGAGTATGTGTATGTATATATTTGGCTGTACTCTGCGGTATGTGGAATCTTAGTCTCTGACCAGGGATCAAACACGTGCCCCCTGCTTTGGGATCATGGAGTCTTAACCATTGGACCACCAGGGAAGTCCCTGTTAATTTCTTTTCTGAATATGTAAATAGCATGTGTGTTTTTATTTAAAAATTATCAAAGCATTTAGAAGAAAGTAAGTTATTACCCTGTAGATAAGGGCAGTCCTGATCATAAATCTGACTGCATTTGCACAGAACAGAGGAGTAAGCCTGTCCCTTTCTGTCCTAAATCCTCATACTCGCTTTTCTTCCTTACCAGTAAGCGTCCTTTGTGTCATTTCTTCCCCTTTCCCCAGAATAGGGTACTTTCATCTTCATTAAACACCAGTAGCAGATATCTTTTCTCCTCAATTCTTTTCTTTTTTTTTTCTTTCCTCCTTAATTATTTTCTTAACAGTGTCTGTGAATTTGTCTGCTGCTTCTTGGTCAGCAGAAGCCGCTTCTCCAAACCTCTTTCTAAAAATTTCAAACCATCCTTTGTTGGCATTAAATTCTCCAGCTTTAGATCCTCCACCTTTTTTGCTTTCAGTTGTCACATAATGACTTTGCTTTTTCTTGAATCATATTAGAGTCTTTAGGGATGTCTTCCCTATAACAATCCTGTACCCACATAAAAGCTGAGTTTTCAATATGTGATTAAAGTTATTTCTCAAATAGTACAAGATTTTTGTGCCTGCTGGAGTAGCTACAGCAACAGCTTCACAAATTTCCTTTTCTTTTTTCACCATAGTCCTTATACTGGATTCATTTATCTTGAAATGGTAGGTAACTGCACCTGCAGGCCTCAATCTATGGTGTAGATTCGACTTTTTCTTATAATGCCATGACTTTTCTCTGCTTCTTGGGAGCACCCCCAACATTGCTAGTGGCACTTCGTCTGGGTCTGAGAGTGTTATTCAGAATTTTTGCTATTACATTGAACACAATGGAAAATACATGAGAACTGGGAGAGGTCACTTTTTACTGCAGTATGTATTTTACTGAAGAGCCGAACAGCTCATACAGAGATGATTAGTGTCACATGGCATTTTGAGTGGACACTTGCAACATTTGAGCTCACAACAATAACAGGAGGTGGCTACAAAATTATTATAAACTGAACTGAAGTCGCTCAGTTGTGTCCGACTCTTTGCGATCCCATGGATTATAGCCTACCAGGCTCCTCAGTCCATGGAATTTTCCAGGCAAGAGTACTGGAGTGGGTTGCCATTTCCTTCTCCAGGGGATCTTCCCAACCCAGGGATCAAACCCGGGTCTCCTGCACTGCAGGCAGACGCTTTACTGTCTGAGCCACCAGGGAAGCCAAAATTATTATAGTAGTATATAACTGCATAAAATTAACTGTGCAATTATGATTTGATGTTCTTCTATATATTTGTTTACATTTCTCGTGACTGCAAATGGCACCATCTGTGGCCCCTAAGTGTTTGTGTGTGTAAGTTTTCATAAACTTTAACTTTTCATAACAGTTGTGTATAGATTTTATAGTAGTAAATGATAAAATAGGCTAGCATCTACATATATTTTGTGCATTCATGAGATATCTAACTTTCCTAATTTTTTTCAGTATTTCCAAGCTATGCAGTTCATCTATGAGTTATTTTCAAATTGTTACAAACCTTCAAAAATTTTTTCCAATATATTTATTGAAAAAATTCCACATAGTAGAGGACCCACACAGTTTAAACCTGTGTTGTTCAAGGGTCAACTGTATAACCTTCTGTATCATATGCATATATTACCTCCTTTAAAGAACAGTTAGAATAGTTTTTAACAATTGATCTTTAAAAGGGTGACTATCTGTATGTGTTCCCTTTGATTGCTGTTGAGAACCTTTATTGTGGCAAGGGAAGGTTAGGCTTTTCTTTTTCCTCTCTTGGAATATGGATATGAGAACTAGATGTGGTCCAAAATGGTAATGATTTGTTTGCCTTATGTGTTCCTGAAACAGGTGTGTTGCCGCCAGACTGATTACTGGCAGTTTGTGAAAGACATTCGCTGGCTCAGTCCCCACTCAGCCCTTCATGTGGAGAAGGTAAGAAGTAAAGGCAACCACAAGGCTTCGTTGTTTGATGTTCTGTATGCAGAGTCTCCTAGGCTAGAGGGATGGCATATGGCAAGTTTCCTATTAACTAAGGAGAGGAAATTATTCCTGTCAGACTGATTTAAGAGGAGGATGCTTTAAAAGATAAGCCTTACACACTCCTTGCTTTAGGCCACTTTCCCTCCTCTAGGGAAGAGGTATAAAGTTTTGTTATTTTCAAAAGATTTGCAAATATGGGACCAGAATGAAGCTTTTCAGAATCCTGAGCAAATGGCAAGAAGTTTTCTGAATGGTTAGGGGTAAGTAGGACTGATATGTGGTAACTGCTTAAGAAGAAGAGGATATACCAAATACAAAAAAATGTGAGGTTCCTGGAGGCCAGTGTCAAATGGAACCTAATACATTCCCAACAACTTTAGCTTCCGTTGTAGCCCTCTACTCTCCTGTTCTTTCAGCTCAGTATAGTAGCCCTGATTCCCAGCCAGGGACCGAACTCCAGGAAGTTAGGTAACTTGGCTTACAAAACCAGTTCCACAGCAATCACTGCCAAATGATTGTGGAAATTTTGGTTGTGGAAATTTTCAAGCGTAGTCAAAATTAGATTCGTGAAATGAACCCAAAATATCCATCACCCATCTCCAGTACTTACTGATTCATGACCAGTCTTGTTTCATGTATATCACACTTACTGCCAGGTTCATTGCTGAGGCGATGTCTGGAAAAGTAACTTATTTTTAAATGATCAGAGAACCAAATAACAGGGTGGTCACTCTGGCCATTTTTTCTGAGAAAAGACCAGAGCACAGTGATTTTCTTACATGGATTTTTTTTTTTTGGTCCTTATCACTTTATTTATCCCACCAAACACCCCTTTCTAACTTTCTTTTCCAAAATGTGTTGCTAGAATCATTTCCTCTTAGAAGCTACCTGAAAGTGCCATCCATACATATTTTTGTTTTTTTTTGCACTGATGGTAGGCTATGAAACCTTGCTTTTAGAAATAGCCAATAGAAGTATGTTTCAAATAGAGAATGCTGTGGTGAGAGCCAGAAAGAGATGCTCAGGTGGTTTCTCTTTGGGAAAATCTTTGGGGGCATTTTTCCTAGATTTCTTACCCCAGGTTTTTCTTTTCTGGTGGTTGTTGTTCAGTCACTAAGTTGTGTCTGACTCTTTGTGACGCTATGGACTATAGCACACAGGCTTCCCTGTCCTTCAGCATCTCCTGGAGCTTGCTCAAACTCATGTCCATTGAGACAGTGGTGCCATCCAACCATCTCATCCTCTGTTGTCCCCTTCTCCTCCCGCCTTCAATCTTTTCCAGCATCAGGGTCTTTTCCAGTGAGTCAGTTCTTTGCATCAGGTGGCCAAAGTATTGGCACTTCAGCTTCAGCATCAGTCCTTTCAAAGAATATTCAGGACTGATTTCCTTTAGGATTGACTGGTTGGATCTCCTTGCAGTCCAAGAGTCTTCTCCAACACCACAGTTCAAAAGCATCAATTCTTCGGCACCCAGCTTTCTTTATAGTCCATCTCACATCCGTACGTGACTACTGGAAAAACCACAGCTTTGAGTAGATGGACCTTTGTTGGCAAAGCAATGTCTCTGCTTTTTAATATGCTGTTTAGGTTGGTCATAACTTTTCTTCCAAGGAGCAAGCATCTTTTAATTTCATGGCTGCAGTCACCATCTACAGTGATTTTGGAGCCCAAGAAAATAGTCTGTTACTGTTTCCCCCATCTATTTGCCATGAAGTGATGGGACCGGATGCCACGATATTCATTTTTTGAATGTTGAGTTTTAAGTCAGCTTTCTTCTTCTCCTCTGTCACCTTCGTCAAGAGGCTCTTTAGTTCTTCTTCACTTTCTGCCATAAGAGTGGTGTCATCTGCATATCTAAGGTTATTGATATTTTTCCCAGCAATCTTGATTCCAGCTTGCGCTTCATCCAGCCTGGCATCATACTCTGCATATAAGTTAAATAAGCAGGGTGACAGTGTACAGCCTTGATGGACTCCTTTCCTAATTTGGAACCAGTCCATTGTTCCATGTCCAGTTCTCACTGTTGCTTCTGGACCTGCATACCTGAAATAGAAGACTCTAGGAGAGAACCCAGGGGGTCAAGTTCATTTTTCCTCTGAATATCCCAGAATAGATGCCTCTTTGGAGTTAGAACATAAAGAGACAGATATAGCAGCTTTGTCCTCTCCTGGAGCTGCATATTATGTCTTGACTGCTTAATCCCTTTCTAGTGGTCCACACCAGCAGCAGGGCCATTAATCTCTTCCCTCCTTCTCCTTCCTCTACAACATCTAGATGCTAGCTGGAGGGCAGATACCTCTGATTAACTCCTCTGACCTTGCTCAGCTTAATTTTCATGCCATTAGGCCTCAACTTTGCTGGATTGATCAGGATATATATTTTGACTCATGCTTCTTTGCTCTCAGTTTATCAACTTGCATGAGAACGGCCAGAGCGGCACGGATGGCGTGAGTGAGCGTGCCGTGGCTGAGCTGTGGCTGCAGCACAGCCTGCAGTGCCACTGCCTCTCAGCCCAGCTCCGACCTCTGCTGGGGGACAGACAGTACATCAGAAAATTCTACACAGGTAGGTAGAGGTCACCTCTCCAGGACTGCTGCATGGACTTCCTCATTCACCTCCACTTTACTATTCTTTATAGACCCACTTTTACCCAGGGGTCTCATACTTTTACTTGGTATCACAGAGATTCTAATAAGAAATATGTATCTAGTCTTCTCTCTAACATCTTATATAAAACACAGTCACGCTTTATGCTAAGGTATTTCCCCACTCTTATACACACAGATCAATAAGAATAACTACTATGGGGGTAGGAAGGGAGAATGGGGACTTAGAGTGTCTTAATGTGGACAGAGTTTCAATTTAGGACAGTGATAGGGGAGAGATGGTGGTGAGAGTTGTACAACAATGTGAGTGTGCTTAGTGCCACTGGCCTGTATAGTTAGATATGGTTAAATAGTAAGTTTTATATTATGTGGCTTTTAGCACAATAAAAAGCATTAATAAAAGAATTTATACTATTTACTGAGAGTTTTCTATGTTCTCGTCAGTGTTATCTATTTTTTATACATACACATTCAACAGTAACTCTGAGAGTTGGGTATTAATACCCCTATTTTCTAATCAGAGAAGCAGAGCTCAAAGGAGGTCAGGTGATTGGCCAGAGTCACCCAAAGCCAGAGATCACATCTGGGTCTTTCTGATTTTGTAGCCTCTTGTCATGGCCTCTTAGCTATACTGCACATGACTTAGCCTCTTCTGTACTTTATCTGTCTCTTATCCACAGTGATATGATTCTCCTTATCTTTGCCTTTTCCCTCTCTCCTTCCCTGACCTTCTCCCAGGGCCATATAGGGAGGCTGAAGTTCTCCCTAAGGGGCTCCGTCACTGCCGTAGTTTTCTCTCCCCAGATACTGCTTTCCTGCTAAGTGATGCCCACGTCACAGCCATGCTCCAATGCCTGGAAGCAGTGGAACAGAACAACCCTCGCCTGCTGGCTCAGATCGATGCTTCTATGGTAAAGGGGGCAGAGAATTATCTGTGTCTGTCTTCTGGCCTCCTAGACCTCACCGTGATGTAACCCTGTGTAGCAAACTACTTCACTTAGGCAATTATGAGCTGAAAAGCTCTCATTAAAAACAAACAGAAAACTTAGAAAAGAAGAGGAGGTACCAGTAAGTATCTGTTGAAGTGAAAAGCCTATTTATAAATAAGCTTAGGTCTATTTGAGGAGGGAGTTGTCTTTTTTTTTTTCCAATCCTTAAAATATCTTTAGTTTGAGTAAGCACCTCCTGAAGGGCAGGCTTGAGAAAATGGCAGAGGGATGATTGTGAATCAAGCTGACTGTAGACAGAGCATCAGCTGTATTGCAGCCTAATGTTAGGCAGGATCATTTTTTCCAAGGAAATTTTGTTATTTTTTGTTGCTTATTTTTCATTCTCTAGGTCACTCATCCCATCACTAATATCAGTGCCTTGGCTAGAATGGAATCACAAGCCCTCTTTCTCTTGTGGAGGGATCCCCTGTCTCTCCTGGTTTTAAAATTTTGATTCTTGCTTGCCACCTATTGAATATTCTCTGCATGCCAGTCATGGTGCTATGCACAATACATGCGTCATCTTGTTTAATCCTCACAACTCTGTAAAGTAGACATTAATCTCATTTTATAAAGGAGGCCACTGAGGGACAGAGTAGGTAAATCATTTGCCCAAAGTTTGGACTAAATAACTTGTAATTGGGCCTGGCTTTGAGCTCCAGTGTATCTGAATTCTGACTCCTCGTGCATAGACTTAAGCCCTTTGCTGTATTGCCTTCACGATAAAGCACTCCTGGTCTGATCACCTAGAATTCCAGCTGCAGAAGCCGTGATGTTTGCCAAGACTTTGAGCTTTCAAAGTTGTGTGCTGTGGTAGAGGGTACCTATGCTGTCTCTACAGGCCCTGGCTGCAGTTTAAACCTACTGCCAAAGGCCAGTTTCTGCCAGTGTTTCTATAATACTGTCCTCTTCCTCTGAGCGCCACTATCCTTGATTCTGACACTTTTTTTTTTTCCCATAGTTTGCCAGAAAGCATGAGAGCCCACTCCTGGTGACAAAGAGCCACAGCCTGACAGCTCTGCCTGGTTCCGCATCTACCCCTTCAACCAACAGTGCTCAGCATTCCTACTTTGGGTCCTTCTCCAGTCTCCACCATATCCCCCACCACAGCTTAGGTATGGGGGCAGTGAGGGATTGTAAAGGCATGTATCCTCAGTCTTGGAAAACAGAGGACATAGTGGTTGGTCACCCACTGGCTATAGTAGAGCCTTGGTCGGTGCAGTTTGTCACACTTTATGTCTCAGTATGGAAGTCTTTTTTTTTTTTTTTTTTTCAGTATGGAAGTCTTAAAGAGGAATATAGCAGCTAGCCTAAGATAATGCAGTAGAATCATTAAAGTAACAGAGGAAAGAGATGTTTTAGTTTCCGCTGGGTTTCTAATCCACATCGCCAAGAAGGCATTTCAGTAATGATAGCTAACATTCCTTCAGTACCCGCCACATGTCAGGCTCTGTTGTCGTCAGTCTGTGTATATTATCTCATTTAATCCTCAAAACAGTCCTACGAGGTAGGTGTTATTATTATTGCTCATTTTATAGATGGGGAATGCATACTGTAAGCAAAGAAGCCACTGTCTCAAGAGCTCATGCTTTTCGCTTAGCTGCTTCTCAGTAAATTTTTACTTACTTTGAATGACTTACCCTTTTTTGAGGTGACATCATATGTCCTGGGCACCCCCATTTAGGGAGTTCAGTCCTTAGCTGTGGAGAAGCCCTTCATACATACCAGCTCAAAAGCTCCCAGCTCACCTTTCCCTTCCCTTTCTTTTCATATCCTAGAAAGAAGATCTACTTCCTTTTCACTCTCTGGCCCGCCCCGAAAACCTCAAGAAAGCAGAGGGCATGTCTCAGCAGCAGAGGATCAAACCGTCCTAGACCCTCTGCTTCCAGTCACTGCATTAGCCAAGGACTCCCCCTCGACCCCCAATGAGATGAGCTCCAGCACTCTGACCAGCCCCTTGGAAGCATCCTGGGTCAGCAGCCAGAATGACTCCCCAAGTGATGCCAGCGAGGGGCCTGAGTACCTGGCCATTGGCAACCAGGACCCCCGGGGCCGGACCACCAGCTGTCAGAGTCACAGCAGCAATACCGAGAGCAGCAGCTCCAACTTGTTCTCCTCCAGCAGCTCTCAGAAGCCAGACTCTGCTGCTTCTTCTCTAGGGGACCAGGAGGGAGGTAGGCAGAGCCAGTTGTCCAGTGTCCTTCGCAGATCTAGCTTCTCAGAGGGGCAAACGCTCACTGTTACCGGAGGAACAAAGAAGAGCCATACTCGCTCCCATTCGGACACCAACATTGCCTCCAGAGGAGCCCCAGGTAATGATAACCACCAACTACATGTCAGTAAGGTGGCCTCCGGAATTACCGGTGGAAGGGGATTTGTTCTTAAGGGTCTTCAAATGGCAGGAAGAGAAGTTATGTTTCTGAAGATATGAAGAGTGTCCTGCTTACAGTGAAAAAGAGAAGTTCGTAATATAATGTGGATATCTAAATCCAGAATCTCTCTGAGGATACTTAGGTTTGTTCATTTATACATTGCTAAATAGTAAGTGTTTTCTTGGATTCTTTCATAATTCTTTAGCATCAGAGGATAGTGTGACTAATCATAGTCTAAGTTTTAAATGTGTCTCTCAGACAGAGGGGAAGTACTAATGAGCTTTAAAAATAATCCTGTTAAATTCCTTCCCTGAGAAGTTTGGTCAGAATATAATAACAATAAGAGAGAGGCAAACTGATACTAGGATTCCCTTATTAACACTAGAGATGTAGTGAGTGTCAGGTGATGGGACCTAGTAAACAAGTAGGTGGGCTGACCGCTGCATCAGTAATTCAGGCTGAAAGACAGTCGGGTAAGGAGGCCTTGGCTACTGGGACCACCCTCACACAAACACCAGCTGCTAGCAGAGAGCACCCCACGCATGGCCAAGGTGGGTGTCACTGTGTTTGCTGTTTCCCTGCCATCATCTTTCCTAGGTTGTTGGTGTCTGGCAGTCTTTGGTTGGGTTTCATTTGTAAGAACATGTCCATAAAAGCAAGTGGAACATGGACCTTTGTGCTCAAATCCAGTTCTGGGTGGAAAAGCTTTGGATTATAGTATCAAAATAAAGCAGAAAAAATTAAGAGCATAAAAGGAAGATATTCTTTACAACTAGAGCTGCTGTTGATTTCTGTTTATAATTTCTAATAGGTGAGAGCTAAGGCCCTCATCTGAAACTTCTGAATTGCAAACTTTTGTCTCTGTTTTCCCCTCAAGAATGTGGGTTGGGTCATTGGAACTGGTTCAGAAACCAAGAAACCTCCAATTCAAAGTCTGTCTTCCCATGAGGTTTCTTAGATGTGAAGAGTGCATAGGTTAGACCCTTAATTCACATCTCATGGGGCAGATGTGGTGTCTGCTGTACTCCAGGTTGCTGGCCTTTGAGCATGTAAAACTCCCCTCTCCCCATTCTTGAATCCATGTGGATTCCAGAAACCACAGTAACCTGCGTTGGAAAAGGGAGCCAGAGAAAACCTAAGCAGGAGGGTCTGAGGGAGTATGGGTCCTGTGCAGCTTCTCATATGTGTCATCCCTCCGTCTGTACTAGGTTCCCCTCTCAGGAGTTACACCCCCACCTTTGCTGGATAAAAAGACACTCTTTTTCTCACTCTCTGTTCTCATTTTCTGGACTCTCCTCTGTACCTGTCTGTCTACATACAGGAGGCCCCAGGAATATCACCATTATAGTTGAAGATCCCATTGCAGGTTTGGGAGCCAGTCCTCCTCCTTTCTGTCCACCGCCCCCTGCCTCCTTTTGCTCCTCTGTGACCATCTTGCTTAGTGAAGAACTTCCTTTTCCATTCTGGTGTCAATCAAGCCTGGCTAGTCTGGTCCTGTTGTGATCCTTGGACCTGGTCGTAAAATGATACCGATATTTTATGTGATATGTTTTCTGCTTATGACTTCCAAATGCCTCGTTCCTTCTCTCAGCAGCTTTTTGGAGGTAAAATTCATACTTGTCAATCCTGTATTGCCTAGAGGTGAAACTGAGGCCTGCTATTTGTTAAGACATCATGATGAATCAATGGCAGAATTTTTCTCATAACTGAGTACTTATTATGAATTACTTTATTTTCCTTGAATTAACACCAGAATACGTTTTCTCCTCTTTCTGTGGTCTTGGATGTGAGTGCATGTTTTTGCCTCGCCTGGAGTCCCCTGTTTCCTTTTTATCTGTCTTCCTTCCCCTGTAAATTCCACCTCCCCCAGCCCTACCCCTTCATTCCAGCCATCACACAAGATTTTTCTAGTGACTTAAGTCTGTGTCTTTGGTTTTCACAGTGGTATTCAAACTGCACGTGTGTTCCATTCTGGGTACATAATGCATGGAGATACTGATGCTGGAATGTGCCTGCAAAGCAGAGTGGTTAGGGTGTACTGAAAATGATGAATGGCTGAAGACACTGGGTATGTTAGCATGGCAACGAGGTTAAAGAGAGACAAGCCTGCAGGACTTTTGTTTAGAAGAGCATTGCCCTTAAGGAGATGAGAAACTGTGAGATGACAGATTTCAAGTCAGTATGAGGAAGTTCTGAGAATTAGAGCTGATCAGTCGAATGGGCAGCATCAGGAGGTAGTAAGGTCAGTGAGCAAAGCTGGACAGCCTTTTCATATGCAGCTTCTCGCACGCATCATCCTTCCCTCTGTACTAGGGTTTTCCTGGTAAATGAACAGGGTGCTGGTATTGGAGTGTGTGTTGTGCACTGAGTTTGACCAGGGACCTCAGAGGTTGTGTCTGAGTCATGATTTCTCACCGTGACATCACGGTGACTGCTGGTGTGTAGTAAGGAGCAGAGCCCGCTGCCAGGGCCACCAGGGGAGCACGGAGTTATTGCTTACCATGTAGGAGCATTTTTTTGTGACAGGAGCAGTTGACAAATCGGCACCATCTGTCAGGGAAATGGGTCGGATGCTGCTCAGTGATTCATTCTCCCAGCGCGTCCTGCTCATTTCTCAGGCACCCACCTGCTTTTCTGCCTGCTCGTCCTTCTGTGGCGCTGGGAAATTTTGTGTTTCCCTTTGGAGAAGATCCGTTTCCATTTCCTGCAAACTGTGCCTGCTGCTGTTCCTCCCCTTTCAGCCCTCAACGTTCCTTGAAAACTTCTACGCAGACAGTTCCTACCTTGCAACCTTCTTTTGAAACCCCTCCCTTCCTTCTCCAGGAAGGCTGAGTCTACAGCCCTGGGGCTGAGCCCCTTGGTTACAGGGCCATCATCCTTGGCTTCTCTAGCATTGTTCTGATGCTCTTTTAAGGATATTGCTGGGTGTTATTTTGTTGTTCTGCCAGTTCAAAAATAGGTTAAATTTATAAGTATGACAAATTTATATTTCAGGCTCAAGAGAGGCCATATCCTAGTATTTTTTTTAGTGACTTTAACCCTTCTGATATTGTTCTAAAGTCTAGTGTCAAGGGATCAGAAAAGCTGCAATGTGTTTGTGAGGACTGTTTTCTAAACTGGTTTATCAAGAGGGCAGAAATTGGCTGATACTCCTGAAACACTTGAAGATGGAAGAGGAGAGAACCGATCATGAATCCATGTTGATTTCTTTTTCGCCTTTGTGTTGCTGCCTTCCGGGTCTTGCTTTCTCTCTTTTCTCCTTAGAATACACTGACTTCCCACCTCCCTTCCTCCATGTGTTCTGCATTCTTGGATTGTGTCCTGTTGGTGTGCCCCCTCTCTCCTGTCCGGGAGGGCGTGGGGAATGGGAGCTGTTAGATATTGAAACTCCAAGGTTGGGAATATATGTGTTGCTCACCTCGTATGTGTGTTTTTGCTCCCTGGTGGCCACTGACACTAGAATCCTGCAGTGATAAGTCGAAGTTGAGAGGCCCCTTGTCCTACTCTGGTCAAAGCAGTGAAGTCAGCACACCCAGCTCTCTGTACATGGAGTATGGTAAGTGAGCACTAGGAAGGCCAGGCTGCAGTTGTGTCTTTGCTCTGCTCCCCCCGTGCCTGCCACACTCTGAGCTGTGTGGCTCATCTTAGCTCTGTGGAGGGTGCACACCATACAGTCTCACCCTCCCCTTCATCATTTTCAACCCCTGTGCTAGAAATCACACGGCCCCACCATTTTTTCTTGCTCCTCTCTGCTGTAGGAGTCCCACCGTCTTATGCTGTGGGTGCTACCACCGTGAATGTCTGGTGAGCCAGCTACAGTGGCTCTCTGAGTGGATGAGAGAGACCTTGAAAAGAGGCCTTTGAGTGTTTGAGCCTAATGACCAGAAGATAAACTCCGCATTGAAATTATCCATAAGAAGAAGACATTTGTTTCCTTGTCTGATTCACAGCACAGGATTTTTTTGTTTTTTTGTGGGTAGGAGGATGCGTAAGTCATCTTTAAATTTAGGTGGTCAAAGGGTGGTCTCCAGGCTCTCTCCATTTATTCCACCATTCTGTAACCTAGGCACTTAGTGCTTTGGGATTCTGAGATTTAGAGAAACTCCTTTAGAAGGTAGACATCTTTCTAACCTATTATTGGGAAAGACTTCTGAGCATCTTTAGCATTAAAATAATCAAATCTCTCAAAGAAGCTTGGCTGTAAAGATTTGCTTTTCAAAGCCAGGGCTTTTGACATCCACATTCCATTTTCCCACAGAGGGCAGTCAGTACCTATGTTCAGGAGAAGGCATGTTCCGAAGACCATCAGAAGGACAGTCCCTTATCAGCTACCTGTCTGAGCAAGACTTCGGCAGCTGTGCAGACCTGGAAAAGGTGAGGACACTAAGGAGCCACTGAAAAGCCCATGAAGGCAATGGCACCCCACTCCAGTACTCTTGCCTGGAAAATCCCATGGACAGAGGAGCCTGGTAGGCTGCAGTCCATGGGGTCGCTAAAAGTGGGACACGACTGAGCAACTTCACTTTCACGTTTCACTTTCATGCATTGGAGAAGGAAATGGCAACCCACTCCAGTGTTCTTGCCTGGAGAATCCCAGGGACAGAGGAGCCTGGTGGGCTGCCGTCTATGAGGTCACATAGAGTCGGACACGACTGAAGTGACTTAGCAGCAGCAGCAGGGAGATCCAGCCAGAGGGGTATGGTGCCATTTGTCCTAAACAGGTTTTGGGTGCATAGCAATAACACGTGTGTAAACTACAATACAGAGAAGTCACCATAAAGATAAGCTCAACAAGTTCTGTCCTTGGATAACTCTTCAGGGAGCTTATGCTCCTCACTGAGTCCAAAAATACTACTGATCTTGCCTTAAAAGCTCCCTTGGGCAGAGAAACATTGAATTTTAGTCACATGACCTTGACCCTGGAACCTTAGATAAAGACTGTCCCTGAAATCAGCTTCTCTATTTTGTTCTAAGGCTCAGATATGTAATAAATAAAATGTCCCTGTAGCATTTTATGGGCTTCCCAGGTGCTACTGTTGTTAAGGAACCTGCCTGCCAGTTTAGGAAAAACTTGACTTCTCTGTCATATTTTTATGTGAAAAGTGGGACAGGAAGGCTGGGCATGGCCAGATACAAGAGCAGAGAGAACCTGGAACAGATTTTCCAGCCATCAGCTTTCTCTCCAGTGGCAGTGTGCATTTCCCCTGGGTGTTTCGAGTGAAAGCAGTAGACATCTTGGAAATTCCTTTCCACGAGACCAGTCCCTGAGGTGTCCCCTTGTTGGCGCTCTCCTTCCCCAGGAGAATGCCCACTTCAGTATATCAGAGTCCTTGATCGCTGCCATCGAGCTGATGAAGTGCAACATGCTGAGCCAGTGCCTAGAAGAGGAGGAAGGGGAGGAGGACAGTGACAGGGAGATCCAGGAACTGAAGCAGAAGATCCGCCTTCGTCGCCAGCAGATCCGCACCAAGAACCTGCTCCCCGGGTACCAGGAGATGGAGCATGGAAGTGAGTGAGGCTGTGAATGCCTGTTCCTGCCCCTTCAGGGCTTCTGGATAAGACGTGGTACCTCGTGGGCTTCCTTTGCTGTCTTTATATGTTCATATGAGATGTTACGCCCAAGCCAAGGGTTCCTCTGCTGTCAGGAAGATTTTCTGTGTTGTTCTGATTTTTTTTTTGTTTCTACTAGACCAGAGTCCTGAAATTCATCTACGTTCTACCTCAGACATAGCTTCCAAAAAATAGGTTTCTGATATGAGGAGAACTGAGGCCACTGGTTGCAGTTTTCCTTCCCAGAGAGCAGTATTTCCTGCTTATGTGAAACTTTTAAGGAGATCAAACAAGAAAGGGAAACAAGAGCTGGTTTCCATTTCCCCAGCATAACTGCCAGTCAAGCTTCTGTTTACTTTTCTATTGAAGTCCTACAGTTTGCTTTTGCTGTGACCCTAGAAAGTGTCAGATGCCTCTTTCTGTCCTGTTCATTACTGTGTTTTTTTGTTTTTTTGTTTTTTTTTTTAACGTTAACAGGCTTTCGGCTCACTTCCAGCAGCTCCCAGTTCAGTTCACGTGATTCAGCACAGTTCTCTGACTCTGGCTCTGCCGATGATGAGGTTGATGAATTTGAAATCCAAGGTATGATTTAACACTTTTCAAGGGAGCTTTCATTAACTCTTTCAATTTGGAATCATAGACCGAGAAGCTTTCTCTAAATAGGGAGTCTTCAGTATGGTTCATTATGGAATGTTGTCAGCTGTTGTAGGGATAACTTCTCTTATTAAAAACACAAAACCTATTTAACATTGAAGCAGAAAAGAACACTGAAAGAAACTGTTCCAGTGGAGTGGGCTGGCTGTTGATGTCACCCTGGAGTTTCTTCCTCAATTGCACCTTTATCTCAGACACTTGCTCTAATTCCTCCTCCTAGCAGTCCAAAGCTGGCCCACACCTACGTGAAATTAGAATCCTATTCTCTTGTGCCCCATAATACAAATGAAATTGTTTTGAAGTATTTAAAAGGAGCTTTATTATAATCATAAGAGAAAAGGGGAAAAAGAGCCCCTGGCAGGGAAAAAGCAAAATGGAGGGAAAATGTCAAGTTGTTTTTTTTTTTCAAAGTAGAGCTTTATTTTCTGTCCTGGTCACGCTAATTTGCATAGCAGAATCACAGATTCTTATGAGCTTCTGCTTAGAGAAGGGGGAGGGCTCTTATCTGGAAAGGCAGTTGTGTTAAATCAGATTGACCCATGATTAGTGGGTTAATCCATACTGAAAATCATAAATTTTTTCATCTTCCTATCAGTGCAACCAACAAATGAACAAACAGAAAACCAAACAGTTCAGGGACATAAGCTCTCACCCTCCCCATGGACTGCAGCCTTCTAGCTCCTCCGTCCATGGGATTTTCCAGGCAGGAGTACTGGAGTGGAGTGCCATTGCCTTCTCTGCCTATGACTGGAACCAAGAGTAATTTTCTTATAGAGGTGAATTGTGTCTGTAGATCTCCATTGTAACATGATGATGAATAGATCTTTTGTTGCATGAGGCTGTGACTTCCTGTTTATACCAATTTTGAGAACCCATTCAGCTCCAGATGTGGTAGCTGGGTTTCTTCCCCATTTAGAAATACAGTTTTTACATATATTTTTCCAGGTCTTTGGGAAGTCTTCCTTCTTTGTTCTCCTTAATGCCTCTGATTTCTCTTTACAACAATAATAGATAGTCACTTAAAACTTTTTTTTGGTATGTGGTTTTCCAACAATTCTCCAGTTCTCTGTACACCAACTGAATGGCCTACGTTTCAGTTGTGACACTAACTCCTGGAGTTAGCACAGGGCCCACAGATCTAGGGTTCAATCCCATGGGACGGCTCCATCTTTAGATGCTAGCTACCAGTAGGGTCACCAGGCTGCCTGTACTTCTCTGTGACCAACTGCAAACCCAAGGGTTCCTACAACTCCCCACTCAGTTTTGATAATTCAGTAGAATGACTCAAACAACTCGGGGAAGCACTCTATAATTATAGTTTATTATAAAGGGTACAAATGAGTAGTCACATGAAGAGGACGTTCACAGGGCAAGGTCCCAAAGTGTCCCAAAGCTCTCCCAAACCTCATCATTATCAAGGTTCATTAAGCAAGCATGACTGATTAAGTCATTGGCCATTGGTGACTGAGATCCTGAGGTGGGGCTAAAAGTTCTAATCTTCTAATTACCTTTTTCTTCTGGCAACCAGCACCTTCCTGAAGTTGTCTGGGTGGCCCCATGAGTCATCTGATTAACTTAAACTCAGATTTAATGGAAAAGGGCTTATGAATAATAGACATTCTTATCACTTAGGAAATTTCAAAGTTTCTAAGAGCTCTATGCCAGAAACTGAACAGAGACCAATGTGTGTATATATAATATATATATAATATATGTTAATAGTATATAACAACAAAATATATAACAATTTATATATATATATACATACATACATATATATATATACACATACATACATACATACATATATATATATAGCCTAACTGTGGATATAGATTTCTAAAAACAGTGTCAGCTAGCATTTGGAGCAAAAGTCAAGTCCTGATTCCAGGAACATGTGGTACAGAACTGTCATTCTCATCGATTTACTTCCTATCTGAATACTAAAGGGCCCCCTTTTATAATCATTATTATACAGATGGTAGTGAAGGATCTAACCTGACTCACATGTCAAAGAATGGACTCTCAGTGTCAGTGGCCTTGCTGTTTTCAGGTAGCCTGTGTTAGAAGCGTGGGTATGCTCATACATGCATGTTTGTGAATGTTTGCACTGGCTTTTGTACATACCTGTGACTTGTCAGTGTTATGAGAACCAAAAGGTATAGAGAACTGTCTGGGGAAAACTGAACTTAAGCCAACCAGGAATGATTCACTTCTTTTCTTTTTCTTTAATTTTTATTGGAGTATGCTGCTACTGTTGCTAAGTCACTTCAGTCGTATATGCGACCCCATAGACAACAGCCCACCAGGCTCCCCCATCCCTGAGATTCTCCAGGCAAGAACACTGGAGTGGGTTGCCATTTCCTTCTCCAATGTATGAAAGTGAAAAGTGAAAGTGAAGTCACTCAATGTCCAACTCTTAGTGACCCCATGGACTGCAGCCTAGCAGGCTCCTCCACCCATGGGATTTTCCAGGCAAGAAGACTGGAGTGGGATGCCATTGCCTTCTCTTTTATTGGAGTATAGTTGATTTAAAAGCATTGTGTTAGTTTCTGCTGTACAGCAGAGTGAATCAGCTATACATATACAATAGCCACTCTTTTTTAGATTGTTTTCCCATGTAGGTTATTACAAAATACTGAGTTCCCTGTGCTGCGCAATAGGGCCTTATTAGTTATCTGTTTTATATATAGTACTGTATATATGTCAGTCTCAACCTCCCAGGTAATCCCTCTACCCCTTTCCTCCCAGTTACCATAAGTTTGTTTTCTACATCTGTGATTCTGTTTCTGTTTTATAAATAAGTTCATTTGTCCCTTTTCTTCTTCCTCATATGACTCCAACAGTCCTCCTCTCTGAGATTGTCCTTGTTGATCCTTCTCTATAGAGATTCTTTTAGATTAGAGGTCATTGTGGCTGATGGAGGTAATGGACAGTGTAGAAAGAAGTGGTCAGGTGAAGAAATTATAATTCAAACCTAGAGCTAAGTTACTGACACACATTTAGACAGCAAAAGTCAGATAGAATGGTATAGAAGAAGCTGCCAGTCTTCAGAGTTTTGAATTTGCAGAGCCAGCTTTCAGAAATCTACCTCTTCTGGTACTTTGTTTACAATTAGGACTTACTGCTGCAAATGTTTGGTCTTAGTAACTGCCTTATGATCCAAACAAGTAGACTTTCTGTAGATGGGGTTAACCGAAAACAAGTAGCACTTGTCTGTTCAAAGTGGCTTTAAAACACACAAACAACAAAATTCGGGCTTTTATTAATTTAATTAACAGTTAATTATTTTATTAATTTTTAATTAGCAGTTTAATATTGTCAGCCACTTGAGTTTGAAATAATCATATGTATAAGATTAAATTAAGATTTAGAGAAATAAAAGTAATTAGGTACCTTTTACTTCTAAACTGTTATAATTTATTCTAACATAGTCTTACTTGAGAAGTAACAATCCTAAGTCACTTTTTGTTTTTGTTTTTTTTTTGGCCACGCCTTGTGGCTTATGGCATCTTAGTTACCTGACAGGGATTGCACTTAAGCCCTGGCAGTGAAAATTCTGAGTCCTAACCACTGGACTGCCAGGGAATTCCCCTAACTCACTTTTAAACTGGTTTCTGGGACTTCCCTGGTGGTCAAGTGGTTAAGATTTCACATGGTTTCAATCCCTGGTTGGGGAACTAGGACCCCACATGCCGGGTGACAAAAGAACCAAAAATCAAACCAAAAAAGGGGTTTCTGATATGTTCACAACCAAAGTCCTTTGCATGTGCATTTACTGACTGTCAGCTACTTCTTAATTAGAGCATATTCAATCTGCTTTAGCCAGAAAGCATACTTTTATTTGGTCTTCCTAGCATTCTTTCTTCCCCCATTTTGGGTGCTTTAAAGTATTTTTTATAAACCAAGAATATGAAATATTTTTCAACTAAAATACTACTTTTTCTTGTGACTCACCATCCCACATATTTTGAGGGCTTGGTGGGAAAGCAAGTGTCTCCAAAGTAGTGATTTAACTTTCTACACACAGATTCCCAATTATGAAAGCATAATTTGCAGTTCGTTTTTCTCTGCTCTAGGTTTCCTTATTGCTTTCTGTTCTTTCTTATTTGTTTCTGATCTTTAAGCAAGTTTATCACTAGTACAAAAGTCTTTCTAAAAAGTGTCAGTATAGTTCTCATTAGCAGTCTTTCTGATCATGTCTAGAGGTTTCTTTTTGATCACCTTGGGTAATATATGCTATTGAAGGGTCTCTTTGGATTCTATCAAAGGAAGGTTAGTTAAGCACCATACTGTAGACATCATCTATGGTAAATACTCTGCATAATTATAATACTTTGATTAAAATGATCACTTTCTTAGATCCTATTTCAGCAAGTAGACCTTATGGAGCCAGAAGTGTTTGTGAAGGAAATAAATTTGAAGGTTACTTCTTCCTTGCAGCAAAGTGGATATAAACCTGTAATCATAGAAAGCTTATTCATAGAAAGCTTTGTATTCATAACATCTATTCCATTTTTTAAAAACAATCTTACTAAGGAATAATTACATATCAAAATCCACTCACTTTAAGTATACAACTCACTAAGTTTTAGTAAATGTACCAAGTTGTCAGCCACCACCGTATTCTAGTTTTAGAACATTTCCATCATCCTCAGTAAGATCCCTCTCATGCCCATTTATAGTTAATTTACCATTTATAGTTAATTTACATTCGCACCCCAAGCCCCAGTCCACCACTAATCTATCTCTATAGAGTTGCCTTTTCTGGACATTTTGTATAAATGCAGTCATACAGTATGTGATCTTTTGTGTCTGGCTTCTTGAACTTCATCTGTTTCTTCTGATGGTATCTGCCAAATTGATACAATATCTTTCACAGACTCCTGATCCTAGGCAATTTTCTCAATTTCTTTGGTTTTTCAGGTTTTGAAGTTCCGTTTTTTCCTTCCTTCTTCCTTTTCCACTGCAACTTCATCAGTTCTTCTTTAATCTTCCTTTTTCTAGAATTTCAGTCTTCCGTGTAGATGTACCTAGTCAGGGTCCATTCAGGAGACAGACACCACATGACAATTTGAATAGGGAAAATTTAATATAAAGAATCATTAACTCTAGTGGGGGATTGAAGTAATGGGAGACTGGCTCATAAGGAGTAAAGAGAACTCTAGGGAATACAGGGATAGCAGATATAAGCAGTAGTCACCATCTCTAGGGCCGAAGTAGAGGCCACAGGGAGGGAATGTAGAAGAGAGCCATACCCTCAAGGCTGAGGTCCAGGCCTCCTTGCTCACTGGATGGTGGAGAAGTTCTCTGAAGCTGCAGAGCTGCCCTGAGAGTGTCAAGTGATGTTGTTCATGAAAGCTGCCATGCCAACAGCCCTCACCAGGAAACCATTCTCTGGGGTGCTGGGGGAGGCTGCCCCCAGGGAGTGGTGTTCCTCAGAACTCAAGGGGTGTTGGGGGAAGGGGAAGTGGTTCATGGGAGGTACCAGGCCTGCAGCACCTGCTCTGAAGCTTTCCCAGGAGGTGCAAGGGAAGCCATTTATGAAAAATACCACCAGTGGCACTCTGCTGCACAGCCTTCTGAGGCCATGCTTACCCTGGGGAGTCGCTTGCACTATAGGAGTCTGCTTAGGGGAGCATACCAGAAGCAGCGAGAGAATCCCCTTCCTCCTCTAGTGTTTCTCCAGTGCCCTCTGCTGGCAAAAGCTTAACAGTGTGCCAGCTGGCAAAAGATGAATGTTTTCAAGTCCAACTCCATTATCACAGAGCAGACAAAAAGAAGGGCAGATATGGAGCCGAAAGGCAATAAATTGATAATTGTCACAATATATAATGAAGAAAGTTCATGAACTATATTTTTGGCAAGTTTAAAAATTATATCCAATTCAAGGTAATCGGTTGCTCCTCCCTACCCTCCCTCTTTTAATAATGTTTTTTCTCCTTCTAAGACAAGAGTAATTGTAGTTCTCCATTTTAAAGTGTTTCCTCTTGAATCAGCAGTTGCAGAAAATTCATTAGAGTTGGATTTCTGAATGTTGGGTATCCCCCTATCTGCTGAAGGGAAAACAGGTTGAAACCCACCATCAGATTGGCCAGTAAGTTCTGAAGTTGACTCTCTTCTTGTGCCTTGATTGTTTTATCTAAAAATATGCAGATTTTACTAGGGTACAGGATTTTAACCAGTTCTTCCCTGATCATTCCAATGCCCATGTCTGGACATACAAAAATTCTTCTAATAACTTGTTGTTATTTTGTTGTTTGTTTTTATATCATTTAACTTACCCAGTCCATAATAATAGCTTTATCCTATCTAAACATCAGAAACGCTTGAAATCATTAAAGAATTGATCAATTCTCCTTAAATAATTGATAAAATTTTTCATAATTCATATCCTCACTTCCAAACTCCCATTTGGAAGGAGAGCTTCTCAGACTTCTTTCTAAAGTGCTCTCATTTGGGGTACATTTAACTCATTCAGTTGAGTAGCTTTCTTCTCTCTCTTTACTCCTTAATTATCTTAGACCCTGATCTGCTTTTACCCAGATCTTCAGCTAGTGTTCCAACCACACTAAGCTAATGGTCTGCTTGAACTGACTGGAGAGTGAGCAGGATACAGCAGAGGCCTAGTATCCGCAAGGCTTTCATGGCGCTGACGAGAGACAGGTGTGATGTCCCTTTGGTATCAGGCACTGCCTCTCTCTCTCCACTCTTGGGGTAACATCCTCACTTCCAAACTTGTGTAACCTTCTGCACTCTTGGAAATATTCATGATTAGCTAGGATGTTACTGTACCTCTGGTAAAAATGAAGAAACAGGATAAAGTATGACTTCACTTTATTTTCCAAAGACTTTTTTTCTCTCAAAGAATGTGAGGATGAAGAAGTGCTAAATAGCTTTTATGAAGACAGTGGTTTTCAGCAACCTTGAATTGTCCACCACCTCTCCTCTCTGGCATGCCATGTTTTCTTTAGTAGCCTGGCCCTCAGTAATAACTGTTAGCTCTTTACTCAAGAATATCTAAGATTTTCTCTTCTTTTTCCTTTTCTATCCTAAACAGGCTGAAATTTGCTTTTTGCTTTGAGCCAATTATTTAGGAGATATTTTTTGAAAACCTATCATATACAAAGCTCTTTGAGGGTTTTAAGGACAAGGCAAAACTTATGTACAATCCAAGGCAGTTTAGTATTACTCAGATCAGCATTGCAAACCCAGTGGTCTATCGAGGTCTGTTATTACCTAGAATTTTTTTCCCTCCAATAGCACCATTTAGAGGGCTTTCTTGATAGCTCAGTTGGTAAAGAATCTGCCTGCAATCCAGGAGACCCTGGTTTGATTTCTGGGTCGGGAAGATCTTCTGGAGAAGGGATAGGCTACCCACTCCAGTATTCTTGGGCTTTATTTGGAATTAAATACAGCACTATTTAGAATGGAATACAGACTAGCAGTATCTTGGGAAGTGGATTTGGGTGGTGCAAATTCAGAGTATATGATATACATGAACTTCTTAAATAAAATAGGATTTATTATTTACTAGTCAAAGATTTTGTTGCTGTCTTAAGTTTTTCTATGCTTTTAAAGAGCATGTGAAAGCTGAGAAGTTTCAGTTTTCCTCTCTTGTACTTATAGCTTTGAAGCCTGGCCCTCAAGGCCAGGAGTACTATTTGAATATATGCTTGTATACAGAGCACTGTATTAAGTATTTGGGGGCTAAACAGAACAATCAGACATGATCTCATTTCCTCACAAGGAGATATTATAATCTAGTGATCCATAAAAATATATATGTGTACAGAGGAAACATGAAGAACAATTGAGCAACTCATGGCCAAGTGCAAAGTAATGTCATTTAAGCCTGGTGCTCTATTTAGGGGCTTAAATGCAGTAGATTGGTCATTGTGTAGGTTTAATTAGGAAAAGGTCTTTTCATGAGGCATCAAAGGAAGTGAGGGATGAGACTTATCAGAATAGTCCTATTTCCATGACTTGAACAGGCTCTGCCTTTCTTGAACATGAATGCTATATTTTCTTCTTTCTATTAAAATTATTTGGGTAGATGAGATCTCTAGAGATTCAATCATATCATTATTAGAAACCCTCTTCAAAATTCTTTAATGTAAATAGGCTTTGGAAAGTCTGCCATAGTTTCCCATGACTGTGTTTGCAAGTTCTATAATAAAGATCATGTTGAATAGTTCCATGAAAATATGTTGTTTACCAGGCATCTCCAGGGAGTTGCCAAGCCATAGGAAAGTTCGTTTCTTCCCTGTGCCACCAGAAAGGAAGGGAGTCTTTCCATGAAACTTTGTTAAAGACATGGAAGACTTCTCACATTCAGGGGTGATACCAATAGCAGTCAGATGTTAGAAGCAAAGTTTCAATTCCAAGTACATTTAATGAGTAACCTCTGTGATCTAAATTCTGTGCTGGGTACTGATTCGATAGAGTTCTTACTTCTGAGAGTTTATCATTTAAGAGGGCTTGAGGTTTAGACGATGAGAGAGAAATTAGAGTAATTTGTCGCTGCTTGGTACAGAGTATGTCCCTGCTTGCCTTTAGAATGCTTCATTTTTTTCCTTCACTGCTTTAAACCAAGTCAGAGTTTGTGTTTCCACCTGGATTTGTAGCCACTTTGACCTTCTCTATGCTGTGTGTAATGTCACTAATTCAGCCCGGTGAACAGAACAGAGTGACCTGAACAGAGTCAAACTATAAACTGTATGTAGACCTTCACCTGACTCTGCTCCTTATCCTGCATAGAATGTGGCACCTTGCTGCCGCCCTGAGTGCTTAGCTGGCAGTAGCTTGGACTAGTGTCCATTATTATCCTTACCTCCTCCCTTTCTATTTCCTGTCCCCCTTAACTGTTGTTTCCATTTAGATTCTGACATCAGAAGGAGCACGCCCTCCAACAGCAAATCCTTCATTTCCTCTCAGTCCTTGTAAGTAGTTTTCTTTTTTTTTAAATACAACTTTGGGATATGTGGAGAAATAAACCCAGTTCTTGGCATATGGATGGAGTGGCGCCATCTGAATCCACAAAGAGGCAAGGTTAATGTGACCAGCCTACCTGGTGGTGGTGAGCCAGGGAAAGAGAGAGAAGACTGTGGGTTCAAACAGGGTGGGCTCTGGTGGAAGCGAAGCTTTCAATGTGGATTATTCCTTCTCTGATAAGTCTGATTATATCAGAGACCCCGAGAAGATGAGGTCTTAAAAGAGAGAACAGTGATCAGGATTTCTGACTATGAAATCAGATTGTCTGAACAGGTTCCCCATAGTAGACTCAGCTAGAGGAGATAGAAGCTCACATGGGAGCAGCAATAGTCTTTAGAGTCCACAGAGCAGTTTGACTCTCTCAACTTTGTAAACAGGTGTTGTCATTCCCATTTTGCAGTTAAAGAAATTGAAGTTTAGGGCTTCCCTGGAGGTCTAGTGGTTAAGACTCCACGCTTCCAATGCAGAGGGCATGGGTTTGATCCCTGGCCAGGAAACTAAGATCCCACATGCCGTGTGGTATGGCCTCCAAAAAACAAAAGTTTAGAGAAAGGATTTGACACAGAATTCTTGACCAGCATTGTCATGAATGCTAGTAAATGGTACCTGAGCCCAAGTCTTAGAACTCTGTGTGGACCATTGTGTTTTCCACTGTACACACAAGTCTGAAAATGATGAGAAAGAAAGCTTTGTGGCCTGGGGTGGCTGTGAATGTTCTCTCAGCCTGGAAATCACTGTGTAAGTTGTCGGGTTCTAAAGGGAGGGCTCCTATCCTCCTGTCTTCCCTGTTCAGCCTCCCTTGACTCTCTCCACTTCAGCTCCCACTGCTTCCTGCACTCCACGTCTGCTGAGGCAGTGGCCATGGGGCTCCTGAAGCAGTTTGAGGGGATGCAGCTCCCCGCCGCCTCGGAGCTGGAGTGGCTCGTTCCAGAGCACGATGCCCCTCAGAAGGTAGGTTCTTCAGCTCTACTTCTCTACCCACCGCCCAGCCCCAGGAGGCTGTGAGCCTTCCTGATATTGTTCTTCTTTGTCATACATCCACTGTTTAGCATGAATGTACTTGTTTCCTTCCTGACTCGTAGAAGCCTTTCACTGCAAATGTGTGGAATGAATGAATGAAGGCGTGTGTGCGTGCTTGTCTTGGGCTTCCCAGGGTGGCACTAGGGGTAAAGAACCCACCTGCCAGTAAAGAAGACATAAGAAACACAGGTTCGATCCCTGGGTCAGGAAGATCCCCTGGAGGAGGGCATGGCAACCCACTCCAGTATTCTTACCTAGAGAATTCCATGGACAGAGGAGCCTGGCGGGCTGCAGTCCATAGGGTCTTAAAGACCCAAGACATGACTGAAGCGACTTAACTCATGTGTATGCCTACCTACATGCCTATGCATGTAGGTGGCAGCTCCTTCCCTGTCGTTACCGCACACGACTGCTCACTAGACCTGGGGCAGCACACCTGAGCTGTGACCACCTTGAGACCCTGGAAGAGTATCTGAAAGAACTGAAAAAAGGTTCTTCTTTGCTCTACAGTTAAGTAAGGCATGACACACCCTGGTGCACCAAAAGGCCCAGGGTGGGCTCAGGGACAGCGTTAGCGAGAGGCGCCACCAACTGGGGTGCTGTTTCCATTCCTTTAGATTCTTGAAGCCCAAGGTCCTCACTTCTAATAGCCTGGTCCCTTATTTATTTTGAGGCCAAGGTTCCATGAAGCCCTTGCTTAGGTGTTTCTGAGAAGTCTTTCATTAATTATGTTTCTGTTTTGGTCAGAAGGGTCAAGTGAATGTATTCCCCAGACTGTCCATGGAAGATCACCCTGTGCTTTACTCCTGCAGCTCCTGCCCATCCCTGATTCACTGCCCATCTCCCCAGATGATGGGCAGCATGCTGACATCTACAAGCTGCGTATCCGCGTTCGCGGCAACCTGGAGTGGGCGCCACCCCGGCCACAGATAATTTTTAATGTTCATCCAGCCCCAACGTGAGTTGTCAGGGGCTGTGCCCTTTGGAAAACAGATACTTTCTCTGTGGGTTGTCAGAACTGTCTCCTTACCCTCTTCTCTCTACCTGTAGCTGTACCTCCCACACAGCTTCTAAAAGGCAGAGGGAGAGGATTATCCTTCTTGTCTGCAAGTTTTACTCTTAGACCTCCCATTCTTTCCTAGAGCTAACTGGAAAAGAGGTCGTTTATCACTGGTCTCCCAACCTGTTGCCTTCCTCCCAATAGTTTTATGAACTGTTTTCTTCCCCCTCCCTTTTAAGAGGGAGGGATGCTTTTCTTTCCTTTTCTCTCCTCTTTATTTGTCATTTCTTATATTTGTACAGAAAGTGTGGCTCATTATTGGGGAGAATCACTGCCTAGGCCTAAATTCTAACCTTGCCATCCTTGCTTTGAATGGGCTCTCCCAATAGGCTTGTTTTGTCCAACTCTTAAAAACAAATAGGTGAATTCCCCTCCCTTCCCAGCTTCCGGGAGACCTGTGTTTGTGTCCTCACCCTGTACATCACAGAGGCCTCATAAAGCTGGTATCTGCAGCCCCTTTCCTTCCCCTTCCTTCAGGAGGAAAATCGCCGTGGCCAAGCAGAACTACCGCTGCGCAGGTTGCGGCATCCGGACTGATCCTGGTGAGTGTCTTCTCTGACCCTCATGCCCCCTCCAGGGGCTTCACTCTCTCACACACATGGGCAAGGGAGCTGGTCAGAGGGGCAGTAAGAGGAGCTAACAGCACCGAACGGGGGAAAGGCAAAGAAGGGGCCTGGAAGAGGGAAGGGGTAGGACCAGGCAAGAACACTAGTAATCAGAGGGAAATGGTTTCTAGAAGCCCATTCCCAGAGAAAATTGTGTACAGTAAGTGCCCTACATAGAAGCCTTTGAGTTGTGGACTTTCAAAGGTGTGAACACAAGTTCACATATCCAAGCACGGAAGTCCACGTGTCTGGTGTACGTTGTCACAGGCTTGCATCCTCTACAAGTGGCTGTGCTTTTGTGTGCTTTACTGTTCAGTGCTGTATAGAGTGAGTTTCCCTGCTGCCTCAGCAGTAAAGAATCTGACTGCCAACACAGGAGACGCGGCCTTGATCCTTGGGTTGGGAAGATCCCCTGGAGAAGGGAATGGCAGCTCGGTCCAGTATTCTTGCCTGGGAAATCCCATGGACAGAGGAGCCTGGTGGGCTAAGTGAGTGGGGTCACAAAGAGTTGGATGTGACTGAGTGACTCAACAACAGCTGTATAGAGTACAGTAGTACAGTGTCTTTACTTCAAGCCCAGGATGTCCAGAGCAAGCATAAAAGCAGCAGTATATAGCTGATTGTGTTAGTTGGATACCTTGGCTAACTTTGTTGGGCTTATGAACAAGCTGGACTTAACAAACATGCTCTCAGAATGAAACTTGTTTGTATGTAGGGGACTTGCTGTACTCTCAGCCAGGTTCTTGGAGACTGGATCTTCCCAACTTGGCAGCGTTCGTTTCCTCAGTGGCTTCCAGTCTGGGACACAGAAACCACAGGCCTCACTGTATGGGTTTCTCCTGGCTTTGGGAACTCAGACAGAGGTGGTTGGATTCCACCCACCAGCCATCCTTCTAATTCAAAAGGAACAGCAAGGCTACCTCACCAGCTTATAGTTGGGAAAGCTGCCTCTGACCTGTTGACCTTCTGTTTTTTCAGATTACATCAAGCGGCTGCGGTACTGTGAGTACTTGGGCAAGTACTTCTGTCAGTGCTGCCACGAGAATGCCCAGATGGTTATCCCCAGCCGCGTTCTACGCAAGTGGGATTTCAGCAAGTACTACGTCAGCAATTTCTCCAAGGACCTGCTCATTAAGATCTGGAACGACCCTCTCTTCAATGTGCAGGACATCAACAGTGCCCTCTATAGGAAGGTCAAGCTGCTCAATCACGTCCGGGTGAGACCCTCGGAAAGGTCACGGCCTAGATTACCCCCTGTTCTTAGCAGTTTCCCAAGATCACCACAGTCCTCTCTGTTGTCATGCAGAGCTGTAACCATCTTATCATTCTCGCTCTCTCTATGCACTTTCTCTTACCATTTCCAGAGTGTCTAGCTAGTCTCAAACCTGGCGAGGCAGCTCTAGAGTTAGCATTCGATGGCAAAAGCAGGATTTCTCCCCTTCACTGAAAATATTAAGTGAACAGAGAAGAGGGTGTCAGGCCAAAAGTTTGGATTCTGGATTTTTCAGCGGCTCCCAGCTGTGTATGTGATTTGGGCAGACCTAGCAAAGGGCCTTCCCTAAGTGGGGGTCATTTTGAAGCATATTGTTGAGTTAAAGGTATGGAGAAAGGCCTGGCACTGGTTACTGCATGCAAGCCTTCTAGACCTGCAGGGTTTAAAGGCAATCTCTTTCTGATGGTTGTTTCCCTCTCCATACCCCCTCTGACCCCTCCACCCACCCCCACAATGCCCTTCTCTTCAGCTGCTGCGGATCCAGCTCTGTCACATGAAGAACATGTTCAAGACCTGCCGACTGGCCAAAGAGTAAGTCTTGATGGAGGCCACAGACCTCTGGCTCAGTCAGTGTCTCTGGAAGAAACGTGTCCCAGCAGTTGGCCCTTGTTATGTAAAGCAGGAGAGTAGGGGGATCATGCAGAAAATTCTAGAAATAGTAAACAAGAACTACAGCAGTAACTATGTATCCTTCTCTCTGGAAGGGGTACTCTGGTTATTCCATCCAGGGTCAGCCCACCACTCTTGGCAAGCTGATGCGAGTCACTCTGCAGAAGGGCGTAGAAGTCACTTCACCCTCCAGATGCCTGGTTGTAGGGAGGGTTGGGGTAGCCTAGGTGGGCTGGGTGTTACCCACCTTCATTATTTCTAGGACCCTTCTCATCCCTAACCAGCTTCTGGATAGAAATCCTTCTTCTCTGATGGGCCACACAAAGCATTCATTCTCTGCCTCTGCCCACTTCCCCTCATTTCCTGCAGGCTTCTGGATGCCTTTGACACTGTTCCAGGCCACCTGACAGAGGATCTCCACCTGTACTCACTGAATGACCTGACTGCCACCAGGAAGGGGGAGCTGGGGCCCCGGCTTGCTGAGCTCACCAGGGCAGGGGCTGCCCATGTAGAGCGATGTGTGGTAAGAAACTCTTGCTCCAGCACGCTGCAGGGCCCTTACTTAGGGATGTGAAGAGGAGCGTGGGTCCAGGGTTCATGCTGTTGAATTCCAGGAAGTTGAGTTGGCCTGTTAACACTGTGAGAGAAACTGCACAGGCTTGCTCTCCCCAGGGTTGATGAACAGCTAAATCACCCAGATCTAAGGAATCTAGAACTAGAAGAGGATGTGGTGTTGGCATTTTTCCTGGGAAACGGACAGGACTAAGTGGGCCTTCACTAAAGAGTTGCCCTGATGTGGGAGGAGGACCCTGGATTAGACTCAGAGGACAGGGTCTTGTCTTAGCATTTTCGGTCACTGTGACCACAGGAAACACCACAGGAAGATCCCCTGGCGAAGGGAATGGCAATTCACTCCAGTGTTCTTGCTTGGAGCATGCCATGGGCAGAGGAGCCTGGTGGGCTACAGTCCATGGGGTGGCAAGAATCGGACATAACTTAGCTACTACACCACCACCACCACTGTGTAAATTTAAATATTCTGTAGATGCAAGTTATTATTGTTCCTGATCTATCCAACATAGCAGAAATGCCATTTTTAGAATTCCCCGTCTTAGAACATGTCCAGGCTGTGTTGCTGCAACAGTCCCAGAATTAGAACTTAAAATGGGGCACATGTAGAGCTCCTGTGTAGCAGGGGGAGTTGGAAAGACTTCACTATAACCTGGCCCAAGGCTGGATATTATTTTGGAAAACTGTCCTTGCCTTTACATTTCATCTTAATTGGTTTTGGTTCCCATTTCAAAATAAAATCATTACCCACACTGGAATTGTTACTTTAGGAAGCCCTTTGTGGCCCCATTCCTTCCTTCTTGTCATCTCTCCTTTGAGAACCACTCTTGTAGCTGGAGTTTCTCAAACTCGTGCCTTTCTTGTCTCCATCTTAAAACTTTGTCTGACACTACCCAGCCTGGGCCCAATTTGGCTGTCATGCTAAGTCCAGCTCCAGTCTCTTTCCTGAAGGTTGGAGAATACTTTGGAGCCCCTCACACGTGTGTGCTCAGTTGCTCCAGTCATATACAACTCTTTGAGACCCCATGGGATTTTCCCAGCAAGAATACTGGAGTGGGTTGCCATGCCCTCCTCCAGGGAACCCTCACGACCCAGGGATTGAACCCGTTTCTTCTGTGTCTCCTGCACTGCAAGTGGATTCTTTACCACTGAGCCACCGGGGAAGCCCTTGGAGCCCCTCAAGTCTTGTTTATATTTTGCTCCTCGCCTCTCTTGTATTCACCCTCTTGGCCAGTTCCTGGTGAATTTTGCCTCCTTTTTCTGCCTGTCTGTATCCTCCCCAGCTCTGCCAAGCCAAGGGCTTCATCTGTGAGTTCTGCCAGAATGAAGATGACATCATCTTCCCCTTTGAGCTCCACAAGTGCCGGATCTGTGAAGGTGAGAGCTGGTGCCCAGCATGGGACAGAGCCCAGGGCTTATTAATTTCCCGTCAGCTGCCCCTGTTAACAGAAGCTGGGTTTGGTTCAGCAGCTCCCTGTGTCTCACCACAAGTACACTAAGCCGTGGCTATAGGAAGGGTCCTGGCAGTGACCTGCTTCCAGCCTGAGATGACACAGATTGTTCTCTTCTCTCTCCCCTTCCCAACCTGAACAGAGTGTAAAGCATGCTACCATAAAACTTGTTTCAAGTCTGAGAGCTGTCCCCGCTGTGAGCGGCTGCAGGCCCGGAGGGAGCTGTTGGCCAAGCAGAGCCTGGAGTCCTACATGTCCGACTACGAGGAGGAACCCACCGAGGCCTTGGCCCTGGAGGCCACCGACCTGGAGACCACCTGAGAAAGCACGGAAAGCGCTCTTTCTAGGGACGAGGGTCACATATAGTGCAGAACTGAGCCACCCTCCTAAGGACTTTCCCCACTTGGTTTTATCTTTTTTTTTTTAACTTATCATCATTATTAATTTTTATGATCTGTCTAATGTCCATGTGTATTCAATCTTATATAGGTTGGTGGGGTCCAGTCTGTTGTGACAATTTGCAGGTACCAAGCATTTCCATCAGAGCTGACACATGGGTCCCTAAGTGAAGCTTCCAGTGCCTCTGTTAGGGGAATGAACAATGAGACCCAATTCTTCCGACATCCATGGCCTTCTCCACTTGGACCAGATCTGGTTTCAGCTGCATCTCAAGAATCATTTCCAGTTTTATTTTGTTTTAATTCTGGAGCTTCTGAGCCAGGCATTTCTCAGCGAACTCACTTCTCCTTTGCTGCTGAAACAGGAGGGTGGAGTTTTCTCTCTCCCAGTCCTGGAACAGGGTCAGACCCTGAGGAGAAGCATCAGAGAATGGGACTGCGCCACGGGCATTCTTATGTAGGTGCTTCTGAGGCCATAAAAACAGCGTTACTGCTACCTTGGACTCTTCAGACACCTCGAAGAGGCAGTCATAACTTTCTTGTATTTTAGGCATAGATGATATCACAGGCTGACTTTCTTTATCTACCCTGGGGGACTTGACACAAAGACCAGAACTGATACTTAGACCAGGACTATTTCAAGCATAAGTGAGGCCACAAGTCTTGTTTAAGGAGCATTTGTTCCGTCAGAGGAGCTGTTGGCCTCCTCTTGGGTGATAAGGTCCCTTTCAGTCAACATAGCTCTGGTGCAGGTGTGACCTCTCAAGCTCAGACAAGTCCCTGGTGCCATCTTAAAGTGAGGACAGAAGCCCATCCAGCATCTCATCCATGAGTCTCTTGCCACTCTGTCCTGTCAGGAGGTCACTGCAGTTCTGAGTAGAAGCCTGGCCCAGCTCCATGCTCTCCCTTCCCTCCTGCAGTGGGGCTGGGACCCTCCCCAGCAGCTGAGCTCCTAGCTTAGTTTATTTTGTCAAAGTTGAGGTGAAAGCTTCCTGCTATTAGTGGTGTTAAAAGACTTGATAGTTTGTGGCTATGAGCATGAATGTTCCTGTGTTCTTATAATAACAAGAACCTTTATGCCAATTATGCACTTAACTCTTTAGCCTCGTGATGGTAGTATATGCAGTCATCCTTATTACTAATTTTAACACACACCCACACTCTTTTTTAATGTGTGTTTTGATGGGAAAAGTTTTTGAAGGGACCGTGTATATGTCTGTGGCATTCTTTAAGTTGCTGTAGCTCCTGACCGGTATGTAAAGCACTGGTCAGGGTCACAGCTCCAAGGGCTGGCAGCTCTGTGAACTAAAGCCCACAGCATTTTAGTTCTGGGACTGACTGCTTCCTGGGTGCCTGTCTTTCCATAGTTGGTTGCTAGTAGGAAAAAACCTGCTGTCGGCGCTGCCCCGGGAAGCTGAACAGAAAGTTGCACGTGGTTGGTGGAAGCTACTGAGTGTCTGAGTCAGAGGCAACCAGGAGTGTCACTGGAAGTAGTAGGGGCAGTAAAGTAACAGAGCTGAGGCTCCCCCGGGACAGGAGGGAGCGGGAAGAAGCTGACGTCTGGCACTGGTCCCTCTGCCTCAGACTTGGGATCTGAAGGCCATGTCCGGCTGGAAGACCCTGAGGCTGCTCTCCCTTCAGTTCATGGCAGGGGCAGAGGGGCTGGGAAAGCCAAAGCCTCCAGCCCAGCCCAGTGTTGAAGGGCAGACTAGAAACTCCCTGGTCCATCAAGGAGCTTCGGAATGACGTGAAACTCTAGTCTCGCTGAGAATTAGGCCTCAGATTCAGACTAAGGTGTTTGTGAAAATGATGAGCTCTACTTCCAGTTCTGGTTTAAATTGAAAATCCAGCTCCTTACTCCAAGGCGCTACACTGGAGGAGAGATGTCCTGTCGTGCGTGTTTCATGTAACATGGTTGAAAGGACGGAAGACGCTGACACTTTCTAAAGCTGACCTCAGCAATCTCATGTGCTCCTGGGTTTTCACTTTTTTTTTCTCCAGCTCCCCAACCCTATCCCTCCAGGTTGCATATCTGTTTTAGTGACCCTGACACCGGATACCATTTATTTATTTATTTGAGAGTAGGGGGAGAGAGGAAAGAGGATGGGGTGTTTTGAAAGCACTTTGCAACTTATTAGTATCTGAAAATCCCCGCTGTTGTGGGGAGAAGCTCCAAATGCACTGAAGAGAGTTCCTTCTGAGAGAAATAGGAGGGAAGACGTGTTCTTTTCTATAAATAAAGGGAAAAAAGAGTTTGCTTGCAAGGTGGAGACAAGATTCAAGACATAGCAGAAGAGTGGAAGGCAGATGTTTTCCACTTAAATGAGGCTGTTATTAACTCTACCAAGGCTTTAGAGCTTTTGTTGAATTCACATAAAAGGAGCAAGAGTCTAAATAGATGTTCGTGTGTGTACAACTCGTGTTCCAAACTGAGTTTCTACTTGCTGTAATTCATACACAGCCTAACATTTCATTGTCATCTTTAATAAACTAAGGAAATGAAATTCTGCTTTTTACTTGCCTATCTTGACTATCAGGAAGTGGACATGTCGAAAAATTCAGGAAATTTCTGTTATGCAAAGAACACTGGACCTTACAAGTCAGGAAAAGTGGGTTGGAATGCTTTGTCACTGACTTGCCACATGACCTTGGGCAGATTAGTTCACCATTCTAGATGTCTATGTCTTTGTGTATAAAGTACTTTGTAGCACTTTACAATGCACGGGGTGTGCCCACTACCGGTCGCCTTGGTGTAACGGCCCCCTGAAGCGAGGTAAATCTTCCTCTCCACAGCATCTGAGTTGTCTTAGATGCTTCAGTCCCCACTTCTGTGAACAACCCTCTCCGAGTTTCTCTTTCATGCTGCTGGCCTGCTGGAGCTCTAGTTACACCCTGCAGCTTTCTGAACATTTCCCCTTCAGTGTCCTTTGGTCAGCTCCAGCCAGTATGTCTAAAGCCAACGTAAATATCATATTTCCTCAAACCTAACCATTAGTCACCCTGGTTTGAAAATTAATTTCCTTCTCTTTGAGTCAGGTGGCAATTCTGACTAGGAAAGCAGTGTCTCCTCACCACCTGCTGTCACATTATGGTGATTTTTCTCTTTAAATTTCATTCCTTTTCTTAGCACACAAATTCAGGCTCTTATCTTAAATCTCAACCTTCTCCAGCCATGCCAGTCTCTCCCTATTTAATCATCCATCAAATATGTGGGTACCTACTGTTTGCTGATTTCTGTACTGGGTTCAGGGGTTGTCACAGGGACTGAAACAGACGTAGGCCCTCCCTCTTCAGGCATGTCGGGTCTTGCTGGGGAGACAGACATTGCCCAGAGTTACCAAAATGAATGTGTAATTATGAGCTGTAATAAATAAGAGCTGTAAAGGAAAAGGATGCTGCTGCTGCTGCTAAGTTGCTTCAGTTGTGTCCGGCTCTGTGCGACCCCATAGACGGCAGCCCACCAGGCTCCCCCATCCCTGGGATTCTCCAGGCAAGAACACTGGAGTGGGTTGCCATTTCCTTCTCCAATGCAAGAAAGTGAAAAGTGAAAGTGAAGTCACTCAGTCGTGTCGGACTCTTAGCGACCCCATGGACTGCAGCCTACCAGGCTCCTACATCCATGGGATTCTCCAGGCAAGAGTACTGGAGTGGGTCGCCATTGCCTTCTCCAAGGAAAAGGGTAGATGCTGTTAAAAAAAAATAACAAGGGGACCTCATTTAGATTGAAGAGAACTAAGGCCCCTGAGAAGGCGATGCTTTAACCAAGACCCCCAAAATGAGACTCAGAGTAGTGAGAAAAGTGCCCCAGACTGGGACTAGCATATATGATGGCCCTAAGATAGAAGGAGTTTGGGCAAGGAACTGCAAAAAAGACCTACTAAGAATTGCAGGTTTTATTGTATTGGGCACCAAAGATTTTACATTTTATTCTAAGAACATTGGAAAGTTACTGAAGAGTTTTAATCAGAGGAGTGACTGATCTGGTTAAAAATATCAGCGTCCACTTTTGCAGAAAATAGAGCAAAACGAGTAGAATCTGTGGATATCCCAGGGAGATGGGAGAGAAAGAAATTATGTTCGTCTAGACTAGAATATGACATACCGTTGTCACTGTCATCTCACCAAACCCTCTAAAAAACAAGATAAATTCTAAATATTTTGTTCTAACTCTGACATTTTAAAATAGGGAGTAAAAAATGGGGGTGGGTGATGTGGGTAGGGCAAGATATTAGAAAAATACTTGTATACATTACAGAATCCAAGGGAAGTTAGCAACCAAGAATAGAAAGGGCAGAGACCGGAGCAGCTCTGGAACCTCAAATGCAGAATTTGCAGACCTCTTGAGCCTGTGTTGGGGACTCCCTCTTGAGGACTGGGGGTATACCACAAAGGGGAACTGTGAGCCAGGCAGTCATCCTTTGTGGCACTATGTTATTCATCATTTTCTGTGGCCCCAAATGTGTGTAGGTTTACTTTACCCCCTAATGGTACAAAGAGAGGGCTTAATTTTTATAGCACCCTGGTTACAGCGAGACCCAGCCCAAATTCCTTTTTCCTTGGAACGTTTGACTTAGAGGATGGGAGCAAGGGATCACCATGCCCACCATATCCTGCTGGCTCTTCTGCCAGTCAGAGTCCTCTCCCACTTCTAATCTCCACGATATCAAACTGCTTATAAAACTTTGGTGAAGCAGCTGCCAGATGGCCCAGGCATTCCCATTGTGAGATCAAAGATGAATGTGATTAAAAAGGAAAGAGAATCTACTTACAGCTACTATTCTAGGAGCATGGAGAACACGAGGGTGTGCTGGGCATACACCCTCGCCTTCCTCAGTTCTGTGAACTGCTTCTGGGGGAGGAACAGAAAGCAGAGAGCTGTGCTCTGGTTTTGGAGGTAAACTTAACACCAGACCAGCGAGATGAGAGTTCCTGGGTTAAAAGAAGCCTTGCATGGTTGGGAGTTTCTTAGGATGTTGGGAGTACTAGTGACCATCCCCTGCAGAGAGAGCAGCTACAGCAGACCTCTAAGACTCAAAGTCTGGAACAGCGCAGCACAGGAGACCTGTAATCATTAGGAAACAAACCCAAGGGAAGTCCTATCCTTTTCTCAGCCTCTGCAATTTTTCACCTGTTTTCTTTTCAAACAGTGATGCCCGTGGTTCCTGAATGGCTTTATTTCCCCATTCCCCCAGCCCACTGCGGGAACAGCCAGACTCCCGGCCTCTCCTGCAAACCCTTGTTTCCACAGCGAGCACAAAGCTGCTTCAGCACTAGCAGCAGTGAGGGAAAGAGAGGAAAGTAAAAGGTACCTTTCTCTTCTCTCCCCCTCACCGCCCTGCCTTTCTCTACTTAGAATCGAAACAAAGAAATTCAGCCCAGATGCCAACAATAGATCTCTCTACACCAAGGTCTGAAAGAAAAGTTAAGGGCTTCCTTAACCACTGGAAGCCCTTAGCCACTGAGCTCACCAAAAGAAAGTTCTGGCAACGCAAAAGCAGAAATGAAGCCTGCAGAGGGGAAAGGGAATGATAGGGACCCCCACCCCCACCTTTCTTTCCCTCCCTCGCTCTCCTTTCTTGGTCACTTAATAATATTTAAATGTACTTTTATAATACATTCACATGATTAAAATCCACAGAAAAGAATACAGTGAAGTCTCTCCCATTTCTGTAGCCATGTGTCCAGTTTCTGCCTTATCCCCTTTGATAGTCACTTGTGACTTTTCTTTTTATCCATACAGAGTTTCTTTATGTAAACACAAGCAAATTATATATATATATATATAATTCTTCACACTTCTTTAAAAGCTAGCATACTGTATACACATTTCTGTGCCTTGCTTTTTTTCCCCCCATCAGTGTATCTTAGAGAATTTCCTATATCACTACAGTAAAAGTTTCTTTATTCTGTTTTTAGAATCCATGGGGGTTACGACTGAGCAACTTTCACTCACTCACTCATACATTATCCACTGTATGGGTAGAATATAATTGATTCAACCATTTAGGTATTGAGAGACATGGAAGTTGTTTCCAATCTTTTATTAACACAAATGATGCTGCCATGAAAAACCTGGTTCTGTGTCATTCACATGGGTGCAGGCGTATCTGTCAGGTAAATTCTCCAAAGAGGAATGACTGGCACAAAAGACTTGTGCATTTGTAATTTTGGTAAACATTGCCAATTGCCCTCCATAGTGGGAATAAGGAGATTGGAGCGGTGGGAAGGAAGAAAGCCTTACTGTGGGGTCTTACTCCCCTACCTAAAACTCACCAACAGTTCTCTCCCCACAAGATAAAGTTTGGTTTCTTCTGCTGGCACATAAAGGACCTTTAATCCATGATCACACTTCAGCTTCATAGCCTGAGCTCCTGCCATTCCCTGAACTATTAGCTGTTTCCAAACTACACCTTCATCTGTCCTCTATTGCGAACTCGCTCAGCCACATCACAGTGTCCCCTGCCTGCATTCTACTCTACCCGCCCACTGTGAACCCCTGGCACTCTCTCTCAACCTCCTGTTAGAGCACTTGTCACACAATGTTGTTATTTAGTATTTTCCCAAATAGAACAAATAAACAAGTAACTGAATGAAATGAATGAGTGTGAGGAATCGCCTGTCCTATGTTGAGGCAAGCAGACACGAAGTGCCGCTCCAGGGATCTTTCCTGACAAGGGTCAGCTTTGCTGCAGCAGTGGTCTTTCCTGTCCTCTTTAATCACCCCGAGCTCAGCAGCACTCCCTCTGCAAAAGCCCAGTGATATCCCCAAAGATGCCACACACACAGCCTTCCAAATTAAGCCAGAAGAACCTGTGCTGAGGTCTTAGGCAGAGGAGACCCTAACAGGGTCAGCCCACATTGGGGTCCTATAGTCAGATGAACGTGATCAGTTTTCCCCTTTGCCACATGGATCTCTGTAAAGACTGTTCTCTGTCTACCTCTTCACTACCAGCAGGAGCAGGTCTGATTTCTTCCAACCAAAGAGCCCGAACTCATCCAAAGCTGAGATGATTATAAAGCCAGCTGACCCTGGGGCTCTCTAGTCTCTCTGCACTACTTGTCTTTAAGGTGTCCCTGCTGGTTTTCCCCAGATCAGAGATCCCCAGGGGACTCTCCTACAGACAAGTTCTGTGGGTTCAACTACTCCTAATAGTTGGGTTCACACAAATAGACATGACTCTTCCTGGAGAGTGAGAGAACCACTGGGGAAGCAGTCTGTCTTTGAATGTTTTCCCTCTCTGCCTGTCAGTGGGAACAAGAACCAACAGGAAGGACATTGTGAGACAGGGGATGGGATTGTTCTGACCTTGCGTCTGATTACCTCCCCTCTTAGCTCTCTTGTCTCTTCTTGTGCCAGCAGATATCTGCAGTGATTGCTTTCCCAAATCTTGAAGTGATGAAAATGTCTTCATCTCCCTTTTCCTCCCTCAAGTTTGTCTGCAACTGTTTCTGTTTTGTTTTGTTCAACAGTCATTATCAGAGTGGATAACATTCCAAATGCCCTTCACTCACTTTATTATTAAACTGCCAGCTTTTTCTTGCCAGGAGATATGATGATATTTACATGCCCTAAAAATATACTAGGTATTTAAAAATTGTTATGTCTATAAGGTAAGCTGAGAGAAGAATGCTGAAGACATACAAAAGACTGCTGAACTTGATAGAATATTCAAATGTTTTCCAACCAGAGAGAAAAATAGCTATTGTACAACATTTTTACTTGTCCTGAGGTTCTTTGTTTATTGTTACAAACTAGATGTGATTCACAGGAAGCCAAAACTTGATTTTCAGCAAGTTCTCAAGCTTCTCTTTGTGTGCTTAGTTGCTCAATCGTGTCTGACTCTCTGTGCCCTTATGGACTGTAGCTCTCCAGGCTCCTTTGTCCATGGAATTCTCCAGGCAAGAACACTGGAGTGGGTTGCCATGCCCTCCTCCAGGGGATCTTCCTAACCCAAGGATCAAACCCACATCTCCTGCATTGGCAGGTGGATTCTTTACCACTGAGCCACCTGGAAAGCCCTAAGCTTCTCTTCCCAATATTTAACTTAGACTTGAGATCTTCACAGGCCAAAAGTGAGAAGACTATTCAACAGGGGAGGGGAAAGGGGCCACTGCAGCCCAGCAATCATTCATTCATGTATTCATTCATCTATCTATCCATTCCCTTGCTTTCTCCATGATTCAATTAATGCTGGCACTTTGATCTCTGATTTCTCAGCCTTTTCTAAACCCAGCTTGTACATCCGGAAGTTCTCGGTTCACATACTGCTGAAGCCTAGCTTAAAGGATTTTGGAATCACCTTACTTTTCACATTTTCCTATAGTAGACAGTCTCCTCAAGTCTCTACGTCTCAACCTCCGCCTGTTCTGTCAGCGTTCCTGTGGTATAGACAACTTATACCAGCTAGGAGGTAATAGAGCTGCCCTGATGATTTTCCAGGCTGATGGGCTCTCCCAGGAGCATTTCTGAATTCTATTACATTTGGTTTAAAGAACACTGGAGTGAACCAGACCACCAAGCTCTACACCTCAGCTCTATAATAACTGAGCTGTGTGAACTTGGGTTACCTCTTGTCTTCTATGGGCCTTATAAGATAGAACCTTATCTATATAAAACAGGCTGGTCAGACCAGATGATCTCCATAGTCCCTGGTAGCAATCTCTCTGGTTTCTCTGATTCTGCTCTTCCCAAGGGCCTGGAAACACCAGAAGATAGGAAATTGCTTCTTGCCATGTTACCTCTGCTTGACCAAGCTATTCCAAGCAGCTGGGACACCTGTGCCCCTGTCTTGGTGCCACACCCCTGCCCTCTGCCAGTGATGGTCCAGGTGTCAGCAGGCTCCTCCTTGTGAGTTTACCAAATAACCTGATTGGAAAGAGTAGGTATTTAAAGTCCTGTTCTTGGTCCCTGAAATACTGTCTCTGCTTGATGCCTGCAGCCATGGGGCTGGTTTTCCTCCTCCTACTGTGGCTGAGCCCTGTGGCCCCAAACCAGGAGACAGGTGAGGAGCCAGGCTAGCAGGTCAAAGGGACCTGGCCTCTAGTCTCTTTCTTATTCATTCATTCATTTACTCAACCATTTTTGTCCCTGGCATGATCCTTCTATGTTTGCTAATTTATTAATGAAATAATTCATTTATTCAGACATTTACTAAGCATCTACCAGTGCTTAAGGTGGCTTCTCTATGTACCACATCCATATTTATAAGATGTCTTTGGGTGATTCACTTGGGAAGGTCTATTTTTGTTGGAGAGTCCAGAGGAATGTCTAGAAGAGGTTCCTATGAGTGGAGGCAGCACAAAGCTCTAGAATGTGCCCTGTCAGAGGGCTAGGAGTGAAGGTGGTGTGACAAGCCCAGATCTGGATTCATAGGCAGACTCACTGGGTACCAACCCATTTGGTTTGCTAAAATATTCCTGGAAATGCAGTGGGATGGAGAAAGCTATATCTGCCAGAATATCTTTTGGGAGAAAACTGGGTATCGTTGGTAGGAATACTTTTTGCAAGGATGGGCGCCTTAAGGTGTGCTTAAGCAACAAAAGATGTGTTAATACGTTGCTTGTAAAAACTGTAGCGGGAGGATGAGTCTGCCTCATGACCCCTTTCCACACCTTTCCCCGGCCATGCTTACCCTCTTCTCTATAAAACTGTCAAACATATTTAAGAATATTATTCTGAAGGGCTGCAAACTATTAGCATTGGGTTCTTCACCCCACCTTGTTTGGGGCTTTTCCTGGCCCCTTAGTTTGTCACTTCTATAAGCCTCTTCATCTGAAGCCAATGGGATGGTCACAGGGGAGTCCCTGAGCTGTTGGCTCCCCACCAGAAAGCTGTTTCCTGATGGGTGCACTGCCTCTCTGCCAACCCCACAGCCCTCTCCTCTAACCTGTGGCGCAGGACTTACCAGGCAGTATGGCAATGTTCTGGTTACCTGTAGTGAGATGCCTCTCCTTTCACTAGACTGAGCTCCTGGAAGGTGTTTCTCTGAACTGTTGGGTGGGGCAGGGCAGTGGAATGTACCTCCATGATCCACCATAGTACCCGGCCCAAAAAGTTGCTGAATAGAATAAAAGGAATAAATGAGTGAATGAATGAGTGCTTGCTCACCATGGGGTGGACTTTCTTTCCCTTATTGTGCTGTCATTTTTCTGATGGGACTGGTCAGCGCTGTTAGGAACTGTAAATCTGTCCTGACATTTGGATGCCCCTGGGAGCGCAAGTGTGAGCCCAAGTTCAACTCAGATCTTTTAAACTAAATATAAATTACTTGATAATGAAACTACAGAGATGCATTTTCTGCCTTTGATGAGCTGGTAGGACGACAGATACACACTTCTGGAAAGAAGATGGTAACAATGATTGAGACAGGGATTAATGCTATGTTAACTTGGGTGTTCTTTGGAAGGACTGATGCTAAAGCTGAAACTCCAGTACTTTGGCCACCTCATGCAAAGAGTTGACTCATTGGAAAAGACTCTGAGGCTGGGAGGGATTGGGGACAGGAGGAAAAGAGACAGAGAATGAGATGGCTGGATGGCATCACTGACTCTATGGACATGAGTTTGAGTAAACTCTGGGGATTGGTGATGGACAGGGAGGCCTGGCGTGCTGCAATTCATGGGGTCACAAAGAGTCGGACACAACTGAACTGAACTGAACTGAATGTTAACATAATGAAATCAACAGGTTTTAAGGGTAAAAGGAAAAATTTAAACCCTACATCCCAGCTAGGGGATGTAGGAAGTCCTCTCAGGATAAATCAAATTTATTTTAAAAAATTTTTATTATGAAAATTTGTTCATTAAATTTGATAGTTTAATGAACCCAGTGAACCTATTGGCTAGCTTGAAAATTATCAACACTTTGCCCAAATTCTTATCTACCATATTAAAATAATATAACCACAATACCTTATCAGAGCTGAAACAATGAAAATAACTACTACCACTTAATACCTATCAGTGTGCATATTTCTCCAACTATCAAAAAGGCCTTTTTGCAATTGGCTTATTTGAATCAGGATCTAAACAAGGTCTATACATTACATTTAGTTGTTATATTCTTAAGTCTCTTTAAATCTATATCAGCCTTTTTTCTTTTTTATGCTGTGTATTTGTTGAAGAAACCACACCATTTGTCTTGTAGATAGCCCTGCATTCTGGATTTGTCTGATCTGATCTTGGTGGGTGCTCCTCTGTCCATTGCATTACCTGAAATCTGGTAGTTAAGGCTCATATCTTTTGGTAAGAATGTTCTGTAGGTGAGGCTGTGTGCTTCCGACTGTATCATGAAGGAGACAAGCAATATCTGGTCATCTCACTTTTACTGGTGTTAAAGTTCATCAGCCAGGTGCATTCATATGTAGGTCCGTTAAAAAAAGGTCCCCCTCGATCTTTCTCTAACGATTTTAACTTTCAGTGACGATTGTCACCTAGATCCATTTTTTCGTTGGCGAGAGGGGCTTGGGAATTGACGAATGGTGGTTTTCTACCTCTGTCACTCCTGCATTTGTTAGCTGGAGTTCTGTAAAGAAGACCTTTCCCTCTTCAACTATGTGGTTTGTGTGGGAAACTGAATAAATGAGTCTCCATTTATCACTCTCAAAATAATGAGCTAGTTCCTTAGCAACTCTGGGAAGACTGAATTTAATCGTGACCTTGAAGGATAAGAATGTTTTCTTCTAGTGGTTGTGAGAGGGAAGGGCCTTCCTAGCAGAGGAAGCAGCTTTAACAAAGGCTCAAAAGCAGGAGTATGCAGTGTGTTTAGAGAGTGCCAGAGGGCAGTGGCCAGTGGCTTTTTGAGGGAGAACCTTGTGCCTGCATGTTGTGGGGAAAACAGGGAAAAAGTCAGGCTTGCTAGTTCCTCTCTCAGCTCTATCACCCACTCAACCATGACCTTAAGAACATGGCTTTTCTATTTTTAGATCAGTGTCTTTCAAACTTCTCTGGCCGTAATCCACATTAAGAAATATATTTCATCCTTTGATCCAGTACTTAAATACATGTATATAAAAGCAAACAAGATTTTCAAAAAGAACCCCAAGAAACTTACGTATACAATATATATGGATGTTTCCTATTCTATTCTATTCCACTCCACTCCATTCCATTCCATCCCATCCTAAACTGTTAAAATAAATGCTGATATCACTAGACCACTGACTTGATCTCTAACTCCTGCATGGGCTATGTTCCTCATCTGTATCGTCCCTGGGACAGTTCTTGTCTATTAAAAGCGTGATTTTAGTATCACCAGACCACTGACTTGATCTCCGACTCCCACGTGGGCTATGGTCCTCATTTGTATAGTCCCTGGGACAGTTCCTGTCTTTTAAAAGCGTGATTTTAGTATCACCAGACCACTGACTTGATCTCTGACTCCCACATGGGCTATGGTCCTCATTTGTATGGTCCCTGGGACTGCTCCTATCTTTGAAATGAGTGTTTTTGTTTTTTGTTTTTTTTTAATTTGTTTTGGCAGCTCTGGGTCTTCATTGCAGCACATGAGCTTCTCTAGTTGTGGTGCATGAGACTTATAGTGCGTGGGCTCAGTTGTTAAGGCACTTGGGCTTAGCTGTAGCATGTGAGATCTTAGTTCCCCAACCAGGGATCGAACCTGGGCCCCCTGCATTGGGAGCACGGAGTTTTATCCACTGGACCACCACGGAAGTCCCTCCTGGGACAGTCTTTTGATTGATTCCTGGTCTTGGTGACAACCTGACCGTGAACCAGGCACGCGGGAAGGGGGCTGGTGTGAGAAGGGAAACTGATCATTAGCAGGAGTCTCCTGACCAGAACAGGTCTCCTGACCAAACTCAGAGGTCACTGCTCCAGCCCCTCCCACCATCACCTTGAGCGTGGGTTGGTCTTTGGCTCCCTTTTCACGAGACACCTACCTGCTGGCCTCTGTTTCCACAACAGGGTGGGCTAGCCACACCTGGCCCCACATCCTCTCTGTGGCTTGCACCCTGTTGATCTTGTCAGCTCTGGAATGTCCTCCAGCTTATCCCTAAACAAAGCCCCAGGCAAGTGTGAACCTAATGAGAAGGTCAAGGGAAAGGGAAAACAACATTGAGAGTTCTGGGCATGAGAGCACCTGGGGCACCTTTCGACCTGAGCCGCAGACTCACCAGGTCACTTGGGCCATGCTCTCCACCTAGCAGCGCCTTGTCTTCCTCGTCTTACAGAAGATAACCCCCTCATCTTGCAGTGGATAAGCGTGTGTTCAGTGCTCAGTCACTCAGTGTCTGAATCTGAGATCCCAAGGACTGTAGCCCACCAGGCTCCTCTGTCCATGCAATTTTCCAGGCTAGAATATGGGAGTGAGTTGCCATTTCCTTCTCCAGCGGATCTTCCCATCCCAGGGACTGAACCAGCATCTCCTGTGTGAATTCTTTACCACTGTGATAATAATTGCATTGAACGCCTTGGGGAATTAGTAGGAACTGGGGTTGGCGAACTGCTTTGTGAGCAGGGACCTTGGAGACCTCCTAACTGTGGTTTTTCTCTGTCCCTCTTGCCGCAGCTCTTCTGCTCTCTCTGTTGCCTCTCTTTTTCCCTTGCTGCCACTCCTGCCACTCTTGTTTTGTCACTCTTCTCTCTCGGTCTCTTTTTAGTAACAACTTTATTGAGATATAATTCACATAATGTGAAAGACATCCTTTTAAAATATACAATTCAATGATTTTCAGCGTATTCACAGAGTGGTGCAACCAACACTGTTACCTAAGTTTAGAACATTTCATCACCTTCCAAAGAAATGTTGCATCATTGACAGTCACGCATCTATTGCCTACACCTTCCCACCCCTAGCTACCATTAATCTACTCTCCGTCTCTGTGGATTTGCCTGTTCCAGACATTTCACATAAACAGACTCAAACAACATGTGACATTTCACGGCTGACTTCTTTCATTTAGTATCATATTTTCAAGGTACCTCCCTGCTGTAGCATATATCAGCATTTCATTCATTTTTATGGCTGAATAGCATTCCATTGTGTAAAAATACCATGTTTTGTTTTTATCTGCTCATCAGTTAAACATTTGAATTATTTCCACTTTTTGACCATTATGAATAATGCTTCTCTCAACATTTTTGGACAGGTTTTTATGTGAACATGTATTTTCAGTTCTTTTCAGTATATACCCAGAAGTGGATTTGCTGGGTCATTTGGTAACTCTACATTTAACATTCTGAGAAACTGCCAAACAGTTTTGCAAAGTAGCTGCACCATTTTATATTTCCACTAGCAATGTAAGGGTTTCCAGTTTCTCCACATCCCTACCAATACTTGTTTTCTTTTTCATTTTAACCTAATGGTGGTGAAGTGGTAACCCATTGTGACTCAAATTTTTATTTTCCTGATAATTATGTGCTTATAGGCCATTTGTGTATCCTCTTTAGATATATCTTTTGTTCATTTTAAAAATTTTTATTTATTTTTAATTGAAGTTCAGTTCAGTCGCTCAATTGTGTCTGACTCTTTGCGACCCCATGGACTGCAGCACACCAGGCTTCCCTGTCCATCACCAACTCTGGGAGCTTGCTCAAACTCATGTCCATCTAGTTGGTGATGCCATCTAACCAACTCATCCTCTGTCGTCCCCTTCTCCTCTTGCCTTCACTCTTTCCCAGCATCAGGGTCTTTTCCAGTGAGTTGGCTCTTCCCATCAGGTGGCTAAAGTATTGGAGCTTCAGCTTCAGCTTCAGTATCAGTCCTTCCAATGAATATTCAGGACTGATTTCCTTTAATATTGACTGATTTGATCTCCTTGGAGTCCAAGGAACTCTCAGAGTCTTCAACACCACAGCTCAAAAGCATCAATTTTTTGACGCTTAGCTTTCTTTATGGTCCAACTCTCACATCCATACATGACTACTGGAAAAACTATAGCTTTGACTAGACAGGCCTTTGTTGGTAAAGTAATGTTTCTGCTTTTTAATATGCTGTCTAGGTTTGTCATAGCTTTTCTTCCAAGGAGAAAGCGTCTTTTAATTTCATGGCTGCAGTCACCATCTGCAGTTATTTTGGAGCCCGAGAAAATAAAGTATGTCATTGTTTTGATTGTTTCTCCATCCATTTGCTATGAAGTGATGGGACCAGATGCCATGATTTTTGTTTCTTGAATGTTGAGCTTTAAGCCAGCTTTTTTCATTCTCCTCTTTCACCTTCATCAAGAGGCTCTTTAGTTTCTCTTCACTTTCTTCCATAAGGGTGATGTAATCTGCATATCTGAGGTTATTGATAGTTCTCCTGGGAATCTTGATTCCAGCTTGTGCTTCATCAAGACAGGCATTTCTTATGATGTAATCTGCATGTAAGTTAAATAAGCAGGATGACAATATATAGCCTTGACATACTCTTTTCCCAATTTGGAACCTGTCTGTTGTTCCATGTCTGGTTTTAACTGTTGCTTCCGGACCTGCATACAGATTTCTCAGGAGGCAGGTAAGGTGGTCTGGTATTCCCATCTCTTTCAGAATTTTCCACATTTTGTTGTCATCCACACAGTCAAAGGCTTTAGCGTAGTCAATAGAGTAGAAGTAGATATTTTTCTGCAGTTCTCTTGCTTTTTCTATGATCCAGTGGAATTTGGCAATTTCATCTCTGGTTCCTCTTCCAAATCCAGCTTGGACATCTGGACATTCTCGGCTCACATACTGTTGAAGCATAATTCAAGTACATAATTCACGTACTGTTGAAGGATAATTGCTTTACAATATTGTGTTGGTTTCTGCCATACCTCAATATGAGTCAGCCATAGGTATACGTGTGTCCCCTCCCTCTTGAGCCTCTATCATTTGTTCATTTTTAAATTGTGTTATTTGTCTTTGTTGTTATAGTTTGTGAGAGTTCTTACATACTCTGAATAAAATTCTCTTATCACCTATATGATTTGCAGATGTTTTCTTATCCCATGGGTTGTCTTTTCACTTTTTCGATAGTATCCCTAGAAGCACAAAGCGTCTACATTTTGATCAAGTCTCCTTTATTCTTTCTTTTGTCACGGTGGTTTTGGTGGAATTCTGGAATACTGGAGTGGATTGCCATTGCCTTCTCCAGGGGATCTTCCCAACTCAGGGTCAAACCTGGCTGGGTCTCTTGCATTGCAGGTGGATTCTTTACCATCTGAGCCACCAGGGAAGTCCACACCTGAGAAACTACTGCTTAATCCAAGGTCATGACAGCATGCAGAGTTTTATAGTTTTAACTCTTACATTTAGGTCTGTGATCCATGTTGAGTTAATATTTGTATATGGTATGAGGTAGAGGTCCAGTTTCATTCTTTTGCATATGCATATCCAGTGTCTCAGCACTATTGGTTAAATCTGTTTCTTTAAACACTTTTTATTGATTGATTTTTGGCTGGCTTTTCTCTCGTTGCGGTGAGTGGTGGCTGCTCTCTAGTTGTGGTGCACATGCTTCTCATTGCGGTGGCTTCTCTTGTTGTGGAGCACAGGCCCTAGGGTGCACGGGCTTCAGTAGTTGTGATTCCCCAGCTCTGGAGCACAGGCTCAAGAGTTGTGGCCCATGAGCTTAGTTGTTCCACTGCATGTGGGATCTTCCCAGACCAGGGGCCGAACCTGTGTCTCCTGCACTGGCAGGTGGATTCTTTACCACTGAGCCACCAGGGAAGCCCAATCTGTCTCTTTTTAACATCCCTTTTTCTCCAGGCAGCTGCTTCTAATCCCAGCCCCTCTGCTGCCTTAGAATGGATCACCACTGCAGGAGAGGAAGCTGCTACTGTGATGAATTCTGCCATGTGGTACCAGACTGCTGCCCAGACCACCATGCCGTCTGCAAGCCCAGGAAGGCACATGCAGGCTCCTTTCCACCCCCAGGAGAGCTAGAGGCTGTGACTGACAGAGGCAAGCCCCTTGCCTGTACTTCAGGCCAAGGCCAGGGTATGGACTGGGTGATTCCTAAGGTCCCTGACATTCCCAAGATCCTGACATTTTGTCCATTTCATATCAAAAGGGCCTATACATTCCTCCCAGCTTGCTTTGCCCACAGTTCCTCGCTACCTGCTGCTCTTCCTGAGCTACTTTTCTGGGTCCCACAAGGAGAGGTGGTTGGGGAACTGGGTAGGGAAATAAGGGTGGCAGGGCTCCCCTTAATGGTCCCTGCTTCTCCTACAGTATAGATGCCTCTTGACCAGTCCCATGTAGACTTCTGAGGGCAGACAGGAGTGGGTGGGAGGCAGGGATGAGGACAGGAGCTTTCACCATGTTTTCTCAGCTCCTCAAACTACCAGCATGATGCTGCAGATGGTGCTGAGGATGGAGAATCCATCCAGGGCTGTCAGAAGTGATGTAGACTGGATGCGCATGGTGAGTGCCCTGGAGATGCCCCTAGAAGGGGTGGCCAGCAAGCTGCTCCTGCCTCCCTGGCCTCCAGGACCCAAAGTTAAGGAGCAGTTACCAAAGGGGGCAAAGGGCCTGTGGTGGGTGGGGCACCATGGCAACCACGGATTTATGGTAGAAGCCAGGGTTCCTGCCTGTGAACACTGACACTTAATTTCATATGATTTGCACATGTCATGAAATACCATTCTTCTTTTGACTTTTTTCAACCATTTAAAAATGTAAAAAAAAAAAATTCTTAACTTGTGATTTATTAAAAAAAAACAGGCAGAAAGATAAATTTGGTCCACCAACCGTGGTTTGCTGTTCTCTACCTTAAATCATCTGTCCTTTATTTTCCTTGTGAGTCTTGGCTTCAGCCCTGGTCTGTCCAGCTGTGCCCAGCATTGGAGGAAAGCTCGTGGCCCCCACCCTGGCATGTTACAGCATTGGGCAGAAAGAAAGGCAGCCAGGACAATGGAAAGAACTCGGACAGGTCCATCTGAATCCAGATAGACCTGGGTTCAGACCCTGGCTAAACTTCAGCCTTCAGCCTTCTTAACTTTTCTGAGCCTTCCTTTCCTCATCTGTATCCTAGAGCTTGCCTTGTAGGGATCTTGTGCAGAGGTCTGGTTCTTGGCAGATGAGCAAGACAGTGCTGTTATTTGGGGAAACGCAATGGAACAGGCCTTCACTTACTGCTCTCTCAGGTCCAGCAGCTTCTCCAAACCAACCTCCCGGGGCTCCCCTCTCACCGTGAAGGGACTCAAGAAGAGAGCCTGATGCCTGCCTGGAACTCCTCCCCTGGCCTCTACCAGCAGGGCCCCCAGAGCAGAGCTCAGCCACCCGCCCTGGGCCCGCCAGGGCTGCGACACCAGACCCAGTGGCGCTGCAGCTCTGCCCCCCGCCGCCCTGTGTGCTTCCCCGTTGGTTCAACCAGAGGAAGACGGAAACCTGCTGTTGTCCTAAACTTGTTTAAATGTTCATAAAATCAGTCAGACAAGTTATAAAACAGAAATTTGGCTCACGATATTTATTGTTTTGTGATGGCTACAGTAAATATAGTAAATATGTATCTTGAAAGCAGGAAGTGAAAACCTAGCAGTGCTGTGACTGAATAATTCTAGCCTCTCTCCTCAGTATTCCTTCCCTGGCTCTGTGGTACTGCCTATGAGTCCTGACAGACTGGCCTGAGGCCTGTGACCTCTTGCCCACCCCCTTCTCTTCCCACGGGGCCAAAAGTGGCAGGGGACCTTGCTCTGGTGTGCTGGGAGCGGCTTCCTTGGGGTCTCCTTGAGCAGGATTTCAAAGCACTAGAAAAAATGATGCCGCTGGCTTTGGGGTCCACTGAAGCCGTCTTTTCCTCCTGCTCTATGCCCAGTGCCCTTCCTGCCAGCCTCCTGGACTCCAAAGCTGAGGAGCATTTTTCACATCTCTATGCCCTGGTTTTCTTCTGCAAGGTGCCAAGTATTTTGAATTCTACCTCACAACACAGTTCACATCTGCCCCCCTCATATGCCACTGCCCAAGTCCTAGGTCACAGCCCCTTACTGGTCCTCTTGCCCTTACTGGTCTCAGCCCACATTGTACCACATCGTACCCTGCAAAGCAGAGCTCTGGTGTTGCCAGTTCCCCTCACTCAGAAACCACAACTGGCCTCCCACTGTCTCCAGAATGAGGCTAGCCACCTGTGCGTGGCCTGCTGAGTCCTCCACTCCATGGACCCAAGGCACCCTTCTGGCCTTACCTCCTGCTGGTCCCTCTCCCACACCTTGGTTCCAGCTAGACAGAAAGACTGGTCATCCCCATCCAAGGCTCGCTCTAGACCTTTGCTAATCTGAACATTGGCTTCTAGTAAATGATAATAGCATAGGATGCCCTGTCAGCACAGAGCCTAGTTGTTGGCTAGTGGGTCTGTTTTAGCTTAGTTTCTCTGAAAGCAGAGCCTGAATGAGTTATTTAGGGACATGATCCAGAGGAGCGGGAAAAGGAGAAATGGCACAGAGGAGAAGGGAGAGCCAGTTAAAAGGTGTTAGCCAGTTGGCCTCTGCTATGGCTGATGGCTGCTCCATCCTTGGAACCTTCCAAGAAGCGTGTCTGAGAACCATCTGTCCCAGCAATGAAACAGGGAGCATCTGTCTGTGGGCCCCCATTCTCCTTGGCTCGTGAGTTGCTCCCCAGGACCCAGTTCTCCCAGTTCTCCCAGTTCTTCACTGCTGTGTGTGAGGGCTGAATAGCCCCCAGAAGCATCCCAAGCCTCAGTATCAGGGAGGTCCTGGAACAGAGGCCAGATGGCACGTGGCAAGGCTCTGCTTGCTCACTGCTGGGAAGCTGGTCCCTGCAGCAGTGGCTGGAATAGGCAGCAAGGCAAAGAGGACTTGAAATGGTGCATGAAATCTGTCCTACCTCCTGGCTCTATGGAGCACATGCTTTATGCCACAGATGTCTTTTCCTGCCCAGGGATGCAGGAACCCGAGGGAGAGACAGCCCTGGACCCTGTTTGGGAGAGCCCCACCCACACCTCCAGAGCCTGAGATGTCCTTTCCTTGCCGGGAAGAGTTTTTCAGGGCAATGTGGAATGTGACCTCTCCAGTGGGGATCAGGCTGTGGGCCTCATAGAGAGCCCAGCAGTGCTGATTTGCAGGCTCTTTCTCCTTTCTTGAATCAGTGCTCATTCCTTCCAAATGCCTAGAAACTCCATCCCATTCTTTCCTGTCTCTCCTTCATTATCCCCCACCCCAACCAGGGTCCCCACAGGTGTTCCAGTACTGGCACAGGTTCCTCGTTAGTTGAGTGTGCAGGTGGTGCACGTGTGCTTGCAAATTTGATTTCTACCCAGCCCTGCATCATTCCTCCCTGTGTCCCTCTAGTACCTTGCCCGTGAAAGCCATTTCCCTGGCAGTGGCATGCAACCTGGGCAAAACCCTGAGAAAGCAGAGGGCTCCCTGTAATGTAAGTCAAAATCACAATGAGAAATTCATGTCCACAAAAATGTCTAAAATTAAAAGGGCCAGTGATACCAGTGCTGATGAGAACATGGAGACTGGAACTCTCATATGTTGCTGGTGTAGTGTAAGTGGGCACAATTAATTTAGAAAACTGTTTGATGCTGTATACTAAAGCTAGACACGTGACCCAGCAATTTCATTCCTGGGTGTATGTATACATGCTCGAGATATATACAAGATTATTGATAGCGGTATTATTCAGAATAGTGAAAGACTAGAAATAACCCAAAAGTCCATCAATAGGAAAACAGAAAAATTAGTTGTGGTATATTTGTACAATGGATACTACCTAAAAACAAAAAAAGAATGAACCACTGTTATATACAACAACATGGGTGAATTTCCCAGGCATAAAGTTAAGAAGTCAGATGCAAGAAATTATGTATGCATAGTCCCATTTATATGAAGTTCAAAAATAGGCAGAAATACTTTAAGGTGATAGAGGTGAGAATGGTGGTCCTTGGAGGGATATTGACTGGAAAGGACACAAGGGAGCCTACTGAGATGCTGATAACATCCTATATCTTGATCTGAGTAGTGAATGCATCCTGGGTGTTCAGCTCAGTTCAGTCACTCATGTCCAACTCTGTGACCCCATGGATTGGAGCACACCAGGCTTCCCTGTCCTTCACTATCTCCTGAAGTTTGCTCAAACTCATGCCCATTGAGTCGGTGATGCCATCCAACCATCTCATACTCTGTTGCTCCCTTCTCTTCCTACCCTTAATCTTTCCCAACATCAAGGTCTTTTCCAATGAGTTGGCTCTTCACATCAGGTGGCCAAAGTTACTGGAGCTTCAGCATAAGTCCTTCCAAAGAATATTCAGGATTGATTTCCTTTAGGATTGAGTGGTTTGATCTCCTTGCTTTTCAAGGGATTCTCAAGAGTCTTCTCTAGCACTGGAGTTTGAAAGCATCAGTTGTTTGGCACTCAGCCTTCTTTATGGTCCAACTCTCACATCTGTACTTGACTACTGGAAAAACCATAGCTTTGACTATATGGACCTTTGTTGGCAAAGGAATGTCTCTGCCTTTTAATACAATGTCTAGGTTTGTCATAGCTTTCCTTCCACGGAGAAAGCATGTTTTAATTTCATGGCTGCAGTCACTGTCCACAGTGATTTTGGAGCCCAAGAAAATAAAGTCTGTCACTGTTTCCATGTTTTCCCCTATCTATTTGCTATGAAGTGATGGGACTGAATGACATGATCTTAGTTTTTTGAATGCTGAATTTTAAGAATTCACCAAGCTGTATACTACATGAGATTGGCGGAGCTGACTCTATGTGGACTGTACTCTAATAAAAGAAATGAAGAAAGAGAGGGCTCCCCAGAAACAAAGGTTTCTGTGTTATACCCAAGGAAATAGGGGTTAGGATATGGAGGAGTCTGTTCTCAGGGCTTTGCAAACTTAGATGCTCCCTCCCACCTCTCTTTATCTATACATTTGGTATCTGCAGGGACTCACTCAGACCCGCAGAGTTGGTATAAAGATTAATATTTTTAAAATACATTTATTTGGTTGCACTGAGTCAGGATCTTAAGTTTTGGTATTGGAACTCTTAGTTGCAGGGATTTACTCCCCTGACCAGGGGTCGAACCTTGGGCCCCTGCATTGGGAACTTGGAGTCTTAGCCACTAGACCACCAGAGAAGTATAAAGATTATTTGAAAGAGGAAACATTTGACCTACAAAAGATGCAGAAAGAAATGTTATCTGAACTTCTCTTGTCTGACTAAAGCCGAGCCTTCTAAAAATACAGCTGCCATTAATCCCTGTCCAAGGGACTTTCCAGCCAATTTCAGCTGCCATGGAGACAGACTGCCAATGGTACCTTCCATGTCTTCCCACAGCAGTGCTAAGCTCTGTGCCTTTGTTAAGGGCGGTGTAGAAACCTTTATCTCTGGTTTTTCAGTGAGAACAGCTTCGTGGTGCATGTGTAAGTAAACTTTGTCTCTTCTTCTGTTCATCTGTCTTTTCTCAGCTGGCCTCCAGTCACTGCATCCAGGTTGGAAGAGGAAAAAGCTTTGCCTCCCAACAAACACAGAACTTGTTTGATGCGGCCTGTGGGGCTATGCTATAGCTCAGTGGCCTAGCAGATCTAGAACCTTATATTTCAAGGACACTTCACTGGGTTGACTCTTTTATCAGACCCTTTGCAGGCCAGTGCTTAGGCTTTACTGGATACCCTTGTCTTGAGTCAAATTCATCCCTAAAATGTGCACTGGCTTATTGAGGGGAGGGAGTTCTAAATATTCTTGATGAGAAAGCCAGACCCAGATGACAACTCCATCCTTCCATTGGTTCAGGCTGAGAAATCTGTAGTTTTCTTGACTTCTCTCTTCCTTTGACAGCCCACATCAATCTAGCAGGAAATCACGTCAGCTCTACTTTCAAAACATAGCCAGAATCTGATTGACTCTCACTACCTCCTCTGACACCATCATGATCAGAGCCACCCTCATCTTTCACCTGGACTAGGGCGAAACCTCCTAACTAGGACGAAACCTCCTAACTCCCAGTTTCTGTTTCAGCACAGGGCTGCCAGAGTGGTCCTTCCAAATCCCAAGTCAGATTTCATCACTCCACAGCTCAAAACTCCCCAGGGGCTGCTCCCAGCTTACTCAGAGAGCAGCCGCCAAGGCTGGCAGGCCCTTTATCACCCATGCCTTATCACCCTACTCCCCTGACCCCCAACTCTGCTCTCTCATGAGGCTCCAGTCACATGGCTCTTTGCTGTTTCTTGATCTAGGTCCTGCCTTAGTCTCTGGATCTTTCTCTATGAGTTCTGCTGTCTGGAGTGTTCTTCCCCATGTATCCACTTGACTAACTTTCTCACCAACTTGGAGTCATGGCTCTGATCCCGTAGTGTTATTTAATACTGCAACCTGCCCCTCATCTCTGCATGCCACACACACCAGGTTCTTCTTACCTATCTTTCCCCCCACTTTTTTCCATAATATTCATCCCTATACCATTCACTTACTTATGTTTGTTGTTTGAACTCTCTTGGTTCACCAGGGAGTTAGTTCCACAAGGGCAGAGATCTGTTTTACTCAGTGATGTATCCTGGGTGCCTAGAACAGTGTCTGACATCTAGCAAGGTGCTCCACACATGTTTGCTAAATTAATAAAACTAGCCTCCTATGCTCATTCAGGGTGAGACCTGAATTGGGCTGAACAAAATGTCCAGGGGCTTTCTGGTTAAGACTATTATGGCCTCAAGGTCAACAGTCATGTGTCCAGCCTTGGAAATTCCCCCAGGTGCAGAGGAAGATGGACTGACAAATTTCAGCAAAACCCAGGAAAGCATTCAGTCAGGCTTCCCTTCTAGTAGATTCCTGGTTAGATCCCATAATAGGCAACTGGGCTGGAGCTGAGCTGTTGATTACTAGATGATGAAAAGAAAAAGGAAATGGAGAAGGAAATTCCATGGTGGAGGGGTGAAAAGGGTACCTGGAGTACCTTGGTCTGTAGTTTAAGCCACCAGCTGCTGGAATGAGGAAGTCTCTCTCCTCGCTGGGGTGGGGCAGACAGGTGGGTCAGGAGGAGAGGGAGGTGGCAGAAAGTAGCACATTCTTGCTGAATTTCTCCTCTGTTTTCTCAAGGGTGAAACTTCATGCTAAATCACTCACTCATTACTATGTGTGTGCTCAGTCATTCAGTCGAGTCTGACTCTGAGACACCATGGACTGCAGACCACTAGACTCATTACTAGATCTGATCAAATAGAATTCAGGTCTTTGCTGTGGCCCCAGGGCCTCCTAAACTCCCCCAAGGGGAAATTCATTCTCCCATTTTATAAAGTGAAGGACTGAGGTTGAGTAGGATGGTGGAAGGTCTCAGCCTGGCAGGAAGACTCTACAGATTAACAGTGTGGTTGGAACCGGGGTCCAGGATCCCTGATCTCAAGTGCTAGGCTGAGTCCCAGACAGGCCCCCTCTCCTCTCGTTGAGTCTTCCTGCCCACCCCCCTCACCCCCACCCCATGCCCTAGAATGACTTCCTTCTCCTTCCAGGCCACAGAGCCCTTTATCCCAGCACGGGAGAGGTTCTGTTTTTACTTTACTTTTTAAAATCTTTTGGCCATGCTTCGTGGCATGTGGGATCTTATTCCCCAGTCATGGATCCAACCCAAACGCTCTGCATTGTGACTGAGGAGTCTTAACCACTGGACTGCCAGGGAAGTCCCCAGGGTGAAATTCTAGAAGCCAGCATCGTACATGAAGCAGAACCTCAGCCGTCATGGCCAAGATGACCTCAGAGGCCATGACAGAGGCCCAGAGAAGCCAAATCACACAGCCCCTAGGCCATAATTAAGGAAGGAGCTGGAAACAGAACCTAGACCTCCGGGATTCCACTTTAAAGTTCCTTCCAGCCATGAGATTTTTGTAGTTTCTTGATGCTTGTCCAACAAGCTTTCCTCTGCTCTAGAACTGCTTTCTCCACAAAACTTTGGCCCTGAGACCCCCAAGGTCTGGCCTCTGGCCATGGCCATAACAGCCTACGTCCTGGGCCCTTTGAGGGGATAAGATTCTTCACTGGGGCATTTGGAAATAGATTCTGCAGCCTCATTCCCCTTCTTGTGGCCAAATCCCTAAACTTCCCTCAGTCATTGCCCTCAGTGTCCCCCCTCCCAGGCCTGGGGACTCGGACCAGCACATTTACCCTTTCCCTTCTTCGAGGTGTGCTCTCCCTGCCCTGCACCTACAGGCTGGCCCAGGACATGATCCTGCCTCTGGCTGGGATGTAGGATCCCAGGACGTAAAGACAGAAGGATGTTAGGGATCAGAGTCCTTCCCCACACTAGAGAGTTGTCTCCTGCAAACCTCAGGGGGCTGTTCCTTCTATGATTTGAGGATCCAAGTGGACATCAGGGTTCGTTTATTGAGCACTTAAAATGTATATGTTTTCAATAAGCACCAAATATATAGGCACTATGTTAGAGCCTTTTTATTGCATGTGATCCTCAAAAAACAGCCCAGTAAGGTAAGAATTTGGAGAAGGCAATGGCAACCCACTCCAGTACTCTTGCCTGAAAAATCCCATGGTAAGGATTAGGCCCATTTTACAGATCAGGAGGTTGAGGTTCAGAGAGCTCTTTAGTTTGCCCTTGACCATAGAGGTAATAGGGCTTCCCTGAGGCTCAGCTGGTAAAGAATCTGCCTGCAATGTGGGAAACCTGGGTTCAATCCCTGGATTGAGAAGGCCCCCTGGAGAAGGGAAAGGCTACCCACTCCAGTATTCCTGCCTGGAGAATTCCATGGACTATATAGTCCATGGGGTCTCAGAGAGTCGGACACTATTGAGCGAGACTTTCACTTTCACTTTCATAGAAGTAATAAGTCCAGAATTAGAAATAAAACCCATGTCTCTCTAACTAAAAGTCAAGATCCCATGCACAAGGGAGGGAAGCTTGTGGGAAGGGGGAGCATGTATGAAACACTTTCTGCCATGGTTTCCCTGGTTGCAGGAACCAGGGGGTGAATGTCATTGTAGAAAGGATTCTGTATCTTCAGACTTTAGGGAGGAGGAATCAGTGGGCAAGGCGGGGCAGGAGTGTTGGCTCCCTGTCAGTCTGTATACACAACCTGCCAGCTCTCAGCCTGTGGACTTGTGATCACCTGGTTGCATCCTGGAAACTAGCCAGTCACACCTAAGCAGGTGGCCCGCCCGTCCTCCGCAGGTTGAGGAAGCAGGAAAAGGCGGCAGTGTGAGGAGTGGGCAGAGCTGCTGGCAATGGTGGCCGGAGTCCCAGCTACGATGAGATTTCTCTTGTGCCTGGCTCTGCTCCTTTCCTTCTGCTGCTGGGAGGCTGGGGCCCCCAGGAGCTCTGCAGGTAAGGAGGTGAGAGGGTGCCTGTGGGCTTCTCTCCTGACTCTGGGTGGGAGTTTCTATGCTACAGCTCTTTGTGGGTGAAAGTAGCTCTCTTGGGTTAGTTACAATCAATCAAAAAGCTATACAGCCTTGCCAGGTGGTGCTAGTGGTAAAGAACCCGCCTGCCAATGCAGGAGACATAAGAGATGTGGTTTGATCCCTCAGTCAGGAAGATGCCCTGAAGGAGGGGATCTTCCCACTCCTGTATTCTTGCCCGGAGAATCCCATGGACAGAGGAGCTTGGTGGGCTTCAGTCCCTAGGGTCGCAAAGAGTTGGACATGACCGAAGCGACCGGGCATGCATAAAACTATACTTGAAGTATGGTGTGCGTGTCTTCTCAGTCGTATCTGGCTTTTTGTGACCCCATGGGCTCCTCGGTCCATAGGATTATCCTGGCAAGAGTACCAGGGTGGGTTGCCATTTCCTTCTCCAGGGAATCTTCTCAACCCAGGGATTGAGCCCACATCTCCTTTGGCTCCTACCTTGGCAGATGGATTCTTACCACTGAGCCACCAGGGAAGCCCCACTTGAAGTATGACTGTCATTGATAAAGAGTACACAATGGCAAAGGGTCAGCTTAAGTGCTTGTGACGCTGCAGTCCACGCAAATGTGAGGTTGCTATGGGTTTGTCTTTATGCCTGTGGGGGTGTGAGCATGTGTGGAAGGAAGAATAGGGAGTCAGAGGGTGCAGGCTGGTGATAAATCTGATTAAAGCCAAAGAATGTGGCTTGACAAGATTCTTTCTCCTTCAAGTTAATGTTTTAGCACAGATTTCCTTTAAAAGTCCATTAAAATTTTAAAAATCTTATATTGGAGTATAGCTGATTGAGAATGATGTGATAGCTTCATGTGCACAGCAAAATGACTCAGCCATACATATGCATGAATCCATTAAATGGCAACCCACTCCAGTACTCTTGCCTGGAAAATCCCATGGACAGAGGAGCCTGGTAGGCTACAGTCCATGGGGTCGCAAAGAGTCGGACACGACTGAGGGACTTCACTTTCACTTTTCACTTTCACTATTCTCCCCAAACTCCCCTCCCATCCAAGCTGTCATATGACGTTGATCAGAGTTCCCTGTGTTATACAGTAGGTGCTTGTTGTAAAAACCTGTTTTTGTTTGAAAAGTCTGACTGTCACAGATGGCTTGTGGAGGGTGGATTCTGAGAGAGGCAGGGCTTTTATGAAAGAAAAGAATGAACATTGACCTGTAATAGAAACGGTGCCTAGCTTGTCACATGCATTATCTTTTGTAAAAATAGACTGTAATTTTTGGAGCAGTTTTAGGTTCACAACAAAACTGAGCAGAAAGTGCAAAGATTCCTAAAGAGGCCTTGTCTCCTTACCTTCTCACCACCCCCTCCATTATCAATATCTCTCACCAGGAATATACATGTGTTACAACCGAGGACTCTACAGTGACACATCATTATCACACACTGTCTTCTGAAGCTTTATTTTTTTAGAGCGGTTTTAGTTTCACAGCAAAATGGAGAGGAACGTACAGAGATTTTGCATATACCCCTGTCACTAGCTTTTTAATCCTCACTATAGCCCTGTGAGAGATACATTCTTACCCTCATCTATCCCCTGCCCCCCAAGTGAGGAGACTGAGGCTTCTTACCAGCATGAAGTAACTCTGCAGAGCCAGGATTTTATTCCACACATCATGCCTAACCACTGGACCACACTGCCTCCTGCACTCATTATCTCCCAGGCGTGTGCTGCACATTTAATGTAGTGTTCCCAATCAAGTGAATTAGGTGCCTCAAGCTCCATTCTACAGATGGGACAATGCAGGCGTGGAGCCAGCAGACTTGGCCGGGTCACAAGTTTGGTAAGCAGCAAGCAAACAGAGGAGAGGGGACTCGAATTCCGGGTCCAAAGTCCACATGCTTTCCTCTTCCCAAGTTTGATTTGAGGAATGGTTCAGGAGAGCTGCAGCACTCTAGAGCTATCAAGGGCCAGGATGGGCTTTGCTCTGTTTGAGAAGACCCTGGGCAGGTGTGAAAGTTGGGTTGGGGGTCGTAAGAGCCCTGAAGACGAACAAGCAATGGGTTTGGGAAGCCTGAGGAGGTTCCACAGCAGGATAACACCACGGGGCTCCCAAGAAAGGAAGAAAATGTGTCAGGGGAGGTCAGCATCAGACCCCATGGTTGGGTTTCGGGCTGTGTGGGGCCGCAGAGAAGCTCTGCCTCCAGCTGTGGGGACTGAGGAGCCTCAGAGAAACTGAAGTGAGGAGAAGCAAGTACATCCCTGCAAAAGTGTGACCTGTGTGTGTCGGTAGACCACTCTGAACGGCAATGAGAACGAGGGCCATGACCGCATGAGCAGCTCTTGGGTACAGCCTGGAACTCTCGCTGCGTGAAAGCAGGCCGCCCGCTCTCAGGTGACTCCTTGAGAGGACATGTGCGGGGAGGGGTGCTTAACGACCCCCGGAAGGCTTAGCCATGGAAGCGCTTCCGTATTCCCCCTCCTCTCTGGTGCCCACCCCCGTGACAAGGCAGGTAGGAGACGCTCACTGGTAGGAGACAGAGTCAGGATTTGCCCCAGTAAATCATCAGACTCCAGCTAGCAGGTAACACAGCTATGACCAGAACGTGGTCTCTTGCCTCTTAACCCAGTGTTCCTTCATCATCCAGTGGGAGACACAAGAGGACAAGCCAAGGGCCTGTTCTGATGTCCTGGGTAGAGATGACCAAATGGCACCGGCCCTCCTGAGGGTCCTTGGGTACTTCTGGGACAGTAGGTCTCAGAAAAGGCCATCTTAAACCATCAGAACCCCCCAAAAGTGTGCATATGCTTTCGTCTTTTTCCTTTCGAAAGCAGGGTTACTAGATAAAACACTTGGTAAATTTGAATTTCAGGTAATGACTTTTTCAGTATGTCTTAAATATTACATGTACAGGAGGCGGTGATCAAAACCATCCCCAAGAAAAAGAAATGCAAAAAGGTAAAATGGTTCTCCGACGAGGCCTTATAAATAGCTGAGAAAAGAATAGAAGCCAAAGGCAAAGGAAAAAAGGAAAGATATACCCATCTGAATGCAGAGTTCCAAAGAATAGCAAGGAGAGATAAGAAAGCCATCCTGAGTGAACAATGCAAAGAAATAGAGAAAAACAATAGAATGGGAAAGACTACAGATCTCTTTAAAAAAAATTAGAGATACCAAGGGAACATTTCATGCAAAGATGGGCACAATAAAGGACAGAAATGGTATGGACCTAACAGAAGCAGAAGATATTAAGAAGAGTTGGCGAGAATACACAGAAGAACTGTACAAAAAAGATCTTAATGACCCAGATAACCACAATGGTATGATGACTGACCTAGAGCCAGACATCCTGGACTGCAAAATCAAGTGGGCTTTAGGAAGCATCACTACAAACAAAGCTAGTGGAGATGATGGAATTTCAGCTGAGCTATTTCAAATCTTTAAAGATGATGCTGTGAAAGTGCTGCACTTACTATGCCAGCAAATTTGGAAAACTCGGCAGTGGCTACACAACTGGAAAAGGTCAGTTTTCATTCCAATCCCAAAGAAGGGCGATATCAAAGAATGTTCAAACTACCACACAATCACACTCATTTCACATGCTAGCAAAGTAATGCTCAAAATTCTCCAAGCTAGGCTTCAACAGTAAGTGAACCATGAACTCCGAGATGTTCAAGCTGGAGTTAGAAAAGGCAGAGGAACCAGAGGAACCAAATTGTCAGCATCCATTGGAGCATAGAAAAAGCAACAGAATTCCAGAAAAACATCTACTTCTGCTCCATTGATTACGCTAAAGCCTTTGACTGTGTGGATCACGACAAACTGTGGAAAATTCTTAAAGAGATAGGAATACCAAACCACCTTACCTGCCTCCTGAGAAACCTGTATGCAAGTCAGGAAGCGACAGAACCAGACATGGAACAACAGACAGGTTCAAAATTGGGAAAGGAGTACATCAAGGCCATATATTGTCATCCTGCTTATTTAACTTTTATGCAGAGTACATCATGCGAAATGCCAGGCTGAATGAAGTACAAGCTGGAGTCAAGATTCCCAGGACGACTATCAATAACCTCAGGTATGCAGATTATACCACCCTTATGGCAGAAAGCAAAGAGGTATTAAAGAATCTCTTGATAAAGGTGAAAGAGGAGAATGAAAAATCTGGTTTAAAACTCAACATTCAAAAAATGAAGATCATGGCATCCAGTCCCATCTCTTTATGGCAAATAGATAGGAAAACAATGGAAACAGTGACAGACTTTATTTTTAGGGGCTCCAGAATCACTGCAGATGGTGACTGCAGCCATGAAATTATAAGGTGCTTGCTCCTTGAAAGAAAATCTGTGACTAACCTAGACAACATATTAAAGAGCAGAGACATTACTTTGCCTACCAAGGTCTGTATAGTCAAGGCTTTGGTTTTTCCAGTAGTCACGTATGGATGTGAGAGACCATAAAGAAGGCAGAGTGCCAAAGAACTGATGCTTTTTAACTGTGGTGTTGGAGAAGACCCTTGAGAGTCCTTTGGACTGCAAGAAGATCAAACCAGTCAATCATAAAGGAAATCAACCCTGAATATTCATTGGAAGGACTGATGCTGAAGCTGAAGCTCCGATACTTTGGCCACCTGATGCGAAGAGCCAACTCATTAGAAAGGACCCTGATGCTGGGAAAGATTGAAGGCAGGTGGAGAAGGGGACACCAGAAGACAAGATGGTTGGATGTCATCACTGACTCAATGGATGTAAGTTTGAATGAGCTCTGGGAGATGGTTAAAGACAGGGAAGCCTGGCGTGCTGCAGTCCATGGGGTCAAAAAGAGTCAGACACAACTGAGGGTCTGAACAACAACAAATATTACATGAGAAATACACATACCAAAAAAAATTTATCATTAGCATTATTCTTTATTTATCTGACAAATTTAACTGGGCAGCCTGTATTTTTATTTGCTAAATTTGGCAACCCTCCTCAAGAGATCAGAGAAGGAAATGGCAACCCACTCCAATATTCTTGCCTAGAGAATCCTGTGGACAGAGGAGCCTGGTGGGCTGCTGTCCGTAGGGTCGCATAGAGTCGGACATGACTGAAGCGACTTAGCATGCATGCATGCATTGGAGAAGGAAATGGCAACCCACTCCAGTATTCTTGCCTGGAGAATCCCAGGGACGGAGAAGCCTGGTGGGCTGCCATCTATGGGGTCGCACAGAGTTGGACACGACTGAAGTGACTTAGCAGCAGCAGCAGCCTCAAGAGATACCTCAGCCCTCCCCCTTGACAGACGGGAGAGGCATCTATCAGCTCATAAATAATCCTGCTGCAGCCTCCCCTGGGGAACAAATGGCTGCTGGCCCTCCACTCACATGACCTCAGAGGGTCATTCAAGCGAGCAGAGACGTTCTGCCCTATGGAGTTGTTGTTCAGTCACTAAATCGTGTCTGACTCTTTGTGACCCCATGGACTACAACATGCCAGGTGTCTCTGTCCTCCACTACTCCTGAAGTTTGCTCAAAAAAATCGATAGGGAGGTGACAAGGATTCTTTTAGAAAGTTCTGAGAGTTGTGGTTCCTGCTCCACAGTTCTTGGCTCACTTGGATCTTCTGTTTTTCTTTGCTCCCCCTTGAATTGGGATCCTGGCCCACACATTCACTTTGATGGCTTCAGACCAATAAGCGTCTCGATTTGGGGACTGGCTTGCCTAAAGTGGGCCATCAGAGGACCTCAGCCAGGGCAATCTCAGTTCCATGGCTGCTACATGGGGCTGTCTTCCCAATATTGCCTCCTCTTCCTTGAAAATATAGTTGAAAAATAAGGTCACATGATCCCTCCTCCCTGCTTCCTCCCAGCAGTGCCCAGGGATAAATCTAAGAGCCTGTGTCAAGTCAGTGCCCTGGGATTCACAGCTCACAGAGTTGCTCTTACCCAACACAGGCCCCAGTGGATCAGGCCACACAGAACTGCCTGCTGTGACTCCGGAGCTCTGGACAAGCTCAGAGGAAGTCTTTCAGGCTACTGACCTCACTGAGCCCTCTGTGCCAAACCACGTCTCTTGGGAAGCTCAGACCCTGAGCATCCAGACCTCTGATAGGACCTTCATCAGAGGCGGCTCCGTTTCAGAAGCAGAGACTAGGGTCGACAAGACCATGGCTCTCATGACAAGAAAGCCTTCCGAGTTCACGGCTGTGATCTCTCCTCCCACGGCAGCATCGTCCACAGGTGGCAGCCCCACGGGACGTGTAAGGACCACAGTTGACACTGTCGCAGGCAGTGAGCTCTGGAAAGCTGTCTTTGAGAACCTTTGCACTTTTGACAGCTCTGAAGAAGCAAAGAGAATCTTGAAATTCATTCACATTTCTGCAGAAGCCGAGGCCCTATCCTCAGAGAGCAGTGCCTCCTCTGACAGCTCAGTTCCAGCCGTCACCACCTCACAAGTCCTGTCATCAGACATCACTGCTCTGACCAAAGCCTTGGTAACCTACATCACCAACATCAAGGTGATCAACTGCAGAGTTATGGAAACAGAACCAACTGCTGCCATCCCTGGGACCTCACACATAGATCACAGCTCTGTAGGAGAACATGCCCTGTCCCCTCCTGAGAGGTCAGCCTCGCCTGACTCCACTGAAGCAAAATCACACCTTACTAGGAACACAACCTCTGTTGAGACTTGGACAATCGCCCACGCCACGGAATCAGTCACACCTGCAGGTACAGCCATCCCCAGTAGCACCCCAGAAAAGGAAACGACAGCAGCCAAGGCCACCAGCCCAAGTGGAACCTTGGTGACAGTCAGCAAGGGTCTCTTGGAAGAAAGCTCAGGCCTCTCTGTTGAGACAACAAGCGACACCAGTATCTCAGGGATAATTACAGTCTTCACAGAGGATGTGACAACAGTAAGCAACGTGACTTCCCCTGCTGAGTTCTCAGCTACGGTCTACAGCTTCTCCGAAGAAACCTCCACCACGAGGTCCACCTCCTCAGAGACTTCCACCACACCCAGCACGTTCAGTGGGCCCGTTCCCACTATCAGCAGGAGCTCTCTTCCTTCTTCCCATCTGCCTACGGTTGACAGCATCCCAGAAACAAGTGTTACCTCAGCCAAGACCACAGCCTCCGCCAACAGCAGCCCCACAGCCTCAGCCGACAGCACTCCAGAAACAAGTGTCTCCTCAACCAAGATCACAGCCTCGACCAACAGTAGCTCAGAAACAAGCATCACCTCAGCCAAGACCACAGACTCAGCGAAGACCTTGAAAACAGCCAGTGCAGGTGGAGGGAAGCCCTCAACAACCTTGGCCACCCCTGCTCGGACAAGGTGGACAGGCATTACCCCAGGTGAGTGGCTTCCCGGTATGTAATCTTTGGGAATTTGGAGTTTGGTGTCTGTGTGTTTAAGGAGATGAGAGAAAGGAAAAATGAATCTGGAGGCTTCTTCTGAGCCCTGTCTCAGATGCCACTTCTTCATGATGTTCTAGTAACAAAACCAGTAAGAAGCAGAATTAAGGTAGGGTATGGAGAAAGTTCAGCGCTAGAAGTGTGGAGAAAGGTTTGGGATGCTGTGTTTGCCCTGAGTGATGTAGGACAGGTCCCAGCCTGTCCCTTCCCCTCCGAGCCTCAGTTTCACTGCCCGTAGCTGGAGGGGGTTGCAGTGTCCTTTCCAGTTCTGCCATTCTATGACGTTAACTGTTGAGTAACTACTGTGCACCAGGAAGGGGCCAAATTTTATTTAAAAGACATAGCCTTCATGCTCTGAAAGCCTCTGGTTCAGCCAGAGCCACACTAAGTGGAAATAAGGCCCAAGGGGCTGCCGTCTGAGCAGCTGGGACCCCATGAGAGTTTAGCTCCAGGATGCACTTTACGGGATTGGTAACATAAATGGTGGGGGTTTCCCAGGTGTCAAACAGGAGAAGCAGGTTCAATCCCTGGGTCAGGAAGATCCCCTGGAGAAGGAAATGCAACCCACTCCAGTATTCTTGCCTGGGAAATCCCGCAGACAGAGGAGGCTGTCGGGCTACAGTCCATGGGGTTGCAAAGAGTCAGCCCTGACAGCAATTAAACAGCACTTGCAAGTGTAAATGGTGGCTTAAAAATCAATCAGTAAATTGGACAAAGATTTGGGAGTTGAAAGCCACACCTTGAGACAACTTCTTTAGGGAAGAAGTCCCTTGTCAGCAGTCAGCCCAGCTTCTGGTCAGCCTGGAGACTTCCCCTCCACTTCCCATCATCTTTCCACATGCCTCATCCCAGCAGTATCTTCTGCTTGCCAGGCCTTTTTGGAAAGGTGAAATAAAAATATTAATCACAACCACCTTACTGAATATCTTTTGAATTTCAGGCAGAGGTGATATAAAAACATTTCACAGCCAGTAAGCATGGTAGCAACTGAAGGTTCACTCTGACGGCAGGCTTTGCATGTTATCTCCTCTAACTAAACCTTCAAAACCATTTTACGGAGTGGGTGTTCTTATTCTACCTGACAAGTGAGGAAATACATTTAAAGATGATTAAAAAAGTAGCAGTGGAATTCCAAATGAAAATCTGTTTGATTCCAAAACTGAGAGTCTCCTGGTGTGCTTTTATTTTTAAAGCTTAATGTATTAATATTTTTCTTTTAAAAAGATTTCATTTATTATGTGTTGATTAGATGATACATTGACATGATTTAAATTTCAATTAGTACATAGATTACATCTTAAAATGTCTTTCTTCTATTGCTGTCCCCTCATTACCCAATTTGCCTTTCACACATATCTGATGGTATCACTTTGTTGTGAATCCTCTTCTGGACATGCAATATGCACATGGAAGCATAAAAGGAAGGGGGAAGATATCTTTTTATTATAGCAATATAATATAGATATTGATACTATATCATATAGCTATAGACAATATTTATCTTCTTTTTTATGCAAATAGAACATATGATAAACACAGATCTCTTGATACAAAGCTATCTTTTGGTATGGCTTCTCAGTATTTTGTTTTACCAAAATTTATTTAACCAATGTTTTCTAGTCATTTCCAGTATTTTTGTTATCATGAACAGTGCTGCAGTAAATAATACATTTTTCAGTTGTGTTATTTTCTGTAGGATAAACTTCTAGAAGTGCAATTGCTCGATTAATTCCAGTAGTATTCTGTTAGGAAGACTTGACTAAAAGGTGGCAGGTAAAGCTTAAGGCTCAAGGAAAGAATGAAGTTGTCTACAAGGCCTCTAAGACAGGAAGGCTGGATTGAAAGACAGCTGCCACCTTAGAACTGGAAGAACTGGCTGAGCACATCCCCTCAGAGACCAGCTTCTCTGTGGCCTTTCTCTGGCTGGCCCCGTTCCCAACAGCTTCATCCAGGGCCCCCAGGCCTTCAGAATATTCTAGATCCACTTTCATTTCTCCTTCCTCATACTACTCTGTTGACTTCTCCACATGTGGAAGGGGCCTTTACTCCTCATTTTCTTCCCTCTTGTTGGGAAGACATTATGATGGGTCCAATTAATGGAGAGAAGGCATCCTCTCTCTGCAGTGAAGAGAGGGAACACTCCATGTGAACATAGACACACTTATACATGAGCGTAGGTGCACATCTACAGAGCAGGGGCAGAAGCTGGGGACCACATGCACATCCTGATTCGGGAAATGACTTACCATGCTTTCGTCTTCTCATGGTTCTCAATTTGCAGGCCCAGACGGAGGCTTCCTCCTCCTGAGGCTGAGTGTGGCCTCCCCTGCAGACCTCACTGACCCCAGCGTGGCAGAGAGGCTGATGCATCAGGTGAGCAGGCACTCTGTGCCAGGGAATGGAGGAGAGCGAGAGGTTCTCGGAGATGCTGGGAAAGATCTGCAGGATACAGAAGAGCTGCTGCTATATTAGGGAGGGTCTAGTTTCTTGTGGAGTATTAGGAATGAAATCTAAGAATCTCTCCCTGGCTTTGTTTCTGTCTGTTTTTTTCCGAGTACTAAATTCCCCTCTCTGCTATATATAAAAAAAATTCTTTTCCTCATCTCAATTTCCTTAGGCCCTGGGAAGATCAGGTTTTCTGGCCCCTGGGAGAAGGTTAATATTATTATTGGACAGACAGTAAGGACTTTAGCTGCACGTGGCAGCAACCCAATGCATCGGAGCTTATTTAAAAGGCAGGGAATTGGCTGAAAAAACTAGAAGTGGCTGTCCAGCTTCAGTTCTGGCTGGATCCAGAAGCTCAAACAGGATCATCAGGATTTCCCCTTTCTTTTCCCCTCTTAGCTCTGCTCCCTTCATTCCTCAGAGTCTTTCATGTGTGAGGAAAGGCAGCTGTGACAGTGCCAGATTCACAAGGCCCTTGTCTTTCCCAAGTGCCTCTGAAGGAAGGACTGAGCTCATGGACGTGGAAGGGCTACCACAACTGGCAGCCTGACCTGAGCCACATGGAATGTAATGAGAGACTACAAAGGAGGTAGGGATGCTAGACAGAAGGGGGGAAAAAGATCATAGATGTGTGCTCTAGATGGACGTCAAGATTGTATTTGTAGAAGCTGGGAAAATTCACCTAAAACCCAGATCCCTGGACAAAGCTTCTAGCGCTGGAATTCTGGGATTACAGTTTGGGGGGATGGTGTGAGTCACTGGAAGGTTAGAATGAGTCAGCTCAGCCTAACTCTTATGTCCACATCTTGCTGCCAAGGAATGATGGGAAGAGGGAATATTTGGGCCCAGTAGGTCTGTTAGTGGAAGAGGGGCCTTAGGACTCCCATAAGAAAGTCTCTGAACATGGCTTCCCTGGTGGTCTGTGGTGAAAAATCTGCCTGCCAATGCAGGAGATGCAGGTTCGAACCCTGGGTGGGGAAGACCCCCTGGAGAAGGAAACAGCAACCCACTCCAGTGTAGCCTGGCAGGCTAGAGTCCATCGGGTCCATGGGATCTCAGAAGAGTCAAACATGACTTAGCAACTAAACAATGAACACAGCATGGGTTTTGAAGAGGGACAGCCAAATAAATGACAGATTCCCAGGGCACATGATAATCCAAGTAGCAAGTGTGAATCCAGCTAAAGCTATGTCCGATTTGAACCCCTCAAACAGGAAACTATTTTAGAGGTCAGAAAGAAGGTGTGGAGATAGGAGCAGATCAGTTGAGGTGTAGGAACCAGGCCATGCAGGTGGTGGGTATCAGTTCCTGTTGTGAGCTGGTTACTGGTGAAAGTTCAGAGGTCAAACAAGAAGCTTTGCAGCTAGGTAGATCTGAGTATGAGCTCCAGTTCCTAACTGTGTGAACTTCTGTAAGTGACTCCATATTACTTTCCTCCCTTGTAAAATGAGGCTAGTACTACCTGCTTTATGGGGCTTCCCTGATGACTCAGAGGTAAAGAATCCTCCTGCAATGTAGCAGACACAAGAGACGCAGGTTCAATCCCTGGAATGGGAAGATCCCCTGGAGGAGGAAATGGCAGCCCACTCCAGTATTCTTGTCTGAAATATTGTATGGAAACAGGAGCCTGGTGGGCTACAGTCCAAAGGTTTGCACGGAGCTGGACATTACTGAGCACACACACACGTGTGCGCACACACACCCCCCACACACAGAATTTGCTTTACAAGATTTTTTGTTGTTCATTCTCTAAATCATGTCCAACTCTCTTGCGACCCCCTAGACTATAGCCCACCAGGCTTCTCTGTCCATGGGATTTTCCCAGACAAGAATACTGGAGTGGGTTGCCATTTCCTTCTCTAAGTTTTCTTCCTGAGCTGGGGATGGAACCGCGTCTCCTGCATTGACAGGCAGGAGCTCCCAGAGAAGTCCCTGCTTTATAAGGTTACTGTGGGATTTAAATGGTAGGAATGACAGAGCCTGTGTCCAGCCTGCAAGAGGCTCAGGAAGCGCTACTGGCCTCTTCATACATCCTCTGTCCCTTCCTGTCCTTGGCCTGTGGTGAGCTCACGGGCCACAAGGGCTGGAAGTATCACCATTTCCTTTTGCCTACCAGCTCAGCGATAAACTGGACACGCTTACGTTTCCTGTCCAAGTCTCCCTGCTGCGTGTCAGGAGTGGCTGAAGAACACCAGCTGCAACCAGGCAAAGCTGCGTGCAGAAGGGAGCAGTGCTGCCTATGACCTGGGCCCCACCACATCCGGAGCCGTGTAACTGTGCAGAGATATACCTGGAAGGTTCCCATGCAGATCAGCAGATCACGGCCAGTATTGGGACCCTGGCTTACATATGCCTGGGGGTAATGTGTAGGGAGGGGGTGGGGTCTGCCCCTTGTTGCAGAGACGACCTTGGGCTTCCGCTGGCATGTGTGTTGTACTTCGGTAAAGAGTGTGTGTGCTTGCATCCTGCGTTAAAAGTACACTCAGTGTGGCTCGGGGCTAACTTTATATGGTACAGGAATTTTGTGCACCTTCACCGCTGCCTTCCTCCTTCATGCTCGTCTGGCTCTTGGCTTGAAATTTGATTACTGCACTGGCCCTGGAGCCTGCTGAACTGTGAGCTCCTTCGGAGCAGGAACCATATCTATTCATCTCAGGATTCCTTGAACTCAGAAGAACACCTGGGCTGGAGTAGATCACAGAGAATGCTTGGTAAATTGACTTGAATTTCAAGTTCTCGACACAAGCAGTGCTCAATCATTCCTTTCCCATAACTCACAAGTCACATTGTCTTTTAAAAATTAAATGTGGACTTTTTTTCTATTATAGAAGTAAAACTTGCTTTTAACGCTTAGAGAAATTCAAAAGGACTGAGGAAGGAGAAAAAAGAATTGAGAAGAGGAGGGGAGGAGAAAGAAAGAAACATCTAAAATCCCATCTCTAGTTGTCTGGAGTTGTCTAGATTAACAAAACCATTGTCAACGTATATGTTCAGCCTCTCCTCGTGTGTGGTTCTGAGTGGATCTCCACCAAGGGGCACCTTACATTCAATATTTCCAAGATCGAAGTACTCAGCTTACCCCTAAACCTGCTCTGCCTACATCTTCCTCATCTCAGTTAATGTCAATTGCAAGGAACTCTTTCTTATTTCTCTGGTTTTTTTTTTTTTTCCTTTCACATTATAAATCCAGTTCATGAAGAAATTCTCTTGGCTCTAGTGTCATCAAAATATGCTCAGGATGTGATCCCATCTTCACTGCTCTCACCCTGGTCCAAGTTGCCATCATCTCTCACCTGGGTGACTAGTATCTTCCTAACAGGTCTCCCTGTCTCTACCTTTACCTTTCACCCCTTGTCTAGTCCTGGAACATCAGCCAGAGCTGTCCTTCTATAATGTATGGCAGACTCTGCCACTCCTTTGCTTTAAACCCTCACATTACTCACAGAAGAAGCCACACTCTTACAATGGCCTGCAAAACTGTACATGAGCCGCACACCTCCTCCAGCCTCTTGAACTTGCTCACTGCACATGAGCCCCACTGACTGACTTGCTGTTCCTCAAACGTGTCAGGTCCTGAATGCACGCTCAGTCTGCTTAGAACGCTTCTCCTCCAGACATCCACGTGGTTAACTCCTCCACCTCTTCCACCTTCTCAGTGGGCCTAACTGACCACTCTCCTCTGCTTTTCCTCTGTAACACTGATCACAAGCTGACATAACACATACTTTATTTGTCTTGTTTATTACATCTTCTTCAACTAGAATGAAGAGTTTATACATTACAGTATCCCTGTGTCAGGAGAGTGCCTGGCACATAAAAGGCTCTCAGTAAATATTTGTTAAGTAAAAGAAGGAAATATAACAACTAGGATATGACTCTGAATAAGGGGAGTATGTGTATTTAATTGACCTGCTTCCTTTTGCAGAGTGGAGTTTTACAAAGTAGATTGGACAAAAATAATGTAAACTTTCATTTCAGTGTATTTGTTCAACACCAACAACAGAAGAAAGACCATGTTGTGTGCCTTGGGGAATTCAAAGATGTCTCTTCCCACATGGATTAAAGTTAGCAGGGAGAGGAAAACTCCTATTCATGCTTAGAAGCCCAGTCCATCCAGTACCTTCTCATGATGGCTTTTCTCAAATTCCCTAAAGAGGAGTTAGTTTCTTAGTCTCTTCATTTCTTCTTAACACTTAACATGCTATGTCTTGATTTATTTATTTACAGTTTTTTAAAATCAGGACAAAGCACCATATAGTACCCATCTCTGTAGCCACAGAACCTAGCACAGAGCCATGGAGAGCACTTAGATATTTGCTGCTGAATGACTTAGGTGATGGGCCATGTGAGCAGATGACCTTGAAATATAGGAGCACTGGGCTTTAAAAGGTAAGAAAATGGTATTCAGTGTTGAAGTAATAGAATGTATATTTAATGTATATTTCTTAAATTTGATAAATTTAATGATATATTTGAAAAAATGATATAATTAAGCTGCACTATAGTTAGGCATGAATGGAGAGCATCTTATATAACACTGCTGTTGTATAAATCCAATTTTAAAATCGTTTTTCTTTCTTTCTTTGATACCTTTCTTTGAAACAGATGATACCTATTAAAGTGCATAATTTAATCTTAATTACATACATATAAGGACATACATGTACATACAGTGGTGACTTCTAATATCGGAAGCCAAAAAAATCTGTAAAATATGGGCGACACCAACTATTGATAGAAGTATTTAGGAATTAAGGTGTAAGAGTTTAATTATGCTTCTCTGTGTGTGTGTGAAAGAGAAAGAGGGAGGGAGAGGGAATTACTGGAATTACTTTGGAATGACCAAAGTTAGCAGAAGTAATGATACCAAACCAGCAAGAACCATCAGTGCCTTTAGAAAATTCTCCAATTATTTAAGATTCAAAGGTGTGTATATGTGAGATGAAGAGGCCACATATTTCATAAAGACAAAGGTGGGTGAGGACTAAACAAGACAGCCTGTCTAAAGTCACCTGTGACTCAGTGAATACTCAGAAGGCAAAAACGCAAGGCCACGATGAGGACAACAGCAGACGGAACTTTTCTGATGATAGACTTTAACTGAAGCCTCTGCCTCGGCCTGTCCTTCCCTCCTTCATCCCTTGTGAGGGGGACCAGCCACCAGTCAGCCGAAAGCAGTGAATGGTAACTAATCCCATGGATGCACCCCAAATTCCAACGAGTGGGCATGTTTTTGGTATCAATAAATAAGTACATTGGTATATCCTCTCAGTGATCATTTATGCGTCACCCTGGTCATTAAAAGCTGCTTTCCTCAGGCCCAGAGGGAGTTTTTGGAAGGTTCCTGAGAGCAGGGAAGGCTGGGCAGGGGTACCTGTGTCCAAACCTCTCCCCAAACAGCTTCCTTTCACTCTCAGTGCCCACTGAGAGTGTCTCAGCTGCCTGCCACCAACCAGAGGTGAGGATGAGTGGTCTGCTCCTTCTTCTCTGCCTGCAACCCTGAAGAAGAGCCCATCAGTTCTTTATTTAGAATCACAGAGCCAGGAAGTTGATGGAAACGTGCAGCTGTGTCCTTGATCTAAGCCTGTTCTTCCCAGGCGCCATCCTCCTTTGCCATGACACCCTCTCTCTACATGCACAGCATCCCAGCTGTTTTGACCAGGTTGCCAGATAAAATATAGGACAACCGGTTAAAGTAGAATTTCAGATAAACAATGAACGTTTTTAAAAATATATGGATGTCCCAAATAGTTCACAGGCATTTTATGCTGAAATTTCATTTGTAAATAATTCTAATTTAACTGGGCTTCCTGTAATTTTATTGCTATATCTGGCAACCCTACTTTTAATGCCTCCTCCCCTATCAGTGTCCCCACTTCTTCCCTTTTCCAGGTCTGTGAGTTTCCTTCTGCTGTGGCAAACCCCCAAGCTTCTCTTAGGCTTTGGACAAAGCTGCTGCTTCTGATAGGATCATCCATCACACACATTCTGTCTTTCTGCTCCTTCTTCATCTCTCAGTGGGAGAAGAAGTTTGGTGTCTGAACATGGATGAGAGGAGGAAAGACTTTAGGACTAGGTGCCTTGCTCCCTATTTCCACTTTGCTTTTGTTTTATAAAGTTTCCTCTTAGCAGGTTTGATGACATAAAGTAGCTATAACAATCATGTCTTGATGTATTTAAAATGAATATCCAGCAAGGATATCACATGGAACTCTGCTCAATGTTATGTGGCCGTCCTGATGGGAGGGGAGTTTGGGGGAGAATGGATACATGTATATGTATAGCTGAGTTCACTATTCACCTGAAACTATCACAACATTGCTTGTTAGTCAGCTATACCTCATTACGAAATAAGAAGTTTAAAAAGGTAAAAAAAAAAAAAAAAGAAAGAAACCACTAACCCAAAGGGCTTTTCAGGTGCCCCTAGTGGAAGATCCCCTGGAGAAGGAAATGGCAACCCACTCCAGTACTCTTGCCTGGACAATCCCATGGAGGGAGGAGCCTGGTAGGCTATAGTCCATGAGGTCACAAAGAGTCGGACACGACTGAGAGACTTCACTTTCACTTTCTAGTGGTAAAGAACCCACCTTCCAATGCAGGAGACATAAGATCGGATTCAATTCCTGGGTTGGGAAGATCCCCTGGAGGAGGGCATGGCAACTCTCCAGCATTCTTGCCTAGAGAATCCCAGGAACAGAGGAGCCTGGCAGGGCTACGGTCCATGGGGTTGCAAAGAGTCGGACACTACTGAAGCAACTTAGCACACAACCCAAAGATCGCTATGGGACAGATTCTGCCCAAAGCGGCAGTGACACATTGGAAAATACTGTGCTGTTTCTCTAATGTTTACATGGCCTCGGAGATTTCAAAAGAAATGTTTTCTGCATAAAATAACATCATAAAAGAAAAGCCTGCTACTTGAGAGTTTCCCTTTAATGGAAAGATTTTTTTCATGCCCATAAACATTTGATGCCTGCATTTGTTAGGGAGAAAAGGAGAGGATGACTTCCCTTTTGGATTCAGAGAGTCGAGATTCACGGAGATCATGAAAGTGAAAGTCGCTCAGTTGTGTCTGACTCTTTGCGACCCCATGAACAGTTCATGGAATTCTCCAGGCCAGAATACTGGAGCGGGTAGCCTTTCCCTTCTCCAGCGGATCAAAAGTACAGAGAGTTCCCATATAGCCCAGGGATCAAGCCCAGGTCTCCCGAATTGCAGGTGGATTCTTTACCAGCTGAGCCACAAGAGAAGCCCAAGAATACTGGAGTGGGTAGCAGAGATCATATAACTTGTTTAAATGAAGATAGCAAAAATGCTACAGTTTCCCTGATTAAATTAGCACTCCACTGAAATTTAAAGCTTTATCTACTGTTTCAAGTATGTTTCTTTTTATGTGGCTTTGGGTGTGTGTTTATATTTTAATTCTAGGGAGTGACTTGTTATTATCATTTTGAAAAGTCCAGTGGTTCCTAGATTAAATGAAACAGATTTTTTCAAGGCGGGGACTGGAAACAAAACAACAAAACAATCATGCCTTGCACAGCATTGTTCAATCCATCAGTCAAGGGTCCTCACTGGGTTTAGGATGAGATGTAACTTTTGTACCTTAAGCTAAAGGAGAGCCTTCCTCCTCTCTCTGCATGTCCCTGCCCCCCACCCACCTCAAGTCACACTATAAAGTCCTCATCGCATAGCTTGGGACTGCAGCGGTCAGGGCATCGCAGTCTCACCAGTCCATCACACTTAAATCATCCCTCCCTCTTTGTTTTACATTCCCTTCTTTCTAACAGCTGGACCACGCCCCACCCCCAACCTATTTCTCTTCTTATGTGCTTAATTCTTTTATTTGAATTTTTACTGTTTTTTAGTTAATAAATTTTATTTTTAGAGTAGTTTTATGTTCATAGTAAAAATGAGCCAAAAGTACAGAGAGTTCCCATATAGCCCCTTCCCCCAACACCTTACAATCTCCCCCACCATTGACATCCCCCATCAGAGTGCATTTGTTATAACTGATGAACTTATGATGACATAATATTAGCACCCAAAGTCCATTGTTTATGTTAACATTCACTCTTGCTGTTGTATATTTTATGGGTTTTGACAAATGTATTATAACATGCATTTGCCATCGCAGTAATGTACAGAGTAATTTTCCTGCCCTAAGTATCCTCTGTGCTCTGCTGATTCATCCTTGCCTCCCTCTTAAGTCCCTGGACACCACTGATTTTTTTTTTTTTTTAACCAACGCCATAGTTTTGCCTTATCCAAAACATCATATCTTTGAAATCATAAGGTATGTAAACTTTCCTTCATGTCTTCTCATGGCTTAATAGCTTATATCTTTTTAATGCTGAATAGTATTTCATTGTCTCAAGTATCATAGTTCATTTATCTATTCATATACCATTTCATAGACTGCAGCCATGAAATTAAAAGACGCTTGCTCCTTGAAAGAAAAGCTATGACCAACCTAGGCAACATATTAAAAAGCAGAGACATTACCAACAAAGGTCTGTCTAGTCAAAGCTATGGTTTTTTTCAGTAGTCATGTGTGGATGTGAGAGTTGGAATATACAGAAAGTTGAGTGCCAAAGAACTGATGCTTTTGAACTGTGGTGTTGGAGAAGACTCTTGAGAGTCCCTTGGACTCCAAGGAGATCCAACCAGTCCATCCTAAAAGAAATCAGTCCTGAATATTCATTGGAAGGACTGATGCTGAAGCTGAAACTCCAATACTTTGGTCACCTGATGCGAAGAACTGACTCACTGGAAAAGACCCTGATGCTGGGAAAGATTGAAGGCAGGAGGAGAAGGGGATGGCAAAGGATGAGATGGTTGGATGGCATCACTGACTCGATGGACATAAGTTTGAGCAAGCTCTGGGAGTTGGTGATGGACAGGGAAGCGTGGTGTGTTGCAGTCCATGGGGTCGCAAAGAGTCAGACACGACTGAGTGACTGAACTGAACTGAACTGATACCAAAAGACAATTTTGTGGCTTCCAAATTTTGTAATTATGAATAAAGTTACCGTAAACGTACATGTATAGGTTTTTGTAGTGGATGTAAGTTTTCAGTTCATTTGGGTAAATACCAAGGAGTGCAGCTGCTGGATCATATGGTGAGAGTGTGTTCAGTTCTGTGAGAAACTGTCAAACTGTCTTCCAAGGTGGCTGCACAATTTTACAATTCCCTGAAGCGGTGAACGAGAATCCCTTTCGCTCCACATCGTTCGGCATTTGGTGTTGTCAGTGTTCTGGATCTTGGCCGTTCTCATGGATGTGTGTTGTGTAGTTGCTCAGCCATGTCTGACTCTTGTGACCTCATGGACTATAGCCTGCCAGGCTCCTCTGTCCATGGGATTTCCCGAGCGAGAATACTGGAATGGGTTGCCATTTCCTTCTCCAGGGGATCTTTCCAACCCAGGGATCAAACCCACATCTCCTGCACCGGCAGCAGGATTCTTTACCACTGAGCCACCACGGAAGCCTCTCGTGTGGAGTGGAATCTTATTGTCTTAATTTACAGTTTTCTAATGATGTGTGATGTTGAACAGCTTTTCATAGCTTACTTGCCATCCATGTATTTTATTCAGTGAGGTCTATGCTCAGGTCTTTTGCCTATTTTTTAATCAGATTATTTTCTTGTTCCTGAGTTTTAAGAGTTCTTTGTATATTTTGGGTGACAGTTATTTATCAGATGTTATCTTTTGAAATATTTTGCCCAGTCTGTGGCTTGCCTTCTCATTCTTTTGATATTGTCACAGAAGTTTTTAATTTTAATGAAGTCCAGCTTATTAATTCTTTCTTTCATGGATCATGCCTTTGGTGCTATACCTGGAAAATTATTACCATACTCAAAGTCATCTAGGTTTTCTCCTATGTTAACTTCCAGGAGTTTTATAGCTCTGTGTTTGACATTATGTCTTGATCCATTTTGAGTTAATTTTTGTGAAGGATGTAAAGTCTGTGTCTAGATTCATAGTTTTGCATGTGAATATTCAGTTGTTCCAGTACCATTTGTTTAAAAAGCTGTCTTGTGTCATTGTGTTGCCTTTGCTCCTTAATCAAAGATCAGCTGACTATATTCATGTGAGTCCATTTGTAGGGTTTTTTATTCTGTTCCATTGATTTGTTTGTCTGATCCTTTAATAATAGCACACTGTCTTGATTACTGTAGTTTATAAAGTACTTAGCTTAAAAGCCACGAAGTTGAGTAATATAGGTCCTCTGTTCTTGTCCTTCAATACTGAATGGGCTATTCAGGTCTTTTGCTTCTCCACAGAAACTGTAGAATCAGTTTGTCATTATCTATAGAAAATCTTGCTGGGGAGGGGTTTGATTGGGATTGCATTGAATCTGTAGATTGAGCTGGGAAGCACTATTAAGAACTTCTTGACAATATTGAGTCTTCCAATTCATGGACATGGAGTATCGCTCCATTTATTTAGTTCTATGATATCTTCCATCAGTTTTTATAGTTTTCCATATATAGATGTTGTACATATTTTATTGGGCTTCCCTAGTGGCTCAGTGATAAAGAATCTGCCTGTCAATGCAGGAGATGCGGGTTCCATCCTTGGATTGGGAGGATTCACTGGAGAAGGAAATGACAACCCACTCCAGTACTCTCACCTGGGACATCCCATGGACAGAGGAGCCTGGTGAGCTACAGACTATGGGGTCACAAAAGAGTCAGACACAACTCAATGACTAAAACAACAACAACATATTTAGTTAGATTTATACCTAAGTATTTAACTCTATTGGTTGCTAATGTACATGGTAATGTGCTTTTAATTTCAAATTTTGTTTGTTCATTGTTGGTATATAGGAAAATAATTGACTTTTGTGCATCTTGTATCCTACAATCTTGTTATAGTTAATAGTTTTAGAAGATTAAAAAAGAATTCTTTCAAATTTTCTACATAGACAATCATGTCATTTATGAACAACAATAGTTTCATTTCTTCCTTTCCAATCTGTATACATTAAAATTTTTTTGTGTGTGCCTTACTGAATTAGGACTTGCAGTACAATGTTGACAAGTAGTGGTAAGAGGGGGACAGTTCAGTTCAGTCACTCAGTTGTGTCCGACTCTTTGCAACTCTATGGACAGCAACACACCAGGCCTCCCTGTCCGTCACCAACTCCGGGAGCTTGCTCAAACTCATGTCCATCTAGTTGGTGATGCCATCCAACCATCTCATCCTCTGTCGTCCCCTTTTCCTCCTGCCTTCAATCTTTTCCAGCATCAGGGACTTTTCCAATGAGTCAGTTCTTTGCATCAGGTGGCCAAAGTATTGGAGTTTCAGTTTCAATATCAGTCCTTCCAATGAATATTCAGGACTGATTTCTTTTAGGATGGACTGGTTGGATCTCCTTGGAGTCCAAGGGACTCTCAAGAGTCTTCTCCAACACCACAGTTCAAACGCATTGGTTCTTCAGTGCTCAGCTTTCTTTATATTCCAACTCTCACATCCACACATGACTACTGGAAAAACCATAGCTTTGACTAGATGGACCTTTGTTGGCCAAGTAGTGTCTCTGCTTTTTAATATGCTGTCCAGGTTGGTCATAGCTTTTCTTCCAAGGATCAAGCATTTTTTAATTTCATGGCTGTAGTCACCATCTGCAGTGATTTGGGACATTCTTGCCTTAGAGGCAAGAGAAGCTAGAGGAGGCCATCCTTGTCTTATTTCAGATCTTAGCTGAAAAGTTTTGAGTTTCTCAGCATTAAGCTTGATGTTAGCTGTAGGATTTTTTGGAGAGAAAGAGAAAGAAGGTTTTATCAAGCTAAGGAAGTTCCCCTCTATTCCTAGTCTGCTGAGAGTTTTGGTCATAAAATGGTGTTATGCTGTGTGCTGCGCTGTGCTAAGTCACTTCAGTTGTGTCCGACTCTGCAAGACCCCATGGACTATAGCCCGCTAGGTTCCTCTGTCCATGAGATTCTCCAGGCAAGAATACTGGAGTGGGTTGCCCTGCCCTCCTCCAGGGGATCTTCCCGACCCAGGGATGGATCCCATACCTCTTATGCCTGCCATGTTGGCAGGCGGGTTCTTTACCTCTTGAGTCACCTGGGAAGTCCATAAAAAGGTGGTGAATTTTGTTGAATGCTTTTTCTGCATCTATGGATATGATCATTTTTCTTTCTTTCTCAGTCTTTTGACGTGATAAATTACATTATTTAAAAATGTTGAACCAACCTTGCAGACCTGGGATAAATGCCACTCAGTTGTGGTGTATAATACTTTTATTCATAGTTGGATCTGATTTGCTAATATTTTGTTGAGAATTTTACTTCTATGTTTATGAGAGATTGATGTATAGTTTTATTTTCTTCTGATGGATTTTTCTGGTTTTATTATTAGGAAAATGCTGATTTTACAGAATGAGTTAGGAAGACTTCCTCTGCTTCAATCTTCTGAAAGAGATTATACAGTTGGTAGAATTTCTTCCTGAAAAGTTAGATAGATTTCACCAGTGAACCCATTTGAGCTATGTGCTTAATTCTTGTTTTCTTTTGTTGACTGCACCATGCAACATACAAGATCTTAGTTCCCAATCAAGGATGGAATCCATGCCCCTTCTAGTGGAGGTAGCAGAAGTGCAGAGTCCTAACCACTGGACTACTAGGAAATTCCAGTGTGCTTAATTCTTGACACATGAATGCTGTGATTAAATGAATGTGATTCTATATGGAGACTTGATTACACTATGGGGCATTTGAAGGTAAAACAACAGCCTTGTACATATTGGCAGGAGCTTCATCTGCTGGGAGAAGTCATTCTCTAATGAAAAGCAGTTTGGAGCCTCTGCTTAGATCAGAGATCAAGCTTCTTTGGGAACTTCCTTCAACATCACTCACACACATCTACAAGTCTGAGCTTGAACATCAAGTTTGTATCATGTGATCACCTTTTATACCCTATGGCTACACTTGATTGGATCAGGGATGGACAACTGACATAAGCTACACCAATCAGATTCTCTCTCTCTTTACCGGTTTGGGATAAGACCAAAAGGCAACTATCAAGTTTCTGCATAGAGTTGGAACTGAGGTGCTCTAGACACAGGAGGTGTGGACCAGTTGTTTCTGGAGTTGTTCTGTCAGATATGGATAAAATTTTGCCTGCTAAGAGAGAAGGAAGGGGGTGGAAATTGATCAGGTTCCTAGGAACAAGCAGAATGAAGCTAAGGAACTTTGGGATGGAGCAGCTCAAAAGCTCTGACTGGGGCCCAGGAAAGGGCAAAGAAAGTGTATCATGGGTTTGGGACCTTAGATCTAAGGATGGAGTGGCTCCTGGAAAGGGAGCTGTCATGATTCAATCCTTCCTCCAGGGAACACAGTCAGCAGCAGACCAGAAAGGCAGGGAGGGGTCCTCGGAGAGAGTTGCGGATACTCCCTTTTGGGATATCTCCACCATCCTCCTCAGAGGGCCAGGCCTTGACTTGTGTTGTGGGTAGGGGAAGAAAGTGATATGGAAGCTGAAGAAAAGATCCAAATCTGGGCTGGAGCAACCCAACTTCCCAACATGGAGTAACTGAGGGCTGAAGCAGGACTGAGTCCAGTTGACCTCTGCTCCCGCCACCCTCTGTGCCAAGACCTTCAGCCACCAAAGGAAAATCATGAATGAAACCCATGACTTTGGAAACACAAAAAGCCAGAAGGATTTTATTTAAATAGGCTTTAATTAGAAGTGAACTGGAGAGTTTTGCATGCAAATGTATTTTGGTTTTTAATTTAGAGCCATCACCTCATCAACTCTGATATGTGACTGCTGTGTTTCAGTAGGTTGGTGTCCTCTCTGTGGGTAGGTCTGCGTGAGAACCCATCTATTTATATAGTAGATCTTTACGACCTCTTCCTGTCAGCCTCTGTGTCTTCTGTACTGACAAGGTGTGCTCTTGACTTTATTATTCATTCCCATTAACCATTCTTGAAGAATAATGAATCATCATCAGTCATCTTCCTTTTTCCAGTATCCCAAAAGCACGATGCCTGAAAGTGTGTGCAGGTGAGGCTGGGGTGGGTCCGGAGGTATCCTAGGCCACAGCCGCCCGTGTTTGTGTTCGGGACGAGGCCTCAGCTCTCGGAGTCCAGCGGGTAAGGGAAACCGGCCCAGGAGCCCCGGAAACGCAGGATCAGAAACACCGCGACCCCCAGCAGCAAGATGGCGCCCAGGGTCCCGAGGAGGATCCTGAAGAAGGCTCCGAGTTTCATGCTCAGTTGCTCACAGCGCTTGCCCCAGGGCGTGCAGATGGAGGAAGGCACACAGCTGGGGATAGAGAAGGGGGACGCGGTTAGCAGGGGAGGAGGCTAGCGCTGATCCTCCCCATCCCTCCTCTCCTGCCAAGGAGGTTTTCCAGGCAGGCTGGGCCCCCCTCTAGGGGACGGGTGGAGTCAGCCCTGCTGCCCAGTTGATGGAAGACCACTGGGCAACCCAGGCAGCCGTGGGGTGAATTCACCGACGGTCCATTCCATCTGGACCGCCCGGAGGGGGCGGGGCTGGCCGCAGGTGAGCATGCGCAGACAAAAACCCAGCCCTGCCCCTAACCCTCCATGGACCGGATGCGGAGCGGGCTGGGTGTATCTGCAAGTGGGGACAAGCGAAGACGCTCTTGTGATAAGAGGGCCCTCTTGTCATAAGAAGCGAGGGCGCTCTTGTGATAAGAGGGCCCAGGTGGCGCTGCCCTTCTCCTTAGTAGGCCTTTGGTTCAGTGCACTCCCCTCACTACTGGTGATGAAGTAACAGGACAAAGGGCGCCAGTTTGAGAGGACCACCCTTGAGTGGTAATCTTAAGGAGGGCCAGGTCTAGACCCAAGACAGAGGGTTCCGTTTCCACCAGGAGGTAGCAGGCTGTCCACCCAAGAAGTAAAATCATGTGTAAGGGTTTGGCTTTGGAGCCCGGATCCTGCTACTTAACTTACTGGGTTTCTTATCCTCTCTAAGCTGCAGTTTTCTCATCTTTAAAATGGGCATAATAACCCCCCTGGCCCCCCGTAGCTGGTCTGAGTTGCAGAGGTAATATACTATCTTTATTCTCCACCCAGCATGGGCACTCACACATTTTTTTCCATCTCCCCTTTTCTCTGATCCCTGTTCTCTCACTGGCAAAGGGAATGGTCCTAATTTTCAAACACCATGAGGTACCTGCAGCGGGGCCCATCTGGCAGGTGCTGGCACTGGCCTCCGTGCTTACAGTAGCCCTGACTGCAGGGGGACACGCAGGTGAAGCCACCCTGGGGGCTGTAGACCAGGCGGTAGTCCTTGTAGCCATTGCATTGCAAGCAAATTGCCAGCATGCTCACATTCACTGTCTGGTAAGACACAAGTGAACATGGAAAACAACTGATTAACCGCAAGCCTATACCTTTTCTATGAACAATTGCATGTTCAGGCACCTGTCCTGAGACATAATTGGAAACCACAGAAAAACTACATATGTTCATGAAGGTTCAGAGCATCATGGTTTATAAGAGCAGCAATGCTTCATGAGAGTGGTTTTGTTGCTGCTGCTGCTACTGCTGCTGCTAAGTTGCTTCAGTCGTGTCCGACTCTGTGCGACCCCGTAGACGGCAGCCCACCAGGCTCCCCCGTCCCTGGGATTCTCCAGGCAAGAACACTGGAGTGGGTTGCCATTTCCTTCATTGCATGAAAGTGAAAAGTGAAAGTGAAGTCGCTCAGTCATGTCTGACTCTTAGCGACCCCATGGACTGCGGCCCACCAGGCTCTTCCATCCATGGGATTTTCCAGGCAAGAGTGCTGGAGTGGGGTGCCATTGCCTTCTCCGTGGTTTTGTTAAACAAAGCATATTGTGCAACTGATAAGCTCCAGATATGCATCGGTTAAGAGCGTATGCTATGAAGTCAGCCAGACTGAACTGATACTCACACTCTACTGCTAACTAGTTGTGTGATTTACGAGAAATTTCTTAACTCTTTCAACATCAGTTTCCTTATTTTTAAAAGGAAACTACCTTGCTTAGATGTTTAAATGTGATAATATATGCAGAGTACTCAGTAGGTACTGGACACAGTAACCCTCAATAAATGGTCACTATTAGTATAAAATTGTTTAAAATATAGCACGTATGTTATAAAATATCAAATGAAATGTGTATACAATAGACAAGGCATTCAGCTCAGTTCAGTTGCTCAGTCGTGTCTGACTCTTTGCGATCCCATGAACCGCAGCACACCAGGCCTCCCTGTCCATCACCAACTGCCAGAGTCTATCCAAACCCATGTCCATTGAGTCGGTGATGCCATCCAACCATCACGTTCACAATTATTTGAGTAACGAGGAAGTTATCAAACATTAGGCATGACTTGATCATTTTATCGTAAAAAAAATAATAAATTGATATGTGTGAAGGTTCCTATGCATACAAGAAAGTTCAAAAGAATATGCACAAAATGGGTTTGTCTCTGGGGTTTGGAATTAGGGGTGATTCTTTTTTCTTTTTGTTAATCTGTGTTTCCTGAAGTTTCTATAATAAACACATTGTACTTGTATCGTAAAAATTATGGGGGTTTTGTTTGTTTTTGCTACTAAAAGTCAATCCCCCATCCGCAAACACATATACACACACACATAGCAGTTTGGAGGATTTCAAATTTTTGCCGCTGGGAGGGAGGAGGCTTAGCCTGGATTCTAGAAGGAGCTCTTGTTTGATCCAAGTAACAGCAGCTTCTGTTGGGTTTGGCGTAGTCCCTGCCAGTTTCTGCGTGACTTCAAAAAATAGGGTGAGCTATTTCTTTCCTTCTCCAGCAAGTTTGCCAACCTATCTTATTCCTGTTCCAGCATAATTAGGGGCTGTAAGAGTTGAAAGGGACCTCGGAAATCCCATCTCATTTTCCAGGTGGGGGTACTGAGACCTGGATTGGGGATGGCTTTTGCTGAGGGTCACGCTTTTTCAGGAAGGGAGTCTCTGCCCACGGGTCAGGTCTCCAGCTTTCAACTTACTGTCTCCAGTTGGGGGGCAGAGGCAGAAAGAATGTCTTTGTTTATGTTTATAAAGTGCAATGGCCTTTTAACCCAATCATTAACAGTTTTAGAGAGAGAAAAACCTTGGCAGCGATGGAAAGCAGCAGCTGGGGATTATACACACGGGGACTCACCAAGCAGTACTTTGTGCTCCTGTTCTTGAATCTAGAAGGCTAGTGGGTAAAATGTTCACAATTTTTCTCAAAAATTACAAACAACAACAACGAAAAAAACTAAATTAACTTGCTTCATATCTGTGGCCCACTGCAGAATACATTTCAGCTATGGGTTTGTGTGGGCTGTAGACCTGTGACAGGCTCTCACTGCCTACCTCCCCCTCACCTGTCCCAGGAGCTATCCCCCAGATAGTACTCACAAGCCATCACACTGTACACATCCTTCCTAGAGATGGAGTGGAAGGCCACGTTGTTCCTGGGCCCCCCACTTCTCTTCCCCCTCATCTGGGGAGCCGGGGGTAAGAACACCTTCACCATTGCATCCAACGGCTGGTTGTTCAGGAAGTCAATGACAGGGCCCTCAGGGCGGTACTGGAATTCAGAGATGATGTTCCAGTGGTGAAGGGAGCTTCCTGACGCTGGTGCTGTTGAAGGTTTACTGTATGGGAGGGGCCGAGAGGGGAGAGGAGTTTGGAGGAGGACCCGGGGACCAGGCAGGGACAGTCCCGCTTACGTTTCATCCACTTGTCTGTTCCAGAGAAAGGCCCACAACTCCAGGTTCTTCAGTCTATAGGCCACCTAGGGCAGAGATGGGGTTTGGGTGGGGAGTGGAAGCAAGGGTGAGGCCCAGTCCACAGAGGAGACCCTTCCCACTTCAATGAACTTATTCATCCCTGTCTCTCTCTCTCTCTTTTTTTTTTTTTTGTGGAGCCTCTCGGCTTTCAGGAATTCAGTTCCCTGACCAGGGAATGAACCCAGGTCACGGTGTGAAAACTCGGAATCCTAACCACTAGGCCACCAGGGAACTCCCTATTTCCTTCTTTGAATATGAGGACACTGGACCACCAGAATGTTTCTCATCATTTCTTCATCCCCGCACCCCAGCTTAGTCTGGTGACTGGCACACATCCCTGCTTAATAGAAGTTTGTTGGTGAGTGAAGGACTTTCTTTTTTTTTTTTTTTTTTTTGCAGTCCAGGTCTTTATTTTTACACCCATCAGGCCATGAATTCATAGGGGATGGGCTCCAACAGTTCGGGTTCCTTTCCATTGGTCCTCACAAAGTGTGCTTCTCTAGGTGGAGCAGGCTGGCGCTTCAGCTGAACCCAAGTCCCTTTCTCTTTGGCTTCCTTCTTTTTCTGATCATTTTCCTTCACACGTTTCAGGAAGCTATCTCGGCTCTTAGAGTGCTTAATATGCTCAATACGCACATTAATTCTCTTGGCAAGAATCTTGCCCTTAACTTGTTTGTTTACAATGATGCCAACAGCATGCTGGGTAACACTGTAGACTCTCCCTGTTTTGCCATGGTAACATTTGTGGGGCATTCCTTTTTGAACAGTACCCATTCCCTTGATATCTACAATATCACCCTTCCTGTAGATTCGCATGTATGTGGCCAAAGGAACAACCCCATGTTTTCTGAAAGGCCTGGAGAACATGTAGCGGGTGCCCCGCCTCTTTCCCTTTGTGTTGGTCATCTTGGCGAATCACTGGAAGATGGCGGTTCCGGCCGAAAAAAGGAGTGAAGGACTTTCAATGAATAGCCCCTAACTTGCCTCTAATTCTTGACTTACCCATTCATTCTCTCCCCACCTGTATAATGAACATCGATTATATTTAGCCAGACCTAGACCTAGGGGACAGTCAGGTGCTCAGGATATCAGTATGATTTAGGAACAATCCCTTCTCAAAGGCCATAGTGTCACTCAGTAGACAAATGTCAACAGATTTTACCAGAGTGTAGAGTGCTGTAGTAGTAATAGCAGCAGTAATAATTATTTGGATAATCTTTTTTAACACATTGTGTTCTAGGCACTGAACTGAGCACTTTACATAATCATTTAAACCTTCATACAAACCATTGACCTAAGTACTATCATCATTTTTATTTTTACAGATGGAAGATCAAATAATTTGTCTAATCATTATACCTGCTCTAGTGAGTGGTAGTACCAGGATTTGAGCCCAGAAATGGCAACCCACTGCAGTGTTCTTGCCTGGAGAATCCCAGGGATGGGGGAGCCTGGGGGGCTGCCGTCTATGGGGTCACACAGAGTCGGACACGACTGTAGCGACTTAGCAGCAGCAGCAGGATTCTATACGGGCTTCCCTGGTGGCTTAGCGGTAAAGAATCTGTCTGTCAATGCAGGAGACCCAGATTCGATCTCTGGGTTGGGAAGATCCTCTGGAGAATGGCATGGCGACCCACTCCAGCATTCTTGCCTGGAGAATCCCATGGACAGAGGAGCCTGGCGGGCTGCAGTCCACAGGGTCACACAGAGTCGGACACGATGGAAGTGACCGAGCAGCAGTGGCAGCAGGACTCGAGAGCCTCAGTAACAACTACTGTGCCTGAGCCTGTGACTGGGCAATGGGCTAGGGCATGGGAGCCAGGAAGAGAACGTCCCTCAGGGAAGTCAAGGAAGGTTTCCAGGATGTGAAATGCCCTGTTTCTTCCATATAATATCCAAGTGCAGGTCCCAAGGGATGCCCAGAAGGAGAGGCTGTGTTGACCCAGTCACCTTGGACTCTATTTGTTGAGAGTTGGCCATTCCACCCCACTTGGAAATCTTCATCCTGGGCCTTCCTGCCTTCCTCACCCTCAGCCTTCCCTGGAGCAAGGTGCTCCTGCCTCCTCTGGCAGTAGAATCCAGATGGATGTTGAGACTCAGAAGGCACAAGCCAGGGATAAAACCTTGCCTGAACCTGCCAAGGCCCGCCCCCCACCCAGAGCTGCAGCACTGACCGAGACGTTGACATCTGCTTGGGAGGCATTTTCGTCTTCAGTGAGAGAGAGCTGGATGATCCTTAAAGGAAGCTCTGGAGATGGGAAAAGCAGATTCATAATCGCCTCACAGGTTTACCTAGCCCAGAGAGACCACCCTATCCTACACTGACAGAAGGTCTCAGAAGAGGCGGCCAAGTCTGCTGACCCTCACCCTAGTGCACGCTGGATGACCGTCAAGCTTCCCTTGACTTGTGCTGAGCTGTGAGGTCACCTTCAATCTTTTCTCAGCAGACGGCTCAGGCCGGCGATTCCTGCTGTGACAGTTGCCACCCACGCGCTCCCATAGCCTACAATCTACCACCACCTGAGGGAAATCTGGAGCTCTGTCCTGTGGGTTTGAGGGATTTAGCCTGGCGCCTGGAGTCCCCCAACTTCACCCAAGGCAAGAGAAGTGGGGATGGCAGAGGATCTGGTCTTAACCCTGATGGACGGTTGGAGTGAAATTGTTCCCAGCCGGGAAGCAGCGGGCGTCGGTGAAGGCTGAGGGGCAGGTGCAGACGGGCTGGCAGCCCAGAGTGTGGGAGGCGGAGCAGAGGCCATTGTTGTACCAGTATTCCTCAGGGCAGGACTTGTTCTGACAGAGGAAGGGTTTCTCCAGAGCTGCAGGGGGAGCCGAGAGGTCAGCAGCGCCACACCAAGCACCACCGGACAGGCCCCAGCCCAGGGAAAGCTGTTCCCAGGACAGGCTAGGTTTCTTTCTCGCAAAGCTCGTTTAAACTATGTTCTGTTTGTGGGCCACTCTGGACCCCAAACTATCCTTCTTTTTCCAGACATTTCTTTGCCAGGCAACCCTTTTTTTCTCTGCTAGATAAGGGTTCTCTCATGTCTGCTGAGGGAATGGAGTGTTTATCAGAACCTCCCCATCAGGAAAGGACCCTCTTCCAGGAAAGCCCACCAGCCTGTTTTCTTCACTTCTGTCCCCTTTTCTGCATTTATGAGGCTATGGTTTTACCCTCTCTGGTCTCTGCTCTGAATATGTAGTGGTCTCTAGATTTCACTGGGGTGCTTCAGGGGCTTAGTGGACGCCTCTCCGTGATGTCCCCAGTGACTGGTGGCTCAGAGGTCAAGGGACAGATGGCAGGAGGAGGACTCAAAGGGAAGATGAGGCACCCATACTGCCAGATGCCCACAGCAGCCCCTGCCCCCAGGCGTCCTGAGACCCTGGGCCTGGCATATCTGAAAATCCCCAGGAGCCTGAGGACCCGCCGCCACTGGCTTCTGGTTCCCCTGATGCTGCTGGAAGTCTCCTCCCCTCTCCAGGCTTCAGTCTCTTGCCCTGGGTTTCTCCCAACAGTGCCTCAGGGCTGCTCTGCTCTGACCCCTCCCCCAGGCTTGTACAACCTCTTCTCCTTCAGCTTCACACCTACAATACCCACCTCACCTCCTTACCATACCTACCTGCACTGAACATTCTAAAGCCTCACTGGAAAGTGGGAAGAAATGGTTTGCCCAGCTGTGTTAGGCCCTCCCTCGAGACATCACCTGTCGCCAGAACTTCCTGCCAAGGCCTTGCTTCCAGCTCACATGCACAGTGAGGTCCATCCCCAGTCAGGTTCGGGGGGCAGGCCTCGCAGCCCTTCCCACACTGGGCGGCCAAGGAGCTGGACCATTAACGGTTTCTGGCGTGTTGCTGTAACCCACCCTGTTGGTCTGAAAACCTATGGATCCCAAGTCCTTGTCTTAATTATGTCGGTATCCAATGACCACCTTCTCGAACAGGCCCTGGGCCCACCCGACCCTGTCAAGGGCAGACTGTCCTCCAGGCCGTGCGGCCTCCCTGGGCCATCCTGAGCTCTGTGCCCAGCCCCTGCCCCGGGGTCCCAGCCTCTTCCCTTTCACAGCAAATCCCCTTGCCTGAAATCCTTTCTAGAGTAAGATGGTGGCTAAAAAAATATTCTCCCATCTCTGGAATACTGGATCCCACATAAGCCCCGGTTTGCTGCTCTCCCTTCCCTTGCTGACTCCCACCCAAGAAGGAGACTCGCTGCTGAGCATGGCGAGAGCAAGCGGTAACTAGATCAAGGGCACAGGGAGGGGAACCAGTCAGATTCTCAGCAAGCTCATGTCTCTCTTTTCTATCTCCCCTACGAGACGACGCTCGAAAGCTCCCTGAAATGGAACCTTTCAACACTTTCTACTGTCAAGTCTAGATATCTTGGGATATCTAAAATGCTGTATGGATTTTAATCTCTCCCCCTTCCCACCCCCCCCAATCTGTATTTTTTTCATTTTCTGCCTTCTGGACTCCTCTACCTCGGTCCCTTCAAGTGGGGATTCTCTGCTCATGCCTCAGGAGGAGGGTGTGTATGTGTAAGATGTGAAAGAGGTGGTGGGTGGTGGAGTACTGCCAGCCAAACACTTTCCTTTCTGGCTCCCCTCAAAAGTGACAAGAGAAAACAAAAGAGACGGGGCCAAATTCATTACTTAGGCCAGGTATCTTGGCTAAAAACTTGAATGGAGAAGGATTTTCTCCAAACTCCTAAAGAGATGCTCCTTTCAGTTGGAAAGTGAAATCGCTCAGTCGTGTCCGGACTCTTTGCAACCCCATGGGCTGTAGCCTACCAGGCTCTTCCATCCATGGGATTTTCCAGGCAAGAATACTGGAGTGGGTTGCCATTTCCTTCTCCAGGATATCTTCCTGACCCAGGGATTGAACCCGGGTCTCCCGCATTGTTGGAGGAAGAGAGTAAAAGGGGAAAAAAGTTTTTTGGGGGGGGACTAAGATCAGAGGGGATCTGTACTTCTCTTCCCAATACTGTGAAAATGACTCCCCCCAGCAAAAAAAAGTAGCTATGCAGTGTTTCTATGCAGATGGGACCCTAAGCCAACTTACAGGAGATTTCTTTTGTCTGAGCAAAGCACAGAAGCCATGGAGCCTGAAGGGAGGGCCCATGGAGCCTGAAGGGAGGGCCCAAGGAGCCTGAAGGGAGGGCCCATGGAGCCTGAAGGGAGGGCCCATGGAGCTGGGATCTGTGTAGACTCAGGCCCAGGGACTGCATAGGCATCTTCCTACCCCACGCTTCACTGTCTTATTTCAGAACCAGGGAGCGGAAACAACTGGGAAACTCCAAGAAAGCCTGAGGTGGAAGTTTCCTACCAACCTGGCTGAATGGGAGCTGGGAGATAAAAATTCAGTTGAGCTACAAGCATTAAAGAAAGTTCTTTTGTATACTTTTGTAAGTTTGTGACCCGAGGTTGGTATCTGCTCCACTGACCCCTCCTCCCAACACAACACCTGACACAAAGGGGCTGAAGGATGACACCCTTTCAATTCCTACTTCCTTTCCCCTCCGCAGGGAAACTCCCCCTATTTCATTCTCTAACACTCACCTCCAGGGAGGAGTTGCTCACCCAGCTGGTCTGGTTGTACAAACACTGGCTCTCTGCCTTGCACTCACAGACCACTGTCCTTGGCTTCAGTACAGATGACAAGCTTCCCTGGTCACTGCTTGCTAGAATCTCCAGAGTAAATGGTTCCAGCAGCTTTGGTGTCCATAGCAATGTCCCATTCTTTGTCCCAAGGAAGACAAGATCGTTGAGAGTTGGGAGCCCCATCTGCTCTGCTGTCTGATACCTCAGGTGTGGATGCTGGATTTCCCCCACCCCTCTCAGACCACCCCTCTGATCTTCTGTGGCATTTCCTTGAGCAAGGTTAGTTTCCTGGGGTGGCCCTGATTACACTCCAAACTGGAGGTGGCACCAGCCCATCTCAGTGGTTGTGGGGCAGCACTCTGCAAGCAGAAGGCAGTTGCCCCGCCCCTTGCAGAGACCCCTGGGCTTACACCAGAATGGCTCATCAGGAGGGGGACGGAGGATGAAGGCCAGGATCCTCCCAACACTTGCTTCCCACCTCCCAACACTTCCCCAGGCTAAACTGCAGGCCAAACTGATTTCAGCTTCACAGCAGCCCCAACCCCGCCCTGACTTCACTTAAAGACTTTTCTGACCCAACCTGTCTTGTGTTTTTAAGAACGTCTCCTGAAAACGGTCGATTGAGAAGAGCTGATAGTAGGGAACAGACGAGTGTAACTTCCAGGCTGTCGGTCTTCAGGATAGGAGCCAAGTGGGCGGGAAAATTTCCTGGTGCCATTAATTTGACACCTGGGAAGATGCCATGTAAAGCAACAGGGTGCAGCCAAAGCAGTCCCTTCTTATGCACAGAGAAAGAAAACGAGTCAGAGACGTGTTCAGAGTTCAGAATAAGGTCCCCAAGGGCTTTGGTTTAGCAAAGAACAGTCACCAGCTTAATTAGTGCTGGCAGCAGAAGGCAAGCTGCGAGCCGTGGGCTTTGACTCTTTTTTTTTTTTCCTTTGGCCACACTGCACAGCTTGTGGGATCTTAGTTCCCCAACCAGGTTTGAACCCAGCCCCATGGCAGTGAAAGTGTAAGTGCTGAGTCTTAAACACTGGACTGCCAGGGAGTTCTTTGGGCTTTGACTCTTGAGCCAGATCATGGTTACGGGCCTGAACTGGGGTCTTCACACCATTCCTGTGAGAGAAAGATGAAGCTTTCCTTGGCCCAAGCACAGAAAAGCAGATGAGAGACAATGTGAGGTAAACACGGTTGACAAACATAAAAATAGTGAGAAATGGACCAGATAAAGCTTTTGTATTTCCTTAAATCTTGTTCCATGTGATATCCTTCTTTTAATAGATAGGCAATGTTTTAAATTTAGTACCTGTTAATTGACATATTTATTCTAATAATTTGTTGATTACATGAAGATGATAACGTATTTCAAGACTGAGATGAAATGAATCTTTGAATAAGCTGTATATGCCGAGAGGCAGTCTAGCTAGCTGGCCAAATCTCCATAAGCCCATCACTGCTATTCACTGGGGATGGGGGGCGGGGCACCTATTTGAATTATAGCGATCATTCCTAAGAAATGCTGGTCCTGGATATTCCAGTGAAGAAGTGACATGAAGTTGCACAGGATATAATAATGCAAAATTACCCAAAGTTTGACTCTGACTTTATCCGCTAACCCCCAGCCAAGTGTTCTTACCAAAGAGCTTGAATTCCGTGCAGTTTTCTCTGAGGGTGAATGTGATGTCCTTAGCATTGCTGGTGTAATTAACCACTGTGGTCTGTCCCATGTAGGCTTTTATCACATCAGGACCCTTGATAGAGGGTGGGTACCGATCTGAGACACAAAGAAGGGATGTGGGGTTTAAGGCAGGATACTCCCTTACCTTCTGGGTCATCTCTTTTCAGTCTTCTAGCTTGCGGGAGGCATTCCTCAGGCTGGGACCCATCTCCAGAAATAGGAGTTAGTCGGTGCGCCAGCTCACAAACCCATGAAGATCAGGCTGAGGTTGTACTGCCCAACCTTCTCCCCAGACAGGATTTATTTCAAGTTCTTTCCTGATCAGAATGCTATGCCAGGTGTAATATGAAGTGAATCAGAGGACAGCGTTGTTCAGACTATTAAGGAGTTTTACACTTGGAAGAGGACTGAAAACCATGAGGGTAACGTCATGGGCATTGTGTTTGTCAGGAATAGAGAGGGAATGTAACCTTTTCACTGGTCTCTGTGTTTTGGAGCCCTGCTATTTCCACTTCATTGTTCATTCATTCATTCAGCCAGTCACTTAACAAATATTTATTGAGCACCTACTCTATGGTTGACACTGTTCTACGTAGTAAGGATGCTGCAACAAACAAATAATAAAAAAGATACCTATGAAAATTAGAAAATATGTTACTAACTAATAGATAGTTATAGATGCTAAGGAGGAAAAACAAAACGGGAAGGCAAATCGGAAGTGTGGGTGAATTTGAAATTTTAGGCAGGTTAGCCAAGAAAGGCACTGCTGAGAAGGTGACATTTGAATAGAAACTGGAAGGAGGTGAGGGGTGCCAGGCACCTGGGGTGGGGTGCCAGGCACCTGGGTTAGCCTGCCAGGCACCCTGGGCAAAGCGTAGCAGGCAAAGGGAACTGCATGTGCAGTCTGAGTTGCTAGGGAGCCAGGCATGTCTGAGGAATACAAAGAAGCCAGTGAGGCTGGTGTGGAGGGAGTGGGGCTGGAAGTCCTAAGAGAAGAGTTTGGAAGGGCAATGGGGTCAGACTGGATAGGGCTTTGAAGGTCATCGTTAAGAACAGAGTGAGCTGGGAAGTCATGGGAAGGTTTGAGTAGAGTAATAGCTTGAGCAAAAGAATATGTTAAATTTTACAAACGTGTAGCTCAAAGGAGTGTCATGGAAGGGCGTCCCCTTATCTGTGCCCTAACTCTGCACACGCCTCCCCAGGCCTCACACCACTTACTCAGAGTAGTGTTCATCTGCTGGTAGATTCTAAATACCGCCCTAGTGTCCTTTCCAAGCTTTTCGCTTCCTGTGGCCAGGACATCGAAGATGCATTGATCATCTCCATGACAAGAAGAGGTCAAATTTTTATTCAAGGATGTGTTTTGCAGCAGTTGTGAAAGGAAGACGGGGGTGAAGCTGAAGGCAAATGGTCGTCCCTCTTGCCAAAAAGGCTTGTTCCGTTGATTTTCCCTAAAACACATTATGTGATGCAATGATGGTGGCACCAGGGTGGGACTCCAGCTATATTCTATTGTGTCTACCCCTTGTGTGTGCTGTGTGCTAAGTCACTTCAGTCACATCTGACTCTTTGTGACCCTATGGACTATAGCTCATCAGGCTCCTCTGTCCATGGGGTTCTCCAGGCAAGAATACTGAAATGGGTTGCCATGGCCTTCTCCAGGGGATCCTCCCAACCCAGGGATGGAACCCCTGTATCTTAAGTCTTCTGAATTGGCAGGCAGATTCTTTATCACTAATGCCACCTGTGTCCACCCCTTACCCTCGCTTTATATAAGTTTGGGATTGCAGAGGACAGAGTGACTTCCAGATTCTACTTCTGGAAATCCCTGCTCTAGGGAGTGAGGCCACCTACCTCCCTCATCTTCTCTTCCAGGAAGGACTGTGGGTGGGATGGGAATGGAGGGGACAAATCTGGGGTGGAGGGGACAAAGCTGAGGTGGCACCAGCATCCCCAGGTCTCTTCTTTTCTACTCCTCTCTCATGAAGGACAGAGGTCTCGCTCCCATAGGTCTGAGGGGGACAGTACAGCAGCTTCCTTCACCCGGGACCTGCCCCATCTGCTCAAAGACCCTGAGGCCCAGACTCACAGGTCATTCATAGTGAAAAAGCATCTCCTCGGAGCTCCTTTTCAGTATGGTGGAGCCATTGGGCATCCTGAAGTCATCATCTGGGTTGCCATTCCAGAAGCCTGAGGGACCGAGCAGGACTCAGCCACCCTGGGAGGCGGCCCTCCCTTCCCCAGGGAGCATCCAGCAGGGCACAGGGAGATGTGGGGAGGAGTAGGGGGCCTGGGAAGCCTCTTTCGGTGGCGTCTGCTCTCTGCTCAGGAGGAGGGGAGAGGACTATAACCTCAGAGCCTATCCTCTGCTCCAGCGAAAGGAGGAAGTGGAGAAAGAAGGGAGGGAATGCAGGGGATGGAAGGAGGGTGTGAAGCCCGAGGGGGGAGGGAGGTGGGGGAAGGGCGGCTGCCGGCCCCACGCTCTCCAGAGCCCATCCTCAGTGGCCCCTCGGCTGCCCTGGGCCGGCAGCTTAAGGAGGATGGGAAGTGAGCCTCAAAGGCCGCTGAAGAGGTCCCACCTCCTCCTCCGCTGAGAAAAGAAAACTACTCGGGATGTCCGCAGGGGCACTGGAGGGGAAGCTGCCTGTGGGCTGGGGGTCTGAGCTCTGCTGCAGAGGCAGAGTGCTGCCCGCTCCTTACCCGTGAGGCCCTCAGTGTGGCTCTGATACCCCTTCGAAAGGCTGCAGGAGGTGTGGAGGATGTGGGAGATAGCGAGCACGGAGACGGCAACGGCAACGGCACCATCGAAACTGGCTGATACCGTGGAGCTGTAGTGGGTCATTATGACCCCAGAGCTGCTGAAGATCTCCTGGTCTAGATTGTTGGGAGACAAATGAGGAAAAAGCCAGCAGTGGAGCCCTGGAGGCCCAGGACTTGTCAGCAGTAAAGTTTATAGATGCAGAGAAGAGCCTCAGAGCAGCTAGGAGATGCCCGACATGGTCCTTCTCCAGTGGCCACAAAGCACACTCACAGGACATGCTCGCGGCCCATCCCACCCTCTTCTCCCTGAGGACTGAGGAGGAGGCCCCAGAGGAGGCAGAGAAGTGAAGAGGGAAGTTTAAGGCCTGGCTCCAGTGAAGAAGTTGCTCCGGCATGGCTGTCGGAGGGACCGTGGGGTGAAGACCATGCTGCTCCGCCCCAAGACCACGCCTCTCCACCCCAGCACCCTGCTCCCCAATGCTGGGTACCCCGCCAACCCTGACCCAGGGAGGCAGGAGATGCCCAGTCTACCTTTTGTATCTTCACCGTTAGTCTCAAATGCTATGGACTGGTTATTGAGCTGAACATGGATTGTGTTATTGGGCTTAAGGAGCCATTGAACCTAGAAGGGAGTTGGTAGAGACCTCAGCCCAACCTGCATGGGGCCAGAAACAGAGGAAGGAGCCTGGCGCTTGGATGATGGTGAAAGTGATGGGGAGTTTGACCATGAGGTGATGCTAGCTACCATGCATGAGGGTGCTTGGCCTGGGCCAGGCTCTGAGCAAGGTATGTTTGAGATTAGCTTTTAAATCTCACAACAGCCCTGTGAGGTAAGTAATATTATTATCCCTATTTTACTGTAAGGAATACAAGGTGCTGGATGTTGTTTCTTCAGTCTCACCGAACCTTAAGCCAGTGTCTCCAGGGTTGACTCTTTATTTCTATTGAAATACAGTTGATTTACAAAATCGTGTTAGTTTCAGGTGTACAGCACAGAAATTCAAACATACATTCATATATAGAATATATGTATATATGTAATTCTTCAGATTCTCTTTTCTTATAGGTTATTACAAAATATTGAGTAGAGTTCCCTGTACTATACAGTAGGTGCTTGTTGGTTATCTATGTCGCTTCAGTTGTGTCTGACTGTTTGTGACTGCATGGACTGTAGCCCCGCCAGACTCCTCTGTCCATGAAATTCGCCAGGCAAGAATACTGGAGTGGGTTGCCATGCCTTCCTGCAGGGGATCTTCCCAACCCTGGGATCGAACCCACGTTTCCTGTGGCTCTTGCACTGCAGGCAGATTCTCTACCGCTGAGCCACCTGGGGAAGGCCTATGTTATTTATAGTAGTGTGTATTTGTTAATCCCAAACTCCTGATTTGAACTACTGCTCTGGCAGGATGCATCCTCACTGCCTCTGGCCCCTTCCCTTCTTCCTTCTCTTTTTCTACCTGGGCCTCAGTCTCCAACTGAAGGTACCTGAGCTAAAGGCTCTGTGTGAGGCGAGTGCCCCCACCTCCAACTCACCGTGATAGGGTGCAGACTGCTGGAGCGGTATTCAGCAGCAAAGCCAATGAAGTTGGTGGCATTTGCTGAGTGGGTCTGGGCAGTGCGGCCCTGCAGCAGGAAGGAGGAGTTTCTGTCCTGGGTCCAGACCAGCAGGAAGTCTCCCAGCCATTGAAGGTGTAATTGACACCATCCAAGGTGGTGATGTGAGGGTCCCCGACCATCCAGGCTGGAAAAAAGGAGGTACCACATTGGCAGGGCGATAATCTGCCTGCCACTTAGGAGACCTGGGTTCGATCCCTGGGTCAGGAAGATCCCCCTGGAGAATGGATTGGCTACCCACTCCAGTATTCTTGCCTGGAGAATCCCATGGACAGAGGAGCCTAGCAGGCTACAGTCCATGAGGTCACAAAGAGTCAGACACGACTGAGTAACTAACACATTGGCAGGGCAGACCAGGGAAAGAAGGGCCTGGGAGACTTTAGCCTGGGGAGGTGCTCAGGGAGCATTTAACCCTCCCCGAAAGTCCTCTTGCACTTGTGTGCCCCCCACCCCATCCACTTCCTCTCATTAGCCCCCGATCCACCACACCTCCCCCTCCCCCAAGGTCAAGTCCCTCCTCTGCCATACTCCGCACACACCTCCATCTTCCCTTGTGACTACAGTCCCAGGAAGCTTGTGCTGTCCCCGTTCAAACCCCAAGAGTGTATCGCTCCCTTGGTCTTCCACTTGGGCTCTGGAAGTGGAAGGGCTGGGCCCCAGCAGCCTCACTGAAACCTGAGGGCTGCTACCCAGTGCAGCTGACGGGGGAGGGGCTGCCTTAGCTGGTACAGGGCACAGAAGGAGGGCTTGCTGTTGAAATGGCAACACCAGTTTTGCAGCTCCAGTTCTTGGTCTGTGCAGAAGAGCAGCGTGTTAGTGGAGATGGAAGACCTGCAGGACCCAGCTGGGAGGTTTGGGCAGGATGATAAGGGCAACAAGGATGTGGTTTGGAAGTCAGGCCCACATGAGTTCAGATCCCACTCTGCTCAATGACCTTAGGCCATGAACCAGTTTCTATCTCCCTTGTGGGCTTGGTGGAGACATGGGCAGCAAAGCCCCTGGTGGGCAGGCACAGGGTTCTTCCTTTCTTAAAGGTTGAGGGTTGAGACCCACCACTCTCAAAGTGCTAGGAGCAAGAGGCTGTGGCTGGTGGTCTGGGGACTAGGAGGCTGCTGCCTTTACAGGGAGGAGGAAGGGAGCACACATGTTCCCCTGGGCCCCATCCCCATCCCCTCCAGCTCCTTTGGAGGGTCTCTTCAGGATGACTCCATGTCTTCCCCCAGACAGCCTGCTAATCTGGGTCCCGGCTGATGAGGTCAGACCAGGCCTCTGCCACTTCCCTAGAAAGATGCCCCTATCAGCTGGGGCTATGGGCCAAGTGGAGACGGGACAAGAGGAGCTCAATCAGAAATCCCTAGGATGCCAGCTGGAAGGGATGCTGGAAACTTCTGGTGTTACAAGATCAGGAAATGGAGGGGAGGTAGCTGGGAGAAAACAGGGACGAGAGCCTTCATTCTGCTGGTCCCACTGCTGGCATGGAGCCCAAGCTGGTCCCTGACAGGGAAGGACAGAGAGCTCCAGAAAAGGCAGGCTTGAGTTGTCGGCGGACACACTTACCAAGTTGCCCAAGGACTCTGCACTCTCCAGCCTTGGAGCAGCTCTCCCCAGCGTCCGTAGCAGCAGCACACGCCCCCACGCCAGGAGGAGAAGCTGCACAGCTGCCTGCTGCCTGCAACAAGCCCAGACATTCTCAGGCCTGGGATGCCTGTGGTGGGGGCAGCCATGGCGAGGGGGTGTTTCTGGGGAGGAACGGAGGGAGTCCCAAAAGGGAAAGGTCAGGCATGGCCAGAGGGAGAGTGAGCGGGCTTATAGGGACAGTGGGAGTGCTGCCAGAGACCAGAAGGATCTGTTACCTCTGCTGAACTGGAATCTTAAATCCAGTATTCCCTGGATCCAGGAGCAAGGGCAGGAGATCTGGTTCCAGCCCCAGCTGGGCCACTGAGGCTGTCTCTTCAACCACTGCAGACACCGGAGACGGTAATTGGGCTTTTTTTCTCTGTGCAGCTTGTAGATCTGTAGCCCCCGGAGGCCTGGGGAAGAAAAGGAAGAAGGGGATATCCCAGGGCGTGGGGCCACAGGCTCTCATTTAGCTTTAGGGACAAGCAAAACTCATCAGCGCATCCTCTGTGTGCCACTTCCTGCACTCTGGACAGTCTTCCAGGGATGGGCCAAATGCAGATTGGCTGTGATTCCTCCCCAAAGGTCCCTCCGATGTGAGCTTCAGAGCCCTAAACTTGGATCTTAGGGTGAGATCCTGGGACAAGTGCTGGGCAGGGAGACCTCATCTGTACCCAACTCAGAGCCAAACCCTGGCCCAGGCTTCAGTGTACTCCATTCTCCACCCTCCTGCCTGCGACTCTAATCTCCAGTTCTTTCAGTCCCCCAGACCAGCTCTTCCTTATGCACCTTGTATCTCAGTGAGTGATGCCACCAGCCACACGCTGAGACACTTGCACAGACATACCAGTGGCCAAAGCAACCAGGACAGAGGCTGATGTTCAGAGGCCAGCTGGGGAGCCACAGGGAAGCTGGCATGTGAAGCAGATACTTGCTCCAACAATATGAAACTGGGGGAGCTTCCCCTGTGTCCAGATGCCATCCTTGGAAAGTGGAGGTAACTGGGAGAAGAATCCCTGAAGAGCGTTTGAAATTTAAATAGACCTTTAATTGTGCGCATGAGTGCTAAGTCACTTTAGTTGTGCCCCACTCTTTGTGACCCTATGGGCTGTAGCCTGACAGGCTCCTTTGTCCACGGGGCTCTCCGAGCAAGAATACTGGAGTGGGTTGCCATGTCCTCCTCCAGGGGATCTTTCCAATCCAGGGATCGAACTCAAGTCTCTTACGTCTCCTGCATAGAAGGCGGGTTCTTTACCACTAGCGCTACATGGGAAGCCCAGACATTTAATTAACTGTAAGTTATTTACTGCCCCCCTAGCTGCCATGAGTGAGAAACAGGGCTCCAGAATACAGCAGAATTCAATAGGACATAATGTATCAGATTTTGATCCTATTCCCACACAAAAGAAGAAATCATCAAGATGACTATAGTTTGATAAGGTTTTGAAAAGGATAGTCATTTTATGATATCTGTTTGTGTATTTTCTCCACAATCAGGAGACACATACCAGATACTCTCCCCCAACACACACACACACACACACACACACACACACACATAATCACATTGCACCCCTTATGTCACAAGCAGAGGCATCTGGATAGAAGGGCCTTAATTGGATAGGATGGAGCTTCCCTCATAGCTCAGTCAGTAAAAAATTCTCCTGCAATGCAGGAAACCCAGGTTCAATCCCTGGGTCAGGAAGATCCCCTGGAGAAGGACACGGCAACCCACTCCAGTATTCTTGCCTGGAGAATCCCATGGACGGAGGAGCCTGGCGGCTACAGTCCATGGGGTCACAAAGCAGACACGACTGAACGACTAAATCACCCGTCTGATAGAAGCGCTTTCTCCACCAGATGGCACCAATGATCTGACTTGGCTTATGTTTACAGACTTTCTTGCCACAGAAGAAACAGAGCTGGATTTATGCTTCATGGTCCACATGGCTAATTTCTAATGCTAAAATACCTTTTGTTCTATCATGCTTTGGAAACTGTCATTTCTTTCCCTTTGGCGCCCCCAGGCAGTACAAGTCTTGGAGGAGGCCCGTGGAGCCTGAAGTACTGGCCTTCTTACCAAGGTGAGAGCTCTTTGAGGGCAAACCGAGCTGGTCTTTCTAAAAACGTTTTCATACTTCTGGCTCTTAGCACAGTCTCCAGCACGCAGCAGGTACCGGATAAACGGTGACGGAATGGATGTCAGACCCCCTGGAACTCCTCTCTGTAAATCCATTAAGAGATCTCATGTGGGTTCTCACCCAGCTCTGGGACAGGACACTTGGAGACTTGTCCTAACTGCCCATTCATGTCCCCGCCTCCTGCCATACCCGTGTCCTCACTTCCAGGATCTGGGCCCCTCTCATAGTCCTGCTGGCTTCGGGCTGATTCCAGGGAGGACACTCTGCACTGCAAGAGGGTGCAGAAGGCATGTTGCTTCCCGGGCGGTGCCCAGGCCAGATCCCACCAGTGGGAGGTCAGATGGTATGGAAACATCCTTTTGCGGACATGCACGGGAACTGCCCTTTGAGGACTGTCACGGCACACAGAGTGGGAGACAGAAGAGGACTTGAGTCCCTCCAGTCTGATAAGGTGGTGCTTTTACCTGAGTTGGAATCCAGGAATTGGTCTGGACGATACTTCTCCCATACTGGATGTGATGTCAACTGGCTGTTTTTGAAATACCCATCTCCACTGTGGGCAAAGAAAAGAATATCTGACCTTCATCACACACAGAGTCCTTCCCCTTAGTTGGCAAGTTGCTCATTCATCCAGCGAGTCAACCAGCCAGTCACCCACTCTGTCCAGCCAGTCATTAGTTATCAGTTGGCCCATCAGCTATTGAGCCAGTTGGTCAGGCAGCCAGCCAGAATCACTGACCTCCTGTGCTAAGCAGGAGAGCGGAGGAGGCAGATGGAGGAGGGGTGGGAGGACCTAATTTATCTCACATCTGAGCACAAACTGCAGTGAACTGGTCCTGAGACAGGGGTTGAAACAACATCTCAGGCCTCCTTCTTGTTAGTTTCCCTTCAACTAGGTGTCGGAGAGGTGGCGCTATAGGGGACGGTTGATGGTGCAGGTTAAGAGCTAGTCTTCGAGTTAGGAGGGTCCGGACAATGTGTGTGCCACCCCACCCCACCCTCCTGCCCAGGGGATGGTATTTAAACCCTGCACCAGGAAGGAGAAACCCGAGTGGGGCCTGCAGACTCTCTGGGTCATGCCTCAGAGCAGCCACTCAGATCCTTTCTCCTCTTTGACACGGGACAGATGACCTACATGGGTGTGACACCTTCCATGGGTACCCTCAGAATGGTGCGAAATTCCTAGCTAGTTAGATAATTCCAGTCCTTTCTCCTCCAGGGCATGTTCAAAAGCAAGTGAAAGCAATGTAATTATAGGGACAATCCCGAACACATTCTAGGAGAAAAGCATTTACGGGAATTACCAGTAACAGATTACATGGGACCTTCACAACCAACTGCACATACATCATGGTTGACAACTATTGTGTTAGAGAATGAGCCATTCCCACACTTGGGAACCCACGTCCGCAACCACAGCCCATCCATCTCTCTGCTCTCCCTCTTTGCCACTGACCCCACACAAGCTGTTGGTGCCTTTGGGTGAGAGGTTAATTCTCAGCCCATCAGAAACTAGAGATTGTCATACTGAGTGAAATAATTCAGAGAAAGAAAAATATTGTGTGATATCACTTGTACATGGAATCTAAAAAGAAATGATACAAATGAACTTATTTACAAAACAGAAACAGACTCAGAGACTTAGAGAACAAACTTACTGTTACTAGGGAGGAAGGATGGGGAGAAGGGATCGTTAGGGAGTTTGGGATGGACATGTACACATTAGTATATTTAAGTTGGATAACCAGCGAGGACCTTCTGTATAGCACAGGGAACTCTAGATGGGAGTTCCTGGATGGGAACGGATTTTAGGGGAGAATGGATACATGTATATGTATGGCTGAGTCCCTTTGCTGTCTACCTGAAACTATCACAATATTGTTAATTGGCTATATTTCAATATAAAATAAAAAGTTTTAATAAAGTCAGGAAGGCAGATTTCAGCCTTATATTTTTTATTCAACTTTCTGCTTTGCCACTTACTTTCCAGCTCTTTGGGCAATAACTCATCCATTTGTACCTCAGTTTCCTTACCTGCAGAATGGATAATAAATAGTATCTCCTTCATGGGGTGGTTGTGATTGTCAAATGAAATAATGCCTGTTAGGTACTTGGTGTAATAAATGTTGACTGATACTTGACAAGTCAAGAGTGGTCAGCTAAAGTCAGTGGAAATCCTAGAAGTCAAAGCTCTGGGATTGATTATCACCATGCATGGAACTGGGATAGGAAAGGGAATGGCAGGGTGAAGCAGGGTCTTTTCATTTGAAACAGAAACAAGTGGAAACCAGAATCAGCCTGAGTCAGAAGCACTGGCGAGGAAGAGTCCCGCCCAGTTCTGGGGGTTAGAGTGTGTGTGCAGTGCAAGCCCTGCTCTGCACCAGCTCCCATTATCTGCTCACGGCTGCCAGCCCATCCCTGTCCTACCTGGAAAAGCCCATCAGGACGGGGTTGCCTGGTCGCCCGCTCACATTCCACTGCATACCACCACTTTGGTAGAGAAACAGGGCGTAGGACCTGCTCCCATCCATGGAAAGGATGGCCTGGTAGGTGTTGGTCTGGGGGTTGGTTGGAGACAAACAGGGATGCCTGTGAGAGGTCTGGGGTGTCCCATCACCCATCCCACACCCCTACTCTGACACCCACATCACCTTTTCCTGACCTCTGAGAGCAAAGGCAAGTTTGGAATTTTGCAGAGACTCCACCCTGACTGTCAAAGCACCTGCTGTGGTGGATTTGCCTTCTTTGTGACTTCTTTTCAGCGAGGAAAGGTAGAGGATTCTGGGTTGGAATCCTGTTAGAAGAGGGTCTGTCTGAGAAAACTTCAGCAGAGAGATTAGCCAAGACCTCAGAGGCTGAGAGAGGCCTGAGGAGCTCCCTTTGGGATATTTAAGGATATTGTCCAAATGTCCCCTCACCCTGAATAGCATAGAGGACCCATGCAGGTGAGACTGGAGGTTCTCTGAAGGCAGATTTCGAGCACTGTGCTTCCACACAGTGAGTAAGCAATGAACTTGCTGAGCCAATAAAGAAATGGGTGACTTTAGGTCAGACACAAGGAAGAACTCTGTGACTGCCAGAGTGGTAAGGCCCCAGAGGGAAGGCTAGGGGGAGCATGAGGCATGGCCCCTCTCCACTGGATGCTTTTCTGTCAAGAGCCAGAGTCTGGAGTCAGAAAAACCTTGGTTCCTGGCCTGGCTTTGTCATCTGCTAGCTGGGTGACCTTGAGCAGTTGCTTAACCTCTCTAACCGTCATCTTTCTCATCTCTAATATGTGGATAATAACATTAGATTGAGCCGTATAATATTGCCAATAGCCAGCCGTTTTGGGGGCTTCCCAGGTGGCGCTAGTGGTAAAGAACCTGCCTGCTAATACTGAAGCCATAAGACACGTGGGTTCCATCCCTGTATCAGGAAGATTCCCTGGAGGAGAGCATGGTAACCCACTCCAGTATTCTTGCCTGGAGACTCCCATGGACAGAGGAACCTGGCAGGCTGCAGTCCATAGGGTCGCAAAGAGTCAGACACAACTGAAGTGACTTAGCACTTTTTACTTATTTTTACTTTTTTTTTTTTTTTTTTACTTTTTACTTATTGCATCCTCCTCGTTTCAGTCTTCTAATACCCAGTGCTCTGGCTGCTGTGAGGCATGTGAGCAAAGCCCTGAGGCACCCCTGCCATGTGGTAAGTGCTCAGGAGACAGAGCAGGGGGGGTTGGAGGTGGTGGGGATGGGGGACAGGGAGGCAAAGAGGTGGGCTGGGAGGGAAATGCTCTAATCAGCCATCTGTCCTTGACTCAGAGAGGAGTTTAGAAAAGTGGTCCCTGCTTAGGATTCTAGGATGCCTGACTTTCAGATGGTTCACAGGACACTGCCCACTGGTCCACTCACCCCGATGGTCACCTGGGCAGGATAGGCGGGGACATGAACCCATGTGATCTTTAGTGTCCACCTGGCTTTGTAGTTTCTGGTCTTTGTTAACATATTAATTGAAGACTCCACCTTCTGCACTAGTGTGTTGTAGTCATCATAGAGAGTCTCATATTCCTAGGAAAAGAAGGCAGATATGGACAAGGAAATAAGGATCCCATCTCAATACTCCTGAGGGACCCCCCCATTTTCTGCTCACTTTAGTCCCCCCATGTCTCCCATCCTTCCCCCTCCCAGGCTTCTGTTTCCAGTTAGTGACCTGAAGATCAATCTGCAGGGAAACCTGGGGTGTTATGAAGTGGATAGTCAAGACCCAGAAACCCAAGTCTTCTAACTTGAACTTGTGCATCTCTTAGCATAAACTGGCTCTGATGGTGCAGCCACCTGCATCCATTTGTACCTCTTTGGGTCCAACAAGAGGCTCTTTAAGACAGGTGTGTGCTTCTCCACATTTGGACCTCCTACAGTGTCTTGTCCATGGCCAGGGCACGATCAGTATTTGCCTGCAGTAGCTTTCACTACACTGAGAGCTCTCTCTGAGTGGAATCATTAACCGAACCCAGGAGCACTCGCAGGGGCCCTGCTTGACTCGGCCTTATTAGGATGAACCCCCTGCAACCTCATTCTAAAACCAAACAGTGGATGGCCAACCCATAGCCACCACCTATAGTCTTCCCATGGTTGTGTCCTAATCTATTTCCTCCCCACCCTCATATAAGCTTCAGTTCTCACCCACTGACAGGAGGGTTCCGACAGCAGGAACACTTGCAGGACCCTCCACACAGGCCTTTGTCTCTCCTTGCTGGCTGCTGGAGAACCCTGTGTGCTGAGCTTTGAAAGGCCCACCTGGTAAAATCTGGTTCCCCGGCTGCTGGAGAAATCAGCATCGTCCCAGAATGGAGCCACCATGGCCACAGAGTCCCAGATGAAAAGCCTCTAAGGGGAGGGTTGAGGTAGGAGAAAATCTGGTAGTCTGACTTCGGGAAAATGATTTGGCCATTATCTGTGAACTGAGCACAAAGGTTCCTCTGGTTAGCATTCAGGGAGGGAGCATCCCAGAGTTTGGCCAGCTCCTGGGGTTCATGAGAGTAGAACTTGGAGATGTCAACAACCCCTGGAAATGAATGGTCTCATCCATCTCCCTGCCTGCTGGGAGAGTCCCAGTACATAGTTTTCCCACAAAAACTCTTCATTCTTAGGCCAGTCCTCACATCTTAAGAGCTTCCTAAGGTAGTAGGTTTTGTCCTGCTTCAGTGGCAGACCCATCCATAGACCAGCCCACCAAAGAGCAGAGGCCTCTGGGTAAATCCCTTGGCCCCCACCCTTGAAACTTGTGCCATGTCAGTTAGAGCTGAAAAAATTTACACTCTCACTCCATCACTGTTTGGCTCTCTCACAGCGTGTCCTGGCTCAGCCCCCTTGTCGAGGGCCAAAACTGCCATTCAGCCCTCTTCTATGAGACATGAAGTACTTGGACCAGGGAACCAGGAAAATAATTACAGAAAATTTGAACAGCCTCAGTCGAGTTTCCCTAAGTAGGGCTTCCTACTCAAAAAAAGGGGGGGTGGGGGGCCATGAAAACAGTGGAGAGATTACAGGGCCTCAGGGCCTCTCTACTGAGGCAACAACACTCTGTCCACCTGTGTGTGTGGCAGGGGCGGGGGGCAGCCTCACTGCTTGTCTTCCTCAGCTGGTGCCTTGTCATTAAAGACAGTGTGTGTAAACAGAGCCAGTGGCAGAGACATAGGAGGGTCCTGACAAGCGTCCTAGTCATAGCTGGTCATGGGCACAGGGCCATCTTTGAGCCCTGGAGGGGAAGCAGGGCCCGTGGAATGCAAATCATGAGCCTGTCCTTTGGGTTGCAGTTGGGGACTCACGTAGAGGGAATTCCAGAGCAAGGAGCCAAGCGGGAAGCCGATCCTGGGCTTGAAGAGCGGTGAGGTGAAGTCCACGCTCCTCCTGACAAACTCCTGGCCTCCAGCACTTGACCCGTAGGGGAAGAGGAGAACACCTGGGTTGGTACAAAGAGGAGCAGGAAGTTCTCAAGGGCCCAAAAGTCATTAAGGCTGGTAGGGCATTTCACCTCCAAGAAGCCTTCCCGGATGACCCCATGGACTGTAGCCTGCCAGGCTCTTCTGTCCATGGGATTTTCCGGACAAGAACATTAGAGTGGGTTGCCATTTCCTACTCTAGGAGATGTCCCCGACCCATGGATTGAACCAGTCTCTTGCATCTCCTGCATTGGCAGGCAGATTCTTTGCCACTGAGCCACCTGGGAAGCCCGACATGGCTCTCCCGGGCTCCCGCAAATTTCTTCCTGACCCCAGCTGTGATGGCATCTACACGATCTGTTATCTACAAGATTCCCTCACACATCAGCCTTGCTTCTCGGCACTTTTCACCTTATTTCTGGTAACCCCAAATTCTTCACCAGTACTGCTTTTCCTGTCCATGCCTTTATTCCAGCTGTTTAGGCCCTCCTGCCTGCATGGGACACTTCCTCTCCCCAGTTCCTATTTACTCTTTCCAGGAAGCCTCCTCTTCACCTTGAACCCACCCCTGACACTCCCTCAGGGGCTTCCAATAAGTGCACCTAATATCCTGGGCTTGTTCCTCTAATGGCATCTACTGAGGCGGAAGATATGTCTCTCTCTAAACAGCCCCTTGGTCATTTCTGTATCTCTAGCTCCTAGCCCAGCACCATGTGCAAAGCCAGCCCCTCAGCACCCAACTCTGATGCTATTGCGTTGTCCCCTGTAGGGCTCTTCTGATTTGAAACAACATAGTCTGTGAACAAGCAGGATGAGACTAAGCACTCAGTTACTCATCCCTATCAAGGGGATAGGGAGAGCAGCTGGACTTCCCATGACCCAGATGGAGCAGTGGAGAGATCCACAGAACCCCCAACAACTCACAACGGCCGTTATTGGTAGATACAATCCAGCTGCCACAACTACAACCACCATGTCTAGCTCCATCCTCTCCCTCCCAGGGCGGAGAGGCTCTAGCTCTATGGAATCACTTGCCTTTCCCAGGGTTAACAGGGACTGATGCCGCTGTGGAGTGGGTACCTGTAGAAGTCCCAGTAGTGGAGGTGGTAAGGGTCTGGGAGGTTGTTGAGGGTAGTGATGCTGTGCTTCCCCTGCAGTCTGCCCTCTGTGAGGCTGCGATTTTTCCTGGGCAGGCAGGGAAAGAAGACTGGAGTGGGTCTGACAGTCAGAGAGTAGTAGAATTTAAGAGAGTCACAGACTTTAGGAGCTGGGAGAGACAGCTAGAAACCTGTGTTCTGGTCATCCCCAAACCACCCTCTGCGGAAAAGCAGTTATCTCCTGGGGTAGAGGGGATGGTGAGCCTGTCACCCACCATGCCTGCCACTGACTTCATCTTCTCATGGACCTGACTTCCAGCCTGGGAGTGCTAGTTCAGGTCCTCTCTCAGGCACTCCTCTGGGCCGAATGAGCTAACTGGGCCACTGTAAGAGACCAAGACCCCAGGGGCCCCCCTACCTGATGTCTCAGCCTTCACGGTGGAGCCTGCGAATGTTGGAGAAGTTCTGGTAACAGACAGAGGAGGGGGGTGACTTGTGAATCGGGTGCTGGGGCTCCAGGTGACTGCAGGGCCAGGAGCTGATTGAGAGAATAAAGAATTAGTGGTGCTTGTTATGGAAAGTGAGGGGCCAGCTGAGGTTCCCAGGGTGGTGTCGTGGTGAGTTGGTGCTGTCCACAGTCCCATGACAGTGGTAGTGGACTGAGTTGTGTGACTGTCCCTGGAGGCTGCTGGGGTGAAGGCTGTCACTTCATCTGTGGTAGGTGTACCCTGAGGAACACTTTCGGAGGTTGAGTGTCCACTTGGTTTGAATGAAGTTGCAGATGAGGCTGTTTTGATTGTGCTCATCATGGGGGAAAATAAATTCATGGTTTGGGATTCTTGTATGGTCTGTGTACCTTGTGTGGACACTATTTGAGAAATAGCTGATGATTCTTGAGCAGAGATGCTGGTAGACAGTGGGGTTGACTGCCTTGTTGGGACTATTACAGTTTGGATGAAGGAGATACAGACATGACTGTTTTGAAGGTTTGAGTCATTCTGGAGCTTGTGCTGCTGATAAAAATACCCCCAGTGGTCTCTGTCCCTCGTGTCCTGTGAGTCTGGGAAAATGCTGAGATGTGCTCAGATAGCGGTATGTGGTTAGTTCTTCCTGTTTGTCTATTGTTGAGACTTTAGATGTAACTCAAGAAATACTAGCAGGGGAGGTGGATGCTCTTTCTGTGATCAATGTACTGGCAGCTACTGGTGTTGACAATGGTTGTTTTTCTGACTGAGTTGTGTGGCTGTCACTGAAGGATGAAGAAGTGAGTGTTATTGTTTTATGTGGAGTAAATATCTCATGAGAAACATCTGCAGAGATTGAACTTTTAGTATAGGGCCATCCTGTGGTCTTTGTGTCTTTGCTTTAGTGAGAATGGAAAAACATCCTCCACTGTTCGTGGAGTTGAAGAACTGGGAGAATGAAGTAGATTGTACTGATGACTGCCACGGTGTAGAAGCTTTGGAAGCGGAACTTCCAGTTACAAAAGGGGATTTGTCTATTGTGTTTCTTTCAGTGCTGTCTGTTGACCTTTTTGTTCCTAATATTTTTGATGTTACCGCAGGTGTGTACCTCACATAGGGTGGGAATGAAGTAGTTGTTGTACCTGAAGGAGGTGTCCTCTGGGAAGTGCCTTCTGTAGATTTGTGTGCACGTGTCGATGATGAGAGAGTTGATGTTCTCACAGCTGTGACAGTGGTGGTTTGGGTTCCACTGGTGGTTTTCAGACTCAGGGTCTGGTGGTTCTGAGAAGACATTGATGCTTTCCTGGTAGAAATGGTGGAAGGGGGTAAGGTTGATTGTTTCTCTGGTCCGTTTGTCATTGACACTGTGGAGACTGGATGGATATGTCTCGGTAGAGTTGGTGATGTGTTTCTCGGGTTTCCTACAGTGGTGTCTGCTGAGGACTTTGTCCTCCATATTTTTGATGTTACTGTAGGTGTATGCCTCACATAGGGTGGGAATGAAGTGGTTGTTGCCCTTGAAGGAGATGTCCTCTGGGACGTGCCTTCTGTAGATTTGTGTGCACGTGTCGATGATGAGAGAGTTGATGTTCTCACAGCTGTGACAGTGGTGGTTTGTGTTCCTCTCGTGATCTTCATGCTCGGAGTATGGTGGTTCTGAGAAGATGCTGATGTCATTGGAGATGTATTGCTTACATTTGATGGGGAGAACGTTCTGTCTGTTGAGGTTGGTGCTGTCAACATTTTTGATTTTGTTACAAGCATGTGACTCACACCGGATGAGACTGAAGACATTGTTTTGCCTGAAAGGAATGTCTCAGGGGTAGTTTTCAATTGTGTTGCATGTCCACTTGAAGAGGATGAAGGTAATGACTGCCTCATTGCTGTGATGGTGGTGGTTTGGGATTCTTCCTTGATCTTTCTGAGCAGAGCCTGGTAGTTTTGAGAAGATGCTGATGTGTCCCAAATAGTGGAACTGGGAGAAAATGCCTTTGATTGTCTCTTTCCTCCAGCTGCTATTGAGACTGCTGAGGTCACTGGATCAAAATTGCTAGTAACAGAGGGTGATATTTCCTTTGCTTGACCTAGAGTGATGTTGGCTGAGGTTGTTCCTGTCATCAGTTCTGATGATGTGGGAGGTGTGTGGCTGATGCTGGAAGGGGACAGGTCCTCAGTAACACTGCTTGTCAGACAGTGTCTGCTTGTCAAAGATGCCCACTGGGTTTGGGCAGTGCCTGTAAATATAAGATACAAAGACTCATGAGACAAGAGTTTCCTTCTGTGACGTTGGAGTTTATAACACAATTATTTTTCACATGTAGCACTCTATATCACAGTGCTTCATAATGAGTGGCTGCAGAATTATTAAACCATGTCTAAGACTTCTTTTCTTGTGCTCCAAAATCACAGATTTTATTTTCTTGGGCTCCAAAATTATTGGCCGCAGTGACTGCAGCCATAAAATTAAAAGACTCTTGCTTCTTAGAAGGAAAGCTATGACAAACCTAGACAACATATTAAAAAGCAGAGACATCACTTTGTGGACAAAGGTCCATATAGTCAAAGCTATGGTTCTTCCACTAGTCATGTATGGATGTGAGAATTGGTCCATAAAGAATGCTGAGTGACAAAGAACGGATGCTCTCGAATTGTGGTGCTGGAGAAGACTCTTAAGACTCCCTTGGACTGCAAGGAGATCAAACCAGTCAGTCCTAAAGGAAATCAATCCTGAATACTCATTAGAAGTACTGTTGCTGAAGCTGAGGCTCCAATATTTTGGTCACCTGATGAAAAGAGGTGACTCATTAGAAAAGACTTGGATATGGGGAAGTTTGAGGGCAGGGGGAGAAGGGGGCAACAGAGGATGAGATGGTTGGATGGCATCACTGACTCAATGGATATGAGTTTGAGCAAACTTCGGGAGATAATGAAGGACAGGGAGGCCTGGTGGACTGCAGTCCACAAGGTCATAAAGAGTTTGACATGATTTAGCAACTAAACAACAAACAACAAGATTTCTACCAATACTGTGCCACCTAGTCATAAATAATACTGCAATGAATGTCTTTGTGCTAACATTTTCTCCATTACCATAAATTTTCTGGGTTTGGTCATTGAAACTGGCTCAATACACTCCTACTTTCCCCATATAAGGCTTATATGGAAGCCAAGCTACATGAGCTTCCATCTTAGAACAGTGTTTTAATTAAAATATACACACCATTTATTCAATCACAAAATTTCAAATTTTTGCATATCTTATACAAATATTGTTCAAACATGATAAAGGAGATGAATAGCCTTCTGTATTTTTCATAGCCTCTTTTTCTTTTCCTTAACCTAGTGTTCATCTCTCAGTTTTCCTTCCCATCTGTCTCCTAATCCCATCTCTAAAATGTTTTCACTCCTGGCCTCGGCCTCCACCCCCACCCCCAGCAACAATCTTATGTTCTTTTCTTTCTCTCTCATTGTTGTTGTTTAGTTGCTAAGTCATGTCCAGCTCTTTGGGATCCCTTCAACTGTAGCCTGCCAGGCTCCTCCATCCATGGAATTTCCCCGGCAAGAATACAGGAGTGGGTTGTCATTGCCTTCTCCTGGGTATCTTCCCAACTCAGGAGTCGAACCCATGTCTCCCGCATTGGCAGGAGGATTCTTTGCCATTGAGCCACCAGGGAAGCCCTTCTCTCTCTTGTATCTCATCTCAAACACCTAAGAATTTTGCTGACCCATCAGGAGCTTCTTCAAAAAGCAAGAAAAGGGAAATATTGTGAACTTGTGTATTTGATACCTCCCATGACTAGATATATGTACTGCTGACAGTACACGTCAATTACTTGTCCTGTCTCACATGACTTTGTTTATCAGTATAAAGCATTTGGGAAGCCACCAGGGAAGCCCAAGAATACTGAAGTGGGTAGCCTATCCCTTCTCCAGCAGATCGTCCTGACCCAGGAATCGAATCAGGGTCTCCTGCATTGCAGGCGAATTCTTTACCAACTGAGCTCCCAGGGAAGCCCAAACCATTTGGGACGGCACCTAATAATACAAGAGAATTTATGAGGACTCAGTGTATAAGTAACTCCCTCTTCTCTGGAATAAATTTTTTTTCGGGGGAGGACTCTCTTATATTCAGATATATATTTTTTATTTCATTTTACTGTCATCTTTTTGGGTGGTCCCTCTACCTACAATCCAGAACTTTCCCTACTTTGCTTTTTAACTGGGAGTAATACGAGTTCTGGTTATTTGTAAAATCATGTGAGAGGTCCTGAAAACAGACCCGCCTCAGCAACCTGTTTTAACAAACCTCAGCAATCTGTTTCTCAAGGCACCATTGCCTTACAATTGCCAGCAGGCCGGCAAGTAGGTAAGGCACAGAGCGGGGCCTAAGCTACTTTTGGATACATTCCTGTTACTTTCCTTTTCAATCAGAAGGGGGGAAAATCAATGTAATAGTAATGAATATGTAATAATGAATCCACCTTTGATTGCATTAGTCCAACACAGTCATAAAATACAGCTTTTACGTTTTTTTTTTAATCAGAGGAAGAAGCCCAGGAAGACAATAGTGCCTAGGGCCCATAAAAGTCATTGGATGGCCTTTTTTACAGATGCTCTCAACAAAAGTCTACATCCAGTGTTAAAGAGAGAGGTGTAATAGTAGCAGTTTGTTGATGACAAGCTAATTTCATTTTATATTTTACATTAGTTCAGGTACATTATCTGATTTTTTCCCCAAACTACCTTTAATTTTAAAAAATTTTTCTTTAAAAAAACACAGAGCTAACATTTTTTTGATTCAACCCTTAGGTTGACAATAATTTTTTTTCAATACAATTTGTTGTATACAACAGTGAATTCAGTTTTAGTAAATTTGCAGTATTTAGTTATTTACAGAAATACCTTTCCCATTTATCAGGAGATGTTCTCTTAAGTAACATGAGCATTAAGGCTAAGACACTACTTTTTCTTTGAAAAGAGCTCTTTTCTCCAAGGGGAAAATAGCCAGTTTTTCTTTTTAATTAATTAATTATTTTATCGAAGGATAATTGCTTTACAGAATTTTGTTGTTCTCTGTTAAACATCAACATGAATCAGCCATAGATATCTATATATATCCTCTCCCTTTTGAATAGCCTGTTTTTTTAAATACTTTCTCGAAGGGGGCAGATTTTTCATGATTAGCCAGATTCAAAACACTCCTCTAGGTGCCGAGTGCTCTGACATTCATTCAAGGCCTCGAAAGTAATTTTGTCAGCTGTGAACGTGTGTTTGTGCTCAGTCACTCAGTTGCAACACCATGGTGGTAGCCTGCAAGACTCCTCTGTCCATGGGATTCTCCAGGCAAGAACACTGGAACGGGTTGCCACTCCCTTCTCCAGGAGATCTTCCCCATCCAGGGATCAAACCTGCATCTCCAGGGTCTCCTGCATTGGGAGGTGGATTCTTTACCACTGATCTACCTGGGAATTTGTCAACTACCTACACTAATTTTAAAAAATCCCATAAAAGTAATGTGCTTTTGAAATGAAAAAGCATCATTAGTTTTTCCCAAAGAATTTGAATAAAATCAAATTTTAATATTTTTTATTTGAAACGGCCAGTCTTCTTGCTAAAGTTACCAAATACTCCTTCCCTTAAGAGTGCACAGAGAGACAAAAAGATGAAGACAAATTCCTTCACTGTGGAGAGTAAATAGTCTCCTTGCAGGAGGAAAGCACTCGGTCTCAAGGTGTGGTGTGCATTCCTAGGTTGCCAGGCATCACCGAGGCTAAATGATCCCAAGTTAGGTCTGGTCAGTAAAACTTGTACCAGGTCAGAGGTTTAGACATGCCTGGAGGGAGGCTTAGAAAAATGCTACAATAAAGACTAAGGGATGGAGGTGCAGGATTCCTGCAGAGCAAGGTGGCCTGATCAGGGATGCTTCAAACAGTTAAGAAAAAAAAATCTCAAGAATATAACAACTTATAGCCATCTTCCTTATGAGGAAGGAGGCAGGATTAGACTAGAGAAGTGACCAGACTATTTTAAACTCCATGGTGTATAGGAGTGTTAACTCTTTCAACCTGAATTATAGCATTTTTTTAAAAAAGCAAATTAAATTTCTACCTTTTTTAATGTTTATTTTTACATTTCTCCCAATTTAGCAGAAACCTCATGAGTAAGTACACATACTCTAGCCCTGGCCACATCATAATATGATGTTAATCTAATTGATCATGGCTAGTTGTTTTTTTTTTTCCCCCAGTTTATTTACCAGGAAGAATGTTTAAATTTCAACCTGTTTTATTTTAAATATTTGGCTGCACTTGCACTAGCTACAGACAAAGCCTCAGCCAGCCAGGAGAGTGTACCATCCTCCTGAATTTTATCTTTAAGGTCCACAAGTCTTCAAAACCAAAAAGAAACCAAGAAACCTTGAGTCTTTTTTTCCTCCCTCAGGAACATACTTTTTTTAGTTTCTATTAGCCCCCTTGCTGTTCTCAAAAAAAAAAAATAATAACTTCTGTGCTCACAACTAGTTGGAGGGATGTAGTTCACAGCGAGACAAACTTCTAAAGAAGAATATAGGTTTGAGTGCCGTTCCTGGAGTTGACCACAACTTCACCACTTTCTCTTCTTAAGAAAGCAATTTGATGGATAAACAAGTTCCTGCTCTACAGTAAATGGAAGTATGTTCAATATCCTGTGATAGCCATAACGGCAAAGGATATATATGTGTATAGCTGAGGCACTTTGCTGTACAGCAGAAGTTAATACGACATCGTTAAGTCCACTATACTTCAGTACAACTTTGACTTTCAAGTGAGTGAGAGTGACTATGAATCAGCTCTAATTAATTAAAAGTGACTCACCCTGTAGCTATAATTTGTTGAAAGTGACTCACCTACTATTTATTAATAGTAACTAATTACAGGTGACACGCTTCTAAGCTGGTATGGATAAATGCATGGATTGAGCTGCAAACCTGTGTTAGAAAGTCCTTGGGTTTCTACTTCACCCAAAATGACTCTGCTTCAATTTTATTTTATTTTTTCAGTACCACAAGTATTTATTAAGCACTTATCTGAGCAATCTGCTTCAACTTTAAAAGGGGACTTCCTTTATTCAGAATAATGAGTAGACTTGTTTATAGGATTCCATATTCTATACTTGCTCTCTCCTCAGTAAATTTGCAAAACTTGGTTTCTCTAGTTTGGATTGGAAGACATACCTCTGCAATTATCATCAGATATTATATTTCCCTAAGAACATAAATAAAAGCAATACTCTGTCATCTGGATTTGAGTCACCAGACAGACACTATTTACATACCAAACTTACTAAACTTATTATAGATTCTCAGCAATTAAACCTTTTCAGAACCTGCATCACCTCTGTTAAAATCAATATCAGTAGCAAAAGTTTTATGATTGCACAACCCAAATTCTTAAGTAAAGGTTATTGTTTGTTCACTGATGAAAGTAGTGCAGCTCCATTTCCAGCAAAATGGCAGAAGAGATAAGCCTTTACAAAACCTGCAAATGCCAGATAATGTATAAGAAATGTTTTCTATAAATTGAGTATCTTCTGCATAACCTGGAATTCTCAGTGAAAAGATGGCCTAGGAAAACCAGAAAGAAAAAAAAAGAAAAAGAAACCTGAATGAACAATATAATTAAGAACAGAGTTCAGTAATAGAAAAAGAGTTGAAAACAGAATTAATAAGGCCAAAACTTGGTTTTTTGGAAGACAAAATAAGCACACTGCTAGCAGAAGGAAAGATATAATAAAGATCAGAGCAAACATAAATGAGATAGAGAATAGAAAAACAATAGAGAGAATTAATTAAACTAAAAGTTGGTTCTTTGGAAAGACCCAATATTGATAAATTTTTACCTAGACTGACTAAAGGAAAAAAAAGAAAGAAGACTCAAATTACTAAAACTAGAAATAAGAATCGGGGCATTATTACCAATTCTACAGAAATTTGAAGGATTGTAAGAGATTACTATGAACAGTTATACACCAACAAACTGGATAACCTAGATACAATGATCAATGTGTCTCCTAGAAACACAAAATCTATCAAGACTAAGTTATGGACAAATAGAAAATCTAAATAGACATATAACTTGTAAGGAGATTGAACCAACAAAGAAAAGCACTGGGCCTGATGGCTTCACTAGTGAATTCTACCAAACACTTGAAGAAGAATGAACACCAATCCTTCTCAAACTTTCCCAATAAGTTGAAGAGGAAGGAATACTTTCTAACTCATTCTTTTAAGCCAGCATTACCTTGATACTAAACCCAGGCAAAGACACTATTGGAAAAAAAAAAATGATATCCCTTATGACAATATTCCTTATGAACATTGATGCAAAAATCCTCAACAAAACAATAGCAAGCTGAGTTCAGCAGTATATTTAAAGGATTATACACCATGACCAAATGAGATTTATTTCTGAAATGCAATATTGATTCAACATAACAAACTTGATCAATGTGATATATCATATTAACAAAATGAAGGGGGGAAATGACATGATCACCTAAACTGATGCAGAAAAAGCATTTGATAAAATTTGACACTCTTTCATGATAAAAAGCCTCAACAAACTAGAAGTATAGGGAAACTATATCAATATAATGAAAGTCATATATGAAAATGCCATGGCAAATACCGTACTCAATGGTGAAACACTGCAGTGTTTCTCTTTAAGATCAGGAACAAGGCAAGGGTGCCTATTTTCGCCACTTCTATTCAACACAGTACTGGATATTAGTATTAGTCACTCAGTCGTGTCTGACTCTTTTCAACCCCATGGACTATACCCCTCCAGACTCCTCTGTTCATGGAATTGTTCAGGCAAGAATACTGGAGTGGGTTGCCATTCCCTTCTCCAGGGGATCTTCCTGACCCAGAGATCGAATCTGGGTGTCCTGTATTGCAGGTGGATTCTTTACCATTTGAACCACCAAGGAAGCTCTATAATACAAAAAAATTATAGCCCAAAGGTCAAGCAATACAAAATTTAATAAATATCAAGAAGAATCCAACAGTTAATAGAATAAAATTCTAGCCAGTATCTACTTTTGTGTAAGTAGAAGATTATCATATAGAAAACTTGTTCTATTAAAAGTATCTTCTAGAAAGGGAAGAAATTATAAAGAAACAGGCTATGTTAGAGATCTAGTTAAGTGCCCTCCTTTTACAAATTAGAGACTGAGACTCAATCTTAATAAGTAACTTGTCCAAGATAAGTACTGGGAGTTCTAGCCAAATCAATTACACAAGAAAAAATAAAATAAAATAAAAGGCATCCAAATTGGAACGAGAAATAAGTAAAATTACCCATTTGCAGACGAAGATGTGGGACTATTGGAACCCTTGTTCTCTGTTGGTGGAAACATAAAATGGTATAGTCAGGATGGCAGGAACAGTATGGCAGTTCCTTAAAAAAAATAAAAATAGAATTACCATATGATCCAGTAAGTCAGTCCTATACATCAGCAAAAAAAAAAAAAAAAAAAAGTTTTTTTGGTGGTAGTGTTTTTGTTAGGGACAAATATAAAGTACCTAAGAATAAACCTAACAAATGATATGGCTAATCTTTATGGACAAAGTTAAATGATATTGAAATATATTAAAGAAGACATACTCATTATATAAAAACTGTAAAATATAAATCTTTGAAAGACCAAACTGCATAATCTTACCCAGACAATCACATTGGTATGTGTCCTTCTATAATTTTTCTTAGCTTTAAAAAATACATAGTTACCTAGTATACATAACTTTGCATTCTTTTAAAAAATTTTATCTGATATAATAAGCATTTCTTCATGCTTTTATTCTTTGTGCAGATACCCTGAAGAAAGACAGACTTTTTCTATCTTGGATGGCAGTTCTTTGTCTTCCTCCGTTTGTAGGCCTGGAAGAGCTGGCTCAGGGGGATTGGACCTGCTAAGGTCAACAGCAAGATCTTGGATGTCTAGGTAAACACCACTGACTAGGCTCTGGAGGCTTCCCTTCACGAACAAAGCCACTCCCTCAACCTGAATACTTGCATTGTTACCATTCCCATCTCCCTACAAACAGCAGTAGCACTGGGGCAGGTCTCTCTCCTAGAGCACTTCCTCCATTGTGTCCTGCTATAACCACCTCTCTGTGAAATAATGGGAGCTCAAGAATCATGTACCCTTTGCTTGTACACTGTTCCTTAATAAACCTTACTTTATGTTCTTTCCATGTGTTGCTAGTGTGTTGGGAGTGGAGGGGAAGGGAAGAGAGAGAGAGAGTCTGTGTCCCTTGTGGAACACTGGACATCATTTTTACATCAAATAATATTCCTATATTAACCTATTGTTGGACACTTAGCCTGTTTCCAGTGTATTGCTATGATAAACAAAGTTTTGATGACTATCCATCTGAATGATATTTTGTTTTGTTTTCTTTGTTCAGCTCATTTCTTCAACATAAATTTCTGTAAGTAGAATGACTGGTTAATGCTTATAAAAGTCTTCATGTCATGAATGAAAGCTGAAAGTGTTAATCACTCAGTCGTGTCAACCCCATGGACTGTAGCCCGCCAGGCTCCTCTGTCCATGGAATTCTCCAGGCATGAATACTGGAGTGGGTAATCATTTCCTTCTCCAGGGGATCTTCCAGACCCAGGAATTGAACCCGGGGTCTCCTGCGTTGCAGTCAGATTCTTCACCATCTGAGCCACCGTGGAAGCCCCATGTCATTAATACATACTGCCAAATTTCTCTGCAGAAAAGTCATACCAAAGTATAGTCCCATTGGCAGTGGATGAGCGAGAACAGCCCAATATCTTCCTTTGAGAAAAATCTTGTCAAACAGGGCTGTGTCCTTTTGAGCCTTTAGAGAACTTGCTAACTATGAGGTGAGTGGATTAGAGCCTCCTGCTCAGTGTGTCACCCACAAAGTTTCAGCTTTCTGCGCTTGTTTTCTGATTTGTGGGGCTCTTCGCCAGCTGTGCCTAGGGCAGTGGAGTGCCAAGGAAATCACCCAATGGCAAGATTCACCTTGAAGAGAAAATTGACTCACCGGTGGGCAGCAGTGCCCTGAAAGGTGTGTAGAAGCTGGAGGAAAGAGACAGAACCATTCGCCTTGCTGTCCTGTGCAGGGAGCCCAGATTTGTGCATGCGTCCGCCTCAGAATGGGCACAGCCCCCGAGCTCATGCAGACGCAGCCGCAGTGCCTCTCACAGAGGAGGAGCGAGGATGTATGACTCGTTGCTCACAGAGAGCTGGGGCTGCACTTCCCAGGTCAAGGATGAGGATGTCGTCCTCTCGGACATTCTTGGCAACTAAAGGCTGAAATTTCTGAGAGCTTTCTTTGTTGGGGGTGATTTCAGGCTTCTGCCCCTCTGTGGTCGGGATTTGATAGCTGAAGCCTTTCCAGAGCCGTCCTCAGAGGTGGTGGGCTGGTGTTAGATGAAGGATGTGAAGGCCACTGGAGTCCTGCTCTCGGAACTGTGGCAATGGAACGGTGGCTGTGCTTCGTGTTCTCGCTGTTATCTTAGAGGAAAAGAGACTGTGGCCACTGTTGTGTCTGCTGGGTATTTTCCTCCATTGTTCCTAGAATTGAAGATGAGGAAAGATGCTAATTCCTAATGCCCTTACGATGACTGAGCCCATTGGAATGATGGCTGGCGTACGGGAATTACTTCACAGACATCTGTTGAATGGATGAACTCAAGGTATCCTCATGTCCTGGTTGGTTCCTTCAGCTGAGGTTGGAGAGAGGGTTAAACGGCACCTACTTCTCCTGTGACTGTCACAGGGGTCCAGGAGCCAGGAGGAGACCAACACAATGGCCGCAGTCTGGGAAGCGTGAACATGGCTGTGGCAAAAGGTAGTCAGACTCCTGAGGCTTCCCTAGGCTAGGAAGGTGTGCCTGCCTTAGTGGGGGTCAGGGAGAGATGAGCTCCAAGACCAAGATGGTGGAAGCTGGAGATGGGGGCATTGAAAAGGAAAGTTGGAGTGGTGCCAGTAAGCTGATGATCAAAGTGGATTGTGACACTTTTTGACTTGGTTCCAGAGCTTCTGGGATTATCATCAGGGTAACCTTGGTATTGCCACACCAGATGCTGGGAGACATTAGATTAAATAACTTGTGGTGATATCCAAGGTGAAGAAATGGTGGTCAATAGGCATTGTTTGGGATATGACTTTGGTGAGTATAGTTGGAAAGAAGAGACAAAGTTCTTGCTTTGAAGCCAGCTAAAAAGATGAATTCTAAATGATTTTATTTGATGTTATTGACATAATTTTTTTTCCATCAGCTCTAAGAAGGTGGCTCCATTTACTGATGAGGAAAAGGAAGAAAGGCTTAAGAAACCTGTAACAACATCAGTGATTTTTCCATTGTCTTGGTTCCCTCAGAACACAGGTCAGCTGGTCTTTGACTTGAAGGAGTAGAGAATGAAGTGGGAAAATGATATAGTAGTAGCTATTATGATTTAATGTTTGATTGGTTGTTTTAGCTGTGATTCCAGACAAACATGGTACCTCTGATGCCCCCTAACAAGGTCCTTTCTGAGGCTGACAGGGACACGTCAATGGAGACAAGGCCACAGAGTACTTAAGAGTGTGAGTTCCACAGATTCACAGATATAGAAAACAAACTTATGGTCCCCAAAGGGGAAGAGGGGAGGGATAAATTAAGAATCCAGGATTAACAGGTATACACTGGTGGTGGTTTAGTGGCTAAGTTGTGTCTGACTCTTGTGACCCCATGGACTGTAGCCTGTCAGGCTCTTCTGTCCATGAGATTTTTCAGGCAAAAATACTGGAGTGGGTTGCCATTTACTTCTCCAGGGGATCTTCTGGAGCTGGGAATCAAACCTGGTTCTCCTGCATTGCAGGCAAATTACTGCATTGTAGGCAAATTCTTTACCGACTGAGCAAAGACTGAGAGAAGCCTAACAGATACACCCTCAGTTCAGTTCAGTTGCTCAGTCGTGTCCAGCTCTTTGAGACCTCATGGACTCCATCATGCTGGGCCTCCCTCCATCACCAGCTCCCGGGGTTTACTCAAACTCATGTCCATTGAGTCAGTGATGCCATCCAATCATCTCATCCTCTGTTGTCCACCTCCTCCCGCCTTCAATCTTTTCCAGCATCAGGGTCTTTTCCAATGAGTCAGTTCTTTGCATCAGGTGGCCAAAGTATTGGAGTTTCAGCTTCAGCATCAGTCCTTCCAATGAATATTCAGGACTGATTTCCTTTAGGATGGACTGGTTGGATCTCCTTGCAGTCCAAGGGACTCTCAAGAGTCTTCTCCAACACCACAGTTCAAAGGCATCAACTCTTCAGCGCTCAGCTTTCTTTACAGTCCAACTGTCACATCCATACATGACCATTGGAAAAACCATAGCTTTGACTAGATGAACAGATACACACTGCTACATACAAAACAGATAAACAACTAGATCCTACTGAATAGCACAGGAAATTATGGTCAATGATCTTTCAATTAACCATAATGGAAAGGAGCATGAATATAAATATACACATATATGTATATATATTCTTCATATAACTGAATCACTTTGCTGTATACCAGAAACTAACACAACATTGTAGATCACCTATACTTCAATTTTTTTTTTAAGTGTCAGTTTCAATGTCAAACTGACCAACATTCACATGTAACTTGGGCAAGTTACTTGACCTCTCTGAGTCTTGAGGTCCTTATCTGTAAAAGTGGGATGAGGGTTGCTGCTGCTGCTAAGTCGCTTCAGTCGTGTCCGACTCTGCGCGACCCCATAGACGGCAGCCCACCAGGCTCCCCCGTCCCTGGGATTCTCCAGGCAAGAACACTGGAATGGGTTGCCATTTCTTTCTCCAATGCATGAAAGTTAAAAGTGAAAGTGAAGTTGCTCAGTCATGTCCGACTCTTCGTGACCCCATGGACTGCAGCCTACCAGGCTCCTCCGTCCATGGGATTTTCCAGGCAAGAGTACTGGAGTGGGGTGCCATTGGGATGAGGGTAGATGCTAGTAATACCAAGGGGTACAGTATGTAAAATAGTTAGCCCAGCATCTAAACTCAGTAAAAGGCACTCTGCACTGCCTGCTGTCCTGGTCTCTACAAAGTCCTGCGTGCATGCTCAGTCGCTTCAGTCACGTCTGACTCTTTTAAACCCCGTGGACTGTAGCCTACTGAGCTCCTCTGTCCATGGGATTTTCCAGGCAAGAATACTAGAATAGGTTGCCATGCCCTCCTCCAGGGGCTCTTTCTGACCCAGTGATCAAACCCAATCTCTTGCGTCTTCTGCATTGGCAAGAGGGTTCTTTACCACTGGTGCCACCTGGGAAGCCCTGAGGGCCTGGCAAAGGCAGCAGTCCTTGTGACCATGTCCTTATTAGGGCAGAAGGTCAGCTTGCTGATGATTTTACCACTCCCTTCCCAGATCTTTGCTGCTACCACTAGGCCATGCCATAGCACTTTCTGCTGGGACTCCTACAGCCAGTTCTTAACTGGTTTCCAATTCCCCCTTGCCCCTTTCCAATCCATTTCCCTCCAGGAATCCAGAGCAGCCATTCCAAAGTTCAAACCTGATCATATCACTGCTTTACCTATAACCCTGTACTGTCTGCCCATCTTGTGCTAAGTGCTAAGTCACCTCAGTCATGTCCAACTCTTTGCAACCCTATGGACTGTAGCCTGCCAGGCTCCACTGTCCGTGGGATTCTCCAGGCAAGAATACTGGAGTGGGTTGCCATGCCCTCCCCCAGGGTATCTTCCCAACACAGGGATCGAACCCGAATATCTTACGTCTCCTGCATTGGCAGGCAGGATCTTTACCACTAGCACCACCTGGGAATCCCATGTCTGCCCATCTTAGTTCCTTAAAATCCACACTCCATTTCACCATTTACAAGGTCTTACCACATCTGGATCTGCCTACCTCTTTCAAGTACTCCTAAGGGCCAAGGTCTCTCCTTACCCTGCACGTCTTGCCCTGCCTGGCTCATGTTCCCTCTCCCTCCTCCACCCCTCTCCCCTCCACAATTTCCACCTCATTTTATTACTTAGACTTGGGTCTCAGCTCATATGCACAGCACTTCCTCAGAAAGGCCTTCATGAATTTATTAATCTAAATGAAGTTTCCCTACTTTGCTCTCATCATAATACTTGTTCAACATAACACCACATTTGAGGAATTTTTCTGTAATTGTTTCGTAACTCTCTGCACACTAGATGTTAGCTGCAGGAGGCTGGGCCTTGGCTGATTCATTCTTCTTTGTGTTCACACAGCGCTGCCCTGGAACAATGTCAGGCACAACTCCTTAAATAGCTGTTTAACTAACAAATGTGTGAATGAATGAACAGATGACCATCTCAGCATGAGGTGTGGGTGCTTCTGTTCATCCTCCATTGATGAGCCAGGCTGGTTTACAGAGCTTGTGTGTCATAATGCTAATGCGGTGACCCACCTTCTAGGCCCAGCTCCCCGATTTATGGGCTGCATGACCTCACACAAGCTTTGGAGGCAGAAACCATGACTTCATTATCCTTGTGTCTAGAACATTTGGCACGAGTCAAAATTCAGCAAGTGAATGAGTAACTCCTCGCTCTTTTCTGTTCTGAATTTCCTCAAACTCATTATCAAATTCAAGCTGCAATTTTAGTTGGGGGCTTCTATACAGATCAGAGATGTCTATGCAGACCTTAAAAGTGCACATGTGGAGAATCCGGCTTCCTGTTGCACAAGCCAGTGCCCTCCACAGGACTGGCCATGACTCTGGAGGCTGCAAAACACAGACACCTATTTTCCGGGCCCACTTTGGAATCTCAAGGAAAATGTTGAGTATTTAAAGCTCTATGGAAATGCAAAAATGGAGTTCATTTCAACTCAACTCTTTAGTGCTGTGCTGGGAATGAGGACACAACGGTGAGTAGGGGTCTGCTTGCCATGAATCAGCCTAGTAGAATGTGAAAGGTAGGAACTAGCAGGAGAGATGGCTTGGAAAGTCTTCAGTCCTGCCCTTGGGAGAAGATGGCTTGGCGGGCTCCATCAGTGCACCTCTGAAGCATTCAGAGGGGCCACAAAACCAGAGAACAGACACGGTAGCAAACCACTTGTTTGAGCACATAAAAGGCCAACCGTTTCTTGGCCTCTCCTGGCAAGGGAGACATAAATTACTGGTGTGTCAAACTCTGTAAGGACAGCCCCTGCATCTGGAACAGAGCCCAGTAACCAAGGGTGTGGAGGACCTTGCTGTGCAAGGAACTGTGCAGCCACCATGTCTGAGCACGGGGCATCTGCCCACGGTGGAGCTGCATTCAGCATCAGTTCATGCAAGAAGACACATTCTTCTTCTTCTTTTTTTTTAGTGTACTGTGTCATTTGGTTTTTGTTTGTTTGTTTTTTTAACTTTTTATTTCGTATTGGGGTATATAGCCAATGAGAACTGACTCACTGGAAAAGACCCTGATGCTGGGAAAGATTGAAGGCAGGAGAAGGGGATGACAGCGGATGAGACGGTAGATGGCATCACAGACTCAATGGACATGAGTTTGAGCAAGCGCCGTGAGTTGGTGATGGACAGGGAAGCCTGGTGTGCTTCAGGCCATGGGGTTGTAAATAATCAGACATGACTGAGCGACTGAACTGATATCACCAATTAACAGTTTTTGATAGTTTCAGGAGAACCGTGAAGGGACTCAGCCATACATATGCATGTATTCATTTTTCCCCAAATTCCGCTCCCATCCAAGTTGGCACATAACATTGAGCAGAGTTCCATGTGCTATGCAATAGGTCCTTGTTGGTTAACCATTTAAAACATAGCAGTGTTTTTAAGCAGTGTTCCCTAACTATCCCTTTCCCTCTGGCAATTCTAAGTTTGTTTTCTGTGAGTCTCTTTCTGTTTTGTAAGTTCATTTGTATCATTTCTTTTTAGATTCTATATCTGAGGGATGTCATATGTTATCTCTCATTCTCTGTCTGACTTACTTCACTCAATATGACACTTTCTAGGTCCATCCATGTCACTGCAAATGGCATTATTTCATTCTTTTAATGGCCAAGTCATATTCCATTGTATGTAAGTATCACATCTTCTTTATCCATTCCTCTGTTGATGGACATTTAGGTTGCTTCGGTGTCTTGGCTGTCGTAAACAGTGCTGCATTGAACATTGGGGTGCATGTGTCTTTTCGGACCATGGGTTTTTCTGGATATATTCCCAGGAGTAGGATTGTAGGGTCATATGTTAGCTCTATTTTTAGTTTTTAAAGGCACTTCTGCACTGTTATCCATAGTGGCTGTACCAATTTACATTCTCACCAATAGGGTAGGAGGATTCTCTTCTCTCCACACCCTCTCCAGCATTCATTGTTTGTGGATTTTTTTATGATAGCCAATCTGGCTGGTGTGAGGTGATATCTCATTGTAGTTTTGATTCTCATTTCTCTGACAATTAGCGATGTTGAACATCTTTTCATGTGTCTATTGGCCATCTGTATGTCTTCTTTGGAGAAATATCTATTTAGGTCTTCTGGCCATTTTTTGAGTGGGTTGTTTCTTCTTATTATGTTAAGTGTCATGAACTGTTTGTAAATTTTGAAGATTAATCCTTTATCAGTCACATCATTTGCAAATATTTTCTCCCAATCTGTGGGTTGTCTTTTGGCTTTGTTTATTGTTCCCTTTGCTGTGCAAAAGCTTTTGAGTTTAAATAGATCCCATTTGTTTATTTTTTATTTTTATTTCTATTATTCTAGGAGGCGGATCGAAAAAGATGTTGCTGTGATCTATGTCAGAGAGTGTTTCACCTATGGTTGTTTTTTTTTTCTCTAGGAGTTTTATAATGCCCAGTCTCACATTTAGGTCTTTAACCTATTTTGAGCTTATTTTTCTGTATGAAGTTAAAAAATGGTCTATTTTCATTTTTTTACATGTAAAAAGCCACATTCTGAATAAACCAAGTGGACACTTGCAAACCTACAGGAAAATGGGAGGTGTTTTTTAAAGAGATCATAGATCTTTTAAATGAATGGGAATGTCTCCAAGCCAACAGAAATGTCCTTTCCATTCTACCTCTATCACCCTCCTGCCCTAGTCTCCCAGCTCTAAAATGCAGTGGTCCCAAAATAATGCTATTTGCAGCAACATGAATGGACCTAGAGATTATCATACTAAATGAAATAAATCAGACAGAGACAAATATCACATGATATCACCTACATGTGGAATCTAAATAATAATACAAATGAACCTGTATACAAGACAGAAATAGCTGCACAGACATAGAAAGCAACCTTACGGTTACCAAAAGGGAAAAGAGGGGCAGAGATAAATTAGGAGTCTGGGGTTAATAAATATGCACCGCTATATACAAAATAGATAAACGAGGACCTACTGTAAAGCACATAGAACTGTATTCAATATCTTATAATAACCTATAATGGAAAAGAATCTGAAGCTGTACAGTTGAAACTAACACAGCATTGTAAATCAACTATAGTTTAATACATTTTAAAATAAAATAAACATGCAGTGGTCCCTGTCTCTCTTCTGCTTTGTACTGTGTCAGTGTGTGCTAAGTCACTTCAGCCATGTCTAGCTCTTTACAACTCTATGGACTGTAGCCCGCCAGGATCCTCTGTCCATGGAATTCTGCAGGTAAGAATACTGGAGTGGGTTGCCATGTCCTCCTCCAGGGACTCTTCCAGACCCAGGGATCGAATCTGTGTCTTATGTCTCCTGCACTGGGAGGTGGGTTCTTTACCACTAGCACCACCTGGGAAGCCCCTGTTTTGTACTAGATACAACCTTATTTTATCTTCACCACTACCCTGAGTAATAGCGCCTTTTCATTTCACTAATTTTGCCAATGAAGTCTGTGAGCTAAATGTTCTATTCTCCTATCCCTTGGGCTGGTAAGTGGAAAACTTGACATGGGGTCTTCTGGTTTTAACTTCCTGCTTTTTGCTCTACATTTTGCTGAGCTATCGACCTAAATTTGATGGATTTTCCTATCAGGACCTCTTGTTCAGGGACTTTCTCCTTTTGAATGTGCCCAAGCACAGGGAGGGTTTCCCAAGGTGGGGCAGACCCCAGTGGAGGGTTCAGATTCCCCTGGTGGCAAGTTGGGTGGGCCTCTCCTAGATAGATTAGTGGTTCTTAGAGAGAAGGGGACAGGAGAGGCTTCCCCTGGGGCCCTTGGTGACTGTGGATCTCCCTTGTGCTGCGCTTGCTACAGTCGTACCTCCCAGGGGCTGTGGAGGGTGGTGGCCCTTCAGTTACTAGGCCACTGAGTATGGGAGACTGAGGCTTATTTTGACTTAGTTTTCTTGCCAGAGGGTGTGGAATTAGGGTTTCCAGGCTTCCTTCTGAGCCATTTCTACCAGAAGCCACCAGTAGACACCAAGTCCCTGCTGGCTCCCTGTCCAGACCGCCTCTGCCCACCTTTCTCTTCTTTTCCCTTCAAGAGCCAGGGATTTTTCCTACAGCAGCCTTTACCCTGTAACACTTTCAGTGGAAACCCCAGTGTTTCTCCTTCCAACCTGGGGTGGAGGCTCAGACACCTGCTCCAGAGAGGACTCTGGCCTGGACGAGGGTGCTGGCACCGTATGGAAGCAGACCCTGGGCTCAGACATAGGCAAGTCACCTGTAGGCACTCCCTCAGGGAGCCAAGAGAATGGGACTGACCAGTTCCCACTTCTCCAGAAGCCCCCACCCGGCAGATGTGGGGGGCTCACTGCCCGACCCATGGAGACTACTTTTCCCTCCAAGGCCCTCTGGATACTCCACCACATGCCTGGGAGGCCAACTCCCAGCCCACTCCCCCTCTTTTCCTGGCCCTGTTCCATCCTGTGCCCTTTCCCACTGCACGGGACTCAGATCCAGGGCACCTGTGTGCGGCTTCAGAACAACCTTCCACCTCCAAGGTCCACCCCTCACTCACACCATCACTCCCCACCCACCTTCTCTCGCCTACTCCCACCCCACTTCTTGCCCTTTCGGGCTCCTCTCCACACACTTCCTGGCTCCTCTCGAGCTTGATGACCTTAATGCAAGGCCAAGCGCAGAGCTGGTACTAAACTTCTTTGTGTGTTGATTTTAAATCACAGAATGCTAAAACTTAAGGACTTAGCAATCCAGAGGTCATGCCATCCACCACCCTGCTTTTTGCATGGGGAAGTGAGGCCTGGAAAGATATACAATGGGAACTGGTCACAGGACCAGATCACTCACTGGCAAAGCCAAGACCACACCCAAGGTCCCTAAATCCTATCCATCTTCTCCCCATTGCCCACGGCCATGACTTCTACAGACACCCCTCAGTCTGCCCCCAGGAACACGCCCTGAATGGCTGGTAGCTGCAGGCTCTGCAGGCTCCTACTGGCCTCTGTTTCCTCACTGTGATGAGTAGCGAGGATGAGGGGGTGGGTGTGAGGATGGTAGAGATTGTGGGGGTTCCATTTGCTCTTAGCCAAGCCCTTAAATGTGGCAAGGAAGATGGAATCTTCCACATCCCTGGCATTGCGCCTCTCATTATCTCTAAGACAGTGTGTTCCTCTGACCCACCTTATGAGGAATGAGTCCTCAAGTGAGGTGAAGTCTTTTTCAGGCCTCCTGAGGAGGCAAGGGAGCTGTGATTGCATCTTTGCTGTGGGCTATTGACCACTTCCCCTGTGGCTCAACTGGTAAAGAATCTGCCTGCAATGTGGGAGACCTGGGTTCAATCCCTGGATTGGGAAGATTCCCTGGAGAATTCTGGAAATGGCAACCCACTCCAGAATCTTTGCCTGGAAAATCTCATGGATAGAGGAGCCCGGTGGGCTGCAGTCCATGGGGTCACAAGGAGTCGGTCACAACTGAGCGACTAACACTTACTTGCTTGTCTCCTCCTCCCTCCTCCTCCTCCCTCTGTCTGCACCTTGTTTTGATTCATCTGTTTCTCCCTTGTCTTTCCCTCTGACCTTACATCTTTCTATAAGTTTTTCTTCCAGCTTGCTCACGGAGCTTTCCTGTTTTTCCGTGTCATTCCCTCTCCTCAACTTTCTCTCTCTTCCCACAGCTCTGCTTACCTGGTTCTCCCTGTGGGTTTTCCCCAAGCCAGGCTATTCCTCCCAACGTCTCCCTGCTTCTGACTCTCTTTCCTCCTTCCTCTGTCTGTCTAGCATTCTCTTTCTCTCTCCCTCATCTTGTGCCATCTCTGCCCACTCACCTCTCTCTGCCTCTCTCTTTGTCCCCCCACGAAAGACCGCAGCTCCGCGGAGGCTCAGGGAAGTCAGCCACCCCCAGCCCCAAATGCTGCCCCAAGTGCATCACTTACCCAGGACCGCTGGCCCACAGAGGCAGGAACACAAGCAGCTCAGGAACACGCAGGGGAGCCTCCTCCAGTGGGTACCTCTCATGGCTCCGGAAAGGGTCCCTCACGCTCCCCCAGGAAGGTCCTCGGCACAGGAGCAGAGGTGAATCTGTCACCACTGGCTGCTGGCCTTAAATAGGTGAGTTTCACCGAGGGGCCAGAGTACCAGAAGAGGACAAAAGAAGGTGTGGCCCCCACGCCAATCATCCTTGCCTCGTCTTTTCTTTCCTCAGCCTCCACCCCCTTCCCCCACCAAGGAAGAATAAAAACACCGATACACCCATTTCTGCATTCCTAGGCAGCCTGAGCCAGGTAGGGGGAGGGGCATGGACGGAATCGAAACCTGGACACCCTGAAAATGAGGGGCCCGCAGATGAGCCCACCCTCCTGCCTGGTGTTTTGCCTGGGCCGCCCATGTCTTGCTAGCACTTTGGACTGTCACAGCGGGAGCAGCTAAGTCATTTCAGTAGACAGAGCAGGTCAGAACAGGGAAGAGAGGGGCCAAGAGGCAGTGAGTTTGGGGCTGTACGCCTAGGCAAAGGAATGAAATTTGAGAAGATCCTAGGAAACATAGAAAGTGGGAGGAGAGATGTGAGGTGAGAGGCAGGAATCAGAGATACCCCATATGCAATTTGTGGGGTGGAGCGTTGGGCTCAGAATATCTGCTCAGTCAGGCGATCCCTGGCAATCCTGTGGTTGAGACTTCACGTTCCAATGCAGAAGATGTGGGAGCTAAGTATCCCCACGTGCCTCGTGGCCAAAAAACCAAAACGTAAAACAGAGGCAATATTGCAGCAAATTCAATAAAGACTTTAAAGTGGCCCACGTTAAAAAAAAAAAATCTTAAAATAATATCTGCTCCATGTCAGGAAAAGGGTCCACCCTCACCGCATGGTGGATTTCCTCTTTCCACTAGAGGGCGTAACAGAGTCAGAGTCTTTAAAGTCTGAGGCAGCCTGGGGAAGCAAGCTTGAGGAATCTAAGGTGGACAGTGGGGTTGAGAGTAGAACCTAGGGAGAAGGAATTTTGACCCCACGAGGAAGTAGGGGCTGCTCCTGGAGACTTTGGCACTCCTGTCACCTATTTTGACTTCTTGGGACTCGCAGGCATAACTAAGAAGGAAGAGAAAGCCTCAGCTGGGTGTGCCAGGCAGAACCTGAAGGTGAGAGAAGGTTGCTAGTTAGTTCTGCAAAGGACAGCAATGGTGATCTTGCCCTGCTCTTTGCCACATCTAGAACCTTTGCTTCTGGTTCCTCCAGACTTGATTCCCTGAGCGTGGAATCTGTGGAGTGATTGGTCCCTGAACAAGAAGCTCAGGCTTCCATTGCACAGCCCAGGATGAGGAATCGGCATGTCCACATTCCCAGGCAGAACTTGCAGTCATCCAGGGAGGGCTGGAAGGCTACACTGTGGTGCCATCTCAGAGGACCAGGAAGGCCCCACCACCCTGCTGGCTACTTGCTTTCTGAAGCTGAAATTCCAATTACAGCCAAAATCAAAAGCCTGGACCATCCAGGTATAATGCAAACACTATAGAGAAGTAGCATGGTCCCCTCAATAGTCCCCTCACTTCCATACAGACCAGTTGATCCCTTTCTTTCCCAGGAGAAGGAAGTTCACAAAGGTAAAGAGGAATTTTAAGCATAGAACAGTGGGACAGGATATGAGGAAGATATCGCTGAAACAAATTTACACAGACACCAAAGTTAACTTGGCCTTCTTAATCATTTTGCTGTGTCAGTTTTTGCTCTTGAGTTCTTTCTATTTACTCATAACATGTTTTGTTTGGTGACATTTTTCTGGACTACAGTTTCCAGTTTACAGAGGAGAAAAAAACATTCAGGTTAGACCAAAGTAAGAGCTGGATAGGTTGTCAGCCTAACACAACAAACCTCCCACTTCTCAATGCAAGGAGCACTGGAGGTGCAGAGAGTTCTCCAGAAGCCACTGTGATGGTCAAGACCTCTACTGGGCTCGGGACACCTGAACCTGAATCCCAGCTCTGCCACCCAAGGCAAATCATGTTCTCTTATTTTCCTCATCTGTGAAATAAGGGTATTATGTCAAAAAAAAAAAAAGTAGAACTGAACAATAGTTAGAGCATAAAAAAATAGATTTTATTCCGAACTCTTGCAATATGAGAAAAGGGACCTCGGTATAGACCTGGGCTTAACTCCAAATGATCATGGACAAGTGGAAAGCTATAACCAAGAAGCAGGGAGGCGGGTCAGTGGATAGAAAATTACTAAGAAAAAACAGGAGATGAGTGGATTCTGGCTAAACCAACTTAACAGAATTTTTGGTGAAAGACAGACCAGGGTGATTAAATATCAAACCTAGGTCTGTCTGGCCCCAAAGCTAAAAAAACATGAGCTGAGAGTTTATCCTCTGCCCGGTGGGCACCTGTATACTAAACTGTTATTCCTCAAAGGCACAGAGATGAGCCTTTAAGAATGGATTCACTGTTGGCTGCAAGGAGAGCGTTTAGTTGATAACACCAGCTGTTAGCTCTTTAGGATGCACCTCAGCATTCATGCCAAGACCACATACTTCTCGTGGTACCCCTAGGTCAATGACTAGGCAGTGCTGCAAGGCAGTGGTCCAAGGAATTGGATAGTTCCAGTCCCACAAGATCATTTTATTTTATAGTTATGAGGCTTAATAAAAATTCTTACACATGCTTCCAATTTATCATTAAATATTGAGAACATAGTTCCCCTTGAAAAAACTCTTCTTTAAAATTAATTTTTATTGGAGTTGCTTTAGTGTTGTGTTAGCTTCTACTGGACAGCAGAAATGAATCCGCCATGCATGTACATAGATCCCCTCCCCTTTGGACTTGCTTCCCATTCAGGTCATCACAGGACATTAAACAGAGTTCCCTGTACTACATAGTGGGCTTCCCTGGTAGCTCAGCTGGTGAAGAATCCGGCTGCAAAGCAGGAGACCTGGATTCGAACCCTGGGTTGGGAAGACCCTTGGAGAAGGGATAGGCCACCCACTCCAGGATTCTGGCCTACATAGTATGTTCTCATTAGTCTTCTATTTTATCCCTAGTATCGATAGTGTATATGTGCCAATCCCAATCTCCCAGTTCCTCCCATTCCCTTTCTCCCTTGGTATCTATACATCTGTTCTGTTTGTCTGTGTCTTTATTTCTGCTTTGCAAATAGGATCATCTATACCATTTTTTCTAGATTCCACACACATATGAGTTAATATATGATATTTGTTTTTCTCTTTCTGACTTAACTTTAGTCTTTATGACAGTCTCGAGGTCCACCCACATCTCTACAAATGACCCAATTTCATCCCTTTTTACGGCTGAATAATATTCCATTGTCTACATGTACTATATCTTTATGCATTCCTCTGCTGATGGACATTTAGGTTGCTCCCTTTAATAGGCAGTTTGCACACCGGAGCGTCCCACATAACCCATAGGGACCGTGTGGCTTTGTCAGCTGTGCTCACTCCCTCACCCAGTCCTGCCTTCTCCCTTTTCCTTTCACAGGTGTTATTCCCCAGTTTACTTTTTCATTTCACTCCATCTCAGCGTTTGCTTCCAGAAGGACCCAACCTGAGACACTCACTTGAAAGAGGATGGCTAGTTTACAGGTATAGACACTGGCCATCTCAGCTGGGTTTCAAACCCAGACCTGCACAACTCAAAGTTAGTCCAAGGCTCTGTACTCAGCAGTTCAGTGAGGGGGTTGTGGGCTTAGTGGGTCTGGCTCCTGCTCCGCAGGAGAGGGCAAAACCTGATTGTAAGGAAAAGATTCTTACACTGCAAAAGATACAGACCAAGGGGACTGATGCCGCTGTGGGGCAGGGGCGGCAGGGGTGGGGGGGTAGTTCTTTTCTGCGCCTGGACCCGCAAAGGGAGTATGCTACGTGTCGGCGTCAGTCCACTGCAGAGGACTTACCCAAAGTAATGAAAGGGGAGCTCTGCTCATGAGGTCATGGCTCCCAGGCTGTGATGAAAGCAGGGGCCCTGGTGTTTGGGCCACACAAAGGCCCCTCTCATTCTCCCAGGATTGGGTTTCAAGCCCCCTTTTTTAAAGGTGTCCTGCATTTTCACGCTAATTAGCTCCTTTCTCATTTTCCCTCTGAGGCAGAGGGGGACTAATGCCTCCCCAAGTAATGTCTTCCAGACCTGGGATTCCCAAGAAGAAGGGGCCATGCTGAGTGCACAGGCAGGGGTGAAGTGGCAGGAGTGATGTGAGGCTCAAGAATGTAAATTTATCCATTCACTCACCTTTAAGGAGAAGAAAACTCAGCCTGGAAACTAGCAACAGTGCTCAAAAAGCCAGCATCCAAGGGTCCAGATTTACTATCTGAGACCTATGTGTAGGCTCCCCTTTTCAACTTTGGAAAGAAAAAGAGAATCTTAGCATAATTTTAGAACTGGAAGAACCTTGGCAAACATGGGGTCCACACTCCTTCTATCACGAAGAGATGCCAGCCCAGGGAGAAGGGAGTGCCCCAGGTCACGCAGTTGGTCAGTGGTGGGTGCGGGCCTTGTCCCCATGGCTCCATTGCTCCTTCTGCTCTGTGCTTTGCCCTCCATGGTTATTAGATTGTCCTGGGCTGGAAGAAGCACAAGCTGGAATCAAGATTGCTGGGAGAAATATCAATCACCTCAGATATGCAGATGACACCACCCTTATGGCAGAAAGTGAAGAGGAACTAAAGAGCCTCTTGATGAAAGCGAAAGAGGAGAGTGAAAAAGTTGGCTTAAAGCTCAACATTCAGAAAACTAAGATCATGGCATCTGGTCCCATCACTTCATGGGAAATAGATGCGGAAACAGTGTCGGACTTTGTTTTTAGGGGCTCCAAAATCACTGCAGATGGTGACTGCAGCCATGAAATTAAAAGACGCTTACTCCTTGGAAGAAAAGTTATGACCAACCTAAATAGCATACTGAAAAGCAGAGACATTACTTTGCCAACAAAGGTCTGTCTAGTCAAGGCTATGGTTTTTCCAGTGGTCATTTATGGGTGTGAGAGTTGGACTGTGAAGAAGGCTGAGTGCCAAAGAATTGATGCTTTTGAACTGTGGTGTTGGAGAAGACTCTTGCATGTCCCTTGGACTGCAAGGAGATCCAACCAGTCCATTCTGAAGGAGATCAGAGATCAACCCTGGGATTTCTTTGGAAGGAATGATGCTAAAGCTGAAACTCCAGTACTTTGGCCACCTCATGTGAAGAGTTGACTCACTGGAAAAGACTCTGATGTTGGGAGGGATTGAGGGCAGGAGGAGAAGGGGACGACAGAGGATGAGATGACTGGATGGCATCACCGACTCGATGGACGTGAGTCTGAGTGAACTCCGGGAGATGGTGATGGACAGGGAGGCCTGGTGTGCTGCGATTCATGGGGTCGCAAAGAGTCGGACACGACTGAGCGACTGAACTGAACTGAACTGAACTGAATCCTAGCACCCTAGTCAGAACCACTGCCTCTCGCCTAAACCTCTGTCCACAGGCAACACTAAGTGCTGTCATTACGGGGATTGGATGATGGAGGCCTGCCCTCTCAGACAGGGTGGTCCACACAGACCTCCAACACATGGTTCTTGCAGACAGTCCAGGCCTTAAAGACTTCTAAAATAAAGTTTACCATTGCTGGTTTTTTTTTTCCCCATTATGAAAGTAATATATGCTCATGATACCAGATAAGGAGAATATTTTTTTAAATAGAGAGAAGAAAAACATCATCAGGATGTTTGAAAAACTCCTCTTAATCACTGATAGATTTCTGGATGTTTCTCTGGGAATAGCTCATATACATAGTTTTAATCTATCACATAGTAGATGATTGTGGATTCTTTTTGACCATGCAACTTTAAACCTAAACATTTTCTTTTGTTGTTATGAAACACTTTGCACACGTGTTTTTGTCTGCATAATACTTCATTGGTCGGACCGCCATATAATTTATTTAATTATGTTGGACACTTGGGCCATTTACTTGTCCTTATTACAAGAAACGCAGATGATCTCATTGTCAGTCAGTCACCAAGTCGTGTCCAACTCTTTGCGACCCCATAGACTGCAGCCCACCAGGCTTCCCTGTCCCCCTTCTTCTCCTGTCCTCTCTCTTTCTAAGCATCAGGGTCTTTTCCAGTGAGTCAGCTCTTCGCATCAGGTGGCCAAAGTGTTGGGGCTTCCGCTTCAACATCAGTCCTTCCAGTGAGTATTCAGGATTGATGTCCTGTGAGATTGACTGGTTTGATTTCATACTTAAGCTCATTTCCTTAAACTAGAATCAGGACTGGTATATTTGTCAACTCTACTCTGACCTTCCTTTTCCTACAGCAGGAAGTCAATTAGTGTGAATTAGTTATGTCTACACAGTGTGAGTGTGTTCTTGGACACCTGCTGCTGCCGCCAAGTCACTTCAGTCGTGTCCGACTCTGTGAGACCCCATAGACGGCAGCCCACCAGGCTCCCCCATCCCTGGGATTCTCCAGGCAAAAACACTGGAGTGGGTTGCCATTTCCTTCTCCAATGCATGAAAGTGAAAAGTGAAAGTGAAGTCGCTCAGTCTTGTCTGACTCTTCAGGGCCCATTAAATCTCTAATGCTGAGGGTCTGATGGTAGAGGCAAAACCAACCTTAAAATAAGATCATTACTCAGGTGAGCTAAAACCGTGGGTGGATTAAAGACTCTGCAGGTGGATTGGGAAACAGGTCAAGTCCCTCAGGCTTCCCTAGTCGCTCAGTGGTAAAGAATCCACCTGCAATACAGGAGTTGCAGGAGAGGCAGTTTCAATTCCTGAGTCGGGAAGATCCCCTAGAGGAGGGCATGACAACCCACTCCAGTATTCTTGCCTGAAGAATCCCAGGGACAGAGGAGCCTGGTGGGCTACAGTCCATGGGGTCGCAAGGAATCAGACACAACTGGAGTGACTTAGCACTCACACACACAAAGTCCCTCAAGGATGTCTTCCTGGGGTGAGCTCCCAGCCCTGATCCAGGGCCAGCTGCCAGGCCTCTCATGAATACCTGAGCCTTGATACAGAGGTGATATTCTAGAGAAAGTAATCCAGAAGAAATCTGAAAGAGCAGGGTATGGGGTGGGGGAAATTAACCCGAGGGTCAGAGCAGAAGAAAATGGAAGTAGTCCTGCAGCAAAAGCTAGCTGGGAAGTGTGGTCCTCTCCTCCCTGGCTCCCTGGGGAAAGGAGCGAACTGAAGCTCAAGGGATAGGTCAAAGGGAGGGAAGGGGAGCAGAGCCCGGGAACCCCAGCAAGCCCTGCTCCCCAGGGTACAGTGGAGACAACAAAACTCAGGGTCAGCCTGGCACTCCAACAGCTCTGTTACCCTGTGAACCTGTGTGGCGGACACTGCACCTGCCACAGGGGATGCTGAGATGAACAAGATACAGCCTTGTCTCACAGGGTCACAATCGAGAGGGTTTAGACACAGGGGAGGGGCATTTACCAACAGGCCTTCTGGGTTTGTGGCCCTGAGATCTGGGAGTCTGTTGGGCAATGGAGCAAGCTCCCTGAGGGAGAACCAAGAGGATCTCTTTCTTGCAGTAGTTTCCCAGGGCTGCCGTGACAAAGGACCAAATACTTGGTGGATTGAAACAACAGAAATGTATTCTTTCCTGCCTCTGGAGTCCAGAAAGCCTGAATCAAGCTGCTGGCCAGAGCACACACCCTCCGAAGTCTCTGGGGAAGAATTATTCCTTGCCAGCTGGTGGTTGAGGGCGTCCTTGGCATTTCTCGGTTTGCAGCCGCATTCCCGCAGTCTCTGCCTCCACAGTTACAATGGCCGTCTCTGTCTGTGTGTCTCTGTCTTCTCTTCTCATAAGGACAAAAGTCACTGGAGTGCTGTCCATGCTAATCCAGGATGACCACAGTGTAATTTAGCTGATTACATCTGCGAAGACTGTTCCCCATCCAAGTACTAACCAGGCCTGACCCTGCTTAGCTTCTGAGATCCGGTGAGATCCGGTGCTCTAAGGGTGGTATGGTCATAGATGAGACTGTTTCCAAGTACAGTCATATTGTGAGGTGACCTGAGTTTGGGAGGGGACACTTATCCAGTCCAGTAACAACCTATTTGAAGAAATTTTGTCCAGCGTAAGTGTGAAAGTGCAAGTGTTAGTCGCTCAGTCATGTCTGACTCTTTGCAATCCCGTGGATTCAAAGAATCCGGATCCATAGCCTGCCAGGCTCCTCTGTCCACGGGATTTCCAGGCAAGAATACTGGAGTGGGTAGCCATTCCCTTCTCCAGGGGATCTTTCCAACCCAGGGATCAAACCCAGGTCTCCTGCATTGCAGGCAGACGCTTTACCGTCTGAGCCACCAGGGAAGTCCTTCGGGTAGGTGTGGGACATTTTAACAGATCACGGCCTCTGCAGGGAAGCCCGGCAGGTGAGCCCACTTCCTCTGGGCTGGCCCAGGAAATCCTCAAATGCCTGTTCTTGTCGCCAAGGAGCGATGGCTGAGTGACCCAGGGAAATGGGCAGGGCAGGACTAATGGCCAGATCAAATTTCCCAGGGGAGGGAGAGGGCAGGCAGTAGCCCCAGGAGCTCCCAGTCTGGCCGCCTCCTGCTGTGCCCAGACCACCCTCCACTGCCCAGGAAAGTGGTGAGACCAGGAGAGAAGGGCCCCCTGGAGCTGACCACACCCTCCTCCATACCTCAATTTCAGCCTTGTGCTCACTCTCAAAAGTGGGCTTGCTACAGCTGGGTGAAGGTGTCACACTTCCTGACCATGAAGAAGAAAATAAGGGTGGGCAAGGAACAGGATAACATATATTTTAAAAAAAAAACAACCCTGTCCTGTCCTTGGGCATTCCACAACTGGACTGATCAGCCAACTCCCTACCCCCCAGGGTAACCCCCACACTCACCTCAATACAGACACACTGCTCACTAAGGGTGGGGAAGAGCTAGACTCACACTTTCTCTTTCATCTACACAAACCCAGACTCTCCCTTGATGGGGAACAATAACTTCCCACTTTGCCCGGCTCCCTTGAAATTACTTCTTTAGGTGTGAATAGAATGTTCTCACTCCCCAGCCCTCAGTTCCCACACATACTCCCTGAGGCGCTGAAACCCTGGGACAAGGGAGGAAGAGAGAAGCAACAGGATTGCAACTGATACGTCTGCTCCCCTCGTGGCTGCAAGGTCTGCAAGAGACCCAGGGTCCAAGAGACAAGCCCGAGGGAAGAGTTACTCACCGGCTTGCTCTCCTTTCAGGAAGGAGGGTGTGAGCCCCCAAGGCAGAGTGAGTGCTCCAGGGGAAAGGGCAAGGACTTTGGAGTTGCCAAGCTGCTTCCTAGCTGAACCTCAGTCTCCCCATCTGCACAGTGGGAATAATAATAATCATTCATATGAGCTCAGCACATAGAAGATTCTCAGCAAATGTTACTGTCTCCCACAGGGCAGGTGGACATAGAAACAGAGTCAAAACGTTGTTTCTAATGAGAGTCTGGGGCTGTACTGGGTGGAGAGGCCAGCTCATGGAAGTGAGAGGGCTATAGTATTATTCTTTCTGTATGAATTGCTCTGGAAGAGAGGTGGGGCATGGAGGTAGGCAAGCCCAGCCACAGGGCTTATAAGCCTGTGATTACTATCCCCACCAGGGTCCTGGTAAACTGAAAGATGGTCAGCTGGGCTAGATCAAGTGAGTTGTTGTTAATCATATACAGATAAGGTCATTTTATGCAGTGATTATGCTCAAGTCAGTAAGTTCTTCAAGGACTATGGTTTAGAGAGAGGGGCCTTTTGGAGAGAATGAGGTTCTGAGAATCAGAAGCAATCATATTGAATCCAGCTACTAAGAAGCATAACATGCAAGGGCACGGAAGAGGCGAGTCCTGGAAGAATATTTTTGAGGGTTACTTTCTTATTCTGACACTAGGCTATCTCACAGAGGAGTGAAACGTTGCAGGTCCTGGATGCAATGTGTATGTCAGGACTTCAAATGTAGGCTCCAATGTCTTCTGATAAATAATATATATTGTTAATCATTAAATTATTATGATATGTGATGTAATGGTGTATACTATTTATACTTATTTTATTAACCTAATTTAAGTGTGAGATCGGCTTTCTAAAAATGCTTTAAAAGGTTTCATGACTGTTATTGCCTGGCGAGCTCCTGACTGTCTGACTGCTTTTAACATGTCTGGGCAGCCAAACCCTAACCACTGGTCCCTTTGGACAGTTAGGCCACTGCTGTTGGTTACTTTGCCCCTCTGCCAAGAGCAGGCACACAAGCACTTGGCTCTCAGAGGACCCACCCCACCCCTCACCCTGTGTCATCAAAGTAAAGATCACTATAGTTTGCCTAAAGGATTAAATACATGAAACTCATGGTTCACTGGGCTCATCACCCTAACCCCCTGTCTGCTCCTTTTGGCGCTCCTCATCTACGGGTAATGAGAGGCCACTGCAGGGATTTAAGCAGGGATGACATGATCAGACTTTTGACACAAACAGTATGGAAACCAAGTTTTGAAGCAGCGAGACTAGATGAGAGAGGAGGCTTCATGGTAGAGCCCAGGCAAGAGATGATGGTGTTTGGAGAAAGACAGTGGGAGGGAGGTGGGAAGTGCTTCGTTGGAGAAAGGTTTCAGAGATAGAACCCACAAGACCCGCTGGGACAGGGTCATTCTTGTCCTCCACTTTGAGCCACAGGAAGGAGGGTGGTCCCAGTAACCAAGAACTGGAACATCAGTGGAGTGGTAAGTTGGAGGCATGGAGGAAGGTTGTAAGAGGGAGAACATGAGTTCCTTTTCTGTAGGGTGACCATATTATAATTGTTCAGACCAGCACACATTTGAAAATACAAGGGGGCACCACTGGAGCAACTGGAGTGTTGTTCAGTCGCTCAGTCGTGCCCAGCTCTTTGAAACTCCATGGACTACAGCATGCTGGTCTCCTCTATCCTCCACTGTCTCCCAGAATTTGGTCAAATTCAGGTCCATTGAGTTGGTGATGCTATCTAACCATCTTCTTCTCTGCTGCCGCCTTCTCTTACTGTCAATCTTTCCAGTATCAGGATCTTTTCCAATGAGTCAGTTCTTTGCAGCATGTGGCCAAAGTACTGAAGCTTCAATTTCAGGATCAGTCCTTCCAATGAGTATTCAGAGTTGATTTCCTTTAAGACTGATTGATTTAATCTCCTTGCAGTCCAAGGGACTCTCAAGAGTCTTCTCCAGCAGTTGGGACAACAACATAAATTGAGCCTATACCTGGTAAATCAGCCCTCCAGTCATTCTAGTTTGGGCCTGTATTGAGGTGGGAGGTACTCAAGTAAAGAGATCAAGCAGGCAACAAACATATGAGTCTGAGTTTAGGTGAGATTTTGATCAATGCATTTTCTACCAGCAAAACAAGTGAGTTGTTTCTTTCCAATTGCTTTATAGTATTTAATTAAAACACAAAATTTTTATAACTGTTGTCACTATAGATGCCAAAATAAACAGGAAGCAAAAGAGGAAAATAAAAGGGAACATGAAACCCAAATCCTTATTCTTTGTTTAGAGCTTCTCCTTCCTGCGCTACCAGCCCTGGGCAGGAATGAGAGGCAAAATTGAAATTCACTTGTGTTTTATCCATATTTGTGAGTGTGTGTTTCCATATAAATGACCAAATGCAGGACCTAAAGGACAGCCTTTCATCAGACGAGTACAGCAGTGGGGAAATTAAGGGGACAGTGGAGAGGGCAAAGCAGTGCTTCTTCACGGCTTCCCTGCTGGCTCGGTTGGTAAAGAGTCCGCCTGCAATGCAGGAGACCCCGGCTCTGTTGCAGGAAGGGGGACCCCTTCCAGGGCCCGAAACTGGGCTCTTGTCTGTCACTCGGAAATGAATTGTCTGAGGAGACACATGTGCTGACAAAGCAAGAGATTTTATTGGGAAAGGGCACCCAGGTGGAGAGCAGTAGGGTAAGAGAACCCAGGAGAACAGATCTGCCACATGGCTCGGGTTTTATGGTGATGGGATTAGTTTCCGGGTTGTCTTTAGCCAATCATTCTGACTCAGAGTCCTTCCTGGTGGTCCACGCCTTGTTCAGCCAGGATGGATGCCAGAGAGAAGGATTCTGGGAGGTGGTCAGACAGGTGGTGTCTCCTTTTGACCTTTCCTTAACTCTTCCGTTTGGTGGTGGCTTATTAGTTCTGTGTTCCTTACCAGGACCTCCTGTCATAAAACCACTCATGCAAATGGTTACTATGGTGCCTGGCCAGGGTGGGCAGTTTCAGTCGGTGTGCTTCCCCTAACAGTTCGATTCCTGGGTCGGCAAGATCCGCTGGAGAAGGGATAGGATACCCACTCCAGTATTCTTGGGCTTCCCTTGTGGCTCAGCTGGTATAGAATCTGCCTGCAGTGCAGGAGGCCTGGGTTCAATCCCTGGGTTGGGAAGATCCCCTGGAGAAGGGAAAGGCTACCTACTCCAGAAGGCCTGGAGAATTCCAGGGACTGCATAGTCCATGGGGTCACAAAGAGTCAGACACGACTGAGTGACTTTCACTTCGCTCAGCAGGAGAGCTGAGCAAATGGACAGGTTGGATGCATCAGGCATTGAGGCCAGACCTTGAAGTACTGAACCACGGGGAAGAGCCACTGTGGGGAGAGACCTCAGCACACAGGAAGATGGTCCTCTGACAGAGGCAGATCAGGAGTCCGGCCCCCATGGATGCAGCCCAGGTGTGCAGGTGAAAAGAGTGGTAATAAGAATAAATGAGGCGATGAAACCAGAGCTCCTACAAGGTGTTGGCAGTTTGGTGCTGCCAGCCTGCATGGTCCTATGAGAAACGTGAGAAGTACTCGAGCTGACTCACCCACATTTCCTAGAACGTAGGTGAAATCCTTTGGGTACCTGACTGGAACCCGGAATAACTGCCATGAATTGGGGGAGATTCAGAAAGGGGGATTGCTGAGAAGCCCTGAGGAGCCTCCCAGCAGCCAGCTCTGTGAGGAGCACCATCTCCCATGTTGGGAGGTGAGGTGGGGAGGAGGTTTTGTGCAGAAGGTGCTTGTGTTCGGGGGTTTCCTTGTTTTCTTCCTAGGATGGAGGACTTTGAGTTTGTGAAGGGGAGGGAGAGAGAGAAGGTGGGTGGGGACCAGGCTGTGAAAGTCATCATCTCTAGGAGGAGGTGATTTCTGTGGGAACAGACTTGGCCCTGACTCCCTCCCAACTTCCCTCCAATGCCCAAAGATTCTTTGAGACCTCAGACCCTTCCTCACTGGCTTTGCTGCCATCTCCAACCCCTAATCAGGAAGCTCTGACTGCACATCCAGGCAGCCCACGCCTGCCTGCTGAGGAGGAAGCCCTCCTCAAGTTGCCCCCAGGGATTCCTGCCCACTCCCCTCTTCCTGCAGCAACTTCTCCGGTTTCCCTCTCCCCCTGGCTGGTCCTCAGAGTGCCTCAGGGTTCAGCTGAAGCTTATTCATCAGATCTTTGCTGAGGTTGTTTTCCAAGCAAACCTTAGCTTCCTTACATGCCCTCCTGCTCAGGTGTTTCCCAGGAGTCCTTGTCCCAGCCTGGTCTCTCCTCTTGGTCCCTCCTGGATTGGTCTGCTCTGCACAGTCTCATGGATTTAGGCAGAAGACAGGAGACTCCTGGGTCAGAGACAAAGGACTCTATGACTCAAGGTGCAGGAGGAAGCCTGAACTTCCTGTTCGCATTTGCTTCCCTTGTGCTCGCAGTCCCACAGGGCAATGCAGAGGCAGGCCTGAGTATTTGCTGAGGACTTTGATCTTAGGAAATCCCAGTCCCTTTAAGGAGCTTCAAGAAAACCTGCTCAACCTTTGCCCCAAGGCAGACCTTCTCATGATTATACTGGACTGCAAACAAAGTAGCCTTCTGTCCCAGAAGAGGGAGACATTACCTCTGCCTTCTAACACTGTTCACACTTTGTAAACATCCTTGAAAAGATGGTATAGAACAGGGGTCCCCAGCCTCCAAGATCTAATGCCTGATGATCAGAGGTGAAGCTGATATAATTACAAAAACAAAGTGCACAATAAATGTAATGCTCTTGAAACCACCCACCCCTCATCTGGTCTGAGGAAGAATTATCTTCCATGAAACCCGTCCCTGGTGCCAAAAAGGTTGGGGTCCACTGGTGTAGGGCAAAAGGTTGTCAACACTTCTGCTCCTCCTGAGACCTGCAGAAACAGGAGAGACCGATGGAGAATTTTCTACCAACATCCAACACCAGGGGAAGCCCAAGTCCATCTGGCCCAGCCTGTTGGCTCTATCCCCTTCGTTGGGTTTAGGTGACACATTCAAGTTCCCCCAGGTCTCCATGCCCAGCACAGTGCCTGACTCCTACTGATTCTCAATAAATGTTTGTCAAATGGATGAATAAATGACTGGGTTTTTATAGCATTTCTACTTCAGAGTGTGAAAATAGCTTACAGATTAAAGAAACCATGATAGGAATGACAACATTTATTGAGTACATACCACTTGTTAGTGGAGGTGATGGAATTCCAGCTGAGCTATTTACAGTCTTAAAAGATGATGCTATTAAAGTGCTGCACTCAATATGCCAACAAATTTAGAAAACTCAGCAGTGATCACAGGACTGAAAAAGGTCAGTTTTCATTCCAATCCCAAAGAAGGGCAGTGCCAAAGAATGTTCGAATTACTGCACAATTGCACTCATTTCTAATTTTAGTAAGGTTATGCTCAAAATCCTTCAAGCTAGGCTTCAGCAGTACATGAACTGAAAACTTGCAAATGTACAAGCTTGATTTCTAAGAGGCAGAGGAACTAGAGAGCAAATTGCCAACATTCGTTGGATCACAAAGAAATCAAGGGAATTCCAGAAGATCATCCACTTCTGCTTCACTGACTATGTGAAAGCCTTTAACTGTATGGATCACAACAAACTGCCGGGAGCCAGCGTGAGGAATCCCACCCGTGACAAGGTCATGTGGCAGAGGCCTGATGGGCAAGGCGAGTCAGGCCTCAGGTTTTCCCCCTGGTATTTCCTGAGCATGTACTCCAAAAATAAGAATCTGCCTGCCTTATTGTATTGTACTTTTCCACTCTTCTGACACTCTGGAAAAAGTTAATTCAGGGTTTCAGTCTCCTGCAAAAGAATGTCTCGGCTTAACACCCCCTCTGATAGCTCTCTAACTTGCCTAACAGGTTCCCCGGACCTCTTACAGCTTGTGAATTGCTTACAGCCCCCCAACCACGAGAGGCACAAAGCTTAAAGCATCTTAAAGATACAGAGCCTTTTCTAAAGAGCTGAAAATCATATTGGTGACAGGCTTTCACTGTTGATTCAATGGTTGCTGCCAGACCTCCATATTCTTTGTCTTTTAGGCACCTGGGAAGATGTTAATCAATGTAATCGGGATATGGAAAAAGGTATATAGTAATTCTGATGTTAGCAACACTAGACTTTTGAGTTAATTACTTTTCTTTTGTTATAAATCACTGTACTCCTTTTGCTTGTTATAAATTGCTGTATCTTTGCTATGTAAGAATGTAACTTTATTTAGTGCTTTCTGAGAGTGGCACCAGACTTTGGGAAGATCAACACAAATAAGTCTTCTGGTTGGTAAACCCTTATCAGAAAAAAGGCTGTAAAATGTTAATTGGCCCTTTTGGCTGGAAGATGATGTAAATCACCTAAGACTTGTGTATACAACTAGGTATGCAGAGAGAAAAGCCTGATTTTGATAAGAGTCTGGGCTGCTAATGCTGCATAATTTTGTATTACCCATTGATCTCTATGTACAATCAAAAAGGTATAAAAGGCCTTTCTAGACAATAGAGGCCAGGCCAGTCATTGGAAGGACTGGTTTCCCCGTATCTCCTCTTTACTCTAATTTCAGGCTGAATTCCCATCTGGGGCGTGGAGGCTTGCCATGTCTACTTACTTGCCCCAGCTTCTAAGATCCACGCGAGAGGGAGCCCAAGATGGGGCACCCCCTGCTATTCAAGAGGACACCGGTGGCCTAACGTAGACGGTGCAAGCTCCTTGTCTGGAACTTTATTGGCTTTCCATGTAAACCAAGTTATTCAGCCTCTTTTCTCCACTTAATTTTCCTACTACACTATTTCTTCCTAATCTAATCTTATATTAATAAATAAATAAGTTTTTCCTCGCCAACACCGTCCCCGCTTTGAATTCCCTGGGTCCACCGGGGCTGGACCCCGGCAACAAACTGTAGAAAATTCTTAAAGAGATGAAAATACCAGACCACCTTACCTGCCTCCTGAGAAATCTGTATGCATGTTAAGAAGCAACTGTTAGAACTCAACACGGAACAATGGACTGGTTCCAAATTGGGAAAGGAGTACATCAAGGCTATACAATGTCACCCTGCTTTTTTACCTTATATGCAGAATACATTGTGAGAAATTCTGGGCTGGATGAAGCGCAAGCTGGAATTAAGATTGCCAGGAGAAATATCAACAACCTCAGATGTGCAGATGATACTACTCTAGCGGCAGAAAGTAAAGAAGGACTAAAGAGCCTCTTGATAAGTGTGAAAGAAAAGAGTGAAAAAGCTGGCGTAAAACTCAACATTCAAAAAACTAAGATCATGGCATCCAGTCTCATCATTTCATGGGGAATAGAAAGGGGAAAATTGGAAGCAGTGACAGATTTTCATTTCTTGGGTTCCAAAATCACTGCAGTCAGTGACTGCAGCCATGAAATTAAAAGACGCTTGCTCCTTAGAAGGAAAGCTATGTCAAACCTAGACAGCATATTAAAAAGCAGAGACATCACTTTGCCAACAAAGATCCATATAGTCAAAGCTATGGTTTCTCCAGTAGTCATGTATGGATGTAAGAGCTGGACCATAAAGAAGGCTAAGTGCCAAAGAATTGATGCTTTCGAACAATGGTCCTGAAGACTCTTGAGAGTTCCTTGGATTGCAAGAAGATCAAACCAGTCAGTCCTAAAAGAAGTCAATCCTGAACACTCTTTGGAAGGACTGATGCTGAAGCTGAAGCTCCAATACTTTGGCCACCTGATGCAAAGAGCTAACTCATTGGAAAAGACCCTGATGCTGGGAAAGATTGAAGGCAAAAGAGAAGAGGGTGGCAGAGGATGAGACGGTTAGATAGTATCACTGACTCAATGGGCGCGAATTTGAGCAAAGTCCGGGAGACAGTGGAAGACAGGGAAGCCTGGTGTGCTGCAGTCCATTGGGTCGCAAAAGTCAGGCACGACTTAGAGACTGAACAACAGCCACATGCTAGCGTAGTCAGCTCCATTACACCCAGGGCTGGCTTCATGGTATTTTCCTGTGCAGACAGACAGGACCTCAGGCTTAGGAGGGCACTAAGTTTGATTGAATGCTCTGCTGCCATCATGTTGAAATTCTTAGTTTTTTACAAAGGGCGTTTTCATTCTGCAGTGAGCTCCACAAATTATGTAGTCGGTCCTGGCTATACTAAAAATCACAGTACTCTGCAAAATCGTGGAATAAAACTCACAGGGCTTATGGAGGAAATGGGTTGGGGCACAACACTCAAAAAGTTTGTTAATGACAAAAAAAAAATACACCTAGTAAAAATGATAGCACAGTTTTTCACGTTGAATGGTTAAGAAATTCAGTGTGCTCAGTCACTCAGTCGTGTGTGACTCTTTGCGACCCCATGGACTGTAGACAGGCAGAGTCTTCTGCCTATGGAATTTTCTAGGCAAGAATCCCAGAGCGGGTTGCCATTTCCTTCTCCCTGACCTGGGGATCAAACCCACATCTCTTGCATCTCCTGCACTGGCCGGCAGATTCTTTACCACTGTGCCACCTGGAAAGCTCAAGAAATTCATTAGTACTGCAATAAGAACAGCCCTTTTCCTCAAGAAAGATGTGAAGTTGGCTTCTGGGTGTAGGTGTTGGAAGGGATGTTGACTCCTGGACACGGCGCTGTGTATTACAGTGAATGGTGGAGGGTATCAGTTATCTGATACAAGACGGGGAAGGATGTGGTAACCTGAGGTAGCTGGAGGTGTCTGTGGTGTGGCCGTGTGTGTGTGTGTTTTATAATCCTATGTGGCTTAGTTCATCTGGGTGTGATTTTCTGCTTTCTCCTAGTGTTTCCCAAAGATGAAATAATTCCTCTGCAAATGTGAAATTTGGGTAGGTTCAGTTTGTTCCCTCATATATCATTGCATTGAAACAAATGAGTATTTCTGAGACAAACATTATAGCTTGACCCGATTGCACTGTTCTAACGTTTAAGGTATTGACTCATAAAACCATCACAGTTCTAACTGGGAGGTGGTTCTGAGGAGAGATTCTCACGAGTAAGTAGTGAGGACCTGGCCTACATGAGGGGCATGGTGGACCTCCTAGAGTCTGCCCTCCTGTACACCACATGGTAAACTCTCAAGCGTCCTAGAAAATCCATAAACAATGAAAACTTTGCCCTTCTAAGGCCCAGCCAGGGCTTCCCTGGTGGCTCATCAGAGATGCATCTACCTGCAATGCAGGAGCCACAGGAGACACAGGTTCAGTCCCTGGGTGGGAACATCCCCTGGAGGAGGGCATGGCAACCCACTCCAGTACTCTTGCCCGGAGAATCCCATGGACAGAGGAACCTGATGGGCTACGTTCCATAGGGTCAGAAAAAGTCTGAGTGACTAAGCAATAACAAGCTCCCTAAGTGACTCTGGGTAGGGAGGTTAAGCAACTTGTCCAGGATTTGCAGCTAACAGGGAGCAGAGCCAGATTTAGAATGCAGGTCTGTCTCTCTCCACAGCTTTTCACTTTTGCTACTTAACCTCCTCCAATAGCAAAAGCACCTATAGCTTCTTCTCAGAGTGGAAGAAACTTCAGTGGAGAGGTCAAGGCTGGCATGGCAGGTACGTATTGGCAGCTTGAGGGGCCAGATCCCAGACAGGAGTGGCTGTGCCTAGCCCGAGAGGCAAGGCTCCGAAAGGCCTTTCCACCCTGGAATCTTCTCGACGAGCCCCTGGGGGTAGCCCATGGAGGACACCAGGGGGAATGCCGGCCAATGCGCCTCGATCCCTCGGTTCCTCGGTCCCACGTGGGGCAGAGTCAGGATGCCAGGCTTTGTGCCCAAGAAGGGAATGGGGCCAGAATTGCCAGCGTGGGTGAGTTTGAGATTATAGGGACAAGTAATCCAGGACATAGAGTATCCACAGTTGCCTTTTTTCCCATGACCCTTCTGTTCTGTATGGTTATAATCTATGACCTGGAGAGTGGCAGGAAAAAATGAGACAAAGTTCACCAACCATGAGGAGTTCTCATTTATTTTCTTCTGGAGTGTGCATGGTGGGAGGGAGGAGGCAGAGGGGGCAGCAAGGACAGAAAAATAACATGCAAAACCCAAATATCATCATTTTGGATTTCAAATACATTTTGCAATATTTTAACAGAAAGCTAACCCTGTATGTAAAATGAAAAGCATAAGTCAACTTGCAAAGCAATTATAAATAACTAAAGAAAAATATTTGCACATTTTGAAAGATATCCTTAAAATATAAGCATAATATTTGTATATTTAAAACGTGTATATGTGTGTGTTTGACTCTTTGCCTGTCTGACTGTGACCCTTTGGACTGTAGCCCTCCAGACTCCTCTGTCCATGGAATCTTCCAGGTAAGAATACTGGAGTGGGTTGCCATTTCCTTCTTCGGGGGATCCTCCTGACCCAGGGATCAAACCCACATCTCTGAGTCTCCTACGTTGGCAGGTGGATTCTTTACCACTGTACCATCTGGGAAGCCCCAAACTGTAATCTCCTGATCTATACGTGGGGTTGTAAAATATATGTTAATAAAAATATGTATTTGCTATTTATATATTAAATATTATTTATAACAAAGTAAAGATATTTTAAAATAAAATAAAGATGGAACAAAGTGCATGAATAAACTAAGAAATACACAAAGGTTTTCAATCCCACTAGTATTTAAAGAAATGCAAAATCAAAATAAGATACCACTGTAAAAAAAAATCACATTTGTAAAGATTTGAAATAAATAACAATAGCCAGGATTGATGTGCTTATGGGGAAACACACATTCATAATTGCTCTTGGGATTATAAATTGATATATTTCTGGAAAGAAATTTGTTAATACATAATGAAAGTCTTAAGACTTTACTTCTCTTCTTCAAAATTCACTTCTAGGCATTAATCCAAATGAAATCACAGGGCAAAGACACTAAGACATATGTACATAGCAAAAACTGGAAACTGCCTGATGGATGTCCATGAAAACTTTGTTAAGCTCCTATGACTCAGTAATACAGTGAAATATAATGCAGTTGTTAAAGAATAATCTGGTAAAAGAATATACAGCAATCAGGGAAAAGATGGTTTATGCCATGTTATTGCAAAAGTTTCTTAAAAGAACTATCTACAGTGAAGAAAAAAAGCCTAAAATGAAATACATTCAAAGACTAACATTGGCATTCTCTCAGAAGTGGGTTGCTTTTACTCTTTTTGCTTGTTGGTATAGTTAGTTCAGTCACTCAGTCATGTCTGACTCTTTGAGACCCCATGAATCGCAGCACGCCAGGCCTCCCTGTCCATCACCAACTCCCGGAGTTCACTCAGACTCGCGTCCATCAAGTCAGTGATGCCATCCAGCCATCTCATCCTCTGTTGTCCCCTTCTCCTTCTGCCCCCAATCCCTCCCAACATCAGAGTCTTTTCTAATGAGTCAACTCTTCGCATGAGGTGGCCAAAGTATTGGAGTTTCAGCTTTAGCATCATTCCCTCCAAGGAAATCCCAGGGTTGATCTCTGATCTCCTTCAGAATAGACTGGTTGGATCTCCTTGCAGTCCAAAGGACTCTCAAGAGTCTTCTCCAACACCACAGTTCAAAAGCATCAATTCTTCAGTGCTCAGCTTTCTTCACAGTCCAACTCTCACATCCATGCATGACCACAGGAAAAACCATAGCCTTGACTAGACAGACCTTTGTTGGCAAAGTAATGTCTCTGCTTTTCAATATGCTATCTAGGTTGGTCAAAACTTTTCTTCCAAGGAGTAAGTGTCTTTTAATTTCATGGCTGCAGTCACCATCTGCAGTGATTTTGGAGCCCCAAAAAATAAAGTCTGACACAGTTAAGTTGACTTTCTTTTATAAGAAAAGAGTAAATGTTTTGTGAGTTTTTGTTTTGTCTTTTTTTTTTTTTAATTTTATTTATTAATTTTTTTGAATAGTGGCACAGGATTTATTTAGAAATCCAGGTAAAATTATTGATTGATTGATTTTGGGCTGAACTGTGTCTTCGTTGCTACGAGGCTTTCTCTAGTTGTGGCTAGAGGGGCTACTCCTTGTGGAGCACAGGCTCTAGGGTGCGTAGGCTTCGGTATTTTCAGCACATGGGCTCAATAGTGGAGGCACACGGACGGCTTAGTTGCTCTGGGGCATGCGGCATCTTCACAGATTAGGGATTGAACCTGTGTCCCCTGCATTGGCAGGCTGATTCCTATCTACTGTGCCACCAGGGAAATCCAATGTTTTCTGAGATTTTAAAATGAAGATGTATCTTCTTAAATGAGTTCTTCTCCAATGATACTAACAGGAGTTAGAACTCCTTGAGAAGACAGCCACAGAGTGCCAGACCTGACATGACCCCAGGGCCTAAAAGCGTGACGGTTTCCCCAGGCTTGCGCTGAGCACTGGGCCTCATGCCAGTGGAGTGGGCCGGGACCAGCATTTTAAAAAACTGTGGGTGCTTGTGCTGAGGACTACGACATGAACTACACTTTCATATGGGCTATTGCTTGGAAAGAAAAAGCTTTGAGATTCTACTCTCCAGTAGCCCCACCGAGCCCTGCCCAGCCCTGGCTGAACCCTTCCAGTGACCGGGAGCTCACTACCTCTGTGCTGGTGATTGACAGTACAAATTTTAGACAGTTTTCCTTATGTTAATGAACTTTGGCTTCTCATCCTGCCCCATCACCCCGCTAGCTCCCTCCTCCTGAGCAGTACTTCAGACATTTGAAGGCAGCCACCAAGTTATCCTGAGTCCAGGCCTGCCTCCCCTTACTCAACTCCTTAACACACCCCACTCCCAGTTTTGAGGCTCTTGCTTTCCCTCTCTCTTAAGTCATCCTTTCTCTAATCCCTGGTCCATTAAAATGTCACACACACACACCCACTCTCCTTTCCCAGGACCGAGGCCACCATGCCAGGCCATTTTCCTCATTAATGAATCCATGGATTCATTCAATATCATTAAGGGAGCACCTACTGTATGCCCAGCTCTGTGCTGGGTGCATGGGAGACCCCCAGAGAATAAAACCTGGTGGACACCTGGTGCCTAGTCCCTCAGCCACAGCTCCAGCTGCAGCCTCTGAGCCTCTGCCTTCACCTCAGTTGCTTTCTGCGTGGGTCGTAAGTGGGTCCCCCTGGCACACGGGCTCCAGCTGCCCTCCGAGCACTTCAGGCCACCCAGGTCTCCTCTCTCCACCTGACCCAACCCATGAAGACCATGGACCCTGAGCAAGCGGTACAGAAGCCAGGCTGGTGGAGCCCACCTCCCACCAAGTCTCAGCCAGAGCACCTGCACTTTCACCTATTTCCGAAAGTGATGCTGAGGCACATGGCCAGAGGCGAACAAGTCCAGGAGAGAGCGATACAGAGTGATAGGACAACAGGGAGGCAGCCGTGAAGAGGACAGAGCTGAATAAGCCGGAGTCCAGTGAAGAGGGAACCTCTGTGTGGCCTACAAGAATGCAGTTGGGGCACACACTTCTTCCTGGAGGGGCACTTGTAGCATTGAGCAGAAGACATCTGCAGATGGTAACCAGCTCTTCTGTGCTGGTTATCTAATTTTTCTCATCATTTTTACCTATTTTTTAAAGATATGATTTATTGAGTATCCATTGTGTTTGGCATTTGGATGTATTATCTCTAATCACTGAAACTTCTTGAAGTAGGTGTTCTTGTCCTGTTTTACAGATGGGAAAATTAAAGACCAAGGAGAGTTTTTGTATAAAGAATGTCTAGGGGCATACAGCAGGAGTACTTACTTTAGCTGGTGTGGAGGGTGCAAGCAGAAGCTGAAAGGGGAACAGGAGTTAGCCAGAGAAGAGGGGTGGGGCAAGACAGCTGTGGGGGAGCGGGCATGTGCTAAGGCCCTGGGGTATATAGAAACTTGGCCTAATCAAGGATCTGAAAGAAGGCCAGAGGGATTGGGGCCAAGGCAGGAAGATGAGTGGAATGAGGCTAGATAACTGATAGGAATCAGATTCTTCAGGTTTTCAAACTTTACAGGCAGAAGGATTTTCTGGGGGAGCTGATTTCAAGGTCGGCTCTGGAGCCCACCATCCACCAAGTCTCAACCAAAGCCCATGCACTTTTACCTATTTCCAAAAGTGATGCTGAGGCAGGTGGCCCGAGGCAGACACTTCTAGGAGTACAGATGTAGATCCTATCGGCCATCTGAAGGATGTGGGACTTCTAAGAGGAGGGGAGGCTGTTGAGACCAAGATCAAGACCAAGCAGCAGGCTGGCTTAGATTTGAACCCAGTTCCATCTGATTTCCAAACCAGGGGGCATTACCTCTTCCTAAAAGGAAGCTGGTGTCCGGCGGGCTCACTGAGGGCTGAAGGAAGAATTCCCCAGATGAGGGAATGGGTCAGCCAGAATCTGTGGGTTGCAGGTGGATGGGGCCAGGCAGCCACAGAGCCACTGGCCTGAGCAGAGCCACGATGCAGATCTCCTTTCCCCAGTATCTTATGGGGCCTCACATGTTCCTGCCCCAGGTACTTTTGCATCTGAATTTCATTTGACTTGACAAATACTGAAACACTGTGAAGAGGAAGGGTCAAGACTGTTCTCCTTTCTCAATGAATACACTGAGGCTCGCCAAGCTGAACCTATTGTGAAAATTTCAATCTATCAATGTAATGGAACCTGAAGCTATAACATGGAAAATCTCATGCAAGTGCCCTCAGAAAAATAAAACTTAAAGACCAAGAAACAGATTTTTCATAAATGCCTGATTAACAGAAGACTGATAATATTGGATTTTTCTTAAATGATAGGGAATTGATCAGGAGTTGCCTCATAGCAACCTTGGGAAATTTTGCTAATGGTTTCCTGAGGTAAGAAGAAGAAACAACCCAGGTCAGGTTGGTCTCACAAAATGAGCTGAATTGAGCTTTGAATGACTGAACTGGCTTTGTCTGCTCAAGGAATTTTCAAAGCTGGTCTCTGTTTTTATTTTAGCTAAGTCTAACTGAATATTCCCCTCTCTGCATTCCGTACCCATAAATACAGACTACTCCAAACCCTCAGCCGGAGAAGGCAATGGCAACCCACTCCAGTACTCTTGCCTGGAAAATCCCATGGGCGGAGGAGCCTGGCAGGCTGCAGTCCATGGGGTCGCGAAGAGTCGGACAGGACTGAGCGACTTCACTTTCACTCTTCACTTTCAAGTATTGGAGAAGGACATGGCAACCCACTCCAGTGTTCTCGCCTGGAGAATCCCAGGGACGGGGGAGCCTGGTGGGCTGCCGTCTATGGGATCACATGGAGTCGGACACAACTGAAGCGACTTAGCAGCAGCAGCAGCGGCAGCCAAACCCTCAGCAGACTGCAGCTTGCTACAGTTTACAGGTCGTGAACTGCAACGTTTCTGCTATTCTGGAATAAACTCATCCTTTTGACAATTTTGAGCTTCCTCATTTTACCTTTTTATTTAAGTCAATATTCCTTGGCATCAGAAATAAGATCGAAAGGGTACAACCTGTGAAGGATGATGACCTCAAAATCTAGAAGGGTGTCTGAGCTGAGCCGTTTGTATTCATCATTTCCACGAGTTGCCAGTGACTTCAAGTTTGACGAGTCTCCCCTCCTCCTGATCGAGCTCTCCAACTTTATGATTTTATTTGGGATCTATTTAAATACTTTGCCCTTTTTTGGTGAGTACTCTCTGGTTTCTTACTAGAAGCACACTAGAATTTTGGTATAATCCTTTGGAATTCTTGAGAGCAAAAATGAGTGAATAAATGAATGAATAATCAGTGGGAACAGGTCAAGCAAATAAACTACTAGAGCATTCCTGCCCCTTGTTATGAGATCTATTTTGAAGCAAGACTTCCATGAGGGGATAAGTTGGTCATGGGCAGGTCATATTGACATTGGGTGGCCTGCCAATTGCAAGACAATTTCCATGCAACAAGGGACACCTGGTCACGGATCAAACAACTGGGACAAAAGCTGTCTGCCAGGCATGAAAAAAGAGAGAGAGAGAAAATCCCGTGAAAGTCACTCTGTGAAATGAAATACAACTCCCAGCTCTGAAATCACCCCCTTCAGGCTATTTAGAATTTTTTTTTGCTCTGAAGAAAACCTCTGAGATATGCGATCCCATTTACCTGAGCGCTCTGAAGGTGGCCCTCCTTCAAGAACCATTTTTGACTAAATGGACCAAACTTGAAGAATTTAAAACTTCAATGGATAGTATGGGGAACCTTAGGTCTCCCCAGACTTGTTTTTCCATGGACTAAATTAGAAGACAGACTCTGTCAATAGAACTGAACAGTATGAATGGAAAAGCTATTTTAATTGGTAATTAAAGGTTTCTAAAGTATTCAGAATTCTAAAATTGCTTCTTTACAAAATACCATTTCTAAGTTAATGGAAGCAAATAACTGAATAGAGATTTTAAAACTTTTTTACATTTATGTTTCTGAGATAATTGATGTACAGTATTATGTAAGTTATAGGTATATAACATGGTGATTCACAATTTTTAAAGGTATACTACATTTACTTTGTCAACAAAGGTCTGTCTAATCAAGGCTATGGTTTTCCCAGTAGTCATGTATGGATGTGAGAGTTGGACTATAAAGCAAGCTGAGCACAGAAGAATTGATGCTTTTGAACTGTGGTGTTGGAGAAGACTCTTGAGAGTCCCTTGAACTGCAAGGAGAGCCAACCAGCCAACCTAAAGGAGATCAGTCCTGGGTGTTCATTGGAAGGACTGATGTTGAAGATGAAACTCCAATATTTTGGCCACCTGATGTGAAGAGCTGACTCATTTGAAAAGACCCTGATGTTGGGAAAGATTGAAGGCAGGAGGAGAAGGGGATGACAGAGGATGAGATGGTTAGATGGCATCACCAGCTCAATGGACATAAGTTTGGGTAAACTCCGGGAGCTGGTGATGGACAGGGAGGCCTGGCGTGCTGCGGTTCATGGGGTCACAAAGAGTCGAACACGACTGAGCGACTGAACTGAAGTGAAGTGAACTTCATTTACAGTTATTATAAATTATTGGCTACATTCCCTGTGTTGTTCAATATATCTTTGTAGCTTATTTATTTTATACATAATAGTTTGTACCTCTTAATCTTCTATCCCTATTTTGGCCCTCCCCCCACTTATCTCCCCCTGGTAACCACTAGCTTGTCGTGCTCTTTGAGTCTGTTTCTTTCTTTTTTTTTTAATATTCACTAGTTTGTTGTGTTTTTTTGCATTCCATATATAATAGTGATATTATACAGTATTTGTCTTTTTCTGTCTGACTTGTTTCACTTAGCACAGATTTTTTTCCCCTTTTCTTTTTATTTATTTATTTTAATTGGTGGCTAATTACTTTACAGTATTGTATTGGTTTTGCCATACATCCACATGAATCCACCACGGGTGTACATGTGTTCCCCATCCTGAACCCCCCTCCCTCCTCCCTCCCTGTACCATCCCTCTGGGTCATCCCAGTGCACCAGCCCCGAGCATTCTGTATCATGCATCAAACCTGGACTGGCAATTCATTTCTTACATGATATTATACATGTTTCAATGCCATTCTCCCAAATCATCCCACCCTCACCCTCTCCCACAGAGTCTAAAATACTGTTCTATACATCTGTGTCTCTTTTGCTGTCTTGCATACAGGGTTATTGTTACCATCTTTCTAAATTCCATATATATGCGTTAGTATACTGTATTGGTGTTTTTCTTTCTGGCTTACTTCACTCTGTATAATAGGCTCCAGTTTCATCCACCTCATTAGAATGGATTCAAATGTATTCTTTTTAATGGCTGAGTAATATTCCATTGTGTATATGTACCACAGCTTTCTTATCCATTCATCTGCTGATGGACATCTAGGTTGCTTCCATGTCCTGCTTATTATAAACAGTGCTTTGATGAACATTGGGGTACACATGTCTCTTTCAGTTCTGGTTTCCTTGATGTGTATGCCCACAGTGGGATAGCACAGATTTTTAAAAAGCATCTGAGGCCTCTTTCTCAGCAGCACCAGCCAGTGTCCCCCTAATGCCATTGCTTCACCTCTTCCGCATCTGTCCTTGCCCTCTTCTGACCTCCTGCCTTTATCCAAGCTCCCTTTCTTCCCTAGTGCTAAAACTAACTAGCTGAGCCTGTTACAACTCTCCCTTTAAAATTAGGCTTTCTTATGGGATTAACAGATAAAAACTACTATACATAAATTAGATAAGCAACAAAGATTTACTGTATAACAGAGAGGACAATATTTAGTATCTTGTAAAAACCTACAATGGAAAATAATCTGAAAAAATTATGCATATATAACTGAATTGCTTTGCTGCACACCTGAAACTAACACAACATTGTAAATCAAACAAAAGTGAAGTAAACGAAAGTCCATCAGTTGCGCCTGACTCTTTGTGACCTCATGGACTATACAGTCCATAATACTGGAGTGGGTTGCCTTTCCCTTCTCCAGGGGATCTTCCCAACCCAGGGATTGAACCCAGGTCTCTAGCATTGCAGGCAGATTCTTTACCAGCTGAGCCACAAGGGAAGCCCTGTAAATCAATCATGCTTCAATTAAAATACTCAGAAGGTCTAATTTTATTTATTTTATTTATCCTTCTGAGGATTTCTCAAGTCCCACGGACCAAAGTTGAATTTAGGGTTATAGTAAAAGATTTTCCCAAGATAACTGAGGATTCTCACAGATTTGTTGAAGAATTCAGTATTGCAATTCAGATTCATCAGCCTAGCTTCTCTGAACTTTGTCAGTTAGTCCACATGCTTGCTGGAGAAGGTCAAGTTCAGAATTGGATGAAAATTGCTAATTGGGAAAGCCGTGAAACAGCTCTAGAATTCCAATTAAGTCAACCACCAACTCTTGTATATGACCAAGCTTGTACCATAGCCAAAAGGTTACATCTTGACATTCTGAGGGCTTTTCTCTAAACTGGTAAATTTAAACAAAATTCAGATATGCACCCAAAAGCCTGATAAATATGTTCAGGATTACTACCGAAGACTCCAGATTGTTTTTAAACAAAATTCTGGACTCCCTATAGACACTGAATCCACCAAAGTGGCCTTTAATTTAATGCTTACAAGTCATTTAAACATCTTAGTCAAAAGAACCCAATAGAATGGGAAGCAATATTTACCTTTGACCTTGTCAATCTAAGCTGACTTGAACTTTGTTTATATGACTGTACTGGTTTTGTCTGCTCAGACAAATACAAATCGCTGCTCCAATTTTCAAAGTTGGTCTCCATTTGTTTTTTATTTTAACAGATGCTAACCGAATTCTCCCTTCTTTATGTTCTTGCCAATGAATGTCCTGAATTGGAATTCATCTGCTTGAAAAAACTCATCTTTTTGAAAATTTTTATCCTACCTCATTTTACCTTTTTATTTAGATTAACACCATTTACTCAGTGGCCTATGTTAAGTTAGTGGTAGGGCCTGAGGAGGGAGCATCAGGACTGGATTTGTCGATGAGCAGCCAGGGTCATCCTTGCACATACCAGAGGTTATGAGACAGTAGCAACCCCTGTTGTCATCAACACCTTAGAGGCAGGAGGCTAGACAAAATAAGCTCTGGATTTTGATCACAGGAGCTCTCTGTGGGGATGCTGCTTTGGTTCGGGGAGGTCGTGGAGATACCGAAACCTGGACAGTCTCACCACTATGTTCCTTTGGGCAGCTGCTACCACCTTGTGCCTCAGGTTGCTGTCTGTGAGGCGAGGCTGGACTAGTCAGTTGCTATAGCTCCTTTCAGCTCGGATGCTGTGGGACTCTGAGTTGGCTCCCTGACTCCGGAGCACGCTGGCGTCACAGATGTTTGGAGCTCAGACAGCAGACCCCTGTGCCAAGAGGAACAAGGAAGTAAAGGAGTGTTTCCAATTCAGTTTTAATCTGGGCTGTTTTGAGAACTGGGTGGGGAATGGGGTGCAAGGTGGGAATGTCACAAGCAGAGAGGAGGTGGCTGTGGGCACAGGCCCCCGGGCCAGGCAGAGGAAATGGAATTGGCAGCATGGTATCCTGGCAGTGGTGGGGGCAAAAGTGGGGGCTTCCCTGGAGAGGGGTCCTGCCAGTCTCCACAGGCCCATAAGAAGCTCCCTCTCCTCTGATAATCAGGTTGGGTCAGAACAGGACCAGGGCCGTGGCCTATGACAGGGAAGATGGAGCGTGGGAGGCTCTGGCCACTCAGTGCTGGCCATCACTCAGCACTCCAGTCAGGGCCTCGCATGCCCCTTCTCCCTAGTGAGGCTCAGAGCAGGTGCCTCCCTGCAAGAATGGCCTCTGCACTCTATCCACCCCTGGAGAACGCCATGTGGCTGTGCAGACCCACAGCCATCCCTTAGCCTTCCTGGGCTAGGACACATGTCTCCTCCTGGCTTGTTCTCCTGGCTTGAACCTGAAACTGTTCTGAAGCCCAGTTCACAGCAGTCTGGTTCTTCTGCCCTCCTGGTTCCTACACCTCTCCTCTCCCCACTGCCCTGCTGTGTTGAGCATCTACCAAATTTTCTGTCTGTGCTGATCGTGCACCTCCCTGACTCATATCTCCTCTTCTTTGCCATCCTTCCCCTTTTTCTCACTTTTCTCCTTCATATGTCTCAAGTCACTAGCTGGCCTTTTGCCCATTGCTAAGATGGCCCACCCATGTTGATTCCTAGGTCCTCAGCAAATTTAGCATTTATGAAAGAGCCACAGTTTCCAAAATCCATAGCTCTAGAGCTGGAAGGTGCTCCATGGGAAGCGACAAAGAGCCTGCTGGTCACATTGGCCCGGCCTATCTTCTCAGCTCAGTAGCCAAGGGTGAAGTCTTGTCAGTGTCCCAGCCTCTGGGGAAATGATTCCTGCTAACCACATCCGTTGGAGGACACCTGATATGTAGACCAAAATGTCAGTTAGTTAACTGATAATATAAAACTCCCAATGTGGCTAAATGCCTGACACCTATTGATTTATTCTCCCTGTTCTGATCTGCTCATCTTCAGTGGGAGCCGTCCCTTTACAAGGATTAGAACACTTGGGTCTTATGACAGGGTGTTTCCTTCATAACTTGTGGGTATCTGAAGACTCAAATTAAGTACCTTGGTGAGAATCAGAATTAGGGGAGAGGGGAGCGTAAGGTTGCATTTCCCAAAGTAGAACACTCTCACAAAAAAGGACTTGTAAAGAAACTGCATTTGGAGAAAACTGAATACTTCACACCCTTCCTGGAAACTCACAGTATGTGTTGACCTATTCCAGGCTGTGAAAAGAACAAGTTTACAATAAATTTTCCAAATTTATTTGACCATGAAACTGTTTCCCCCATACTCCCTATTAATATTTGATGGCTAATGCTGGGCTGTTGCTGGAGATGGTTTCTAGGAAGTAGAAACCTGTCCCCAGGGCCTTTCCCTTCCCATCAGTCGTGTCCAACTCTGTGCGACCCCATCAGGCTACCCCACCCCAATCAGCTTCTTGAGGTATTTATGGGAGTGCTCCCTTGTTCTCCTTATTGACCAGTTTCTGCTGGTAAATTCTTTCTTTATCTGTGTGATTTGCATTGTCAAGGCTCTGACAGCCCTTTTATACCCTGATGATAGCTTGGGAAGCCTTTTTGTGTTTTAGGTGACTTCCATATCAGACACGAGGGGTGAAAGTGCTGTTTAGAAGAACCAGATTGAAAGAATTCAAGGGAAAAAAAAACATAAACGGCACTGAGCTAATAAGGGAGCAGATGTCCTTGAGGGATTTAGCAACACAGACCTGGGCTGAGTTTGAGGATGGGGATACCAAAATCGCCCTGACTGACATAGTGAATAGAATCTGGAGTGTCAGGAGTGATCTTAGAGAGAGGAGTGAAGAGAAGCCTTGGAAAAGGAGAGGAAGCCAGATTCCACGAATAGAAATACAGAATGTCCAGTAAAATTTGAATTTCACATGAACAACAGATAACTTTTGCTATATCCCACGCAGTGCCGGGGACATACTTCTACTGCAGGTTATTTGTCATTCATATGAAATTCAAATTGAACTGAGCATCGTGTGTTTTATCTGACAACTCTGTGGAGCAAGAAGGGGAGACCTGGATGGTTGGGGCGGGGGTGCTGCAGGTCTGCGGCAGGTGACAGGAAGCTGCCTACCCCTCTGTGACAAGCAGCTATTTGCTGCACAGTGAGCCCAGCGGCCTGGAGACCACAGTCAGTGTTCCGGGGTTGGGGGGGTGCTCATGGAGAGTAGGGCATGAGGCCAGGATCAAGGACAGGAAGGCTTTGTCTCACATTTGCGTTGGTACAGGGACAGAGAAAAAAGCACAACTGTTTGGGCAGAGTAGAGCTCCAAAGGCCACCAGGCAGGAAATTGGAGCAGGGCTCAGAGGGTGGGAGGGCTGGCACAAGAGCATCTGCCCCGACCCCCCGCCGCTGAAGGGTTTTCAGTGTCTGGGTGGAGCGCCGAACTCGATGCGGGAGGCACTCAATGCGGGAGGCGTATGTGACTTGATCCAACCTCATCTCTAGACTCCAAGGAGAGGATGGCTCCAGTTGACATTCGGGGCACGTTTATTTGCATATGTACACATGTATGTGTATCTGTGAGTATGATCTTACCTATTACACGTACTTGTTATTAGTCTAACTCTCAGAATTCCAGAGATACCTTGTTGTTATCCTTAAAAGGGACCTCAAAGACCAGGTATTTCTGCACCCTTGTGGTTGACATGAAGAAACTGAGGCCCAGAGTGTGAACTGGCTTGTCCAGAGTCACACAGCTGACCTAGAACTAGAGGCCCCTGCAGTAACCACAGCTCTTTCTGCTATTCTAGGTTCTCTCTCCACATTCATAAGTTAACATCACAGTGCCTCAGTTTCCTCATCTATAAAATGGGGATAGTGATAGTATCTCATGGGATTGTTGTGAGGATTAACTAAAATAATACGTGATTAGACGTGTCCACCACTGTTACCTGCTTTTATTGTCAACAACACCTACGTTGCTTTAGTCCTGTGAAAAGCTAATGCCAAGGCAGGATTCAGTTCAGTTCAGTTCAGTCGCTCAGTCGTGTCCGACTCTTTGCGACCCCATGAATCGCAGCACGCCAGGCCTCCCTGTCCATCACCAACTCCCGGAGTTCACTCGGACTCACGTCCATCGAGTCCGTGATGCCATCCAGCCATCTCATCCTCTATTGTCCTCTTCTCCTCCTGCCCCCAATTCCTCCCAGCATCACAGTCTTTTCCAATGAGTCAACTCTTCGCATGAGGAGGCCAAAGTACTGGAGCTTCAGCTTTAGCATCATTCCTTCCAAAGAAATCCCAGGGTTGATCTCCTTCAGAATGGACTGGTTGGACCTCCTTGCAGTCTAAGGGACTCTCAAGAGTCTTCTCCAATACCACAGTTCAAAAGCATCAATTCTTTGGCGCTCAGCCTTCTTCACAGTCCAACTCTCACATCCATACATGACCACAGGAAAAAACATAGCCTTGACTAGACAGATTAGACACGCAAAAGACCAATTGGAGGAAACACCTCTGGAGGAAGGGGAGTATAATAGTTATCTATTACTGCAGATCAGATTAGTCTAATCTTCAGTGGCTTAAAACAATGAGCATGTAGTATTTCACACCATTTCTGAGGGTCAGGAATCTGGAGAGACTTAGCTGGGTGGTTCTGGCTCAGAGCCTCTTGGAAGGTTGAACTTGAACTATCAGCCCTGGCTGTAGTCAGCTGAAGGCTTCCAGGTTCACTCAGGTGGCTATTGCCTGGAAGCCTCAACTCCTCACTGCTCAGGCTAGAGCTGCTCAGTGACATGGCAGCCGGCATCCCCTGGAGTGAGTGATCTGAGAGAGAGACAGGGAGAGAACAACCAAGACAGAAACTCCAGAGCCTTTTATTGCCTTATCTCACCAATGACCTACTTGTGCTATATTCTGCTGGTCACACAGCCCGACCCTGGTACAGCGTGGGAAGGGACTGTGTTTCCTAGAGTCCTGGGAGGTGGGGATCACCGGGTGCTATCTTGGTGACTGGCCACCACCGGCAGGGAACCAGAGTGGGTGAGAACAGCCTTCAGACCATAAGGCAGGGAAAGAGGGAAGGAAGGAGGACTGAGTCGGAAGAGTCCTAGGTCACAGAAGGTTCTGATCAGGCCAATAGGGTGTCCTCCAGTCAGTCCCCCATTGGAGAAGCCCCATGCTTGCTGAAATGTGCCTGTGTTACACCCTCACCGTGCTCAGGCATCGGCTGGGTGCAGTCTAGGGCCGGGGGTGGGGGAAGGAATGGCCTCTAGGCAAAGGTGGTGCTGGACACAGAGGGGCAGAAGCTGGGTTGTGAGTCAGTTATGCTCTTGCAGCAGGAGAGCTGAGCAATGCATTTTCATGGCTATCACAAAACCAAAGTAAGAGAAACGGAGGGGACGTGAGAGGTGGTGAGTGGGGGCTGAGGCTGGGGAGCAGCAGTGGCTGGCAGGAACGTTCACCTCTCTCCCCCTGGGAGGGACCACGCACGGGAGGAGGTATGCAGAAAACAAGTGTTGACTCATCCTGGGTGCCCAGAGTGACAACCAGCAATTAAAGAAAACTTGAGAGTAGACAGGAGGGAGGGAACGAAAGATGGCTTCGAGGCTGTACCAGAGGAGGAACCCATGGAGATGGCAGAGTCTTTGAAATGGGGTGGAAGAGGCAGGAACGGGCAGGAAGAAGGGAGAAAGGACGCAGCAAAGACATGGAGTGAGAGCAGGGTGGCAACGAGTATTGGAAATGGGCTGGCTGTCAGGCGCTTCTGTGCCCACGTTCTTGTACCTTGGAGTCACATCACATCCAAGAGGGAGCAACCCCTCCCTAACCTCCCTCTTGGATCTGGGAAGGGGGCACTGGAGGGTGGGAGGCGTGGGAGCAGCTACAGGGCTTGGGGGATGTAGGCAGAGAACGGATGCCTCCTCGAGGGCCCCGCAGAGCACATGAGGAAGCTGCCCTCGGGTCTTCCCTGGTGGTCCAGTGGTTAAGACTCCTACATCTCACATGCCCTAACTTAAGACCCAGCACAGCCAAATTTATAGATAAATATTTTTAAAAGAGAGAGAGAAAGCCTCCCTTAGTTAGGGGTCTGCTCTATGCTCTCCAGGAGAACCCGCTTAACCCTCCCTCATGACAATCCTTGGGAAGAGAATTACTGTCCTATGTCACCCAAGAGGAGACTGAGGCTCAGAGAGGTCTACATGGGTGCTTCCCAAAATGTAGTCCACAAGCTCTTCCCTCTCACCGTGAGGTAAAAACAGGAATTGAGAGGAGGTGTTTGGGAACTTCTACTGACTTCCCTGGTGGCTCAGACAGTAAAGCGTCTGTCTACAATGTGGGAGACCTGGGTTCGATCCCTGGGTCGGGAAGTTCCCTGGAGAAGGAAATGGCAACCCACTCCAGTACTCTTGCCTAAAAAATCCCATGGACGGAGGAGCCTGGTGTCCATGGGGTCGCAAAGAGTCGGACACGACTGAGCAACTTCACTTTCTATAGGCTTCCCTGGTGCTTCAGATGGTAAAGAGTCCACCTGCAATGCGGGAGACTCAGATTCAATCCCTAGGTTGGGAAGATGCCCTGGAGAAGGGAATGGCTAACCATCCAGTGTTCTTGCCTGGAGAACTCCATGGAGCCTGGATGGCTACAGTCCATGGGGTCGCAAAGAGTCAGACATGACTCAGCAACTAACACGTCCACTTTTTTCACATTTTGACTGAGAAGCTGTTTGTTTTTAGATTTTTGCTGAGGTATAGTTGATATACAATGCTGTGTTAGTTTCAAATATACAACAAAGTGATTCAGTTATACATATATATAAATATTTCTTTTTTTTAACATTCTCTTCCATTATAGATTATTACAAGGTAGTGAGTATCTTGTAATTTGTTTCCTGTGCTCTACAGTGGGTCCTTGTTGGTTGTCTATTTCATATACAGTAAATGGCTTCCCAGGTGGCACTAATGGTAAAGAACCCACCTGCCAATGCAGGAGACATAAGAGATGTGGGTTCAATCCCTGGGTCGGGCAGATCCTCTGGAGGAGGGCATGGCAACCCACTCCAGTATTCTTGCCTGGAGAATCCCCATGGACAGAGGAGCCTGGTGGGCTACAGTCCATAGCGTCGCGAAGTCAGACACAACTGAAGTGACTTAGCATGCATGCATATTATACCCCTAGTACTTATTTATATTATAACTGGAAGTTTGTATCTTTTGGCTGCCTTCATTCAATTCCCCTTTTCTCCATCCCTACCCCCACCACTGGTAAACATAAATCTGATCTTTCTTTTATGAGTTTGTTTTGAAGTATAGTTGACCCACAACACTATGTCAGCTCCTAGTGCCCATGTAGCTCAATATTACTTCAAAATAATCATCACTGTAAATCTAGTTGCCATCTGTCAGCATACAAAGATGCTACATTATCATTGATCATATTCCCCATACTTTACATTTCATCCCTGTGATTCACTTAGTTTGTAGCTAGAAATGTGTGCCCCTCAATCTCCCACCCCTGCTTCTCTCATCCCCTCTCCCCCACCCTCTCCTCTGGCAGCCACCCGTTTGTTCTCTGTATTCATGACTCTGTTCTGTTTAGCTATGCTCATTTGTTTTGTTTTTAAGAGTCCACATATAAGTGAAATCATAAAGTATTTGTCTTTCTCTTTCTGACTTATTCCACTTAGTATATAATACCTTCTGGGTCCATCCATGTTGTCACAAATGACAAGATTTCATCCTTTTTATGGCAGAGTAATATTCCACCTCGTGTGTGTGTAGTCATCACGTCTTCTTTACTGATCCATCTGCTGAGGGGCATTCCCTTACTTTCTGCATTTCTACAAGATGCTCTGGTTCATCTTTTGTGTTTCTTCCCTGAGTCCTAGAATTAGTCATTTCTCCAAAGAGCCCAAGCTCCTTTTTATTGGAAGATGTCATTAGAAGCCAAGATCTTGATGCTAGATTTGCCCATTGCTACCACAGTATTTCTCAGCTGAAAGAACATGGAAACACAGGTATATACTGGCCCACATGCATACACATATACAAATATTTTGTATAGAATCACCTGTATCTATATGAAGCTAAACATGAACTTATGCTGACGTTTCCAATGCCAATCCATTTCCGCAGATCAGTCTGTCTTCTTCCTCTGCTCACCTGTAGCCTCCCATTCCTACCTCTCAACCTGGTCGCTGTCATCACTGTTTACTTTATTGCTCAATGCCAGTGTGCATCAGGGTTGTTAACCTGTACCCTCACGGGAAACAACTTGGCATACAATTTGTGTGTGTGTGTGCTAAACTCGTCTGCAGAGTCCCTCACGCCAGCACCGCTTCCTCCACCCCCTTTAGCGAGATCGTTTCACACATCTGTAATACAGTTAGATTGTTTTGCCACATTCTGCTTTCTGTCCTGGGATTCCTGACCTCCTAAATGGCTACTTTTTCATTTGCTCTTTGTGCTGCCAAGTGTGCTGCCGGGTGCTAGGGTCATGTATCCAAACCGTATCACACGAAACAGTCTCACTGCCCTGAAGAACCCCCGGGTTTCAACTACTCAACTCCTGCCCCTCCTTTCCATTCCCCTTAGCAATCACTGATCTTCGCACCACCACTCTAATTGTGCCTTTTGCAGAAAGTATTGTGTAAAAATATTGATGATGGGGACTTCCCTGGTGGCCCAGTGGTTAAGAGTTCACCTGCCAATGCAGGGGATATGTCATTTTGTGCATGCGCTTGGCCCCGTGTGAAAATAAGAAACCTACATCAAAAGAAGACTAGTGATTAACATGAAGGGTAACCTTACCTTCGTCTCCGTGGGCACAGACTGAGGACCATGAGCAGGGTCCCTAGGATGGGCCAGAAGAAGAGCATCTTGAGGCTGAAATGGCTTCTCTGTGGCTCTCTGTGTGGGTAATTCCACCTGAGACCTCTTTCCTGAGTTGAAAGCTGCATCTCTCTCCTGGGCATTTCCCCCGGATATCTTTCAGACACTCCAAATTCACCTCTCCCAAACCAAGCATTGTATCCCAAACCTGCTCTTTTTCTTTTTCTTATTGAGATAAAATTCATCATTTAAACGATTTTAAAGTGTGCAGTTTGGTGGTTTTAGTAGATTTACCGTGTTGTGCAACCATCACCACTAATTCCAAAATGTTCTATCAGCTCCCCAAACAACCCTGTACCCCTTAAGAAGTCGCTCCCCATTCCTCTCTCCCCCAACCCCCAACAATCATTCATTTCTATGGATTTGCTTATTCTCTGGCCATCTCACATAAATGGAACCACTCAATATGGGTCTTCTGTATCTGACTTCTTCCACTTAGCATAAATTTCAAGGTTCAATCACACTGTAGCATGCATCAGCGCTTCATTTCTATCTAGTATTGTTCAGCCACTCAGTCATGTCTGACTCTTTGCGACCCCACGGACTCCAGGACTCCAGGCTTCCCCGTCCTTCACCATCTCCTGGAGTTTGCTCACACTCATGTCTATTGAGTCGATGATGCCATCCAACCATCTCATCCTCTGTCATCCCCTTCTCCTCCTGCCTTCAATCTTGCCCAGAATCAGGGTCTTTTCTAATAAGTTGGTTCTTTGCATCCGGTGGCCAAAGAATTGGAGCTTCAGCATGAGTTCATCCAATGAATATTGAGGGTTGATCTCCTTTAGGCTTGACTGGTTGGATCTCCTTGCAGTCCAAGGGACTCTCAAGAGTCTTCTCGAACACCACAGTTCAAAAGCATCAATTCTTCAGCGCTCAGCTTTCTTTATAGTCCAAATCTCACATCCATATATGACTGCTGGAAAAACCATAGCCTTGACTAGATGGACCTTTATTGGCAAAGTAATGTCTCTACTTTTTAATACACTGTTTAGGTTTGTCATAGCTTTTCTTTCAAGGAGCAAGTGTCTTTTAATTTCATGGCTGCAGTCACTAACCGCAGTGATTTTGGAGCCTAAGAAAATACAGTCTGTCACTGTTTCCATTGCTTCTCCATCTATTTGCCCTGAAGTGATGGACCGGATGCCATGATCTTCATTTTTTGAATGTTGAGCTTTAGGCCAGCTCTTTCATTCTCCTCTTTCACTTTCATCCAGAGGCTCTTTAGTTATTCTTCAATTTCTGCTATAAGAGTGGTGTCATCTGCATATCTGAGGTTATTGATATTTCTCCCGTCAATCTTGATTCCATCTTGTGCTTCATCCAGCCTGGCATTTCGCATAATGTACTCTGCATGTAAGTTAAATAAGCAGGGTAACAATGTACAGCCTTGATATACTCCTTTCCCAACTTTAAACCTGTCTGTTATTCCATGTCTGGTTCTAACTGTTGCTTCTTGATGTGCATACAGGTTTCTCAGGAGAAAGGTAAGGTGGTGAGGTATCCCCATCTCGTTGAGGATTTTCCACAGTTTGTTGTGATCCACATAGTCAAAGGCTTTAGTGTAGTCAATTAAGCAAAAGGAGATGTTTTTCTGGAATTCTCTTGCTTTTTCTATGATCCAGTGGAATTTGGTAATTTGATGTTGGTTTCTCTGCCTTTTCTAAATCCAGCTTGTACATCTGGAAGTTCTCAATTCACATACTGCTGAAGCCTAGCTTGAAGAATTTTGAGTATTATCTTGCTAGCTTGTGAAATGAATGAGTGTAATTGTGTGGTAGTTTGAACATTCTTTGGCATTGCCCTTTTTTGGGATTGAAATGAAAACTGACCTTTTCCAGTCCTGTGGCCACTGCTGAATTTTCCAAATTTGCTGATCTATTTAGTGCAGCACTTTAATAGCATCCTCTTTTAGGATTTGAAATAGCTCAGCTGGAATTCCAATTCCATCACTTCAACTAACTTTGTTCATAGTAATGCTTCCTAAGGCCCGCTTGACTTCACACTCCAGGATGTCTGACTCTAGATGAGTTACCACGCCACTGTAGCTATCCAGGTCATTAAGACCTTTTTTGTATGGTTCTTCTGTGAATTCTTGCCACCTCTTCTTAATCTTTACTGCTTCTGTTAAGTCCTTGCTGTTTCTGTCCTTTATTGTGCCCATCTTTGTATAAAATGTTCCCTTGGTATCTCCAATTTTCTTGAAGAGATCTCTAGTCTTTCCCATTCTATTGTTTCCTCTATTTCTTTGCTTTGATCACTGAGGAAGGCTTTCTTATCTCTTCTTGCTATTCTTTGGAACTCTGCATTCAGTTGTATACGATGCAATTATATATGATGAGACCATTAGAAAGAATGAGATAGCTCCATATGTATTGACTTGGGACAATTTCCACAACGTGGGAAAAAAGCAAGATGTGAAACAGTGTTCTGGGCGATACTGTCCAGGAGAAAGATAACACAAGCCACACACATAATTTTAATTTCTAATAACCACATTAAAAGTAAAAAGAAACAGGTGAAATTAATTTTAACAACATAATTTATTTAACCCAATATATATCTAAAGTAATATCATTTCAACATAATATGAAAAAGTATTAACCAGATAGTTAATGTTTTTTCTCAGACCACCACTCAGTGAAATTCAGATGTGGGTGTGTGCTTAGTCGCTAAATCGTATCCAACTCTTTGTGACCCCGTGGACTATAGCCTATCATTCTCCTCTGTGCTTGGGATTCTCCACGCAAGAATACTGGAGTGGGTTGCCATGCTCTCCTCCAGGGGATCTTCCTGACCCAGGAACTTGCATCTATTTCTCCTGCATTGGCAGGCAAGTTCCTTACCACTACAGCCACCTGGAAAGCCCAAACTCCAGGTGTACTGTATATCTACTGTACTGATACATCTCAGTTGAGTCCAGCCGGGTTTCAAGTCTAGTGGCTGCCATATTGGGCCGTGCAGTGTCCCCTTTGCAGAGTATGTGCGTGGCAAGCACACAGCAGGAAGTGGCTGCACAGCACATCCCAGAGAAGCTCCCTTCCCGTCCTGTCATCCTTCCTCCTTCACTGCTGTACGGGACACTAGTGACTGGCGGACGGGGTTGCCAGATTGGCTGGAGGTCCCTCCTGGCAGTGCCCACTCTAGATCCCTCCCATGCCCCTGCTTAGATTTCTCAAAAGAACAGCCATTCTACAGAGATTCTCCCGTTAACCAGAGACCATGTCTCTCCTGAGAAGAAAACCAGCTCTTCTCATTCCAACCCCATTCTCACCATCCTTTGCACAGCCCCTCTAGATGAACTTGTCCAAAAATCAATCAAGTGATTGGTTGATCAGTCTACCAACATTAAAGCAAGTGCTTCCCTGGTAGCTCAGAGGATAAAGCGTCTGCCTGTAGTGTGGGAGACCTGGGTTCAATCCCTATGTTGGGAAGATCCCCTGGAGAAGGAAATGGCAACCCACTCCAGCACTCTCACCTGGAAAATTCCATGGACAGAGGAGCCTGGTAGGATATAGTCCATGGGGTTGCGAAGAGTCGGACATGACTGAGCGACTTCACTTTTCTTTCTACATGCCAGTTGCTTGCCAGGGGGACATGAGGCAAACCTGGTTCCTGCCCTCCTGGATCTCTCAGTCTAGCAGGAAATATCTCCTCATCTCTCCTCACGCACTCCTTCCTGCTTCTCCCTGGACCTCAGCTCTCTTTCCTGGCACCCATGGGCAGTGACAAGGGGCCGCCCAAATTGCAAACCACATGCCTTTGGTTTAGCTCCCATTTTAGAGGTCCACCTGGCCCTGCTCTTTCTGGGGAGGTTTCTGTGCATTAGTCACTTGGCTCAGAGAGCACAGGACGGCAGAGAGGCTGAAGTCACGAGGAGGACAAGAGGAAGTTTGGCACAGCGAGGACTCAGCTCTGGGTCTCACAGCCCCTGGGCTGCTCTGGAATGATCAAGGCCAGGCTGTTCTAGGGTGAATGCAGAGGCCCCAGCAGGCCTAGCTGAGGCCAGAGCTGCATGTGGGGTCCCATCGTGCACACAGCCAGAGGAGAGAAGGGCTGGCTGCCCTGGGGGGTTCCATCCTGGCTGATGCCTTCCTTCCCTTCAAATCTGTCACAAATCAGCACACTTCCTGCTCAGCAAGATGGCTAAGCCCCCAGACCTGCTTCCTGGGGCCATGCAGGGGCCTCCTCCCTAATCACTTCCCCGTCTACCTGGCTCCCTAACTCCAGTTTGCCCACCACCAGGCACCCAGTCCTGCTGAACAGCCCTGCATAGCGCACTACCCCAGCCTCAGGGTGACCACAGTCACACCTGCCCAGACGTTTCTCAAACCCACAAACAGCAGGCAAGACCACCATTCTCAGTGCACCCTGAACTCAAAGTACACCAAAGTGGGAGGCCACCAACGCTAGCAAAGGAAAGGGTTGCTGGTTTGTGGATGTGCTTTTCTGGCTGGTCAGGGGGCTTGTTTCCCTTCATTTCCTCCTCCTCCTCCTCCACACTCCTGTCATCTCCTTACCAACTCCAGGAAAAGGAAAATCTGGCAGAGTCAAGACTCTGAGTTGATGGAAACTGAAACTGTTAGTCATGTCCAATTCCTTGCCACCCCAGCTGCCACCCCACAGGTGTGTGTGTGTGTGTGTGTGTTGTAGGAGGGGTCCTTGGGGTCAGAGCAGAAAGCCCCTAATGCCCTCAACTCCCAAACAATGACTGACTGTGGCAGGGATGTTAACCCACTCCTGAGAGACGACACAGGCTGCAGGATTCCTCGATGGCTTTGTCGAACTTTCCAAGGGCTACTTGACAGGCGGTAGGTGGGAAGGGGTGGGGGATTGTCCAGGACGCCCCGTTTCACACTCTCCCTTTCTCCTTCACTCGGGTTCAGACTTGCACGGTGGCCTGGAGACTTTCTGAATCTCTAGCTCCTTCCTTATTTTCCCTCACACAATCACTTCCCCAAATAAAGACCTTGGGCGTTTGATCCCAGCCCTTGGCGATGGCTTCTTGGGGGATCTGGGACTTCCGCAACGGGGCTGTGCATTTTCTCATACAACCCCAGGTGCAGCTGAACCCAACTCACTGAAGAGGTCGACCGCGATGCCACCAGCAGGGGGCGTAGGCGCACAGAGAGCCAGTGCCCCTCCGCCCTCCTCTTCCACCAGGCCCAGGGAGCTCCTGGTTGAGAACTTGCCCCCGTGTGGGCCCCTCCGTGACTTGTCAGCTCCCACTTGTACCTGCCGAACGGTTGTTCTTCAAAGTCTTACTTAAGGTCAACTGAATTCCAAGTGAAGGGCATGGCATCCCAGCCGTACACTGCAGCGCTCTCTGCTCTTCTGGGACGAAGGCATGGAGGGAGGAGGGACTGGCAGGGACACTCTGGCACCTCCTGGATCTGGACCTGCTGGTGTCTCTGGGGGTCTGTTTGTGGTGTATGGGACAGACAGCCACATGGGGTGCTGGAAGAGGGTCTGGGTCGTGGTTGTGTCTGCACACCCAAGCTTTGAAGGCGCAGAGCAGTTCAGGGGGTTCCCTGGGGAACCTGGGCTTTGGTGACAAGCAGACTTGGGTTCAATCTTGCCTGCTCCCCAGTTACCAGTTGTGTAAACATGGACAAACTACTTAACGTCTCTGAGCTTGATTTTCTTAGCTTGCTGCTGCTGCTGCTGCTGCTGCTAAGTCACTTCAGTCGTGTCCGACTCTGTGCAACCACATAGACGGCAGCCCACCAGGCTCCCCCGTCCCTGGGATTCCCCAGGCAAGAACACTGGAGTGGGGTGGCATTTCCTTAGGAGAGGGAATAACACACTAACTTCCTAAGCTTACTGGGAGGGGTGGATGAGTAACATACATGGCAAAGTTGGGGTTTTCTCTAGGGCCTCCAGCTCCAGGGGTTCTCAGTAGGGATCGTAATGACCCCTACAGGACAGTTTGGGAAGTGCTGAGGTGTTTTCAGTGGTCACTGTACCAGAGACCCCTGAGGTAGAAGGCAAGGGGCCAGGGATTTACCCTACACGGTACAGTAACACAGTGAGGAAATGTCCCTGTTCTGTATGTGGCAAAAGAGGGGTTTTCGCATGATATTAAAACATATTGGATTTTCCAGGAATGCAACTACTGGATGAATTGAGGGAGTATTATTTCTTTTGTTTGGCACTTTACCAAGAACTGTTCACTGATTTAGAAAACCTCACCACTGACAGCACTGCCAATTGGGGTCTTTGAGCAGGCATGAGGTATTAAAACCTATGTGTCAGTGCCCGTTTGTAATCACATCACATGTCTCAATGATGTATTCTGACTCTGTGCACATACATGCCCTGTGGACCGTGCTCAGCTACAGCTTGGGATTCCAGCGGGTCTGAGGCCAGCGTGTCTCACAAGCCCTCAAGAGAGGGCTTGCTGTAAGGTCCTGGTGCAGTCATGCCGAACAGTGACATGCTTCATTATAAATCATAAATTCCACTTCCTCTTTTGTATGATGGTCAGGGCATTCATTGTCTCAGGTTAAGCTTCACAGGAAACACCCTGAGAGGAATAGTTCCATGCAGGTGGTTACCTGAGATGTGTTCTTGGAATTCCCTGTGAGGGGTGGGAAAGGCAGGCTTGGGCAGAGGACCTGAGCTGGGAAGTCAATCATAGCAGAGGGCTCAGTGGGTCCCTCAGGAAGCTCAAGGTCTGGATGGCCCTTCAGAGAGGTCTCAAATTGATGCAGGGAGCTGGGCTTTCACTCTGACCCTGAAGGATTTGAACCACTGTCTGTGCATCCTTGCATTCATTCACCCATTCAGGTAGTCATTAAATTCTTACTGAGTCCCTGAATTCACTCTGGGTAGGGTTCTTTCCCTCTGAGACACCCCCTCTACCAGGTCTCCCAGTATCCAGACCCTCACTGACTCGTTCTTGGAAGAGATGTGCAGAGACTGTGACCAAGGAATCTGCAGGTCAAGGAGGGGAGTGGAGGGGTGGGTCTCAAGCAGGAGGCCCTATGGTCCCTCCACAGTAGCCTTGTCCTAGCCTCCAAGTAGGAGAGAGCGTCCCTCCCAATCCAGCAATCTCTTCTGCACCTGATTCTCCAGTTTATCCAGCCTGAAAAATTAGACTCAGCCATTTGCGCCAAAGTGCTTTACATTCTTTTTCTCATCAAGTCCTTACAACCACCTTAACATTTATGTTTTATGATGCCCATTTTATGGATGAAGAAACAGAGGTTCAGACAGTCTAAATATTTCACCGTGGCCAGTAGAGGACGGAACTCTGGGTTCCAGAGCTCGTGCCCTTTGCACAGCAGCGTGCAGCCTGCCAGAAGCCCCCTAGGAGGGTCAGAAGGACTCTCCAGACTGGAGAAGAAGAGGTGAAGGGAAGGCACAGGAAATATCTTCTGGCCCACGTACCTGTCTGGTACCTGTCCTGTTCTGAGAACAAAGCTGAGCAGACTCAGAGGCATGGCTGAGCATCCCCCAGCGGCAGGGTGATGCTACTGTAATCTAGGGTCCACCCTGGCACACCTCTGAGAGGAAAAAGGTATGCCACTAGCAATACACAGAGGCAAGGGGTATAAACAGGGATGTGCCAGAGGTCCTGGGATGGCCACCCTGCTCAGTGCAGGCGGAGGGCAGCAGAAGTACTCTCTAGAGGATTGTCCAGGGTGGCCAGGATGCACAGACTCAGGTGGACTGTGGACATCAGGCAAAGTTCTGAGCAGTCACGTGGTTGATTCAGGTGACTCTGACTCTCATCTCGGCTGCATTCTCGGGACCCAGGTTGGCAACCAAGGGGGGTGTTTATGTAACAGGAAGCTATGTGGGTGCTGGGATCACCAGATCTGAACCTGGATTCCAGTGCCCTTGCTTTCCTGTGGCTTTAGGAAAATTACCTAACCTTTCTGAGACTCACTTTCCTTGTCTGTAAAATGGGACTAAGAAATTCCAGTTTATGGGGTAACTGTATTATATAAGCTAAGGCCAATGAAAGTGCTTAGTAGGTGCTCGATGAAGATAGGGTTTGTCTTTGAGGTGGGGTTGATCTGTGGGTGGGACTGGGGTCATCAAGGTGACATTAACTGTCAAAGCCAATTTTTCTTGGCTGGGGTAAATCCCTGATTGGCTGGTGCTTTTCTCCTGTGAGCATACACTCAGGAGCACTAGCCTGGGAGGCAGATCCCAGTCCTAGGCTGAGGTCTGCTGTTGGAGACTCTGGGAAATAAAGGGTGGCAGGTGGATGGGGAAGAAAACCAGAACCTGAAGTTCCATCAAACCAGCATGGAATTTTCCTTTTGTTTCCCTTTGGCATCTCCGGGCTTGGAGTATGACAGCTGACCTGGAGCTGTGGTCAGAAAGAGCTCCCAAGAAGCTCTCTACTACTGGTCGAAGGAGAAGAAAGGGGACTCCTGTGGATTAGAGTGAGTGGGGGACATGTACATTTTCTGTGGCTTTTTCACTCTCTTCCACCCCAGTTCCCCAGCAAACCTATAGCAGCAGTGGCAACAACTGGACAGGTACCTAAACTCCAGGGGAGAGAACGCTTCTCCCTGACCAGGGGCTCTGGCCTCCAGAGTGGGGGACCCACACTGCTTTCTCCAGTCCTTCTGTATTCTCTGTCTGCATGGTCAGAGGCAGTTGCCATCATGTGAAGTGTTAGGTAGGGCAGGGAAATTAAAGCCCTGGCTTTAGCCAGAGAACCTGGAAGGAAGGCCCCTGGGAACCAGAAAGTGCCGAGGAGTTGGTGAGGAGGGGAGGCTCCAGAAATCAACCCTGTAAAATTGTAGAGGAACTCCTGGGCTCATATGCAAACTACATATGCCTGGATCTTTCCCTAAACAGCACACCAAAGGAAATAAACAGTCTGCCACCCAGGTCCCAAACTGCCCCCGAGGTAAGGCTCACATGGTCAGATCTGAGTAGCATTACAAAGCACCAGCAAAGTCTTGAAAACTGAAGTGACGTTGGAATCGCAGCTCACAAGGCAAGTAGGAATTTCTAATTGTATATCAGTTGCCTGTTCAAACAAACAAAACCAACATCCTCCATAAGTATTAAATAAAAGTAGAGTCTCACAACATATTATCAAAACAAAAAGTTCACTGGATGGCCCCAACATGATGAATGGGCTACAGGCAACCCAAGGGCTCCTTGGTTTAAGAGACTAGGGATGGGTGGAGCAGTAAGGCCAGCACCAAAGAAGTGGCTTTGGCCCCAGAACCCTTAGTTCTGCTGCTCTGAGGTCTACATGTGTCTAAATCTGCCCAGTTCTTCCTAGACCAGCCACCCTAGCTCCCCACTCAGAACCTGGCTCTGCTGGCCCTCCCCCTCACTATCATATTTGCTTAACCAACTCCTCAATGAGCCCCCTCCAGTATAAGCTGCCTGTGGGAAGGGACTGGTGGTTTCTCTCTCTCTTTGCAGTGTTCTGCACACGGCAGGAGGCATGGAAGGAGGACTCACCTGCAACTAAGGCTGGAGAGATGGGGAAGCAAAAGTGGACAAGTAATTGATCACACAGCTGAAAGCCCTGAGGTGTGACTCCCTCACAGTAGCTCACTTCCATTTCAAGAGGGGGAAACGGATGCTCCTGAGACGTTCAAAGACAGGGACAAGGCTGCATGTGAGAAGCAGAGCTGGGATTCGAATTAGGGCTTCTGCTTATAACCTGGGGCCCTTTAGATGGAGAAGAAAGAGGGACAAGGGAGAGGAGCACAGACGGCAGCTGTGGGCAGAATTAAAGCAACTGTCTTCTCCTCCCAGGATTGGAACACTGTCTAACAGGGGCAGGGGATAAGGACCCTCTTCCAACCCTCCTCTACAGTCCATGAAACTCAGGACCAGGGAAGGCCTGGGACTTGCCTAAGGTCATACAACCAGTGGCAGAGACACTTGCTCTCCTGAACTTTCTATATTTCTGGAGAATTCAGTACTATACGGCTTCTATAAATTTCACTAATGAGTACAGGTCAAGAAAAGAAAGGTGCCTATATTTAGATATCCTTAATAAATAATTTGCTGAAGTAACATAATAGGTAATTATTACTTTTTAAAGGAATGCATCAGATGAAATGCAAAGCACTGGGAGGAGTTGGTTAAATAGTAATAGATTTAGCACAACTAGCTTGGACAGTAAGAATTATAGAAGAAAAGTGGGAACTACTTCTATATCAACCAAAGGGGAATGATTAAAAATATTTGGCACATGTACTCAGTGAAATATGTTTATGAATCTATGATGAAGTGAAGTGAATACAGTAAAAGCCAGAAAAACAAAAACACCATCAAGATGTTTAGTACTGGTTGTATTCAAGTGTCAGGCTACAAATGAGCTGAAGATTCTGTTTCCCTAGGTTCCAGAAATTCTGTAATGAAAGCATTCTTTCAGCAAAGGAAGAAAATGTTTGTTTTTTTTTTTAAGTGGGGAGGAAGCCACTATTTTGTTTTAGCAGGAGGATGATAGCTGGAACAATAGCTTATTTGACTTTGAGCAACTTCCATGCCTGGTAACCCATTTCTGCTTTGCTCATAATCAATATCTCTAGCTCCTAGTACAGTGCCTGATACACAAGAAGCATGCAGGAAATATTAGTTGGTGAGGAAATGACTGGATGGATGGATAGATGGATGAAGGACATATTTGGAAATATTTTACACTTGAAACTTAACACAATGAAAGCAAATAGGAAATCCAGTTGACAAGCTCTCCTGGAGCACAGAAGAAGAGCAAGATTCAGGTCTGCTCTCTGGAACTTAAAACCTAATCACTAGGGACTTCCCCGGTTGTCCCATGGCTAAGACTATACACTCCCATCGCAGGTAGCCTGGTCAGGGAACGATCCTGCAGCCCACTACTAAAGATCATCCAACAGCTAAGACCCAGCACAGCCAAATAAAAACATCAATAATAAAAAAAAATTTTTTTTTAATTTAAAACCTAATCACAGAGACAGAAGCATCCCTTGAGGCCCCTTGTCCAGCGTTTCCTCTGGTCTCTCCCCTGCCTCCCCACACCCCTGTCCAGCCACCATTTTTTACCACATGAGTTCTTCTGTGAGTTCACGTCTTTATTTCTCCTGACTTTCCTCTCCTGTGCTTGGCAACTGCTCATCCTTCAAGGTCCACACATTTCTTCAATTGTTTGATTGTGGTGCTAGGGCTTCTTGTCTCTGTCACATCAGAACTCTGGGCTCCATCTCCCTTCATTTACTGTGAGCCCTTAAGAGCCTGGTAACCACTCCAGAGGGCAGCTCACGCAGATAGGACCCCTGCGAATGAACCATAGGGGTGGGGCTGCGGCCATGGGCGTGCAGAAGAGGCAGCCTGGGCTGGGGGGGCCTGGAAGGACTTGGGGGAGGCAGCACGTCTGGAGGGGTGGCTGCCATCAGCTGGACTACAAGACATCTGCACACAGGGGCAGTGCCAGCCTGGCAGGGATGGCAAGAGTAACAGGCAAGGGGCTGGCTGCTCCTCCAGAAAGGGAGGATAAAGACACTCGAGAAAAGGAAGAGTCAGGACAGAAGGTGCTGGTGTGTGTGTGTGTAGGGAGAGCCAGGCCCACCTCATGTGCTTGGAGACAGGAGAAGGCAGAAAGCAGGATTCAGGTGGGAGAGGAGGTCAAGCAATAGGGCAGGTCAGACAGCAGAAAAGCAACAAACCAGTTAAAAAACGGATGACCAGCAGGCACAGGAAAAGATGCTCAGCGTCACTGATGCAAATCAAAACCACCTAGTCCTCATTAAGATGGCTACTATTTTAATAAATAAATAAATTTTGTTATGTGTATTTTACCACAGTAAAAAAAATTGGGGGGAATTCCTTGGCTGTCCAGTGGTTAGGACTCTGCTTTCACTGCCAAGGGCCGGGTTCAATCCCTGGTCAGGGAACTAAGATCCCACAGCCGTGTGGCATGGACAAAAGAAAAACCTTTATAACAGAAAACAGTTTAACAGAAAGCCATTTTCCAATAGAACAGAAGTAAAAAAAAAAAAGCCAGCTATAATCCTATCACGAAGAAGTAGTCAATTTTAATATTAATCGAATATCAATTGCACATTCTTTTAAGGATGGTTTGATAGGCTGTGTTGTACCCTGTTCTTTGGAGGAAATAAAATATGCTCAACCAATCCCTTATTATTGAACATTTTGATGGCCTCCAATTGTCAACTATTATAAATGATGTTATGATGAAATTCCTTGTATATATTTTTTAAATGAATGGTCTATTCAGAGAAGGGAGGCATTCGAATGGGTGATGGGTCATGGGGAGAGCAGGGCGGGGAGCACCGTCCATGCTGGGAGAGGACCAAGGGCTGGGGAGCCAGCAGGGCCACTCCGCTCTTTGGCGTGAGAGCGGAGCTTGCCTTACTTCAAGCCTTCAGAAGGCTGAGCATGTCCAAGGATCCCTTAGAAGTGTTGCTAGAAAGGAGATTCCGATTCAGGAGGTCAGGGTGGGCCCAGGCTCTGCATTTCTAGCAGGCTCCCAGGTGAAGCTGACACTGCTGGACCTACCGTGTGCCACCCTTGAAGTAGCAAGGATGAGGACACCCTTAGGATAAAGGGTGAACACACAGGGTACAGCCTGTAGTAATGGAGATATTTCCCTCAGCATTCGGGTTGTAAAAACTCCACCTGATCTCCATTTCATAAAGACCTGCAGGAGAAGGGGATTCTGTGCACATGACGCCAGAGCCAAAGAGGGGGAATGCACCCCAGAGGTGGCCTCAGGAACAAAGTCAGAAACCTCCAAGGGACAGCTGCAGAAAGGATAGCCGGACCCGTGGGAATGTCCCCGCCTGCAAAGTGCGTGGATTTCTGTTTAGCTTTTAATCGTGGAACGGTTCATTCACTCTCTGAAGTAGACGAGCCCTCTTATTCCAACACTAAGTTATACAATTATCAAGTCATGGCCCATTTCTCCAACCATCTGGACCATTCTCAACAGATTACCTCATTCAGAAATATTTTAAAACAAAGCTCCAAAATAGAAATCCTTTCTTTTAAAGCATATAAGCTTTTTTCCTACAATTCAAAAAGATATATGCACCCCTCTGTTCATAGCAGCACTATTAACCATAGCTAAGACATGGAAACAAACTAAATGTCCATCTACAGATGAGTGGATAAAGATGTGATATATATACACAGAGGAATAAGAAAGGACACATAAAAAAGAATGAAATAATGCCATTTGTAGAAACGTGGAGGAAGCAGAGGTTATCATACTAAGTAAGTCAGAAAAAGAAAGACAACCATATAATATCACTTATATGTGGAATCGAAAATCGGACACAAATGAACCTCTCTATGAAACAGAAACAGAGCCACAGACCCAGAGAACAGACTTGGGGTTGCCCAGGGGGAGGAAGCAAATGGGAGTTTGAGGTTAGCAGATGCAAACTATTGTGCATAAAATGGATAAACAGCAAGGTTCTACTGTACAGTGCAGAAAACGATGCTCAGTATCCTGGGATAAAGCATACTGAAAAGAACAGGAGAAAGAATGTATAGATACATATGTATAGCTGAATCACTTTGCTGTGCAGCAGAAATTAAGACATTGTAAATCAACTGTACTTCAATTTAAAAAGAAATGAAAAAACATATTTTGTTTTAATAAGGGGAACAAATCTTTCTGAAAAGCCATTTAGCAATATCTGTTAAAATAATTTGTTACAAAATGAAAATGTTAGCAAAATAATGTGTTAATAGAGAATGTCTATTTTCCATTTCCACAGAATGCAAAATATGCAGTGTTTAAATATCCTGTGAGAAGCTGCATTTAAAGATGCGGAAAACTGGTGGCGTCAAATGGCAGGTAAAAAACGTCAGGTACGTAAGAATATAAGCCAGATAACCTTATTTTTATAAAACCACAATGCAGACATATATATGCACAGAAAAAAAATATCAAAATTTCAAGTGGTTCTGGGTAATTTTAATTTTCTCATTGTGCTTTTCTGAATGTTTCAATTCAACAGTAAGTACATATACAATCATAAAAACTGTTAAAAAATACAGTGATGGAAGAGATCATAGGCAAAATATTCCCTGATATAAATCATACCAGTGTTTTCTTAGGTCACTCTTCCACGGCAATAGAAATAAAAACAAAAATAAACAAATGGGACCTAATCAAATCTTCAAGCTTTTGCGAAGGAAAAAAGGAAATCATAAACAAAACAAAAGGACAACCTACAGAATGGAAGAAAACATTTGCTATCTAACAAGGGCTTAATTTCCAAAATATACAAGCAACTCATGTAACTCAACAGCAACAAAAAAAACCCAGTTGAAAAATGGGCAGTAGATCTAAATAGACATTACTCCAAAGAAAATACACAGATCACCAACAGGCACATGAAAAGATGTTCATAATCACTATTATTCAGTTCAGTTCAGCTCAGTTGCTCAGTCCTGTCTGACTCTTTGCGACCCCATGAATTGCAGCACGCCAGGCCTCCCTGTCCATCACCAACTTCGGAGTTCACTCAGACTCATGTCCATCGAGTCAGTGATGCCATCCAGCCATCTCATCCTCGGTCGTCCCCTTCTCCTCCTGCCCCCAATCCCTCCCAGCATCAAAGCCTTTTCCAATGAGTCAACTTCACTATTATTAGGGAAATGCAAATCAAAACTACAATGAGGTATCACCTCACATCCATCAGAATGGTCATCATTAAGTTTACATATAACTAAATGCAAGACAGGATGTGAAGAAAAGGGAACCTTCTTACATTGTTGGTGGGAATTTAAGTTGGTATAGTCACTATTTAGAACAGAATGGAGGTTCCTTAGAAAACTAAAAATAGAATTACCATATGATCCAACAGTACCACTCCTGGGCATATATCTGAGCAAAACTAAAATTCAAAAAGATAGTTATCCCCTTGTGTTCATAGCAACACTATTCTCAATAGCCAAGACATGGAAACAAGCTAAATGTCCGACAGCAGACTGGATAAAGCAGATGTGGTACATATATACAATGGAATACCACCCAGCCACAAAAATAGAATGAAATAATGCCATTTGCAGCAACATGGGTGCAACTAGAGATGATCATACTACGTGAAGTATGTCGGAAAGAGAAAGACAAATACCATATGATATCACTTATATGTGGAATCTAAAATATGGCACAGATGAACCTCTCTACAAAAACAAAACAGATTCACAGACATAGAGAAGAGGCTTGTGGCTGCCAAGGCGGGTGGAGGATGGGGGAAGGATGAACTGGGAGTTTGGGATTAGCAGGTACACACTATTATGAATAAACAACAAGGTCCTACTTAACACAGGGGACTCTATGCAATATCCTGGGGTAAATCATAATGGAAAAAATATTTTAAAATATAAATAAAAAAGAATGGATGTATATGTAAAACTGAGACACTTTGCTGTACAGCGGAAATTAATACAACATTGTAAATCAACTACCCTTCAATAAAAAATAGATACAGTGGTGGTGTGGGCTTCCCAAAGGGCACCTGTGTCCTCCCAGGACTTTTTCTTCAGCCCACAGCTTCCTCCCAGTTAGCCCAGAGTTTCCTAGGTTAGGGGTGAGCTCCTTCAAAGCCTCCCACTCAGTTCCTCTGCTTGGCATTAAATCCTAGCCGGCCCCTGTTTGGCTCCAGATGATGGGTGAACCTGTTTCTTCCCCAGTAGCTTCCCTGGAATGGCCCTTTAAGCACCCATGGGCCTGGGCCTGGAGTTTTGGGACTTGTTTGTTGAGCAATGATTTCACATGATCCCTTCATCTGACATTTGGCCCAAGAGACCGCAGTGTCACATGTTGCCAATAGGTGGTGCTGCCTAACACAAAAGCACTCTTGTCCAGGCGTTCTGAAGATGGGTTTCAGAGCTTATGATGTAAAACTAATAATTGCTTGCGAGGTTGTGCAGACACAGCATTGCCATGTAAGGGCACGAGGACGACTCTACCACCTACCACGACCACTGCCATCACTGCACAAGAACAGCCACTTCAATACCAACGTAGGAAGACGAAAATCTCAGGATACAGACAATCACTGTAGCGGAGTAGCACATTTTGAGAAAAAGTTGTTTGGTTCTTATTCTTAACATTGCACCTCAGGCCAGTGAAAACTTGACCCTAGACCAGCACAGGCCCCGGACTGGCCTTCAGAACCCCTGTTCTAGCCAAGGATTTAAGGAATTGGTGGCCTCTTCATTTTCCAAGTTCAAATTTCTGTAAAAGTCAATTTGCTTCAAGAACACCTTTATTTTCCTAGTGTGCAGTGAGACACGACGCACTAGACTTTTGCTCCACTCATGGCCACAGTGAAGCGGCAAGTCACTTTAAAGCAGAGCCATCCCTCTCTTTTTAAAAAATTGTATTGAAATAAAGTACATTTACAATGCTGTATTTTATTTCTGCTGTAGAGCAAAATGACTCAATTATACATCAAGGTGAAGTTGCTCAGTCGTGTCCGACTCTTTGCGACCCCGTGGACTGTAGCCTACCAGGCTTCTCTGTCCATGGGATTTTCCAGGCAATAGTACTGGAGTGGACTGCCATTTCCTTCTCCAGGAGATCTTCCAGACCCAGGGATCGAACCCGGGTCCCCTGCATTGTAGACAGACGCTTTACCGTCTGAGCCACCATATATTATAATTTTTAAGCATTTTTGACGTGGACTATTTTTAAAGTTTTTATTGAATTTGTTACAATATAGTTTCTATTGTCTATGTTTTGGTTTTATTTCATTTTTTGGCTTTGAGGCATGTGGGATCTTAGTTCCCCGGGAAAGGATCGAGTCCATCCCCCCTGCAGGGAAGGTGACGTCCTAACCAGTGGACCAACAGAGAAGTCCCCATATACACATTTTCATACTCTTTTCCATTATGGTTTATCACAGGTTATTAGATACAGTTCCCTGTGCTATACAGTAGGACCTTGTGGTTATCCCATGTCTCTTAAAGACACAGGTCTGACCACATTATTCCTCTGCCCCCTCCCTCTGTCTGTTAGAGGACTCAGCATTTCACACCAGTGTCTTCAGTTTCCAGCCCTAGGATCCACTCACTAGGATCACACAATGAAAGTCACTTTCAACCCACCCCAGAAAGTTAACAAAAGGAGGAGTGCTAGCCTTGCCAACTGTTGTTCTCAGGGCAAGCCAGTTTGCATCCCCATAGGATATGAGTGCTGTTTCCCACACCTACCATGCTGTCCTGTCCCCTCACCTTCCTGGCGCTTACCTATTCCTCCCCATCAGGTCAGCACAATGTCTTCCTCCAGGGAGCCACCTCCTCTCTCATTCCAAGGCATGTAGCATGTAATGAGTACGCATAGTCTTGCTGCAATGCCACAGTCCCCCTGGGCACAGACTATGTCTCTTTAACTTGTATCCCCTCTTCAAGGCTTGACACAAAGAAGGTATCCAGTGATTCCTCACCGATTTACTGATGCTCCGTATTGGCAAACTTGGGTCAGCTCTTTCAGTATCTTTCCTTAAGATCTTTTCAATAAACCCAAGAGATGCTGGCAGAAGCTGGCAGCCTGACCAGAAACGAGAAAAATGGCAGGAAAACCTAGAATTCAGGGAGCTGTGTCTCTGGCAAGAAAAGTACATTGGTTCTCCTGACCCCCTGAGGAAACTCCGGATGCTTTGGTATCCCCCTTATAAAATATAATTCTGAAATGTATTAGCTCTGCCATCATTCACCAAAAAACTTTTTTTTTTTTAAGAAGTGAAGTTGCTCAGTTGCGTGTAACTCTTTGTAATCTCATGGACTGTAGTTTACCAGGCTCCTCCGTCCATGGAATTTTCCAGGCAAGAGTACTGGAGTGGGGTGCCATTTTCTTCTCCAAAAAATGACATTTTTTAATGGAGCTAAAAGTGCCCATGATCTGTAACTAGAAGTGACTTGCTAGCAAAAAACAAATTGTTTCCAGATAAGAGGGTAGGTGAAAGAAGAGATTTGTACACTTAAGAGTTGTTCAGTGTATAATGCAAGCTATCAATAGGCAGGAATATGAAGAAACAAAATGTGTTATGATTATAGTTTACCGGGTAATTCCCATGGCCAGTCACCTAGCAAAGTGTTTCACCTACCTGACTTCACTTAATCCTCACAACCGTTCTATAAAGTGGGAATTACACTCTCCCCCAGTTTAGACTCAGAAAAGTTGTCATTTTTCCAAGATTCAACAACTGAGAATGAAATCCAGGTCTAGCAGCAAGGCCCAAATACTTTTTCCTTTCCTATGACAACACGCTTTTTCCTGGTGTGCAGCAGTCTGTGGGGTCAGAGAGTCAGACATGACTAAGCAACTGAACTGACCTGATAATATATTTGATTAATTTCTTTAAATTGCAGCTAAATATAATTTAATTCCTGCCTTTGTGAATAGCATACTCAGAAAACATTTGCGTCCGAAGGCTAAAGATCTCCTAGGGGGCCTACTCCACAGCCAACCTGGAGCCCCAGACACTAAGGAGGACAACTCAGGAACATCTTGAATTGCCTATTTTTAATAAACCCAAGCCATCAGCTTACTTTATGACTTACCTCTTTTCCTTAAGTTCAGATGATAATATGATAAAGCTCAAAGGGTACACTTCTTCTTTCACTAAATTCCTTAAAACCAGTAAGAAACAGATTAATAATCTAATTTTTAATGGGTCAAAGCTATTAATAAGTAGCTCATAGAAAAGAGATATAAATGGCCCCACTTAGAGGAGTGCATTTTAAAACACACCATTTTCCACGTGTCAGACTGTCTAAAGTCAGAAAGCTCTGATAACACACGGAAAGCTCTCACACACTGGTGACTGTGACACTGGGAAGACCCTCCTCTGTGGGGAGAAAGCAGGCAGGATTCCTCAGGAGCTGTGTACTCTGGTGCAGGAGCACCGCTTCTAGGAACTCATCCTTCAGACTGCCTTGCGAGTGACGAATAACCCACATTCACCGTTTTTTGCTGCAATGACTGTAACTGTTGAGGACTGGGAACAACCAAATAGCTCACCATCCAAAAGGGCCTGGTTAAACAGAGAATGGTTCAGCTGCATCCACGCAGCCCTAGAGAATAGTTCAGCCACATCCACGCAGCCCTAGACAAGCCTGGGGAAGCTCTTTCAGTATGGCTAAGGAGCTCTTCACAACACCAAGTGAAAAAAACAAGAAACCTGGGAAACTGAGGATGAAGGCAGCCTCGGGAAGAGGGGAGGTGGCAGCTGGGGTGGGAAATCTCACCGTATATGCCTTAGTATCTTCTGCATTTTGAACCAAGTGAATTATTAGCTATCCAGAAAATTAAAATGCTTATACATATTGAGGCCTTCCATGCTTAAACAAACAAAAGGGCTTCCCAGATAGTGCTGGTGGTAAAGAACCCGCCTGCCAATGCAGGAGATACAAGAAACACGAGTTTGATCCCTGGGTCGGGAAGATCCCCTGGAGAAAACGACATGGCAACCCACTCCAATATTTTTTTTTTTTTTTCAGTATTCTTGTCCAGAGAATCCCATGGATAGAGGAGCTTGGTGGGCTATAGTCCATAGGGTTGCAAAGAGTCAGGTATGACTAAAGTGACTTAGCATGTGCCAAAAAAATTTCTGGCTTAGGTCCAGCTAATTGAGTTACTTTACTCTGTCCCACAGTATATCCTGCCTCACAGAACTCCAGAGATAAAACTTAAGGGACACTGAATTAGGTGGGTCCTGTCCTCAGCCAGCCCAGGAAAGGGAGAGACTCCTTAGGGTCAAAGAGGCCTGTACTTCCTCTTCTTCATCAACAGATGGCGCTACAGGGCCTGCTGCCTGGGATAGACGGCAGTAGCTTGGGGAGCCCTGGAACCTCAGGCAGCTGACAAAAGAAACAGGCAGACACAAATAAGTAACATAAAATAGAAACTAACTTTATTTCTCTGGAAGAAGCAGATATTCATAGCTGGGGCAGCAACTTTGGCGACAGACTGGTGGGAAAACACGGAACAGCAGAGGGGAAGAGCTGGGTCAAAGAGGAAGCACTGGTGTCCCTCCAGGGCAGCTGCCCCCTTGGTCTCCTTCCAATCCTGGGCCCTGGGGCCCTGGTCCCTGCCAGGGAATGAACTGGCACCCCAGCTCTGCTACCTGAGCCACCTCAAGCTATTTTCAGGCACAAGATCCTAAGACCGGCCAAGTCCCATAATACGTGCATGGTGAGGCCACATTCTGTTCGACAGGGCTCCCTGGAAAGGGCCTAGCCCTGTGAAGGGCCCCCACCCACTCCCTGGTCCACCTCTCTGTATGGCCAACACATCCTCCTGGCCCAAGGTCAAGTCTGGCTTTCCCGCCGGCAAGGCCTGGCCACACCCTTTAGCCACAGGCTCCACCAGGGACTAAAGCCCAGAGGCAGGTCAGCTGCAGGGCCTGCTGAGGCCGACCCCAGCCTGCCTTCAAGAGGCTCCCTCCTGCACCTTGGCTGGGGCACCACGGGCTCTAGAGCTGCAGGGGCAGCACTGGGGGAGCGAGGGACAGGCAGGGCGGGGGTCCCAGCTCCCTGCTGCCGTGGCCTCACTCTGCCACTGGGGGTCGTGGGTGCAGCAGGTCCTCCAGGCCTGGCAGGGAGTCTCCCCGGCCCCCTCAAGACGGACAAGCTTAAGTGATTCCTTCAGGGCAGATCCTCTGGCTCTTCAGGCATCTCAGCGCCTAAAGGATGGGAAACAATCAGAAAGCCTTCCATCAGAAGGGGTCAGTGCAAGAGGATGGAAGGTCCAGGGTGAGCAGGTACGAGAAGGCCTCTTGGTGCTGGCCAAAGGAGTTGAAAATGGGTGGTTCTAGGCAATAACATTGGAATTTATCATTCTGTATGCCTTCTTTAATAAGCTAACTGTGTATCAATAACTGATGCAAATGAGTAAGAATAACCACAAGGTAACGGTTAACATTCAGTGATGGACAGCGTCCTGTATGACAGAGGCATCCCTCATTAATTCTTCTAAAAATTTCTATAAGGTTGGAACTAACACTGATACACATGTTACAGATGAGTACCCTGAGAGATCAGGAAAGGAGCATAAGTTGACACCATATGTGAACAGGGCGCTGGGCTCCAATCAGGCTGTCCTGCCAGGGGACTCTTGACACCCCACACCCCGCCAGCACTTCCTCCCAGGGTAGAAGTTCACTTTTGACTCAATAAAACTTTCATTGGTATTTACACTCTACATCAAGTTTGCTATTAATATACATCTATATATTAATGTCAGATTACATATACATTTTTTATAGGAAAAGTAATGGATTTTTTTTATTAGACATTCCTTTAAAAAGGCATTAAAACTTTAGGTGTTATTTTAAACACAAATAGGAAATGAGGAGGTAAGAAGTATTTGTTTAAATTATTGGATCCTAAACTGCTGCTCGCTAGAGCCTGATTAGGAAGCAAGCCCCCTACAACCAGAGTGGCTCCGATTCCTCTCACTCATTAGTTCATCTGAACACAGAAGCTATGAAGTCAAGACAAATGTGCTTAAGAGAAACTGTTTTCCTCGAGAACTGCCTGTCTTGTGGGACTGGGACCCCCTCCCTTCTCCTGGCCTGGGGCCCTGTGTCTGGCCGTGCAATGTTGGCTACTCCCAGGGTGGCTGCTCTAGGAAGCCCGGGGACAGGAAGATGGCAGATGCAGGGTTTGCTCACTTGTGGTGGGCAGGGCCACAGGAGCCCAGCAGGTGGCAGCCGGCCTGTTCCAGGTTCCAGTCGAACATCTCCAACACGTTGTGGCACTCGCCTCGTGGCCGCAGACCCAGACCAAAGAGCTGCTCCACCTGGGGAGCAGAGGGTGCTGCCATGGGACACACTGGGGCGGAGAGGCGCTGGACCAGGGCAGGGCGCTGGACCAGGGCGGGGCAGAGGAAGGGGGTGGGGGTAGGGAGGGAGAGAGTGGGAGGAGAGCCGCAGAACAGTCCTCAGGGTCCCTGAAAGCCAGAGTGGGCAGGAGGTGATGGTACCTTCAGATACTGGGCAGCCCTCTGCACGCTCCAGCTGTGGCTCTGCAGGGCCGCCTGGCACTCCTCTGTGGTCACCCCATGCACCATGGCCTGCAGCTGGGCACACCACCCCCACCCGTCAGCACCACTCGGGCCCCTTCCTCTGGGTCCCTTGGGCCCCCACCCCTTCTCACCCTGCAGCCAGGCCCACTACTCACCATCTGGATCTTGTCTGCAGGCCGCCCAGCCTCTGGCCCGTCCCCGGGGTAGCCCCTCTGTGGCAGCCGAGCAGTGGCCCTCAGGGTGGATGGCCGGGCCCCTGGGTTGCTGTTGTTGCTGGAGAAGTTGGCCTTGGGGTCTGGGGCAGCCTGGGGCATTGGTCGAACAGTGGCAGTGGGGGCGGCTGGGGCTGGGGTGCTGGGAGGGGGCAGCAGCAGGGGCACAGGCAGGGGGTCTGGATCTTTGGGGCTCTGGGCCTCATGCAGGAAGCGCTGGTAGCGCTCCAGGTAGGGCGGCCGCTCGGGCAGCAGGTAGTAGTGGGTGCTGCTGACCTTCTTCCCATCTCGGACGATGGGCAAGATGCAGGGGCCGGCCCGTGGGCCAGGCGCCTGGATCACCTGGGGTGTGGCATACTTGGGGTCTGAGGCAAAGCTCTGGGTGGTGGGCATGGTCTTCCCAGGTGAGCTGGAGAGCCGGGGTGGCAGTGGGGAGCTGCCAGGTGGCACCAGGGGGCTGGGAGTCCTGGAGCCTTGTGGAGACAGGGGCTCCCGGGGAGGCACCCGGGGAGGGGAGGCAGGTCCGGGCCACCGGCCCATCTCCTCCTCGCCTAGGGGGGCTGGAGACAGCTCGCCACGCGAGCGCATGGGCCTCGGGGGGATAGGCACCCGGGGGGGCACCTGGGGCTTGTCGTCACCCCCGGGGCTGGGCGAGGGGACCAGAGAGCCAGCCGGGACCTGCAGCTGCCGCATGCATTCCTGCTGCAGCGCCTGGAAGATCTCTGCAGTTTGGGCTGAGTTGGGTGGCTTGCCCCCACCCTGGGGTGGGAGGAACAGGTTGTCCTCCAGCGGGGGGAGGAGCCTCGCCGGCTCAGGCACAAAGGCGTAGTTGGTCTCGCCCTGGCTGGGCTCAGCAGAGACCCCGGCGCCCACTAGGGTGTTGTTGATGGAGCAGACCTCGAAGTCATCCTCATCCTGGGCCACGTCGTCGTAGGCGGGAGGCGGGGGCAGCGGGCGTGCATCCCAGTCCACCACAGGCGTGGGATGCAGGGGCCGGGGCAGGGCCCGTGTAGGGCTCTGCGGCGGGGTCTTGTCCAGCAAGGAACAGGCGTCCATGGCCAGCTGCGCCAGTGATGGGGCACAGGGCTGTGGGGCTGGCACAACAGGCTCCTCGCCGAAGTCGATGAGCGTGACCTCGCCGCCACTGCGGCCAGCCTTGGTGCCTGGCACCCGGGCTGAGGGCTTCGCGAGCCACAGCCCACGGGGCAGTCCTGGCTTTCGCAGGCCCAGCCTCTTGAAGTCGCTGGACAGGGGGTCCTGGTCCTCACTCACGGGGTCGTAGGTTGGTTCTGTGATGGAAGGGAGAACCCCAACAGGGAGGCAGCGTCAGGCAGGTGGATGGGGAAGACAATCAAGTATCTCTACCAGCTCCCAATTCCCCGGAAGGGCAGCCCTCAGGCACCAGAATTCTCCGTGCACACAGACCCTTTCCAAACAGGAGGGGAGAACCTGCTCTGGGGGCTGGCAGCCCAGGTCAGTGAGCCCCTGCCTCCACTGCAGCTAGAACAAGCAATACCCCACATCTGCCCGCTTCTGATACCCTCCCCTTTGACGCAAGACCCCAAATCCCTGTGGGCCCTGGTTAGCAATCCCTACCCCGTTACAGCACACCATTAGTGCAGGCAGGGGCTATGGGCCATCTCCCACCGTCAAGGGCGACAAGAGTCATCCTTAGAGAGGACAGGGCTCCCAACAAATTGGCACGAGGGCCCAGACACAGCTTCTGTAGGTCCCGCAGGAAGTGAGGCAGGGCTGCACAACGGTGGGCAGAGGCAGGGGTGGGCACCAGGATCACACTCTTATTCCAGAAGCCCGGGCTTTTGGGGAGTGGGGGGAGAGGCAGGCATGCTGGGCCAGGTCAGTCGCAGAAGCTCACAGCACACGCCCACCTCCCCTCCCACCCAGCCAGCCGGCCAGGGCTCTGTACCTTCCAGAAGAAGAGGAGTGAAAGGAGAGAGGGGGCGGGGGCGGGGGCCAAGGCACCGGGAGCAGCCCCACTTACTCTGAGTGAAGATGGCAGGCTGAGGAGGGCGAGGTGGAGGCTCCCCTGCAAGAAAGGCCATGCGGAGAGTAGAGGGACAGAGCAGGAGAGGAGGACAGGGGCGGGGAGACAGAGCCAGAGGGGAGGGCAGAATGCGGGGAGAGAGAGAGAGAAAGTGAATGGGGGAGTGAACACACACACCCAGCGGTGATGGGAAGCAATGGGGCGGCGGGACGGGAAAACTGTGTTCCGGCCCCACAGGCCCAGGATCCGGGAGATGGATGAGGCTCCCGGCCAAGGTGGAGCCAGGGGGGTGGCTTTGGCTCAGGAGAGGAGAGCAGGATTAGGGGGCAGTGAGGAGAGCCAGGATCTGAGCATGGTGGGGGGGAGGAGGGGGAGGAGGAAAGCGGAGAGGGCAGGCCAGCGCTGGCCAGACTGACGATGCCCACCTCGGCGGATACCACTGCCTCTCACTGCCCGCCCCACGCCCCGCCAGAGCCAGGGACACAGCTGTCCCCTGCAGCCCTGACCCAACTGGCTCAGGGTGGCCCGAGGAGGCAGCGCCTCTTGCTCGGTAGCTGATGAGCTAGGGGACTACGGGTGTGGGGGCCCTTACTTTTCACCCTGCCCAGATGCTGGGTGGGTCTGGATGCGCTCAGTTCCACGCTCAGCAGGTCAGGAGGGTCCATAGGGTTTCCCAGATACAGTCTGTGGGGAGAAAAGTGGGTCAGAGATGGGGGCAGGTAGGGTGGTGGCAGAGAGGGCACCCTGGGGAGTTGCTGGGCCTGTGCCCTGGCCTCAGGCAGAGGACAGAAGAGTCCTGTCCAAGCCCCTGGCAGAAGTGGGTCTGGAGCACAGGACTTCTGCCTCCCAGGAGCTCCCTTCCAAAGATCCAGCAGTGACCAGGGGAGGGTGCCGTGGAGAGGGGTCAGAGGAAGAACTCCTGAGCGTAGGCTGAAAAGCCTAGGATTGTATGGGCTCCAAGTACTCCCTAAAAGGGTAGAGCTGGCCCTCTGCAACACCCGCGGCACCCCCACCCCCGCTCAGCAGCCACCTGCTGCCACTCTCTTCTCCGCTGCCAGGCCACACTGCCACGGCCGCCTCCTGCAGGGGGTCTGCAACCCAAGCTCTCTCAGGCCCTCCCAGGCTCTTGCGAGGCGAGAGCCCTGGCACCCTCCCAGGGCTCAGCATCCTGGTGTGCAGAGCAGGGGGTGAAGGGCAGGTTGAACCTCACCCCTTGGGACGAGGCCTGTCAGAAGGTGGAGGAGAAAGCACTGCTCGGAAGCCCAGTGGGGCTGGCACAGAGGCTTGGTGGCCCAGTAGGAGGAGCTCCAGGTGGCTCCCTGGGGCGGGGCCCTCAGGAAGTGACTAATCTTCCTGTGTGTCTTCCCCAGAAGCCCCTAGATGACCTCATCCTTTCGCTTAAAGGAAGCTGAACCCCCTCCCAGGTACAGAGTAACCAGGGCGAGGCAGGGTGAGGAGGGGCAGAGGGCTTCGAGCTGCTGCCTAAATTCCCTTGGAGTGTCCCTGCAGGGAGTTTTTCTGCACCTTGCCTCTCAGGCCTGAGCCAGCAGCTCCCATCTCCAGGACATGGGTGCTTCCAGCAGGAGAAAGGAAACTGCCACCAAGTACTGGGGATCAGGAGATGCTTCCTACCAACTGCTTCTAAAGGCTACTTCCAAGACCATTTTCCTAAGGTCGGTTTGCAGAGGCAACTTAAGAGGTGCAGGCCCTAGAGGCCCTTCCACCAAAGGAAGACTTGGTCCAACCTCTGAAGCTGCAACCTCAGTCCTGCCTGCAAGGAAAGGCCTAGGACAGGAGACCCTTGGCCCAGGGCTGCAATGGAGACGCTGGAGGCCTGGAGAGCCTGCGTGCCCAGGGAAGGGCTGCTGGCCCTGGAGCCCCCACGTGGAGCCCCACCAGTACTCACTCATCGATCTTGTCAGGGAAGCCCCAGCAGTGGCGGGGGTCGCTGTCGCCATGCCCCGTGTGGATGAAGCTGTTCTGCAGCGGCTGGCTGATGTCCTGGGCCGAAAGGCCAGCCACGGAGGTCACCACGTTGCGAGGGAAGGGCCCTACGCACAGCGTCCGCGTGTTCTGCCCACGCCACCAGTAATTCTCAGCCCTGCCCAACAGAGGTGACGTGGTGAACACCAGGATGTGGTGGAAGGCCCCAAGGACGGGACCCTTTTCATACCAAGCTCTCTGCACCATGGTATCTGACCATCTCAGCGGAAAGGAGTACCAGGGCAAGGGCCCCAGGATCAGAGCAGCCCGCCAGCAGCACCCCAGGATCTGCCACTCACCCAGCACAGGGCCTGGCATTAGCACAGAGCCTTACCCTAAGCGACTCAGATGGGTCAGACAGCTTTTCCTCCAGTTTAGAAATAAGGAAACACATTCAAACAAGTGACACAACTTGCCTACAGTTACCAAACAGAGTGCAGCAGATCCAGGATTCAAACCCAGTTGTCAGTCTGTGAAGCCAGCACTCTTCTCACCATACCACCTCACCTCCCTTCTCCCCTGGCAAGGCCTAAGCCCATGTCCGCCCCTGGCCACCCAATTTCACGCTTCAACCTGGTTCCAAGAGCTCTAAGCTGCAGGGGCCCAAAGGAGCACCACGGCCTTAGTGTTGGGCTTGGGGCCAAGCCCTCCAACCATATCCCTCCTGCAGGCAGGTAGTCCTTCAAAAGTTTGAAAGTACCTGGGGCAACCCAAGGTTTATGTATTTCCAGTGCCTTCCACCACTTCCTGCCAAGACTGTGGGACCCCCGCTCTCAGCCCCACCTCTTGCCTTAAACAAGAGGTCTAGGAGGGACCCCAGCCTCTCAGTGTGGCTGGACTGTGGGACCACCAGCCCCTCACTCTGACCTCAGACAGACTCTGTTGGCACAGCCTAGGTCCAGGCCTGGGGTCGGGGGTGGGAGCCGGGCCAGGTGGGCAGGAAAGAACAAAGCGCCCTCTTGGATCCTTCGAAAGCCAAAGAGTCAATAGCCCTGAGGCTCTTGCACCTGCCGCTGAGATCGCTCACACTGGGGAGAGGCCCAGATTTCGGGCAATGGCAGAGGTGATGAGGGCCTCCTGCAGCTGTGGGGGGGGTCCGTGTGGCACCGAGCTGTGTCCCTTCACTGTCAGCGCCCCACCCATACATCACCTGTCCATACCAGGGGCGCAGAGCAAGCTTTCCTCCAATCTGCAGCCCGATCGGGGGGCTGGGGGAGGTGGAGGCAGGAAGGAGGCAGTGAGGCCCATTGAGCACATCGATCTAGGGGGAGCCAGGAGGTGCAAGGGGAGGGCTGAGGGCCCAGTCTCCTTGCCAGCAAGGCTGCTTGCCCAGCCACCACAGACACAGCAACCCTGTGATTACCGCCCTGCCTCTCGGGGGTGAGGGCAGGAAGGGAAGGAAGAAGAGAGGACAACACCCGGGAAGGGACAGAGCCCATCCAAAAATAGCTGGGCCATTCCAAGGAGAGGAGCACTTCCCCTCCCCACCCCACCTCCAGGCTGGCTGAGGCCAAAGAGGCAGAGGGGGGAGGGCCTGGCACCCGGCCCCCGATGCTGCCCTCCCCCCAATACCCACAGGCCCCCAGGTCTCACGGGCCCCTCCACGGGACGTCTCAGACACCAAACCCAGCAGCTGGATGCTGGATTCTGCCCTGCACGCCTCTCCAGAGATGCTCACTAACTGAGTTGGAGAAGCAGTGCAGAGTGGAACAGACTCATATGCAAGGCCAGGCTTACACGGGAATCACGACCACTCGGGTGGGCAGGTGGGCACTCCCTCCACTCCTTTCCTTTTGCTAACACAGCCCCTCACATGGATGCCTCCTCTGGACCCACTTCTGAGAGGGGAGAGCAGAACTGGGCCTACCTTCCTTGTTACCTGTATGGCCAAGGCGAGAGCCAGGCCTAGAAGGAAGGGATCCTTTGTCACTGCTGGGAGTCCTGATACCAAGTCTCAAAAAAAGGCTTTGCTACAGGGTGGGGGCTGAGGAGAGTGCAGAGTAGGTATAGGAAACATACTTGGGAACCACATCCTAAGCACGGGAGCAGCATCCTCCCAGGGAGAGTCAAATATAACTCCCGAGGTGGCCAATGCTACGTCCCACTGTCCCCAGTCCCCTCCCCTGCCCTCCAAGGCTCAGTGGGATGGAGACACCATCAGCCCAGGAGAACCAGGTCAGCCTTTCCCACCCAGACTGCTCTGGCCACACCTCCCTTCAGCCCAGAGTCTCCATGGCAACGGGAGGGCACAGTCCCTGAAGCAGACCAGCATCTCCAGCAGGATGGCCTCAGAGCATCCTGGGACAGGCTAGATGTGAAACAGCAGCCAGGAACTGGGACTTGGGTTAGGAACCACTGAAGGCTGCCCCAGTCCTACTGGGGACCAGTCCCTGGAAACCTCAGTCCCAGCCTAGGTAGCCTAGAAATGGCTGGCAAACGTGGCCTAAACAGTGCTCAAAACACCACCTGAGCGCTTCTCTCCGGGTGATCCTGGCAGCCCCTGGCCTTGAGGGACAACACAGCCTTTGCTTCCTCCTCCCTCGCCTACCAGAGGAAGCAGAGGCCCCAGGCACCAGCCAGGCCAAGGACCAGCACAATGGATTTCAAAACCTCTGTTCCCCCATACCTCTGTTCCCCTTCTCTGGCTGGTGGAGACAGAACATCAGAGTTCTGTCAGCCATCCTAGCCTCCAAAAGACCCACTGGAGAAGAGCGGTCTTCATCCGTCCCTCTAGGTCTAGACAGAGCCTCGTGAGGTGGCCTCACAGAACATCTGGTGTCCTTCTCTGTCCACTGACTGATACCTCGAGAAGCATTGAGTCTAAAGAACTGGTCAGAGTCAGGGGCAAGGGTGCTCCCAGACTGTGGCTAGGAGATAGTATTGCCAAGAAGGAATCCAAGTCTAACAGAAAAGCACAGATGTGAGAGAACTGAGAACCAGGCTGCTGGAGGAGGAGAACATGGAACAGACTGAGACACACACACACACAAACCCAGACCCAAGGGACACTCACAGACAGACAGCCCATCCACCCGGACACAGAGAGAGAGAGCCAGGCAAACACACGCACTCGGGACCCGAGGACCCAAAGGGACACCCACAGACAGACAGCCTGTCCACCTGGAGACAGAGTGAGACAGAGCCAGGCAAACACACGCACCCGGGACCCGAGGACCCAAAGGGACACCCACAGACAGACAGCCCGTCCAAGCAGAGACAGAGCCAGGCAAACACAGGTACTCGGGACCCGAGGACCCAAGGGGACACTCACAGACAGAGAGCCCACCCAACCAGAGACGCGGAGACAGAGCCAGGCAAACACACACACTCGGGACCCGAGGACCCAAGGGGACACCCACAGACAGACAGCCCGTCCACCAAGAAACAGAACCAGGCAAACACACGCACTCGGGACCCGACGACCCAAAGGGACGCCCACAAACAGACAGCCCATCCACCCGGACACAGAGAGACAGAGCCAGGTAAACACACGCAGTCAGGACCAAGGAAACGAGGCGGCAGCTCAAGCCCTGGTACCGCGGACACAGGGCCCACTCCCCAAGCCTCACCGGCTCAACTCCCACCTCCTGCCCTCAACTCCCACCTCCTGAGCGGCTCCAGGGTGGTCAAAGAGCCCAAGGAGGCCACACCGACAGGCAGCAGCAGAGCCAGCAGCCGGGACAGGACGGAAGGGTGGGGTGGGGCGGGGCGGGGGTGGGGCCCGCCCACTGGGGCCTCCGAAGAGGAGCGGCTCCCCGGAGCCTCCTGTCCCCCACCTCGCTCCAGGGGTGACCCTGGGTGCCAGCTCCAGAGACACATGCCCCAGTACACACCAAGTCCCTGAGTTACCTCCTGGGGAACGCTGGGCCCTGGTACATGGGCCCTCACTGAGAGCAAGGGCCTTGGGGAAGTAAAGGCCTGGGGTCCACAGGGCAGAGGAGGGTGCAGGCCCAGGGTTCTGGCATCTGGAGGAGGGAACGGCTGCAGGCTCAGACTCCGGCCCAAGGTCCTGCCTGCGCCTCCAGGAGGGCCCTCACCCTCATCTTCCTATTTCCAGAGCCCAGACTGCCAAGCCGGAATGCTGACCTGGAGGGAAGATGCTGGGGGCCACAGGGGTACAGGTCACGCTCCTCCACAGACAGCCTGGGCTATGCGGCCTGTGTCATCAGTCTGACTCAGACCTAGAAGCACTCCCTTCTCAACAAACACCCATGAGGAACAAAGTTTCTCCAAAGGCCCCAAACCCCAAACGTGAAGTCCAGGTCTAGAAAGTGCTCCGTGGGAAGCCCCTGCCCCCATCCCTGCCCAGCTCTGAGTCAGAGGAGCTGGGGCGTGGGGTGTGGGGTCCAAGGGATTTCCTCGCCTGCTCCTCCACACTCAGCCCCCACCCCAAAGGCACCTCTAGCCGGCCCCACCTCAGTCAGTTCCTCAGACATCCCAGGGATCAGATAACAGAGGGTGGGGTGAGCGGTGGGTGGGGCCTCCTCCAAGGCAGGCCCACTTGAACTTCAGGGTAGGGGGGTTGGGGGGCCTGCAAGTAGAAGATGTGACTCAGGGGATGCCGCCTGCGGGCGGACACGTGCTGCCAGGGGTGAGGGGGAGGGAGGAAAGAGACCCTGCGAGGACAGCTGGGGACAAAAGGCCCAGCAGAGGATGAGAGGAGCCCTCAGAGGGAGCTATGGGCTCAGCGGAGGGCAGAGGCTGCCAGGAAGAGGTGGGGCTGCTCTGGACTACTGCAGGGTGCCCAGGTGAGAGTCCAGAGTCCTTATCCTGGCAGGAGGGGAAGAGGAGGGTGGGAGAGGGTAAAAAGGAGCCCCCGAGTCCCCAGTTGGGCCCTATGCCCTGATGCTCCTTCCTACCCACAGTGGCAGCATGGCCCTGACTCACAGAGCCACAGCTGAAGCCCAGTGGGCAAAGGGTGAAGGAGGCTCCAGGTAGGGAAAGCCCTTTGTATGCCTCGGCACCTGCATACTTCACTCCTCACACTCAGGAGGGGACCCAAGCCTGCCCTCCATCTCGCTGCAGGAGCCGGGGTGTTGCCACAAGAGCCTGAGGGGTAGAGGGGCTCTAGGGGCCCCGGATGCCTCCTGCCTGAGTCCTTTAAGGCAGTGGGATGCAGACCCCACGCTCCCTACCTCCCCTCGATGACGGTGATGACGTCATTCATCTGGATGTGCAGCTTGTCAGGTTCTTCGAAGTCCTGAAGGGCCCGCATGTCGGTGGGCTGAGCCTGGGGGAGACACAGGTCACTGCCCGCCCCTGGCTGACCTCTGCTTACATACCCCCACCCTCGTGGGCACACTTGCCTCACCTCCAGCAGAAAGTCCCGCAGAGCCACAAAGGTGGGTCTGTCCTCGGGCTTGTGAGCCCAGCACTGGACCATGACATTGTAGATGTCCTGGGGGCAGTCCTCGGGCCGGGGCAGACGCTCCCCCTCCTTGTCAATCTTATGCAGGATCTGGGGGTTGCAGGGCAGTTTAAGGACAAGCAGAACACCCGGCTCTTCACCCCCATCTTCTCTGTCCCCCAGTCATGGAACCACTAGAACCATAGTCTGCCATGCCTGTACCGCGAAGAAGACCTGTGCCTGATCCCCAGGCCTCAGACCCTGACTCCCAGGTCTGTGGGCTCCAAAGAGAGGGCCGTGGCAGAGGAGGGTGGCGAGCAAGCCAGGCTGGTCCGCTCCTCACCACTGGGGCCATGCTCCCCACTCAGCTCTCTGAGGGGTTCGGGCAGACACAGGGCATTGGACACAGTGATTCCAACAGGTGAGAGCCAGTTCCAACTGGGCCAGGCAGAGAGCCAGGGATCAAATCAACCCCCGGCCACCCAGTGGGGAGCACCACCCCAGCCCCCTCACCTGACTGCCATTGAGGCCAATCCAGGGCTCCTGGCCGTAGGTGAACATCTCCCACAGCGTGACCCCAAACATCCAGGTGTCACTGGCGTGGGAGAAGGTACGTGTCTTCAGGCTCTCTGGGGCACACCTGGCAGAGACAGGGGTCAAGCAGACGGTCTCTCAGAGAACCCTTGCCCCTGCAGCAGCCCCAGTGGACCCCAAATGCTCCTGTACAAGCATGCTGTTGCCCTGAGGGCCCAGGCACACAGCAGGCACTGGGGGCAGAGTGTGCACAGGGCAGGCCTTCTAGACTACGGGGTGCATAGTCGTGGGCCCAACTGTCTCTGCCCAGGTCTTTCGTCCACACGCAGCCTGGAGCAGGAAGAGGGGGGCATTCCCACAGGGAAGCAGGGCAAGGAGGAGGGTCAGAGGCTCCAGAAGGGGCAAAAGGGGGGCGGGGATAAGATCCCAGGCTGTTTTCTAATTGTGGTGGGAGGATGACAATTTCCAGATTTGGGGCAGGATCCTAGGATTCAGGCCATTTCAGCAGGAAGGTGTGGGTGGGAAATCTGGACAGGGTCTGAAGAAGAACCAAAAAGGGTGGGAAGAGGCACAGTGGTGTCCCCAGATGTCCCCACACGCCCTCCGGGGCGAGGAAGAAACAGGCCACTGCAGTTGAGCCAGCAAAGGGTAAGCACTCCAGAGTGTACCCGAAGTAAGGAGTGCCCTCGGGGGAGAATCAGAGATGTCTTGTGGGACTGGAGAGCTGGCCCAGCCATTCAACGGGGCGCGGGTGGGGAGGGTGGGGGGGTGGGGATGGGAGGGAGGGACCCAGGTAAATGATGATCTCTAAGACCCACATTCCTCATCTATGAAATGGTAATAACAATAGTCTGCTCACTTCATAGGGTTGTTTTAAGAGGGCTGCATAAAAAAGTGACCTTATAATTTACCAGGGTGCCTGACTATGAAAGGAGGTGCTATTAATTACTCAAGGACACTAGGCAGGATCCAGGATGTGTGATCATCCTCAATACAAGGTCAGTAATTAATTAGGGTGACCATTTATCCTGGATTAGAGGGGTTTTCTGGCAAGCAGAACTGGACCGACTCCTCCCACCCCAAAGCAAGGAGACCCCGCTCCTCCGGGCACCTCTGATATCAGAGGCCCATGATGGTCTCAGCACAGGGTAAGCTCAAGAAGGGGCCAGGGCAGGGCCAGATACCAGCCCAGTGTGCAGGTGACCATTTCTCATCAGTCTACAAGGCCCTGCCTGGAACACACCAGCCAGTCTCTGCCTGGCTGACTTCTCATATTTCAGGAGCTAAAAACTGGGTCTTCCCAAAAGCCTTCCCGCATCCCCACAGCACTTAGCCCTGTGTGTTCCAGCACCTGCTACAGGGGCCCTCAAGCATTTATGGATGGACAAGTGAACGGATGGGCACACGAGAAGGGAAGCCAGGCCCAGAAGACATAATGCCTAGTGGAGGTACAGAAGGCCCTGGAAGCTCCGAGGCCTTGGTGTATAGGGACTAGGGCATGGCGGGGTCCAGGACCTGGGAGCCAGCAGCGCCTGCCCCTCACCAGGCAAAGGGCACCTTGCGATGTTCCTGCATGACGTAGTGGTCGTCATTCTGGGGCAGTGCTCGCATCAGCCCGAAGTCCCCAATCTTGACCAGGTCGCGGGTGGCCAACAGCAGATTTCGGGCGGCCAGGTCCCGGTGAATGAAGCGCTTGGCCTCCAGGTAGCCCATGCCCTCAGCCACCTGCACAGCGTAGCGGCTCAGGGTACCCAGCAGGAAGTGGCCCTGGTGCTTGCGTAGCCGGTCCAACAATGATCCCAGAGGTGCCAGCTCTGTCACCTGAGGCCACGGGGGAGGAGGGAAGGAGGCATAAGCATGGCCGAGCCCTGCCCTTCCCCTGAAGGCCTGCCACTGCCATGCTCCTTCCTCACCTGTCCTCCAGGGACCTCGCCCTCCAGGGAACATGGGAAAATGAGGCTCAGAGAAGCCACCCAAAGGGGCTCAGGTTAGCAATGCCAAAAGCTAAACTCTGGGGCCAGGCCCACCCATAGGCACAACTCTTCGCCAGAGGACACAAGCAGAACCCGGAGAGGGAAGAGAGGTCTGGCTGTGCAGTCAGCAGGGCAGGCCTGGGAACCCCTCTGCCTCATGGGGGGACCAAAGCAGGGCCTTTGTCGGGAAGGAGTGACCGCAGCACTAGCAGGAGGGGAGGGGGGCTGGGGGCCCAAGACCACAGGCCCCTCCCTGTCCCCAGCCCCCTTCTGCCCACGGTATGCACCATCTTCATCGGCGGTGTGAGCACCACCCCGTAGAGGCGAATGAGGTTTCGGTGGTCAAGCGAGTGCATGGCGTTGACCTCCCGGATGAAGTCGTCCATGGCCTCCGGCTGGCTCAGCACATCAGGCTTCAGGCACTTCACAGCCACGCTCACCTAGCCAGAACAGGGGATTGCAGGGAGTCAGGACAGACCCCAGTCCCAACCCACTGGGCCAGCTTGCTCCTCCTCCGCCTCAGGTCTGCCCACCTGGGTGAGCCCATCCCAGGTGCCTGTGGCCTGGCAGGGGGAGGGCAGCTGGCTGACGTCCAAAGGCCACGAGCTGGGCCTCCCCTTCGTGAGGGAATGCCCAGGTTAAGTAGCAACCGTAAGGAAAGAGATGACTGGTATGATGATAGGATATTAATATTGTAAAGAAAAATGTTTTAAAATGCTTTAAATATAATGCCATAAAACTAAGCTATGGTGACAGGAGTCAGACTAGTGGCTTTTCTCTTGAAGGAAGAGCACGCCCAGCGGAAGAGGCGTGCAGGAGCCTCCTGGGGCGAGAGAGACGTCCCATACCATGACCTGGGCAGTAATCACGCGGGCCCACGTGTACGTGAAAATTCACTGAGCTGTACGCTCAAAAACTGCGTGCTTTATTGCACACGTACTATCTATCCCTCTGGGGAAATTTTTAAAGATACAATACTAAGACAAACGGGCAAGAGTTAAAAAGCTGTGTTTGAAATTTGTATCTTGAAGAAATTCAACAGAATGCCTGAGGGGGAAAACAGGTGGAAACACTAACTCGGCTTCCTCTGAGTGGTGGGAAACAGATATTTTTTAATTTTAATTTTTAAAAGACTTTCCAAACTTTTATGATAAGTAAAACAGTTTTATAACTGAAAAAGAAACCCATGTGTTGAGTAAACCCTGAGCATGGACTCCAGGGCGAGCCACTCTGGACCTGTGCCCAGCCCCCTTCACATCCGAGTGGAGAGGACCGATCCACCTTGGAGGGCAGAGCAGGGCCTCTACCCCTCCGCCATACCCCTGAGGACCCAGGGAACTCACCGTCTTCCCCGAGGGGGCGTCCCACTCGCCCCTGCGCACCACGCCAAAGGAGCCATCTCCCAGCTTCTCGAAGAGATGCAGGTCCTTCTCCCCAATGAGGCAGGTGAGACTTTGCAGGGACCCCTCCCCAGCAGAGGCCCCCGGGGTGGGCGAGGTCTTCCG